>NC_141689.1:1731226129-1732426129 GCF_964263255.1 Lissotriton vulgaris | reverse complement strand
ATAATCCTCATCAGCCAGGCTATCTTGAATCCAGTGGCCAAGTGAGCAAGGGACTCACGTCTGAGCATACCCTGCCAACTTAGGGCGAACAAAGAAAAACCAAAGGGGATGATGGACGAGCGTTGACAATACAAACACTCACCCCCATTCAACTGATCTGTGTTTAATCCATCGCCATTCTTTAGCTCACTCAGCCACCCTAGTTTAGACATGGCCATACGCAAATCAGTCTTACCCTGTGCCTCATGGGAACAGTTCAGCCCGAACTGCCAAACCATGTCTTCCCTGGACCGGAAACAAGCATCCTGGGACCGGTTTCGAATTCATAATCCTCATCAGCCAGGCTATCTTGAATGCAATGGCCAAGTGAGCAAAGGACTCACGTCTGAGCATACCCTGCCAACTTAGGGCGAACAAAGAAAAACCAAAGGGGATGATGGACGGAGCGTTGACAATACAAACACTCACCCCCAGTCAACTGATCTGGATTTAATCCATCACCATTCTTTAGCTCACTCAGCCACCCCAGTTCAGACATGGCCATATGCGAATCAGTCTGACCCTGTGCCTCATGGGAACAGTCCAGCCCGAACTGCCAAGCCATATCTTCCCTGGACCGGAAACAAGCATCCTGGGACCTGTTTCGGATTCATAATCCTCATCAGCCAGGCTATCTTGAAACCAGTGGCCAAGTGAGCAAGGGACTCACGTCTGAGCATACCCTGCCAACTTAGAGCGAACAAAGAAAAACCAAAGGGGATGATGGACGGAGCGTTGACAATACAAACACTCACCCCCATTCAACTGATCTGGGTTTAATCCATCGCCATTCTTTAGCTCACTCAGCCACCCTAGTTCAGACATGGCCATATGCAAATCAGTCTGACCCTGTGCCTCATGGGAACAGTTCAGCCAGAACTGCCAAACCATGTCTTCCCTGGACCGGAAACAAGCATCCTGGGACCGGTTTCGGATTCATAATCCTCATCAGCCAGGCTATCTTGAATGCAATGGCCAAGTGAGCAAAGGACTCACGTCTGCGCATACCCTGCCAACTTAGGGAGAACAAAGAAAAACCAAAGGGATGATGGACGGAGCGTTGACAATACAAACACTCACCCCCAGTCAACTGATCTGGGTTTATTCCATCACCATTCTTTAGCTCACTCAGCCACCCCAGTTTAGATATGGCCATATTCAAATCAGTCTGACCCTGTGTCTCATGGGAACAGTCCAGCCCGAACTGCCAAGTCATGTCTTCCCTGGACAGGCAACAAGCAGCCACATAATTGATATAGCACACACAGAATTACTTCAAAACGATGTACAGCAGAAACCACATGACGGAAAACTTCATTCAAACAAAACAAGAAGCAACTGTGCTACATTCTCTTATACAGAATGAGTACAGCACGACCTACAGCATTTCAAGACCACCCTTCCAAAAAAAATAAGGTGTATGTTGTCAATAGAGTGCAATTTTTACACACAAAAGCACAAACGTACCCCCCCTATACCTAAAGCACAGAGACAAAGAAACAGCAGGGGCAGAAGAATCTTAGTTTCACTCATGAACAGGATAGGTAAAGCAGGGACAGCAACAATAAACATTTCACTGACACATGCAAAACGAAAACAGCATGGACAAGGGGACACAAACACAAAGAGAACAACAATAGTATAACCCTCCTTTTCACACAAATAACAAGTAGCTGTACAATGTACTCCCTTGCGCAAAAACAATATAACTTGGAAATTAGCAGGGCAAACGTTGGTGAGAGGCTACGATGAATTTACTAATTCATTACGAATGACGTCCGTACATGGTCGTAGTCAGGTGCATGCCAGGTCGGTTCGAGATATTAAAGCTACTGGAACTGGAGAGGATGCAGTAGAGTTGAGATCCCATTTGTTGAGGAGGACACATGTACTGAGTGTGGGCCATGGCCCAAGCCAAATGGCTGCTACACATAGTCAAAAGCTGTGTGTATTCCTCCTGGGTACCCTTTGCTTAGTAGCCTAAGTACATGGCCTAAAACCACCTGCTTTGTATCCAGGAACCTGTGGACTGGACTTTGAGCCGGACCAAGGGCCACGCATTTCAACCATTACTAAGTGTGCACAAAGGCTGTGCACAATGGACACTGGAGCAAGAGGACTAAACTCGAGAGCCAATGTCCTGCACCATTTAACGGCTATACTGTGCTAAAAGCTGTTCACATTGAGGATTGGGGAAATGCAAATTGCGAGCATAGCATTGTTAGAGGTCATTTGTTGCACCCAGTCCCCAATGAGTACTGGGGGAATGGTGTGTCTTCTGTACTTCTGTATTGTTGGACGACTGTTCAGGTCAGTGCATGGGCACATAAATTAGGACAAGGATGTGTCTAAGGCCCTTCCGGCTGCCACTGACCTCTGTATATGCATGAAGATCAGGTCTAAGGGGCATATTATCAAGAACTGTGATAAAATTATTGCCGCTTTAGCGGCAGGGAACTGTCGCTAAAATGGCGATAATGTGCTTGATAATATGCCCTTGTGAATTCCCATAGCAGTCCAGGTTAACACTAGAACCTGGGCTGCTATGGGAATTCACAAGGACACATTATCAAGCCCATTATCGCCGCTTTAGCGGCAGTTTCCTGCCTCTAAATTGGCGATAATTTTATCGCCGTTCTTGATTATATGCCCTATGTCTTTGGAAGCACACGACCAGGGAACTTGACATGGAAGAAAACTGTGCCAAACATTCAGTGGGCAATATGCACAGTCGAAGGCTTTGAAGCGCTGAAAGAGCATCATGAGCATGGGTCCTAGGAATGGTGGAATTTCAAACTAAGATCAGAACTTGCCGCACATGCCAAAATGTTCTGCTCAGTTGGTTCTGTGGGCACAGGAATAGGATGTATTATTGAAAAAAATACAAATTGACTGAAAAATGATTTAAGATGTAGGTACACATTTGATGGATGCAGTTGAATGGTGTTACTAAACAAATACTGAATTATTGTGATGCAGTTTATATGACAACTAAAATATTTTTAAATTTTGTAAATAATAGTAAATAGGTAGCTAGAAAATTGTTACTGTTACACCCTTCTACACCATGCACTGTTCATGGCTACATATATGACAACACCTAATACATAATCAGTTAGACAACGGGTGAAATTAAATGTCGAATCACGATGAATATTTTTAATTGCATTATTTATGTTCGATGGGGAACAGGGGCAGAATGTGGTGTCTGACCTCCAACTCAGGATTTAGACATATCAAAGGATAAACTCAGTAGGATCTAATGCAAGTATTCTGAGGGCAAGTGCTTCTTGAAGCTCATACTGAACTCTCAAAGCACATTGGCCATGTTAATATGCTGGTGCCTACTGCCCAAGGAGATGCTTCCAAAGCCTGCTAGATATTTCTTGGGAAAATGTCGAGATTTTCCCAGAACCTTCACCCATAATCCTCAAGGAACAGCCAAACCTATCGCTGTCGTGGAGAATATATTGTTAGTACAGGGCTAGGGCACAGGTCAGAGCCTGGATCGTTATTTGGGATGGGTGACTACCCACTTGAAGGAATAATCCAACCCTTGTCAGAGTGAACCCTCAAAGTTACTAAATTAACCTGAGCTCCACTCCCTGGTAGCCATGTCAAAGACCAGACATGTTTAACTTAGGGCAGAATGTAAAGAATTTATGCAGTACCAAAATAAAAAAAGTTGTAATGGAAAATAAAAATTTCAAATTAGAAAAATAGAGTCACATTTAATAAAGAAAATAATAAAAATCGAATTAGGGGAACAGAAGATATACATTTCTAAAGTTTTAAGTAGGAAGAAGCATAAGGTGCAAATGATAGTCAAAGGTCGAGGTTGATCAGGACCAAGGCACATTTTCAACTCTGACTGGGATGGTGTGTAGTTTGGATACACAACCAGGATGGGTCCAGTTAAAGAACTAACCTTCTGACTTAGGGCCCGATTAGAGTTTGGTGGAGCTTGTTGGAAATGGTTTTTCTTAGTTAGCTGGGGTATATGTACCTAAGCCAGACAGAATCAACCACTCTAGTCAGGACAAGAAAATTACACATATAGAATAATCCCTGCTCATCCCCTTAGTTGCTTGGCATGAGCAGTCAGGCTTATATCAGAGGCAGTGTGTAAAGCATTTGAATATAAAAAACAGTAATACACAAAAGTACGCCACACCAGTTTTAGAAAAATATCCAATATTATCTGTGTAACACAAGACCAAAATGATAAAAATCCAATATACAGTAAACCACAATATCATGAAATCAAAAATAAACTCTATATACAGTTCCTTGAAAAAAAGTTCAGGCCGACCATGGCATCACGGGCCAGCTACGTTATTGGAGAGACTCGTAATACAGTACCTTTGGAGATATAGGGCGTTGGACCTTGTGGTGCGCCCTGGTGGAGTGGTGTTCACAGGCTTCGGTTCCAGGAGTCAGTGATGGAATCATCAGTCCCTTGATGTCACACAAATTCCTTGAGTTTGAAGTCAGGAGCACCGGCATCAGCAGGCCTCAGGGTTGGCGTGTGAAGCTGAACGGTGCGATGTGTGGTGCCCTCAGGTCGTGGTGCAGGCAGCGACTCGGTGATGGTTGTCCAGCTGCTGTGCATAGTGGGGCGGCGCTCGTTGCTGTGCTGACAGTTCATGGTGCAAACCGCGGTGTTGTTGTTGCTGAAGCGCTGTCTTCGGGAGACCAAAGGCTGCGGTGCGAGATGGGGCAATGCAGTGTGTGAGGCCCACAGGTCATGGTGCAGGAAGGGGTGTTAGTTGACAAACTGGAGTTGATGGCACAGGCATCGGTGGGCCAAGGCTGTGGTGTGGGATGGGGCAGTGCATCATGTAACTTACGAACTGTGCCCTCAAACTATGGTCCAGGCAGCAGCGTCAATGTCAGCTTGGAGCGGCATCGTCGGTGACACCAGGGCTGTTGTGCGAAGTGGGACGGTAGTCTGTGTTCGCCATGAGTGCTGTCCACAGGTCATGGTCAGTGCAGTGGCTTCGGTTATGGGGTCACAGCATTGTTGGGGAAGCAAAGAATGTGGTGTGAAGCAAAACGGTGCGGAGTGCAATGCCCACAGGCTATGATGCAAGCAGCACCTCAGTGGTGGCATTCGATGGCACCTTCTGTGAGACTAGGGTTGTGGTGTTGTTGTTCCCTCTGCAGTGCCTTCAGGTCACTGACGGCATCGGTTTACCTTTTTCCTCTGTGGCAGCTGAAACATCCAGTACATGAAGCAGGTACCCAGAAGATGTTGAAGTCTTTGATTTCCCTGAGACTTCCAACAGGAGGGTAGCTCTATATCAAGACCTTGAAGACACTTAGAATGCAAAAAGAACAGTCAAATTCTTCCCTGCCTAAGACAGAAGCAACAACTTCAGGCCAACCCATCAAAGCACACAGCAAAGTGGTAGTTCTTCCTTACAGTTCTTCCAGCTCTTCTTCTTGGAAGGTTCCTTGATCCAAAGGAGTTCTAAAGTTCTGGGGTCTGAGCCCCACTATTTATACTACATTGTCTCTTTGTGGAAAGGGTCTCTCAGCCTGGTTCTACCCTCTTTGGCCCAGCTTCACTACAGGAGGTGGAAACAGCATTGTGCAGAGGAGGCTCTGCCTATCCAGGTGCTAGTGAAAACTTCTCCCAGCACTCTAAATGCAGAACAGGCCTATTTAGCCCTGCTAGGTGTCACCCAAGAAATGCAGGACACACCTCAATCCCCCTTTGTGACTATCCTCAGTGAAGGCACATCCCTAGCCCCTGTCACTCCAAAACCAGACAGTCAATACGCGAACCAGCAGAGGCACACAGAATGGTAAAAAAGGCCTACTTTCTAAAAGTGTAATTTGTAAACACACAATTTAAAAACCGTCTCCTTAAAAAGATGTGTCATTAAATTCTGAGTTCAGATCACCTGAAGTCCATTCTCTATCTTGTCCCAATGAAAAGGTAAAATGTTACAAAGGAACTCCTATGTTAGCCCATGGGACAGATAGCCTTGCAATAGTGAAGTACCAAATTGTCACTATTTCACTATCAGGACATGTCACACACACCAGGGCATGCCCTACCTTTCAAATACCCTGCACCCTGCCCAGCGGGGTACTTTGGGCCTACCACAAGTGGGGGCACTCACCAGGTCAACACGCAGTAAGATCTGCACGCAGACACTGCAGTGGCAGGCCTGAGACACCTTTGAAAGGCTGCTTGTGTGAGTCGCACAATCAGTGCTACAGGCCCACTAGTAGCATTTGATCTACAGGCCCTGGGCACACATGGGCACATTACTAGGGACTTCATAGTAAACCAAATAAGTCAATCATGAATCATCAATCAATACTTAATTTACTTGGAGAGTATATGCACCTTAGCACTGAGTAGCAGTGGTACTGTGCCCAGAGCCCTTAAACCAGCAAAAACAAGGTCAAAAACAGGAGGTCAAAAAGCAAAAAGTATGGGGGTGAACCCATTGAAAAAGCCAAGTAGAACACTCTCCACAAAACTGAAGGTCTGCCTGCCTCATTTAGATACAGGCAGACCTTTATTATGTTGATGATAGCGACTACTCCATCTTTGCTGCTGACATTTAACTTGATCACCTACTAAAGGCCATCAGAGGTTTTGCCAATTGTCCACTTGCCCGCCCTATTTAGAGTGGAAAAACAAATGGCAATTTTTAACTGTTCGTCACCAGCAGGTAAAACCTAGTGATAGGGGGCAGTGAAAACTGTCATTGCTTTATTGTTTTGTTTTTAAAAACAAAATCCCATGTTGGGATTTTGTTTTTGAAAATAAAAAAAAAACATTGAAAGTTTGCTGTATTGCTATTTCAGTTGACATAGCCATTCATCAATCTTTCAATGCATTGGCAGGAATCGCCATGATGGCAGCTCCTGCAAAAGATGTCCGCTGGGCAGAAGGACATCTCGAAATTTGGCAGGCGGGTACCTCCCTAGGGCGATGAAGTACTTTACTCAGTCGCCTTGACAGAGTAAATCCATCAACCAAACTCAGAATCATGCCTTTTGTCTTTTATGTCCCAATCCACCCCAGGAGTATATTTCTAAAGCCCCCAGGGCCCCAGAGGAGGCACTTGGAAAATCATAAGTGGTCAGACAATGTCAATTCCTTGTCCAATTGCCACTGATCAGTTGAGTAATTGGAGCAAGGGCCTCTTGAAGCTTGTTGTATCATTGTCGCTTGAAGTGCAAGTTAACCTTCCGACCCTTAGAGGCTCCTACTTTGTCCTGGGTACAAGAGGAAGCCGATTCAGTCCTTTTTGGCTCCTCTTAGTTCACATACAGCAGGTCCAGTCCACTTCTGTTGTTTCTCAGGTCCAGGACAGTTCTGAAGTGTGTGACTACAGATGCCACATTAAAGACTGGCACAAGCTAGTGGGTGGAATGAATCCTGGGATGACCTAAACACTGCGATAACAATTACCAGGGACAACCCTACATACTTTGGGCATTTTCAAGGTTGGAAAAGTCTTCGGCTATACTAATCGTGGGCTATGAGGGCTGGGGGTTGCATATATGAAGTGTACTATTGTAATCCTAGTGTCCTCCCCTATCTAGCACTAACATCCATTTTGGGGTTATTAATGTACCACAATAAATCCAGAGACAGAAGTCTGGGAGAAAAAAAGTAGGATTTCCCAGCAACCAGACAATGGATAAACATAAATTGTCTGGGGATCATGTTTTCCTTCCTTTCGGGTGCAGCTCAAAGTGTTATATATAAACCCAATAATCCTGTCATGGAACATGAACTCCACAGGTGCTGATTGATCGTGTCGTAGCCCACCTCTGCCTCCGCCTCAGACATCCCCCCGTACGTCCGACGTGACAGCGTGACAGCGTGAGCAGGCTTAGTGAAGCCACCAGCGGGGGCGAGCAGTAAGCTAACCGGCACCGAGGACAGGACCTAGTACCTAACGCGAGGAAAGTGAGGAAAGCTACATCAAACACAATATTAAGAGTCGGAGGAGACATGGCGGTGCAGAGGGCTCCCTGCGCACAGCGGCAGGCAGTCGGGCTAGGCATGAGGCATTTCAAGCGAGTCAAACACGCAGAGGTAAGTGAGTGGAGAGGAGAGGAGGAGTGTGAATCTCCTGTAATCGTGTGCAATTGTGGGCACCCTGCCTGCACAGACGGGCGACTTTGAGTTCGGGTGGCCAGGTAAAGACAATACAGCCACAAATTGGTGGTTGAACTGGCACCCCCAGTGAGGAAAACTCTAGTGCACACGAAGAGCCTAAGTAATAAGGCTCTCTTGACCTAGGCTAGGGGATCCTATTATACTACCTATAATACTACCCCTCCTATACAACGAGAAAGAGACACTAGCCCCAGGGAGTAACAACAGTACTGGGGAAATCACCAAAATGGTCTCAAAAAAAGGGAAAAAAGTGGCAGAACATAACCTAAGGTCAAAATTGAATGCAGCAAACACAGCAAGCCTGGGTTCCCTGGAAGGGAGCAGGGGGGGTATAGAGCTGTCCCCAGCAAAAGGGAAAAGAAAAAAAGGGGTAAAGATGACCAAAGCAGTGGTTGACCCCCCCAGGCAGAGACACAGCAATAAAGGATTTTGTGGGGAGACATTTTTAAAAAGTTGTTAAACCTGCACAAGTACATGAACAAGACCTAAACCATGAAAAAACAATAAGTAAACTAACACCCATGAATGGGAACTCTGATAGGGGAGAGAAAGCATGTGCCTTCCTACCGGTGGAGGTGCACAGTACCAACTCCCTTAACATGGTCAATCACTCTCTACAGTTATTATTGGATCAGGGGGGCCTACCATCGCCACGGTTGTCGTCTTCACCGCAGGTCCTCTTCTCTTACGAATTGGAGAGAGACCCCCTGGACAGCCTGATTAAACAAGACAGCCCGATTCCCACGGAAGGGAAGGAGAGAGTACCAGAAATTTCCTTGAGCAGCAGGACAAGCCAGAAAAGAAAGGATCATAAAAGTCTGCTGGGAACCCTAGATAACAGCCTGAATCAGGTCGACGAACTGAATACAACACCTGAGCTAAATCCAGAATTAAATCGGGACTTATCATAATTGTCTGCTGCCTCTATGTTGGATCTAATCTTGATTCTTCAAAGGACTCTGCAAGGTCTATTAGAAGTAACTCTGTCTAATAACACGGTTTTAAAAAATCAAAAAGTTTATTTAGCCAAAATAGAGGGGGAGCTGCAGGGGATAAGGGCTCATATGCCAGATATGGTAAGACAAATCCCCGACCATGAGCCACAAATACAGACACAAGAGGAAAGTAATGAACCTCCTATACGAAGTGAGCATACGCCTAAGATGGTAGATAAAATTCCAATTCCAGACCCGGATAATCGGGGGAAAGGTCAGTTACAAAATGATAAACAACCCTAAAGAGAGCCATCAGGTATATATATCAAAGTGGCCTATGAGGATAATAAGGAGAGTAGAGCAAACTGGATGTGGACAAACACGTAGAGTAACTAGAAGAGCAAGTGGCCCAGGTAAAAAAACTGTAAGGAAAATTATCCAAACCATTGAGGAGGAACCAGGGATGGTAAAGGAAGGAGGTACACGGGGAAGGGATATAAAAGGATCCGTTCACCATAGTAGTGTACTAAAGAAGGAAACATCAAAATGGCAGTTAAAATCTGTGCCTCCACCTAAGATCTTGAATACACAGAAGAACATAGACAGTAACAACCCCGTAGTATAGCCCAAGGTGGCTGGGAGACAACTGGGTGGAAATCTGCAGGCCTGGGTTACAAGGGAGGTTCGACTTAATAGTCCGAACGAACAAGTAGGAAAGGCCAAGATGAAAGAAATGCTGCCACTAAGCAGGTTAAGAAAAGAGAAGAATGAGAAAATGGGGTTATACTTTGAAGAAATCCAGATAAGAAAAGGGGGGAAGAAACTAGGAAAGAGGCCGCCGTTAAATAGGTCACAATTGCTGCAAGGATTTGCAAAATGTCAGAACCTGAAAGCAATAGGAACAAACGACCTAAGGGTAGTGGGTTTCAGACAGGCAAGAGAAGGGAAGGAGATTACAAGAATTACACTGTACTCCAATCTGGTAAAAGAGACAATCAAGAAAGCAGCAAACGAGTTACAGAAGGAGGCAATTAGACTGCTAGAGGAGAACGAAGTACTGGCAGACGTAGACGAGAAGGGATGGCAGGGAAACATTTTTTTTAAATGTCATGCAGGCTTAGGAAAGAGACAGGTCAGGTTATGTGAGCTCGAGGAAGAGGATGGAGTGACGCGAGGAAACATCAAAATAATAGCAAACAATTCAAATATTGATCATTGGTGGGGAAACTGGAGCAATGAGTTAGGCCAGGCGGACTCCTCAAAGAAATTTGTGGAACAGAGCAGGGGGAGGAAGGTTGGGTAGATGACATTGAATAGGAAAAAGGTACGCCACATGGCATAAGATTAGCCTCCTGGAACATAAATGGGTTAGGAGATGATGAAACAAAAAATGTAAGAGAACTTGGAGAAAATATAGAGATCATGTGTATCCAGGAGACTTGGTTATGTGGCAAGACCCAAATTTTCGATGGATTCTGCCAGCTAAATCGACCCGCCAAGAAGAAAAGATTTGGGCGTCCCGCGGGTGGAATAATGACCTTGGTGTCTACAAAAAGTATGAAAAAATTAATTGAAATAACTGTAAAATGCAAATGGCTGCTAGTCTGTAGGGGGAACATCACTTACAACGCATTTATTACAACGCACTACCATTACATCGCAACCATTACAACGCAAACCATTACAAAGCATTGCGCTGGGGGGCGCTCTAGGATAGGGAATATATTTAATTTACTATCCAACACCTTCCCTACTATCCACGGGGACTGGAGTTGGAATAGTAAATTAAATAATTCACTATCCAGCGCCTAAAAGCACTATGCGTTGTAGTGGTATGCGATGTAAAAATCGCGTTGTAACAGCAGGCGCTGTAATAACCTGCGTTGTAGTGACACCAATCCGTCTGTAGAATACTGCTATCAGGGTGCATAAATTTGGATACAATTCTGACTATAAATGTATCCTCGGGGTCCGGCGCAGGGGTATGCAGGTGCAATAACGGGTACCTAGCTAAGGAGGCGGTGTGCCATTTCGCTATGTGACCGATGGCATTCAGAATTGTAGCGCCCAATAATAAACTCGGTTCCACTCTAACACTTTGGAATCTCTGAAACCAAAAAATGTTTTCTTTGTATTTTTTACACTAGTAACCCTTGGTCAGGGTGGGCCTTAGCGCGCTCATCCCGCCAGGGTTCAGACACTATTTAATCACTCACATCTGGTCCTGACGAATACCTGATTAAATTACATCACATAGGCAGAAACATGTTGACCTAAATCACTACACTCAGGGGTAAATCTGGACTTATAATTGTGGTCCTTTACCCTCCACTGTTTTTATACTGTCCAATTGGCAAACTAATAAAATACTTTTTTTTACCTAATCGTGACATTTTAAATTTCTCACTTCACCTTCACGAACCAGCTCTGCAGTATTTCTGGCGTTGTAGCACACTGGGGTGGCATTCGGCCACTCCCGCTGGGGCCCAATGATGAAGCATGTCACCAACTAGTGGTGAGTGAGGGCCTTCTATAGAAACCTACATGGTTCCTTCTGTACCAGAACACTTGCTGACAAACTAACCTGGTTTTATCCTAAAAGTTACTTTAATTATGACGCTCCTTTGTTGTTTATATATAAATGTGTATATACAATGGGCCTCTATGAAGCAATATGCGGAGGAAATGTTTCTTTTTAAAGAGGATTTGGTTTTTTTGTGCGAAAAGTACTGTAAGGACATGATTATACTTCTTGTAAAACACTTGCCTGATATCGACGGACTAACGGATTGAAGAACCGAGGAGGGAGCTGAGGGAGCCTGTTGTTGCCTGCCTGCTTCAGCCGCTACGCCTCGCCGGACCCGCTTTGCGGGTCCCGCTTCGCGGCTAGGAGCGGTCATCTGGAGTTTGGAAGGGGTTTGTTTGCTCTTCTGAGACCGTCAGGGCTGCGAGCGTGAAGCGGTGGACTCCAAGCTCCAGGAGTCCCCGCGCGCCCGTGTCCACCTGGGCTGCTCTCCCTGCCGGCTCCGCCCCTTTCGACCAATCTCACTGCAACAAAAGGGAAGCATCATCCCCGCTGCGCGGGAGCGCGCGGGAGGGCGCCGGGAGAAGCCCGGGACAAGGGCGGGACCGTCTGTGGCCGTCCGGGGTCGGACGAGGTTGGGTTGGGCCTAGAGTCCTGGTTCGTTTCATATTTTGGTATTTTGTCACACTTTATACCCCACTTATTAACATCTTGAGGCTCTAACACCAGCCCCTAATTATGGCCCTAAGATCTGGTAAACAGCATCTAGTACATATCCAAACCTCAAAGGGTGTTGTTTCAGGCCCCCTAGATGCCTTTATCACTAGAGCCACAGGAATATTAGAAAAAGAAATTGAACTGGTTGAGCACAGATTGTCCCTGGACTTAGTCACTGGGAAACGCTCCTCAATAGGTGCCTTGGCCCGTGTTAAAAGCCCCTTAACCAATGCAGCATTTAACTGTATTTCTACATCAGACGCCGATGTAATAGTCCATGTGGATGGGGTCGAAGCCACAACACCCACGACTAACGAAAACATGGAACTGAACTCCGATAATAACCTGACCAGTATAGAAGCGGATAGCCAATTCGTTGAGGACGACAAGCGTAGTTCGCCTGGAACCTCACAATCAAATGTTCCTACCTTACCCAGTACTCCCGTTCTGCTACCAGCAATTACCAACCAGGTTTCCCGAAAAAGAAAACATGTTTCAAGCCCACAGGGAGACAAGGTACAAAAACAACCCAAAATAGATCACGTTAATAGTTCCTCCCACTCCCAGACCATCCAAGCACCCCCAATAGTGTACTGTCCATCTTTGGCCCACTCTGGGTCTTCTAACCCTTGCCCAACATGTTTTAGTAGTGATGACGTCTTGTTGGCAAAGATGGAAGCAATGTTTAAAACCTTATTGCTTCCGGTCTTAGAAAGTACCAGGATAATGTCCGCTAAAATAGATGTCCTGGAAGCAGCGGTCAATATTAATATGGACCTCTTGCAAAACCTAACAGCTACCGGCATCAAGTCAAGGGGCCCTAATTCAACAGGGGGAGCTAACCAAAAAGGGGGGACGACCACAACCATCCCCGCAGGGACATCAACTACTAATATAAATAAGAAACCATTAACAGGGGCAAAAATAACATCTGCCACGTTGACTACTGTCAACAGAGTCCTTACTAAAGATACACCCAAGGCTAAACATCCATTGGCAGCCAATAATGCCCAGGGGAAAAAACATCTAGCGAATGGTGCATTAAATCAACTAAATAACACCCCAGCACATACACCTACAATGGGTAGGGATAGTAAAACCCCTTATCCAGACAGGAACAAGAGGACAGATAACAGAAATACACGCCATCCTCCTAGGGTTAACCTACCTCCAGAAGCGTCACAATACACCATCGTACTAACAGGAGTGGCCCCCCTAAGAGAGGGTATTAAAGAATCTCAAGGGGACTTGCGGAACAAGGTCATATTCTGGTTGAATAAACATCGCCCACTCCCCCCGTCATCCCCTACCGAAATCCTCCATGTGAGGAGAGTGGAATGGGTAGGAAAGGGCGAAAAGTATCTGGAAGGGGACTGAATTTTAATTTCTTTCAGAGACCCCTGGGTAGTGGATAGAATCCAAAGGAAAGCCAGATTTGCTCGTTTGGGTGATGTCCAGACCTTACACCTTGGTTACTTCTACCCCCACACATACCCAAATAATTATATGCGCCCAAATCTATGGAAAGTCAAAGGGGGGAGGCCTCGAGAGCCCACAACTCACCACCCTCCATATTACCCTCCCCTCTATAACCATTTTGAGGCACTGTCAGACCTAGAATGGGTTGACTGACTATGTGCACCGATTCAGTCACCAAACCCAGCTATAGTGGAAGGTGAAGGAGTGCACATCCCATTCACCCCCACCTCAGAACCAGCAAAGGAGCTACTGTCCTTGCCCCATAATAAAATCAGAACACAGAGGGGGCTTGTGGGGGTAAATGCTGCCATTTCCAACATAGAAGAAACCAGATTTACAGATGCCTGCCTACCGAGTCCCCAATCCCCTCTCTCTGTCAGCAACAACCATGTAGAGATAGATCCACTAACTTCACATATGGTGTCTTGGAATGTTGCTGGAGCCAAGACCCGCCTGGTATCTGAGGACTGGTTGGAGTTCATAGGCAAATACGAGGTTGTGCTTCTGCAGGAAACTTGGGCTACAGCTCCGTTTTACATGGCTGGATTTATAAACTTCTTCAAACCAGCCATAAAAGGTATAAAAGGGCGGGCGTCAGGGGGACTAACCATATGGGTAAAACAGGCCTGGTGTTTCTCAGTTTCTGAATTGTATGTGGATAACCCTGATATATTGGCTATAAGGTTGAGCAAAGCAGGGGGGCAGGATATGCTCATTATCAACATATACTCCAGAGGCCTCCCTGGCGGACGATGCCCCAAGTTGATAGGTGCCCTAGACACACTATTAACGGGCTGGAATAAAGGCACATTCATTATGTTAGCAGGTGACATCAACTGTACAATTGAGCCATTGTATCTGCCGGAGGATAATTGGGGGTTTGAAGAAGATGCCACGTGGAAAATCCCTGAACTTTCCAATAAAATTCCAGTCAAAGCAACGGAGGCTGCTCTGAATTGGACAGCTTTTTGCCTTACTTGGGGATTAAGGGCCGTGAACGGTCGCACCAAATTAGACATTGGAGCTAACCCCACTTTTGACAATGGTGTGAGGAAGAGTCGTATTGATTACATCTTTATAAAAATAGCATATTGGAGCGTAATTGATGATATGGAAATTGTAATGCGCCCAGAAAGTGACCATAACCCCCTGTCCCTGAAATTCAAAATGTATGACCTGACAAGATTAGGGGAACCAGATCCGAGGGGGCATGGGGTTGTAACCATATCAAACGACCGGAGGAGACTGAAATGGTCAATTATATCAAATGATGTAACGATACAGGCCAACATTGAAAACGTGGTGATGAATGCTCTAAATAACATGAGGTCTGTTGTTGTTGAGAGGGGCCAGGGCGAGTTAGATAAGATGATGGGCATACATGATAAATGTTTCTCCGAGCTTAAAAATATCCTATCAAAACCATGTAAGTCTAACACTGGGCACCTGAAAGCACCAAGAGCAAAATGGTACAACAAAGAGTGCAGAGAGGCCCATAGTTATCTTATAGAGAAGGTTAAATCTAGAGACTTGAGCGCAGTAAAAGTGGCCAGGCAAAGGTATAAAAGAGTTCAATGGGAGGCAAAGAAGGAATGGGAAGATGATTTTTGGGCAGACCTTCTGGATGCCAGTAAATCTAATAACCAGACCAAATTCTGGGATATTGTTAAATGTGGAAAGGATGGCGAGTTTCGTACTCCGTCCAACCATGTTTCCCCGGAAGACTGGATAAAACATTACTCCACTCAATTCTGCCCAGTAGTTGTTGACTCCATGTCCGGATCGACCCTGTTGTCGGCAATACCCTCTGGCAATACGACCATGTCTTTTACTGAAGCGGAAACGGAGCTTGCTTTAGGGTTAACAAAGAGGGGGAAAGCTCCTGGGTTGGATCAAATCCCAGCAGACCTATTCAAGCTAATACAGGCCTTTGGGTACCTTACATAACAAGCATAGCTAATACCATAGCGAGAGGTGCCCGCATCCCTAAGACATGGAAGGGGGCGGAGATCCTCCCCATACACAAAAAGGGAGATAGATCAAACCCAGGGAACTATCGCCCGATTAGCCTAATTGACTGCTTTCAGAAAGTTTTTGCTCGCATGATCCTGGCGAGGGTTCATGGGTGGATGGAACTTGAAGGAATACTGTCCCCATTACAGGCGGGCTTTAGATCTGGTACAAGTACCATTGACCAGGTCTTGAGGTTCTGTATGATCTTTTGGAAGGTCGTCATACTTGGCGGTGGCACCATCTTCGCTGCTTTCATAGATTTGAAATCAGCTTTTGATTTGGTGCCGAGGGGAAAATTATGGCAGGTATTAAGGGACCTAGGAATGCCGGGGGAACTAGTGGAAATGATTATTAGACTACACGAAGACAACTTTGCTAGGGTAAGATGGGGGGCACAAGGGCAATTCACGGACTCATTTCCAGTTTCACGAGGAGTCCGCCAGGGGTGCGTTCTCGCACCCACCCTATTCCTACTCTTTATAGATCAGGTAGTGAAATTCTTTGTGTCTACCAACACTGATGCACCGTCCCTGGCGGGGACTAAATTCCCAATGTTGATCTTTGCTGACGACACCCTCCTCTTATCAAAGACGAGGGGTGGTTTACAGAGGGCTTTAAATCACTTTGAGGAATATTGCAATCAAAATGACCTTCAGATAAATGTGGGGAAAACTAAGTTCATGGTTTTCTCCAGAAAAAAACCAATACGTAGTAGTGTACAACTAAACAGGGTTAACCTGGAACAAGTTGACACGATGACGTACCTGGGGGTCACCCTGGATTGCCGAATGTCCTGGAAACCACAAATAGAGACCCAACAGTTAAAACTGGCCCAACTGACCGGTTGTCTCTTGCGTGAGCAAAAGAAATCTATCACTAAAAGGGTTGCCCCCGCCTTACAAATTTATGACGTTAAAATTAATGCTGCGACACTCTATGGGGCAGAGTTATGGGGATTCATGGACCTCTCGAGCTTGTACAGAATCCAGTGTAGGTTTCTTCGCAACCTGGTGGGGCTGCCCCAATCAACTCCACAGATCCCTCTTTGCCACGACATGGGTTGCCTTCCAATAACGGACATGGCAAGATACAGAGTAGTGTCCACTTGGAGGCGCTTATGGACCTCGGAGGATTTGGCACTTTTTGCAAAGGAGCTAACCGAGGTGAAGGCTATTGGGGGTTCTGAGCGAATCCCCTGGCTTCGCTCGGTGAAAAAGAGCCTGTGTGATATGGGCCTGAGTCATCTGTGGGTCTCGCCAGGCACTAACAACTTCCCCTCGAAAAAAGAATTTAAGGGTTTATTTTGGGCCTCAACTCGCCTTTCTCTGGTACACGCCTCTAGTTCTGAAGATTTGACGGGGCGCTTTTTAAGCTTTAAATTGGATCCGGCTCGTGAGACATATTGGGACCTTATCTCCAGGCCAATGGACAAAAAATTGTACCATCAATTTCGGGTGGGCTCATTACCCCTTAATACCTTTACTTCATCTTGGGGCAATAACTCTACTAATCTTTGCAGTCGTTGCCCCGGATGTAAGGAAACCGAGGGCCATTTTTTGTTCGCCTGTCCTCAATATAGAGAACGTCGTTCAAAATGGCTAAAACCCATCTTCAAACGCATGAATTGTAAAAAATCCTCGGACGCAATATGGGCTTTAAAAACAAACACATCTGATTTTACCGTGATATGCTTGGCCAAATATTTAGGTTGGGCATGGGCAATCAGAGCTAGAAGGAATTTAACTGCCACATGATTAAAAAATGTGTTAACTGTATAGTGCTTTGTAGCAAATGTTAAACTTATTTTTAAGATTTGCCATATTTAATGTCTTGTTTCTTTTCAACAATGGTTTAATAACTTTTTAACTGTGGATTCTAGATCTACTGTATATTTGTTGATAACACTTAGATATAACTATTTTTATAAGATTTTGTAACATGTGGAGATTTTGAAACTGTTTTTAAATGTTTTGTCAAAATTGTCTTTTATGATTTTATCATCGAAATAAAGACATTAAAACCCGACCTGAAAACCTGACTTCTTGGCGATTTTAATCATAAACTACATCCAAAGAATGTAGATTGCTGTTTCCAAGAAATACTAGAGGCGTATGAGATACCACAATCAACATTCCCTGAATGTTTAATAGGAGCAAAGGATACACAGTTGGTTAATTTCCTGGGAGCTAAAAATCTCTTTTGCCTAAATGGAAGAGGCCACCTAGAGTGTCCCGCTAAAAGAACCTTTAAGTTGGGTGCACAAAGCTGACCTATTGATTATGTTTTTTGGGCACCCTGGAACTTCCATTTAATATCTGGGTTTAGGATCATCAATAGAGAAGGGAGTGACCATAATGTGCTATCCCTGGAGTTCCCTGAAGCGCAGTTAGAACCCCGCCCACAAGTGATGGAACAACAGATGGATTATCCTAGATGTTGCACAACTAGGCTAACAGAAGAATATGTTTCAAGATTAATAAGGTTACAACAAAATTTAGATTTGGAGACAGTTAGTGGCCAAACTCTTGACTGGTACGTAACAAAAATCGAGGAGGTTGTCCAAACACTCTGTAAAGGATTGAGAGATTGAAATGGGGACAAAACATAACCAAAGTGAGTAATAGAAAGTTAGGGAAATTAACAGGCTGGTTTACAAGGGAATGTCAGGAGAAGGAAAGCGAAGTCAGGAGAAATGCACGCCGGAAGGCCCGAAATAGGGATCAGGATAGTGGAAATGCTTTAGTGGCCCTAAAAAGAGAGTATAATATGTTAACTAGGAGGGTAAAAAGAGAATTTAAAGAAGGTTGTTGGTTAAAACTTCTGGAGTCGATTGAAACAAAGAATCTATGCCAGTTCTGGAAACTAGTGCATTTAGCAGCAGATTGCCACCCAGGGGCAATGAATTGTATTGTTGAAGAAGCTGCTTGGGAGGAATATTTACAGGACCTGTATAGCCCAGGAACAGATCAGAAAGAGAATCGGTACATAGACTGGAGCGGTCTGGTAGTAGATATGAAACCCGATTTTTCTGTCTCTGAGGTTAGAAAAACAATAAATAGTTTGAACCTTACAAGAGCGTCAGGCCCAGATAACCTCCCAGCACAGATAATTAAAACACAACCAGACTGGTGGGCAAAATTCTTTGCAGATATGTTCCAAATAATTCTTGAAACTGGGAGACTCCCCGACACCTGGAAAGGGGCTATAATACGGCCCATACACAAGAAAGGGGATATGTATAGTCCTAAAAATTATAGACTAATCAATTTAATCTACATTGGGGAGAAGATTTTTGCCAAAATAGTGCTAGGCAAATTAAAAAACTGGGTAGAAGCAAACCTAATTATCCCTGTGGAACAGGGGTATTTAAGGAAGGTCACTCAACGGTGGACCACTGTTATGCACTCTGGGCACTGGCCCGGAAGTCGATAGAGCAAAGGGGAAATATGTTCTGTTGCTTTGTCAACTTCTGGGCAGCCTTCGAATCGGTGGACCGTGGGACACTTTGGGAGTGCCTGACTAAAGACGATATTCCAGTTGACCTACTAGTGATACTAAAAGAACTACATAGAGGAAACTGGGCCCAAGTAATAAAAGACACCCAGGGGGCACTTACAAGGAAAATAGCTATAGGTAACGGGCTATGACAGGGTTGTGTCTTGGCCCCTCTTCTCTTTTCAATTTTTTTAGCAGACTTGCCTGCAGTTTTGGAGGTGGAAAAAAGCGCTAGTCCCAGAATGAGTGGAAGGAAAGGCTCATGCTTATTGTATGCAGACGATCTTGTCATTACCGACCAGACAGAGCTATGGCTACAGAGGAAATTAAATGCTTTTAATGAATACTGTAAGAGTAAAT
This sequence comes from Lissotriton vulgaris, assembly GCF_964263255.1. Lineage (NCBI taxonomy): Eukaryota > Metazoa > Chordata > Amphibia > Caudata > Salamandridae > Lissotriton > Lissotriton vulgaris. The sequence continues at coordinate 1,732,406,412 of NC_141689.1, read as the reverse complement.
TGCTAATAGTAAATATGGATAAAACAAAGGTTATGTGCTTTGGAAAAAAGACAAAGAGCTTTTGCTGGTATCTAGATAAAACCAAATTAGAAATGGTAAAAGAATATAAATATCGGGGCCTATGGTTCGAATCCTCCTTAAAATGGGATAAACATGTAGAAAACCAAATTGCAAAAGCCTCTTCCTCCATTTGCGGTTTGAAAACATTTAATAAGAACTATGGAGATATGTCACACAAACTTGTGATAAAAGTTTTTACAGCCATCCCCCCAAGTACTGTATGGTGTATGGTGCAGAGGTGCTCATCTTTAGAGGTAAAGGGGGTTGGAATCGGGAGGAAGGTAAGGCTGTAAAAACGCTTCTGTCCATGCCAATCTCAGGCATGTTACAGGCAATCAGACTTGAAACAGGATTGATAGGGTGGAATACCCAGGCCATAATGGCGGTGGCAAGATTTTGGAAACGCCAATCCCAAGGGGAAGCCCAAAAGGTGTCACATTGGTGTAGTGAGGAAATCCGACATAGTAGCCTAAGATGGGCAACTGAGGCAAAAAAGAAGATAAAGGAGATAATTTGTTGCCTACATGTGGGTGCAACTCAAAATTCCTTAGATGTAAGCTGTACAAAAGGGGCACTCAGAGCACAAGGAAGGGAGCACTCCAGAATACATGATTTAGGATACTTTAGAAACAAACAAAATCGGGAAAAACATGATAGAAGTATGGAAAACCGATCCAGGGTATCCTTACCTAGAAGCACTCCCGAACTATGGATTTAGGTGGGATATCTTAAAAATGAAAATTGGCATCATCCCCTGGCGAGTGAAGGGGAAAGTCATGGCAGAAATGATGCACCCTGATGGTATATGCAAGTATGGTATGGGGACTAAGTGTGATATAATGCACATTCTACTTGATTGTCTCATGTGTGTAGAAGGGAGAAAACGGATTCTGCGACCTATATTTATAAAATATGACATAAGACTGAGAGCCCAAGCAATTAAATTATTGTTAACAATGGAACACCTAGAAATAGCAATAGCACTGAGTTACTATCTGAAAGGGGCTAATCAATTGATTAGGGAAAAGCTCAAGGAAGCGCAGTGAGGAACCCCCGTTACATTATATCTAGTAAAAGATGAAGGGTAAAATAGCAGAACAAGCACTAAGGGTTTTAATATCTTTTACGGGAAAGGAATATTGCATAATGTAAAGAGCTGCCATCATTTTAAAAGTCTTATGAAGCCTAGTTTTTACTTAGAATCTATAGAATGATTTTATACGTCTAAAAGATTTTAAATGTTTTTTAAGTAGCTAGGTAGAGTGTATAGAAGAAACCGCTAGATTTTAAAAGCTGTGCATTGTCTTATTAATAATTGATTTTGTATAATGTCCTGAATTTTATTCGATTCTGTTTAACCCCTTCCATGCTGATGACGAACCCCAGCCGTCATGCACTACGGTGCTCGTGTGCTGATGACGGCTGGGGTTCGTCAAGGCCCGCCCCTGTTCGTGTTGTTTACAGCACACCAGAGGAATCGCGGCCGCATGGAAGGGGTTAAAGACTAAGGTCTAAATAAACAGAGTTTTCTCTCTCTCTCTGTCATGCAGGATATCAAATTAAAGTAAGATATGACACTGTAATGTTAAAAAGGATGCCCACACAGTATGCTCTGACAGGTTCAGATAAGTCCTGTCTGCCCATTCAGGTCAGGCTATTGATTGTTCCAGGAAGGCATTTTAACACATTTTCATGCCTATTCAAATGCTAATTAACTGGCTGCCAAAAGTGAGACAGTAAAAACAAATGTAACCTCCAGGAACTTCAAGCTGGGAGAAGGGACATTTCTAAAGGCTACTTTTTCTTAATATATATTAAAAATGTTGACTTCACCATTAAATCGTATGTTTAATACATATTAAAAAATATCTAGTTATTTTTTTAGCTAGTCCAATTCCTGTGATAGTGTATTAGGGATTTAATCTGTAATCTGGTTTTCTACATAGGCCCTCCACAGTGAAAATCAGCTTTTGGGTGCTAGTCACTGCAAGGATATGTTAACATTAATTTCCACAGTTATACCTTTAAATACCATGGGGCCTGCCTTGTAAACTACAAGGCATACAAAGGGTGATGTATTAATATTTAAAAGGGTTTATTTTGACAGGTAAGATTGCAGTATTTAAACTGCCACAGTCAGGCTACAGTGGTAGGGCTGAAGCCATGTTTGAACTGCCACTGTAGTAGATTGCACAATGACGCCAACTGTTAACTAGTGAGATTTAACTTCCAGGCCCTGGATACATCTTGTTCAGTATACTAGGGACTTATTAGTAAGTTATAAACACCATTTAGGAATATGCCAATTCAATGGTACTCCAGCAGAGAAAAACTGAGTGTAATCTTTCAAAGATTTAAAGTAGTGGAAGAGGTTAGTGGCAGATTGCTGGACCTGGTAATTGCTGTATCACACTATTTATGGGTGTTCGGTGAGCTTTAGACCTATCCCTTGCGCACAGAAATCAATTTAGGGGGATCCAACTAGAGGTAGGTTTAACTTTGTCTTCCACCACATCACACTCTGCACCATGCACCCTCACATTTTCAACCAATCACGTAGGACCATGTCTCACACACACCTCCTAAAATGCCCCTCTTCACTTGCTGAAGAGTTGTAGCCTACACCACTAGGTTACATAATTGGTATGTGAAGATACCCATGATGAAGCATGTCTCCTTAAGGTTGAATGACACTGCATTCAGCATGCTTCTTGATGGTCAAAAAAGAGGTGCTCTGTGATGCCACGTGTCTGCTGAAATTCTGCCACAGACGTTACTTGTACCTTGAGCGTCAATAAACATATAAATATGATTTACTAGCATCGCTTCTCTGGGTGCAAATTGTCTCTTATTAACTTAATGAGTCGATAAGTTTGAAAATAATTTTTGAAACATGATCATTTTAAGATGAAATTTGGGCCCGTTAGTCTAGTAAAATACCTTGGTAATGTTGGTCTTGCTGCACTTGCTAGTATTTTCGATACATTGTCCTGTCTTCTGGTGCTCACAATGAAACAGGTTTTCATGAAGCACAGACTCACTGATTGAGAAAATGCCATAGGTATGTTTTGTGAAATTTTGCAAAGGTTAACCTCAAAATGACAATTGATGTTCATTCTTCGTGCCACCCAAACTTGTCAATGTTTGTGTAAGGTGCCTATGAAAAGCCAAGCAGGAGAAAGTTTAGAAAGTAAAGAACATCCTAGAAGTCAGTTTACTGTAGGTTCCTGTCACGTCCTTCTTCATCCCTGAGCCCAGGAGTAACAAGACAAGGTCCTGGGGTATAAATGACTTGTACCAGCTGTTGCAACAGAGACAACCTGACATTTTCAAAGCCAAATCTGCTGCCTATCCATTGCTAAATCCATTACCTATGCTCCCTACTCTATGTGGTTTTATCAATTTGATAGAGATAGAAACACAAACTCCCACTTAAACAAGTACATTGAATTAGCGACTGGTGTTGTTTCTCTGAATGCATCCAGCCTCATAGTGTCTCACTGCTCACACTAATCACAGACAATCAATGCTGTACCGTATACACAAGGGCAGCTGACCACACATGGCGAATGCTTAATTAGCGATGCCCCATCAGCTTTCAGTTAGAAGGAGAAATGTGAAACACTAATTACCGGTAAATTTGTGGAAGGTCTGTTTTTTCCTCATTGATATCCATTCATACACACTACCCTCTGAGAAGTGCTCTCCAATTGAATATCGAGCTTTCAACATCTGTATATAAAATAGTTAGAACTGTCCTGTCACAGATGTCCGAGAAGGCGAACTTGGAGCCAATATGCCAGTAGGCAAGAGGTTAAAGTATATGTTTTTTTCAGTATCCCAAGTGTCCCAACAGAATTTAAGTCTGGCGTTCGCCAACACCTTTTGATTTTACTAGAATTATATATATGTATATATATATATATATATATATATATATATATATATATATATATATATATATATATATATATATATATATATAAATATATATATAAATATAAATATATAGAATGGGGAGACCACTTTAGCCACTTGCTAGCTTCAGTATGAGTGATGGTTGGCTAAATTTTTGCAAGAAGCACATCTCAGCACTATGTACTTTCATTCAGTGCTAAGGGCTACTGTTTGAATGTGTCCTTTTTGAGTACAAAATTTACTTTTGCTTTAGCCAATGTTTAATTAATCTATATTGTTGAGGCACCAGCTGCTCCTCCAGTAATAAAGTTTTACAAAAACCATGGCATATCAAAACAAGCAATGAAAAAGCCAAAAAGCTATCAACTGTGGCCAGACCTTTTGCCTCTGCCAATGATTGTTTTTCATTATTGCCTGGAATGTACCAATCTATAAAATGAAAAAAAACACTCAAACATCCCTACACTTTCTTTTAGCTTAGCTTCCATTTCCTCAATCTCTTTTCTCTCAATAATTAGTATCTCATGGACCGTTTCTATGATCAATACCATCCAATCCCAACTGCATCTGTTGTCAATGAATGTCCAGTTTTCAATGAACCTGGCATTTTTTATAAAAATGCCTGGTTCATTTTTAACCTGCAGTCCTCTGGGTATTATCCCTTTCTTGCAATATTCGATCAAAAATTCGCCATGTAATTCAGTTCTATTGGTCTTTTTCTTATCATTCCATAAATCTCTCCATTGTTCCCCATCGCAATTGTTAGAAGTAATAGAGGAAACATTTTTTGAAGTACCATTTATGATCTTGTTAAATTTTTCTTCGAGAAACCATACGTTTTAAGTGCATCCATTATCGATTGTTTTTTTTAAACCCTTATTGTATAGGGGAGATAGAAAAGGCTCCCCAGCTGACAAGCTGTACACAATAGACCGAAAGAGGAGGGAGTTACCCTAGTGCTGAGCAAAGGGACATACCTCAACAGCCGACTCAGCCTCTACACCCCCGGCCGCCAGCTCCGGCGGCAGATCATTCTCCCACCTCGCCGCTAAGATGTGGAACACCCTACCCATCAGCCTACGGCAGACCGAAGACCTCCTAACCTTCAGGAGACTCCTCAAGACCTGGTCCTTCAAACAGTAACAGTGCCCCCTCCAACAAGCGCCTTGAGACTCTCACGGGTATGGAGTGCACTTTACAAATGCTATGATTGATACACAAGGAAAAAACACACAATAGTCCCTACACTTTGATATAAAGAGGGCAGATTCCTCACCATGGACCAAGTGTCTAAGTAAATTGCTAATCTAGCATGAGTAATATATAATATTGTCCATATATAGATTGTAACCTCCGTTGGGAGGAGAGGTATTACATCCATTGAATGAATATGTGATTTATTTTGTATGTTTATAAATATACTTTTTATCCTAATAAATTCCCTTTTTTTATATATATATATATATATATATATATATATATATATATATATATATATATATACATATTTCATAGTAACTTTTGCGGTGGATATTTCGCATGCTGGATTGGTTGTAGGCTTATATAGACTCTTGACTCAGAGTAAATTATTTCTCCTCTCTAAAATGATAATGTTTATTATATATTTCCTATGCTAGATTAGCAATTTACTAAGACAGACACTTGGTCCATGGTGAGGCGTCTGCCCTCTTTATATCAAAGTGTAGGAACTTTTATGTGTTTTTTTCCTTGTGTATAACCCGTCCCTTTGCTCAGCACTGGGGTAACTCCCTCCTTTTTCAGCCAATCGGTAAAATGACATCAAAGATATTTCAGGTAGGCCATAATTAGTCTCATTAGGACAACTATTTAGTAATTGTTGGTGCCCAAATAAATATACATCTTAGGGGAACTGAGAAGACATGATGCAGCTGCATTTGCTCGCACATCAACATGCTTGTTTCACATTAGCCAACACATAGGACTTAGGGCCAAATTACAAGTCTCCTTGTGGTGGTGCAGCAATGGCAGTCCTGTGGCTGCCATCTTATGAGGAAGCCATTTAGATATTGACTGTTGCGACTTTTGCGCCAAGGAACTGCAGTGCCTTGGCAGTAGGGCAGTGGATAGGGGTATATACCATGCAAGTCAGGACTGCCCAGGCTGGCGGTGGGGAAACAAAGGGGGCCCTAAAGGGCTCCTGCCACCTTGGGGATGCATTCAGGGAGGCACAACATGTGGCCCCTGTTTGCATGTTCCCCAAGTTCCAGCAAAGCATTGACTTCACACTCCATTCCGTGCTGGAACTGTGTTTGCGTTCCCAATGCTATGCCCGTTTTCAGGGCAACTCCATGGGAATGGCAAAAGAAGACTAGCCAGACACAAGTTGAACACCTAAGCTGGGGAGCAGACCATGCATGGCTTTGGTCTGTGCTGTGTTAGTGTAGAACTGCCCAAGTCAGAACACTCAGGGCACTGCGGCCTCAGACACGTGTGACCCGACATAGCAGGCGTAACCACGCTTGCCTTAACCACACATATACCTTAACCACGCATATGCCTCAATCAATCACTCATTTGAAAAGCACAGCTGCTCACCCAGAAGGGTCACAAGGCACTGACAGCATTGAGGGGGGCACACAGCTCCTAGATGTTCCTGGTGATTCGTCAAAGACCAAGGTCTTAAGGTCCTTCAGGAATTTTGGGAGTGTTGGTGTCTGTCGGGGGTGGCAAGGAAGGGAGTTCCATGCCATCTCCTGTTCTTGTCGTCCTGATATGAGGTACCTTAGCAAAATGTAATGTATGTATACTTGTAAAGCACACTGTTACCTCATTGCGTGGCGTCCTGGCGCTGTATACCGCTGGGGAACCCGTCCTGGCTTTCTCTGTGAGAGGGCACCCCCAAGCTGAAGCCAGGCATCCCCGGCGCTGCTAGGGCCGTTGTGGAGATTAAGCAAGCTATTGCCCAGAGTTGCAGAGTGGGACCCATGGTTAGCGTAGGCACCTAGGCGAGAATTATCGAGTCCGCGGACATTGACCAAAGACCCTGCCGTGTCGGGAATTGAACCCTGGTCCCGGGCTGACCTCAGCTTCAAGGTCTGCTGCTTCTAACCAGTGAGCCACACTTCTCCACGGAGAGCTCGGCTGAGCAGAGGGATCTTTGGGGTGCGTGGAACGAGAGGTGTTGGTTCATGTAGGGCGGGCCCGATATTGTGGAGGGCTTTGTGGGCATGGGTGAGAAGTTTTAAGGTGATTCTCTTCTCGACAGGGACCCAGTGCAGTGTACGCAGGTGTTGGGAGATGTGGCAGTGGTGCGGTAGGTTGAGGACTAGTCTGGCGGAGGTGTTCTGAACGTTCTAGAGTTTGTGGGTCAGTTTCTGGTTGATCCCGGCTTAGAGTGCATTGCCATAGTCCAGTCTGCTGCTGATGGGGGCGTGGATGACATTTTTCCTGTGTTCGAAGGGAATCCAGTTGAAGGTCTTTCACAGGAGACAGAGGGTGTGGAAACAGAAGGAGGTGAAAGCGTTTTTTTGACAGTCCATCTTGAATTCAGAGTCCAGGATGATTCCGAGGATGTATGTGTGGTGGGTGGGTGTGGGAGGGATCCCGAGGGCAGGGAGCCACCAGGTGTTGCTCCAGGCATCGAGGTGTGGGCCTAAGATGAGTACTTCGGTTTTGTCCATGTTCAGTTGTAGGCAGCTGATTTTCATCCATCTGGCGACAGCCTCCATTGCTTTCTGGAAGTTGTGTTTAGAGATGTTGGGTTCGTTGGATAGGGAGAGGATGAGTTAGGTGTCATCTGCGTACGATACGATGTTGAGTATGTGTGATCTGACAATGGATGCAAGCAGGTCATGTAGACATTGAACAAGGTGGGGCTGGTGGAGGATCCTTGGGGGACACCACAGGTGGTAGGCGTGGGATCCGAGAGGAACAGAGGGGGTGTGACTCACTTCGTTCTGCCAGAGAGGAATGAACAGATCCAGTTGAGGGCTTTCTTCTGGATTCCTTTATCGTGGAGTCTGTGGGATAGGGTGCGGTGTGAGACTGTGTTGAAGGCTGCAGAGAGGTCCAGGAGGATGAGGGCCACAGTCTCTCGCGAGTTGACTGTTGACAGCTTTTTCAATGACTTTCGCTGGGTACGTGAGTAAGGAGATCAGTCTGAAGTTCTTGAGGTTGGTGGGGTCCACCAAGGGATTTTTCAGGAGAGGGTTTACCTCAGCGTGTTTCCAGTTTTTAGGGAAGGAGGCGGTCTCGAAGGAGCATTTGATGATTCTTCAAAGCTCGGCTGTGATGATGTGTACTGCTCTGTGGTACATGTGCTGGGACAGGGGTCTGTTGGGGCCCTGAAGTGTGTTGATTTCATAGTCTTCAGGGTGCCTTCGATAGTGACTGTGGTCCAGCTTTCAAGTGTCGGCTACATGGTGCAGGGGACGGTGGATGTGGGTTCTACGTGTAGGTTGTTGTTGTTAAAGTTGTCGTAGAAGGTCTTGATTTTGTGATGGAAGAAGGAACTGAGTCTGTCGCAGAGGTCCGGGAGGGTGGGATGCCGGTGTGCTGAAGAGCTCCTTGCTGTCCTGAAGTGCTTTCTTCCTTGAGTGTCTGATGAGCTTGTGGTGGGCGGCAGCGGCTGCTTTGAAATTGTCAAGGTGTGCTGTGGTTTTGGAGGTCCTCCATTGCTTTTCAAGGTGTGTGCAGGTTCATCTAGATTCTCAGAGTTCAGTGGAGAACCAGCTGGCTTTCTTGGGGTGTGGTTGGTAGTTTTCTTGAGGGGGCGATGCTGTTAGTGCAACCAGTGATCCAGTTGTGTAGGGTACGGGCGGCGGTGGTCGGGTCATCATCTGTGGTGGTAGAAGCAGCGCTGCTGACTAAGGTGGGGAGCTGGTCATCAGAGATCTTTTTTCACTTCCTGCACTGGAGCTGGTGTGGACGTTTGCGAGTGATGTTTGTATTGAAGGTGAAATGGACGCAGCAATGGTCCGTTCATGGGAGTTTGGAGGTGTGGCTGAAGGTGATAGAGTTTCCTGCTGTGAAGATGGGGTTGAGGGTGTGTCCTGCTGAGTGAGTGGGTTCTGGTACCATCTGTTTGAGTCTGTTGTTGAGGAGGTTGTCCTGGAGTGAGGTGGAGTTGGGATCTTGAAGATTGTGAAGGTGAAAGGTGAGGTCTTCCAACAAGGTGTAGTTGTTGGAGGTGATGGCTTGCGTGGTAATGATGTTGGTGATGGAGTCGGCAAAAGGTGCGGGGGAGTCTGGGGGGTCTGTAGATAAGGCTGCCATAAAGGGTGGTGGTCAAGTTGTCTGTATCTTGAAGTGGAGGTGTTCCACCAGGTCTGTGGGCCCGTCGGGGTAGGTGATCAGCCAGAGGTTGGACGTGTGAGGTATGGAAATGCCTCCTCTGGAGCGGTTGGGGTGGTCCTTCCAGGTGATCTAGTAGACTCCGGGGATGGCGATCTCTATGTCAGATCCTGAAGCAGCGTTCATCCAGGTTTCGATAAGGAAGGCGACACCAATGATGGTGCTGTCTAGGAGGTCCCAGATTTCCGCTGGATGTCTGTAGAGGTAGCGGACGTTGGGGAGTATGCATTACAGATTTTGGGGTGCCATGGAGTTGTTGCTGGAGGGTGGCGGTGGGTCCTGGGTCATGGCGAAGGAGTGGGGCCAGTGTCGACTGGAGAGGGGTTTGTGGGTGTCGCTAGGTGTAGAGAGCTAGCAGTTGTTGTCCTGCCAGTGTTGAGTGCATAGAGGAGCTGTAGCACTGGCGGGTAAAAGGGTGCCTGGTTAAGGTATATGTGTGGTCTAGATGGTGGCTACAGCTCAGCGGAAGAGCAGGAAGAGGGACGATTGGGAGGAGGCGGTGAAGTAAGTGGGGATTTGGGGAGTCGTTTGTAGGGTGTGGGGGTACTTTCTAGGGCTGGGAGAGGGTCTGGAGTTTTATGATCAGGCAAGGGATGGGGGTGGGGGTTAGTTTCTTTGGTTTGGGGTAGTTTTAGAGGCTGGGGCGTTTGGGCGTTTTAGGGCTCAGGACAGAGGACAGAAATGGGGCCGTTTACAGGCTATGGGGGCAATTAAGCAGGGGTCAGGGGGTAGGTGAGGGGTAGATTTTAGGGATGGGGCTGGTTTTAGGGCTCAGGGAAGGAGGTTGGTGTCAGTAGTTTTTAGGAGGCTGTGTTTTAGGGCTCAGGGTAGGGCACAGGAAAGGGGCAGTATTCAGGTTGAGGGGGCAATTGGTCTGGGTCATCGGATAAGTAGGGGTAGGTTTTAGGGGTGGGAGTTTGTTTTAGTGCTCAGGGAGACATCAGTGGTCGGAGTAGTTTTTAGAGGCTTGGGGTTCGAGTATTAAGGTTCAGGATAGGAGGTTGGGGAAGTTTATAGGGCTGGGTGGGTAGAACTGAACACAGGAGGGCCACATTTTAGGGCTTAGGGCAGAGGGGAAGGAGTGTGATGATGTCCCTTTATCAATCATGTCTTTACCACGAAATTGCGTGGTAAGAGCATGCGTGGTGAAGGCATGCTTGATTACGGTATGCGTGGTAAAGATACGGTCGTGGTTAAGACTGTGTGGTTCAGGCAAGAATTGTTTAGGCATGCGTTGTTCCATCATAATACCCCTAAGTTATAATTAGTTTTCCGTTCATTCTGTAAAAAAAGTGTTTAATCTCTGTATCAAGTTATTTTTCCATGGCTAAGCAGGTTGTCCAAATCACCGACTTTCCTCCTGAACTCTGTGAAGGGCAACTAAGATTTTCATCTTTCCTAGACTGGTAATATGAGTATCGCTGATTTTGTACTAATAATGCCTGTTTTGTTCACGGCTTAACATGGCAGTTGTGGTACAGAGTGCTACTGCTAAGTAGAAATATGTCATCATTAATATTATTGTAAATACCATTATTATTAAAAGAACAACAGTGGTCATTAACCTCAATTTGTGTAAATCCTTTATTGTTTCTATTCAGAAAAGAGTATTAATGTTTATTTTTCAATACAATAGCCATTTAGTGTCTTTGGCGTTACACCACAAAAATGCTCTCCAAACATCTTTTCAACTTTTTATTATGTTTTAATCCCTGATATAGGCTCAGTTTTTCTCCTCCAATATCTGTTCCTCTCTATACATCAAGGTGTGAACTCCGGTGGCTAAATCTATTCTTCCGCCCATGATACTGCCCCCAAGAAACAAAGGGCCTTATTTATGAAGGACTTGCGCCGCCGGTGCGTCACTTTTTCCCATGTTAAAAGTGACGCACCGGCGGCGCAAATCCTTCATAAATAAGGCCCAAAGCATCCCAAAGCTCTCATTGTGTTCGCATGGTAGCACCATGCACAAACGCAAGTAAAATAAAGAGACCCCGCCCATCTCAAGTAAGGTTCAAATTGCAGGGAGGCATAATTTCAGAAAATGATAAGAAAGCAACCATGCTCATTCAGAACTGTTTTAGGCTTCTGTAGCTGAATTTACCCGAATGAGTGCAAAGTAGAAAATCACAAGACGAATTTGCATTTCGTAACTGTTGACAAAGATATCTATATTCTCTGTTATAAAGGCTTGCACTGTTGTTCACAAAAGAAACAATCTGACATTTGGGAAGTCAAATTCCCCTGCTTATCTACTTGGAAAATCCATTGCTCCTGTGAGCGGTGTTATCAATGTGTAAATAGAAACACTAACTCCAGCGAGAACAAGTATATTCTGGTAAAGGCCGGGGTTGTTCCACTCAACGCATCCAGTCTCATCATCTCTCACTGCACCCCCTTATCACAGACAATCAGTGCTGTACCTCATACAGAAGAACCAAGACATTTTCTTGAGGCCGTCGCCTCTGCCATTTTCAGCTATTTTATTTCAGTGAAGGTCTGCTCAGAACAAAGATACTGAAATGAGACCCTGATAGTAAATCTTTCCAAGCTAAGCTTTTCTCTCCAAGGGTACACGAAAAAGGATACTGTCTCGGGGGCATCTGACCACACATGGTGAATGTTTAATTAGCGATGCCTCATTAACCTTCAGATAGAAGAAGGGCGGGAAACGGTAATTACCCATAATTTTGTCGAAAGCCTTTTTTTTTCCTAGCTTGCTGTTGATTTCAACAGTTTTAGGTGCAAAAGCAGTTCGGGGCCATTTGAGTGTTTAATTTCACAAGTTGTTAAATGAATGTATAAGTGAGCATCGTGGTGACAAAAAAAGTAACAAGACAATATAATTGCAGTTTGTCTTCAAAATATATGTCAAATTTAAATGTTGAAATTATTATGCGTTTTACTTCCATTTTCATCCTCTTATAACCACAGGTAACTAACTCGTTTAAGCTATTCTCAGTTAAGTAAGAGGATGCTGGAGACAGAACACTTAATTCGGAGACTGATGAAACTGAAAATACATATACAGAAATGCAGAAACACTTGCCCCCAGGACAGTGGTACATGCAATTTCACAATTTAGGGATTAGTGTGGTAGCCTTTTCGAAAATATGAAAAATTTGCACATTTTTGTGCAAATGATTTGTCATAAATATGCTTTAATAATAAAGAGTTGTAACCAATAAACTAATGATGTTGCCTTAAAATGAATTTGCCAAGATACTTAGAAGGGTAGATAATGAGACATTGGGTCTGATTACGAAGCTGGTTGGACTCTCGTTTGGGCACCGTGGCCGAAGCAGGACCGCCTGACTAGAAGTTGGCGGTCTTGCTGTCCGAATTATGTTGCAACCGCCTTCACGGTGGCTGTAATGTGTATATTTAGCATTGTGGCGAGTCGTGCGGCTTGTAGAACAAGCCCCAATACAAATCATTCACATTTGAAACATTCCTGCACTCTGTCGCAGGCACCATGCAGTGCCTGACACATGATACAGGGATGTTTAGGGAGGGCCCTCCAGGCCTCATAGTCCACTATGGCCAAGGGGTAAGGGTCCAGGAGGTACAGGGGCCCTGCTAGGGGCCCTCAAAGTCACTTACCGACTTCCTTTTCATGGCGGGTAAACCGCCATGAAATGGCATGTGGAAAGGGACATCCTAATCCCTACGGCAGTGCCTGAGCAGGCACCACCATCTTCGCAGGGACTAGGAGTCCAACTGCCGCCATGACAAGATCCTTAATCCAGTCGAATGCGGTGGTCTTTCCCCCAACAGCCGAGTTCCAATCGACTGCATCCTAATGAGGCAGTCAGATCTAATGGGTTGGATGGCGGTAGGACTGCCACTGACGGCCTGACGGTGGTGGTCCCAATGCCATCATAATCCGGGCCCCTAGTGTGAGAAACTGGGCTCTTGTTGCAGTACCCCTCACTTTTTTGTCTGTTTTTTAATACAACTTTGACTTAGGTGTACAGTGTTCCTTCTAATTAGGTTCCAAGTACCAGTGTTCCGTCCTTAAATTCGTTCCACACTTCAGCCTCCTTGTAAGGCCCTAGTAAATGGTACCTCTGATGCCTGGGGCATTGGAACTGAAGATGGTCCACTAGGGCTGCGGTATGTATTGTGCCACCCTTGAGACCCCCTCACCAAGTTCATGCTCACTGCCAGTGCAGGGTGCATTACTTGGTGCAGAAAAAACTGAAGAGTCAACATGGCACACATCCCTGTTTGCCATACCCACAGACACTGCATGAGATATAGGTAAGCCAACCCTACAGAAGACTTTACAGCACTAAGGCAGGGTGCCCTTTATCCCATGTGTGGGCATGTCTGCCTGAGTGGATATGACTCAGCAATCTCCAAGTTCATTCTTGGAAATTGTGTGTGCACAGGGAAGCCATAAAGTGACCATTGGCTGGATACTTGTCAGCATGAGCTCCCCAGCAATGTGAGGGCTTCATTGTACCTAGAGATGTTTTTTTTTGGTGTAAGAAGTTTATTGCACTTATTACATACGAAAAATATTACATTCGATTCGCCTACAACCTTAACAGGCCGGCTACAGTCTTGCTCTTCCGATAAGGCTCGCCGTTGTTGTACACAGCCCACCAGCCGACATCCAGCGGACCGGCGGCATCGTGCATGATAATCATAGATCTGTCAGAAAGTGCCATACTCGTTTACATACAGGTTAACGTTCTTATTTTTTGTCACATTTTCTTCATAAGGTAATTAAACCATAACAATACTTAAAGTAACTTATTAGTGTCCTTCAGCTACAAGTACTCCGTGTCACAGCATCCTCCCTCCTTTTTTTTCCATTTTGGTTTTTTTTCCCCTTTTTTCCACCATTCCACAGTATATGTTTACAGTGTATACGCTCACCCTTAAGCCCACACTTTAATTATTAACGGTCACCTCCTCCGTCACACCATGTTCTAGTAAATAGTCTCGTAAGAAACCCCAGTAGTCTTTGGGCCTAGATCTGACCGGCAACTCTTCCTCGTATGTGGTCAGTGTGTCATGACAGTACGTCATGTCTTCTAACCAGTTTTTTACCTCTGGGCCCTCCCTGCTGTTCCAATGTAGGGACACCCTCCGTTTGGCCAATAATAGCACAACAGCACAGAATTTGCGCTTCCGCGCTCTCAGATGCGGCACTATACCCAACAGACAGCCCTTCGCTTCGCACCTCATGGAAGTCCCAAGCATTTCATTCAGCTCCTGTATTACTTGCTCCCAATATCCCGCCACCTTACGACAGTGCCAAGCCAGATGCATGAAATCCGCGTTGTCTTGCTTACACCTGCTGCACTGTGAATCTTCTCTCAAACCATAATTGTGTAGTCTCTGAGGTGTATAGTACACCTGATGAAGTACTTATAATGGATGATTCTCAAGTTACCATTAGGTGTTAACATATCAGTAAGCATACAAGTGGAAGCCCATTCTTCATCAGTCAGCGGTGTTTCTAAACCTGCACTCCACCTGTCCTTAGCCTTGTCTGTGTTACTACCTATAGCTCCTTGTAAGCTTGTGTATAGTTTGGACACCAGGTGAGAGGCCGTAGGCGTGGTGAGGAGAAGTTGTAACGGTGCAAGTTGCTTTGGCTCCTCTGGGTGTGTGGGATAATGCTCCTTAAGTGCCCTTTGTAACCTATAGTAGTTGAAACTGAAAAGTAGGGACGGATTGCTGATGTACTGTAATTTGTCTAGCGATTGAAAAACCCCATTGACATATAGGTCGCCTAGTGTGTCTATACCTGCCCATTTTAACAGATCCATGCCAACCTGTTCCTGTGTAACCGAGATAGCTGGGTGGTGAGCTAGTGGAAGTGCAGGTGCGTAGAGTGGTAGAGCATCCGCCGCTTTTCCCATTAGTCTCCACGCCTCCGTGGTAGTGTTTACAGGATTTATGTCGTGGTCGTGTAGTCTGGGGCGCTTGTGTGGTAGTATGCTAGTCAGCGGGATCGGCTCTGTGCCCCCCGCTTCCACAGCTACGTGCGTTAGGAAGGGTATCTCGTGGTGCCAGTAGTGCGCAAATTGCGCTTGAGCGCATAAATAGTAAAGATAGAAATCCGGCACCTTGAAACCTCCCCTAGCATATGGCAGCGTCATGGTGTGTAGCTCCATCCTCGCCTGTTTCCCTGCCCAGAGCAAGCTAAGCACCAGTGTGTTGATATTGCGGAATACTGCAGCGGGCGGTTTTATCGGTATGTTGTTGAACAAGTACAGGAATTTGGGCAAGAGTACCATTTTCACAATTGCGGCTCGGTCTGCCAGGGACAAAGGAAGTTTATTCCATCTTTTGATTTTATCTTCGAGGGACGCTATAACTCGCCCATAATTAGTGCCTATAACCAACTCAGGATCCCTATGTAACCACACTCCTAAGTATTTCGTTGGTTCCTCTTGCCATTCTAGTGGGTAGTCTAGGGGTGTTGGCCGTGTGCTGTCCGTTAATGATAGGATAAGAGATTTATCCCAGTTGATCTGTAACCCCGATTGTTGCCCAAAATTTTTGTACTCCTTTAATAGCAGATTCAAGTGTTGGTCTGGATTCTTAACATATAGCACCATGTCATCCGCGTATAGTGAGATGTGTATTGGGCGTGTAGGCATCTGAAGGGCAGAATAATGATGATGCTGTCTGATTTTACAAGCCAGCGGTTCTAAGATTAAGGGGAAAAGCATCGGCAAGAGCGGACATCCCTGCCTGGTGCCTCGGCATATCTGAATGGGTCCCGAAATATACTTGTTTATTCTAATGCGTGCTGACAAATTTGTGTACAACATGGAGATCCATCCCAGAAATATCGGTGGGAAACCCCATACGGACCAGAACCTCTTGAATGAAGGACCACCCAATAGTGTCAAACGCTTTAGCGGCATCTAGTAACACTGCCACAGCTTTCATTTCAGGATCTAGATAATGTGCTAAGGCAAATAGTGTGCGTGTATTATGTGTGGTGGCTCTATCAGGTATGAAGCCGGATTGGTCAGGTCTTATTAAGAGGGGCATAAGCGGTTTCAGTCTGTCTGCCAGTAAACTTGCAATTATCTTCGTATCCACGTTTAAGAGAGATAGGGGTCGATATGAGTCGCATTTGTCTTCTCCCTTGCCCGGCTTTAGGAGCGCAATGAGCATGGCTTCTCTCATAGATTCCGGCAGTGTCTGGGCCTCATGTGCCGCCCCATAAAGCCTCACTAAGTGCGGAGCGAGCAGGTCTGCAAACACTTTATAGAATTCTGTCACGAAACCATCAGGCCCCGGCGCTTTGTTGTTGGGTAGGCGCTTTATGGTATCGGTGACCTCTTCCACCGTAATAGGCCTTGCCAGATATTCCCTGTGTTGTGAAGCAGTGAAGGTTTTGGATCCTACGTCTGCCCATCCCGGATCTCAACAACAGAGTAAACAGAACAAGGTGGCTGGACAGGAAAAATTCATATCACAACTAACACCTCCACCCTGTGGTTACTCAAAAGGGTGCATCTAGGAAAATAATTTTTCCACTACTTTGGATCCTAGCCGTGCAACCCAATACAAACATTGAACCACAGGTTCTGTTAGGCAGGCAGGCGTCCCATTCCATCTGTCCCCGCCTGTCGCTTGGTTTCATAGTCCCATGGACTGGTTGTACCTTTGCTTTTTGCACGAATTTTGCACTGTATATAAATGCAATTGATTTTTGAATACTGAATTATTTCATTGTTTATTGGTGTGTCATTCCTATTTGTTCTTATTTGTTCTGCGTCATTCACCTTGTAAGTATTGTATATTTGTAAACTTGTATATTTGTAGATATTGTACTCATGAATTCACTGTCGTGACAGTCTTTGGTTTGTCCCTGTGCTTTTGAAATTTTGATAAACTAGATAAAAAAGAAAATAAATTTGCTTTGGTACATAAATCCCGCGGTCACGTAGTACATATTGACTGCGTTTCTGTTAGTTGTGATATGAATTTTTCCTGTCCAGCCAGATATTCCCTGTGGCCATCAGCCAGCCATGCCATCTCTACATCTGCCATATAGGATTGCAATTCTTCCTGCGAGGGTGACGGGCGCGCTGCATATAGGGTGCCGTAATATGTCATAAATTCTTTTGTGATCCTTTTAATGTCTCCTACCTCCTCCCCTGTCGGCGTACAAATGGATGTTACATTTTGCGGCGCTTTCCCTGAGCATATTCTGTCAGCCAGTGCCTTGCCCGGTCTACCTCCCTCCCCATAATGCCGGGCGGTCGCTCGTTTAGAGACATAATTAAGCTCGTCAGAGGCAAAGTTGCTATGTTCTACTAAAAGGGTTTGAATTTCTCCCAGTACTTTAGTGTCTCCCATGTGTGTGTGTACACCTGTTCCAAGTCATGTATGGGCTCTTTTCGTGTGCGTATTTGCTGTCTTATATCCTTCAGGATACCCGAGGTAGTACTGATACACACCCCCCTAATCGTGGCCTTAAAAGCCTCCCAAAGAAGACATGGGTCGTCAGTTGTCGAGCAGTTCAGCGCAAAATAGTCTACTATTGCTGTGTGTATGGTTGTGACATATAAGGGGTCCCGTAGTGCAGTCGCGTTGAAACGCCAAGTGAAGGGCGGTGGCTCATATTGTGGGATTGCAATCTGTAGCAACACCGGGTTGTGATCGGACAGTGTTCTCGGCATGTGTTTAACATGCGTAACCCATGTTAGTACCTCCTGTGTGCCCAGCCAGTAGTCCAGCCTGGACCAACTATTATTCGCTGCGTTAATGTGTGTCGCTGCTGTCGCTCCCGGGTTACCAACCCTCCATATGTCTGCTAAGTGGAGGTCGTCTATGGCGTCCCCCAGCATGCACCTTGCATTCCCATGTTGTTCCGTGGTGTGTGCTGCCCTGTCTAGCTTGTCCTGCAGTGTCACGTTAAAATCACCACCCCACAGTACGTGATCCATCTGCATATCCGCAATGCTCTGCCACACCTTTCTGAAGAACCCCGGGTCATCTATGTTAGGGCCATAAATGTTCACCAACAGGATCCTCCGTCCCCTGACCGTACCTGCTACAAGAACGCTTCTCCCCTCCGTATCTCTGTGTACGCGTGCGATCTCAAAGTGCGTCCCCTTCCGTATTAGAATACTGACCCCTCTAGAGTAGGTTGAGTAGTTCGAGCTGGTTACCGATTCTGCCCATCTATTGCCTAGCGTGGATGTGCCGGTGCTTGCCATGTGCGTTTCTTGCAAAAAAACTATGTCTACATGTAGTCGGTCAAAATATGCAAACATCTGCCTGATCTTTTTCGGGTTACCTAGACCTCTTACATTCCATGTGAGTAGGGTCAACTCACTAATTCTTGACATTTACAGTTGTAATCATGACATCAGTTCTCTTTAGGTGCAATCTTGGCATCAGGTAAGACGCGTCTACTGGACACAGTAATGTACATTGTAAAAACAACAATAATGTGGAGTAAAGGAATCAGACATCTGCACGGTAGTATTTGATTAAGGAGTTCGCCATGCTTCTCAGACTCAGAGTTTGTAGCTTAATAAACCCCGGTTCCCCGCCCTCCCCCCTCCCACTTTAGCACCCAAACTTTGCCAAAGCTATCCCTCAACAACCTGTAACTGTAGTTGAAAACTGAGGTTGGGGCGCACCCGCCTGGGGGTGTTGCCAGGGTCACACATCTCCATCCACGGAGTGGACGTGGACAGACGCTTTTGTCGTCATCAATGTTGTGTTCGTACCAATCCTCCCTCCTTTCACCAACCGCCAAAAAGAGATAACAGTATTACACAGAGCAAACATGATCTGCCAGACCCACCATATCCCAGTCACATAGTTTAGCAGCAGTCCGTGCCTGTGTTATCTAATTGGCCTGTCCTGTCGGACTGTTAGCTCAGGGACACATGAAACAACAGAGTCTTCTAGAGGCTTAGTGTATACCACCCGTGCCCTGTGTTCTGACTCACACTCTCCGTATATTGCTAGCCCTTTGGATACTCACTGCGTGAATGCCCTTCCCGGGGCTTACCACTGTTAAAGACAGTTTGTGCGGTGTGCCTTTGAGGCTGCCTTCAGTCTCTAGTCCGGGCCAGTCACCTTCTTCGCGCCATATATTAGGCCTCGTAGCAGGCTGCTGCAACTTCAGGCCTACTCCGCTCTCATACCGTTCGTAGAGCAGTCAAGTATTGTTCTCAGTATATCCTGTTAGTCCACATCACTGGTCGGTTCAGCATGTTCCTGAGCCTTTCGCCGCTTCCCTTGCTTTTTGAGAAAGTCTTGTGCTGCTTGCACCGTCTGCAGAATAACTGGTTTTCCCACATTTGTGATCTTGAGCTTTGCAGGATATAGCATGGCATACTCCAGGCCAAGTTCTCGCAATTTCTTCTTCACCGGAGCGAATTCCTTCCTTGCCAGTTGCACCGCCATGGTGTGGTCTGGGTAGAATTCCAGGGTGTTTCCCTGGTAAGCGATTTTGCCCATTTCCCTGGCGAGCCGTAGTATTGTGTCTCTGTCTCTGTAATTGAGCACACGGGCGATGATCATGCGCGGGGCAGCACCAGGTTTTGGTACGGGTGCCAGTGAGCAAAAACACAGAAGACAGCTTGTCAGTTCCAAATATTTCCTGCAGTAGCGTTTCGATGTAAGTTTCCATTCTGCCTGTGTTGGTGGATTCCGGCAGGCCCGAAATTCGGATGTTGTTGCGCCTGGACCTGGCTTCTTGGTCCTCCACCTTAGCGCGCAGGGTCTCCACCGTCTTCTCCAGACCTCCGCATACCTTCGACGTGGTTTTGTGGTCGTCTTCCACCTTGGAAATCCTCTGTTCTGCCTCAACAATCCGCTCATAGTGTTTCTCTATCTTCGCCGCCATGTTGTCTACCCTCTGCATCACGTTATCTAGTTTGCCATTCATCTCCTGCAGACTGCTGGATTGCTCGCAGCACCGACTCCATGCCCGTCCCTTCCGCCATTTCCCGGTCGCCTTCCACTTCTGGGGTGGTTGCGGTATTTTTAAGCTGTTTCCTTGTTTCAAATGGGAGCTTGGTCTGCTGTTTCTCTGGCTTCCCCATGTCCCTGGGTTTCAATGGCGAGTCGTGTCAGTTCGCCCTCGGGCTGCCAGCTGTTGGAGTGTTGGCCGTTGGGGCAGTGCGGTGTGCTGGTGTTGTGGCTCCCCACTTCGGGGGTTCCTCTATTCATCAGCCTCTTTAGCTGCTAGGAGTCGTGCCAACAGCGCTATTGTCCTAATGGTTGCTGCTTACTGGGGTCTTCCATGTGAGTAGCGCCTTTGGAGAGGCATAGCCCCTTCGGTGACGGGCATGTGAAGCGTTGCTAGTTGTGGGCTGTCGCCGGTGGTTAGTGCATGCCCATGTGTTATCGGGAACAGTCACATGCGTCTCCCCATAGCGGGCGCGAATCTCCTCCCCCCTCGAGCGCTCGTTGCCTTAGGCGCGCTGTGCTGGGGATCTCTGGTCAGCCCTCCTGGATCCCACCATGAAGTGCGCTGCCCTGCGTGTACCTTGTTAGTGTTGCCTGCATTCGCTGAGTCGAGTAGAGAGGCTCCGCGGGTCCCGCTACTAGGGCAGCCGTCGCCGTGATTCATATGCGTTCCAGCGCGTCCGCCATCTTGTTGCCGCTGGAACGCACGGCGATATTCGGTGTGTTTCTTGTTGCAGCCTCAGTCCCCCGCCGCCTGTCAGCTCCGTAAAGCACCCGGTACCTTGAGTCCGCTCCGTCTCTGGCATTTAACTGCACGCATTCAACCCTGATGTCGGTGAGCGTCAGGCGCGGCCATTTTGGATCCTCTCCGGCTACGCTACTTCTTTTCGCCGCAATGTCGATCTGTAGCCCGTATCCAGTCACATAAATGCCATGTCTGTGTCGGCCTCGTATTCCGACGCCTGATGCTGGTCGTGTCTCGACAGTAGCGGCGGTTTGGAAGGACGAAAAAGCCGCTATATTTGCGTCCGTCCGGCGGAGCTGACACACTAGCCAGCCATTCCGCAGTGCGCCCTCTAGCGCCCCCATACCTAGAGATGTTTGGTCCCAAACATCTCCTCTTAATAAAGCCACATTGACACCAGAGTTGGATTTATTATTAAATGCACACAAAGAGAACCTTAGAGTTGCCCCCTGAAACCCTACCAAACACTGTTGTTGTCTCTGACTAGTCTTAGCCAGTCTGCCACCACCAGCCATGTTTCTGACCGTCTGGGGTGAGAGCCTGCGCTCTCAGAGACCGGACACAATGCTTGCTTTAGGGGGAGGTGCTTTCCACCTCCCCCAAGCCTGAATGGCATTCTAAGGTGGGAAGCTTCAAAGGCAATGCTGCCTGTGTTTTGCTGATGAGGAATGTAGTCTCCAACCGTTAGACCAACTGGAAACACTAGAGATGAATTTTTTCAGTAAAAATAGATGGTGGTCGAATATTGAGGCTCAGGCAATTATGGGGGCTCGGCTCCACAATTTTTGTAGCAGAGGATGGCTAGTGTTAGAGCACCTCCTCTTTAAGGAGTCACCGAAAGAGTTTTGGAGGAAGATGTGCTTTAAGCACCAAAAATTAAGGATAAAGGAGTGTTAAAGAGTTTTGCTAACTTTTCCTGTGCTTGATTCTTCTGTGGGGTAACAGGCTGTGCTACTGTGTGGTTCTAAATGAATTAAAGTGTAATGATTAATAGAAAAAGTTTGAAAGTGTGCGTTTGAATGTCTGTGATGATGGATTTTTGTTTTTTAGTGAGTTGTTTGCCTATGTGATGATGATTGTGGCTTCGATTTATGATCTGATCATCATTTTCAGGTTGTAATATTTGTATTTGTGATCTCAAGATATTATTAATAATCTCTGCTTAACACTTGGAACCTTGGCACAAAAAGCGGCAAGGATGGAGGGGTAGGCACATGGCACTCTGCGGAGTGAATGAATATGTTCACGCGCACCTCTCGTTGAACGCCGATCATCCTTATTATAGGGGTTGGAACACAGGATTCTATTCGAGCCAGTGCTATTACGCACTGTGACCACATTGTAGGTACAGGAGTATAGGGCGCCTCTTCCCTGATTCCTACTTTTTTTATCACTCTATTGTCACTTTTGCACCTGGTCCTGACAAAGCGCTCCAAGATCCATTAGGGACCATCCATAGCGCAAAACATGTTGACCTAAACACCACTTTTCACACACATTTTACTTCACGGATTCGAGAGCAGTGGTAGAATACTCAAACCTCCTCCACATTTGTTTGAAGGAGGATCTCCACATCCTATAGATATTTTAACCTTACCTTCGGGACCCCTAAGATAAGATAATTTTAACCCACCCCCTCACCTTTCTGGGCCACACACCCACATGCACAACTGCAGCATCTCTTTAAAAGATATCCGCTAAAGAGCCCTCTTGCGGGCCCCGTGGGCAACAGCAGCGCCACCCCACGAGGAGCAACGTCCGATGATGAAGCATGGCACTCGCAAGGGTGTGTGAGGGCACTAAGTCCAAAAGGAGCAATACCCCACTTCTTCCAAAATCCAACCTTCTTGAGAGAATCACACCTTCCCAACCTTAAAAGGTTGATCCATCCTCTTCTCTATAGGAACAGCTACCCCCCGGTGAGTATAACAAAAAGCAGTCAGGATTAACTTATAGGCAATGTGTAAAGTATTTGTGCAGCACACAAACAAAAATAAAGCCAACACACAACACAAGAACAATCCTCCACCAATTTAGAAAAAAGAGTACATTTTAATAAATTATTTGACACCAAAACAACAAAAATCCAATCGGTAGAACCCGGAGTTATGATTTTAAATATATAAAAACTAGCACCTAAAAGATCAAAGTACCAACCAAGGACATCTAGCTTGGTAAGACTGGGTCAAAGTGAAAAAAAAAGGCAGGCCATGATGGGGCATGGGTCAGGTACAACAAGTGGATTGGTCCTTGTCAGGACTTAAAGGACATTTTTGAAAAAAGTTCTGAGAAAGTAGAGTTCTGCGGAGTAGAGCTGTAAGCGGCATCCGAGGAGGGAGCATCGTTATTGGGGAGCTACCTGAAGAAGTTTCAGTGAAAAGTTGTACGTTCGTACTTAGTCACTTTTTTGAAAGTTGAAAATCTCCAGCAGGGCGAGGCAGGTGGCTGTAGCTGACAAGAGTTCCAGGAGGCTAGATGCCCTTTTGGCAAAGGAATACTAAACAAAATGTGCTGCCTTGGGGAAGAACATATCGGGAGCTGCAGCAAAGTCAGGCAAACTGACCATACACATTGGGCTGATATATAAGCATTTTGGTCTCACTCTTCTCTAGGTTCTCAGAGTCGTTTTTAGACAAAAATGTCTCATGTTTTGGAATTTGACTATCTGGGCACCTTTATCACCACTTAGAGGGTTAGGACTTGCACAGGCTGAGTCCTGGTGCGGGGACAAGATGGTGAAAGTCTGTTATGTCCCTGTGGCTCTGAACAGGAAGCCTGGAAATGAGCCCCCTGGAGTCAATCTGGCTGTCCTGGGTTCAGGTGTGAAATCAGGGATCCAGCAGCAGGGCAGGCCTTTGAGGGTTCAAGGCAGGCTCCTGGCAACAAAGCAATCCTTCCAGGTGCAGCAAAGCAGTCTTGTGGAATGCACAGCAGGTCACAGCGGCAGGCAATACTCCGAGAATGTTTCCGCAGTTTCCTGATTCTCCTGCCCGGACTCCAAGCTGGCTGTATAAACAATGCAGGTGTAACAAGTCCTTTGTGAAAAGGCTGCACAGCCAATTCAGTTGCAAGTTGGGCTTTGTCCAAGGTCCGCCCCATCATGTCAATTGATAGCCCATGCAGAAACACCTAATCACACTATTGCGTGACTGTCTGTGAGTAATAAACAAAGATTAACTGCCAATTACCCCACCGCGGACATGTTGTCCAGACGGAGGAGGATGCAACAAGATGTCTGCCTCAGGGATAACGTGCGAATCGCAAACGACCCCGCTAGTAGTTCTAAACAATTTATGTGAAGTTCGAGCTCTTGCGTCGACCATCTGCCGCCTGTGGAAACCTCTCTACAACGCGCGCCCCAGCCCCACCTGCTGGCGTCTGACTCTATTACCACTTCTGGTTGTGATCCGAAGATCGCCCTGCCGTTCCAGGCGTCCACGTGGCCTAGCCACCACTGAAGCTCGGTACGGGCCTCCTCTGAAAGGGGAACCGAGTCCGTGTATGTGAGTCCCCTCTGAAGATGCTTGATCTTCAGTCGCTGAAGGGCCCTGTAATGCAGGGGTCCCGGGAATATCGCTTGAATAGACGATGCCAATATCCCCACTACTCTGGCCAACGCTCTGAGTGTGACCACTTGCCTGTCCAGTAGTTTCACAATCTCCTTCTTCAAATCCCTCAATTTTGCTTGGGGCAGACACAGCTGTGCTGTCTGAGAGTTGATCTTGAATACCAGGAATTCTATCACCTGTGTCGGGACCATAACCGACTTCTTTAGCTTTATCACAAACCCTAAGTCCTGGAGCAGCGAAGTAGTCATGGTCAACTGCTGCTGTAGGACGAACTGATCCCGCGCCATGATCAGAATATCGTCCAGGTAAATGATCAGTCGCACTCCTCTTTCTCTGAGATAGGCGACCACCGGTTTCATCACTTTGGTGAAGCACCAGGGAGCCGAGGAGAGACCAAAAGGAAGGGCCAAATATTCGTAGCAATGGCCGTTCCAGAGAAACTGCAGGAACTTGCGGTGTGGAGGAAAAATCGGTATAGAAAGATATGCATCTTTGAGGTCCAGACGGACCAACCAATCGTTTTCTTGTAATAAATCTGCTAACAAATGAATACCTTCCATTTTGAAATGGTTATACGTCAGGTACTGGTTGAATTCTTTGAGGTTGAGCACTAGCCTGTTGCCACCTCCTTTCTTCTGAACAATAAAGACATTGCTGAAGAAACCGCGAGGGCCTCTCAGACACCGAGCAATCGCGCCTTTCTTCAGCAAGTCTGCCACCTCTTTGTCTATGAAGTTGTGATCTAGTTGGGAAAAATGGAGAGGTGGAGGGGGGAACGCTAGTGCTGGGCGAGAGTAGAACCCCTGAATGGTCTGCAGCACCCAAGCGTCCTAAGTCAAGATATGCCACTGTGGTAGACAGTGCTGTGTGCGCCCCCCCAATGGAAGTAGAGAGACATCTGTTACACTCACCGGTATTCTGGTTCGATTTGAAGTTCGCTCTGTTGTTTACCGACTGGAAACGCCCTTTGTTGAACCTCCTTCTGGATGGGTAGAAGGTGCCACCGCGGGTGGAGTCCCACTCTCCACGACCGCAACCAAAGTCTCCTCTTTAAGAGCCTTGCTGGAAACCTCGGCCTGACGAGTGACCCCCGCCTCGCCCTCCCCTGTTGAAAACCCCTTGATGTAGAGCTCGCTTAATTCCACTTTGTGCCTTGTCCAAGGCGGTGAAGGTCCCTACGTATTTAGTGACGTCCTTGACGAAGCGGTCTCCGAACACAAAAATCCCTGCCAGAGGACCTGGCTCGGCTTCGCAAGGTCAGTCAGATTACTGTCCATCCTTAGTAACAAGGACTTGCGCCTCTCGGAAGAGATCGCGCAGTTCGCGTTGCCCACCAAGCAAATAGCGCGCTGAGCCCAGCCAGCCAATATGTCCCGATCCACAGGAGTCGCCCCTTCTTTGGCCACCAGGGCCATCTCCAAGATCTTTGCCAGAGGCCCCACAACATTGAGCATCTTATCCTGGCATCCTCGCCTTGCCCGGTCAAATCCCTGTTTGGGATCCTTCGAAAACTTCCTCATGAAAGTTAACATGCCAGCGTCTATCTCCGGAGTGTCAGCAACACCATCCGGAATATCTGGGCGAGGGCACTCGGACCTCAACCTGGACTTCCCGGTCGAAGCTTTTCCTGAGGTTCTCATGAATATATTCGGACACTTCTTGCAGTGGGACCCAGTCCGAAGACCGCGGGTGTATTATATCCGAAGGGTCAAAGTTGAAGGTTTTGGCAACCTTGTCCTCCGCCGTTTTAGGGACAACCTTAGCCTTTTTGGGAAGGGGAGGTTGCTCCACCGAGGTGTCGGTGTCCGTGTCGGTATCGGTATTGGTGGTGGTGATATCGGTGTCCGTCGGTGCCGATCTTTTGGTTCTCGCCTTACCACTTGCATGGGGGCTGGTCCGATGCCCCTTTCGCCGGCAGGGAAGCCAAAGACTGCGTATGCGGCCATTGTTGATTGGCCGAACCTGAGGCGGCAGAAGAAGAGGCTGCCTGCTTCCCTTTCCTTTTCCTAGTGTATCCGTGGCGTTTCGCAAAACCCTCTAGTTGTTTCCGTAGAGAGCGTAGGGCCACCGCAAGTGCCTGCTGCACTGTCTGAGGGACCTTCGTCTCCATGGCTCGGTTCACTGAAGCTTGGACTGAGGCATCCAACGCTTCCACAATATTGTCTTCCAAGACAGCTTCCTGCTGTCCTTCAACAATCTCCTCCCCATCGGCATTTTCTTTGTCCGGGTACCGTACCCAATCCTCCATGGTGCAGGAATACACCTTGCGGTACCAGGGAGAACACTCCGGAATGTCTCACACTTGGGGAGGTAATGGGTGGGGTACAGCCCAAAGCACACTAGTACCAACTAACAATCCGGTACAGTTACCCAAACCCCCTCAGCAAAGCTGTAGTCAAGTGGGTCAGTGGCCCCGGCCCTTAGATCTCTTGAGCGTGTGCACACCCTGGGCCACCACTAATTTCCAACCAAAATCTCTGGCGATCAAACAAGGAGCACGTCGGTGTGTGGAACGTGTGAGCACGTGTGTTCCTGTAAGCCAGGGTATCGCGCTGAGGCGCGCAACCCAAAAGCGACCAAAAACCTACCAAAAGTAGCCCAATTTGGTCAGCGATTTGGACGCGCGAGTCGACAGAGAGCCACCCGGTCTAAATGTCAGGGCGTATCAGGGGAGCCCATGCGCGCCCTCAGGCAGCCGGTAACGGGCTCCATTGAAAAGCGCAACGGCTCCTTGCCGGTCAAAGACCGTCTGTATAAGCGCGTAAAGCGCACACTCCACAGCAAAAACAATAACAGGCGAAGCTGAACGGCCCAAAGCGAGATTAGAATGGATTAGGTCAGAGAGTGCAATTTGAACAAAAGGCACCAATAACAATAACAAAATGATAACGCAATAAGATCCCAATTATAAGCGGGAGATCCTGCAATAACATCAAATCACAGTAATAGAAAAACCCCAAACAGTATCCCAAACCACAAGCAGGTTGAGGGGACCCGAGGGGAGGTGCACTTAACTCTGACTTGTGAGCAGCAAAGAAAGAGGATGATGGGAGCACGCAAGGGATTCTTATGGACTATGGGGGCGTGCCTATGCTCATGTGTACTCATGGGAAATGAAGTTTATTTACTGTTTTTTGTGAAAATATACATTTTCATTGGCTGCTGTGTTTTATGCAGTAAAGATTGAGAAGCATAATCTGAAGCCTCCGGTCCTGTAATAGAATCGTTTGCTGGTGTCAACACGGGTCCTGCTACACCAGGCGGGGGACCTGCAGGCCCTGTACTGGAACCAAGTAGATAGTGTGACAGCAGGGGTTTGGATTTCAAGTTAAGCATGTGGGGCTGCATGATCCCTGTATCCTGAGTCATTGACTTTTGACCGAACACTATTAACGCAGAGTACGAAGCTCCCTCTTGCATGCGGATCACACATTGAGGAGCAGAATAGAAGGCAACTCACATACACCTGTATTACGTCCAGATTGAAAAAGCAGCACTGGTTATCTGCAACATACTACATTACCAAACAGGCTATGTAATCATATACCAAAATAACCTCTGGCATTTGTGACAGGGGAAGGCGTAGCGGGCCACACATTATCCCCATGGGGAAAGTGGATAATACACTGGCAAAACTAATATTTGAAACAAGAGGTTCCGTAAAACAACTACCAGACACAGGTGCATTGGGAGCACAGCCCATGGGAACAGCAGAGGGCAGTGCACTTAAAGCAACGCTCATGGCAAAGCAGAGAAGCATTCAGCCTATCGATGGTAAGATCAATATGCTCAATATACGGATGGCTAATATGGCGGCAAAAATGGACAGTCTGTGCCCATTGCGGAGACAGAACAGAGTATCTCGAAGGTCGAGGATGAGCTGCAAACAACAAACTAGAAACCCTTAACATGGAGTGGGTCCTGGCAGTCATTCAGGACCTGTGAGCGCGCCCTTGCCGCAACAACCTAAGAATAATATGCATGCCAGAATCTGAAATTGTAGGAAAAATGGAGACTTACATTGAGACCTTGCTGAAAACCGTGTTTGGAGCTGAACATTTCCCCCAACTACTAGTGGTGGAACAAGTGCATAGGGCTCACATGACAAGACCAGCACCTGGGGCCCTTTGAGGGCAATCATAGCAAGACTATTGAGTTATTGTGATTGAGATACTGCCCTACGGCTTGGGAGAGAAAAAGGAGAAGTACATTATCAGGGCAATCGGGTCTCATTTTACCCAGCTTTTACCGTGGAGGTACAGACGGCTCAGCTGGAGCTCTTAACAGTCAAGAGGCAACTGCAAAAAGCAAATATATCATTTGCTACGTTGTACCTAGCTCATTTTCATATTGAACACCGAGATCAACAGAAAAACTTCACAACACCTAAAGTGACCAAAGACTAGTTAAAGTCACTTTCACCTGGTAAACAACAGCGCAACACATTGGATGCTGAAAATGGAGAACATTTATATGGAGGCTGGTCTGGGGGCCTCCAGTGTGAGAGTGAACAGAAACTGTGTGTATATAGTCGGCGATGGCGGCCACAAGATTAACATTGGAGTTATTGAATACCAGATGGGCAGTTGCATGTACCCAGTTGGTTGGTAGGAGCAAAGATTGCTCCTATGTACCCGGCCCCCTCTGTACACCTGGAGGGGGCCTGGAACTCTGGTAGACACCCGTGAGGGAGCACCCCAGATGAGTCTAGCACACAAGTGCTGTAAATTCATGTGTTTTATTGTTATGTTATTGCCAGAGGAATGCATGTTTATTGTTCATTGGGGATGTCTTTGGCTACTTGAGGTTTTCTGAAGTGGGAGGGGTGGGAGCAGGGGAGCATGGGGTGTTCCATACACACACATGACTGGTCCAGTACCCTACCGAACACTGCAATCGAACTACACATTGCACACAATACCGTTCTAAAGTGAGAAGTTGAGATGACCTGATCAGGTGATAGTATTAACTTTATTACGTGGAATGTCCGGGGCCTCAACAATCCATGCAAGGTCAGGCTAGTGCTTCGGTTCTTAGACTGACATAGTATACATGTTGCTCTACTGCAGGAGACACACCTAGATGGACACTCAGATTGTGCGGTGGGTGCTCGCTCCTCCTACTCCACATATTGACGGGAGTTCTGGTATTGATTAAATGGGGGGTCCCCTTTACACTTGCCACCTACTATGCTGACGAACAAGGTAGGCTCCTCATAGTGAGAGGATCGCTGACAGGCACTGAGGTAACTTTTGTAAACACATATGCACCAAATATAGATGATCCAGAGTTCTTTATAGCCACATGGAGACAGCTACTCATAGAAATAGCGCCACATGTCATCTGGGGTGGTGATTTAAATACATATTGAAACCTGATGGTTAGTGGCTGTGCAGACACCATGTGGCAGGGCAAAGGCGGGATGGAGGTCTACGGCCTGGTAGATGCCTGGTGATTGAAACATCCCATGCAGAAAAAAGGAAAATTTGTCTCCTCAGTCCATGGTGCATGGTCTCAACTAGATTATTCTCTACTGAGGTGTGTCGCTGGATCGAGGAGGTTCGGCATCTTCCCAGGACACTGTCTGATCATGCACCAGTCTTGCTGCATTTGAGAATGCCAAATGCAGCTCTCTTCTCCCATACACAGCCTTTTTGCTCCATGGCGCTCTTGCATGTGGCCTTCAAAGAGGGGGTGCAGAAAGTGATTGTCTTATATTTTGCCCTAAACACGGGTTCAGTGGGGAGTCAGAGCACTTTATGGGAAGCATTTGAAGCCACTATACAGGCAGGAGCATTGAGAGACATTCAGACACAGCAGAGCAAGACGGAGTATAAGCTAAGTGAACTAGAAAGAGAATATGAGTGTAGACCAGCAGAAACTATTCTGGTGACCATAAGAGAACATAGAACAGAATTTGAGACACTTGCAGAGCAAGAACCAGAATTCAGAGAGGATGTAGCCTAATGGCTAGGGCAGTTGATCTCAAATCTGGAGGAACCGGGTTCGAATCTCAGCAATGACGCTCAACTTCCTGTGATTCTGGACAAATCGATCAATCTCCCCTTGCCTAACTAAAATGAATGTGTCTTTATGTAAGTAACTGGTGTTCATATAAAGCGCTCTGATATCTGATACCTTTGAGTCAAGTTTGTGCTATATATAAAACTTAAAATAAAAAAAAAGAATTGCGGTTTATGTCCAAGTGACATGTAGCTAGAGCATATGGGGAGGGTGGAAGATCTGGGCGCTATCTTGCACAGAAACTAAAACCAAATAGGCGTGCATAACAAGTGTTATATTTAGTAGCTGAAGATGACAAGACTGTATACTCAAATTCAGATATACTCGGGACCTTTTTGGAAATATTACACAAGTCTCTATGCAGCATGAAACACAGCAACAATGACTGAACTGCGTCTATATTTCGCAGATGTGGCTCTGGCATGGCTCCCGCTAGGACAAAGGAAATATCTCATGCAACCGGTAACAATGGAAGACATAAAAGAGGCTATTCGAACTCTCCAGAATGGCAAAGCTCCAGGTATAGATGGGTTCACCTGGTAATTTTACAAAGAGTATGCTGAATTATTAGCCCCACAATTACTTGAGGTATATGAGGAGGCCTATCTCTGTCAAGTATACCCATCTTCGCTGAGAGAAGCACTAATAATAACATTATTGAAACCTGACAAGGGTCCAGAACAGTGTGAATCTTAAAGGCCATTATCTCTCATAAATGGGAAACAACACTTACAACACAACTTTTACAACGCACTACCTTTACAACGAAAATTTTACAACGCAACATCCATTACAACGCATGCCATTACAATGCAACCATTACAACTAATGTCACTACAACACATACCACTACAACGCATACCTTTACAACGCAGTCATTACAGCGCATACCATTACAACGCATACCATTACAACGCAAACCTACACTTTCCAACACTTACCCTACTGTTGCACCCCCTGGAGTTAGAATAATAATTTTTACCCCTACACTATCCAATACTTACCCTACTGTTGCACCCCCTGGAGTTAGAATAGTCATTTTAACCCCTACACTATCCAACACTTAGCCTACTGTTGCACCCCCTGGAGTTAAAATAGTAATTTTTACCCCTACACTATCCAACACTTACCCTACTGTTGCACCCCCTGGAGTTAGAATAGTAATTTTTACCCCTACACTATCCAATACTTACCATACATGCAATGTAATGGTAAGCGTTGTAATGGTATGCGTTGTAAATGTAGTATGCGTTGTAGTGGAATGCGTTGTAAAGGTAGTTTCAAAGATTTCGTTGTAATGGCATGCGTTGTAATGGAATGCGTTGTAATGGATGTTGCGGTGTAAAAAATGAGTTGTAAAGGTATGCGTTGTAAAAGTATGCGTTGTAACGACATACATCCCTCATAAATATAGACACAAAAGTACTAGCCAAGTTGATTCCCAACCGGTTACAACCACTAGTACCCCACGTATTACTACCAGAGCGGTCTGGATTTATAACTGTTCTTTCGACCAAGCATAACCTGCACACCATTTTCGCTTTACTCGAATCATCCTCCCACTAACAATGAATACACAGCCCTGTGCAATTGAATTTCCGCTTGAGTGGGCGATGGGACCTGTTAAACACTTGAGGATATGGGTGCACAGAGATCCAGATACTGTGGTCCCCGAGAACTATGCCGGGGCAATGTCAAGACTAGGGGGGCGAGTTGGGCATTAGGATGCGCTTCCATTTTCACTCGCAGACAGGTAAGCAGTCATTAAAATGTTTGTACTGCCACAATTCTTATACCCGTTTCCAACATTCCAATTGTGTTAACTGAGGTATTTTTTAAACGGTTGCGCTCCCTTTTAAATACATTAGTGTGGGCAGGCAAGAAACTAAGAATTCGCTAGAAGGTTCTCACTCAACAATATGAAGGTGGGGGGGTTCGTGCACTGGATTTTAAATTATACTATCTATGCATGCAGGTCCACTTTGCACACTTTCGGTACACACCTTATGATTTTGTACCACACATGGAGATTGAACACGACCGTGCTGACCCGATTCCACTCAGAGCGATTCTCCCAAATAAGCGCAGTGTTTAGTCCCATGCTGAGATAAATACCTTGGGCCTCATTTATGAAAAGTGACGCATAGCTGCGTGAGAACAGCGATGCGTCACTTTTCACTGTGCACTCCTTATGACATTCCTGATGCATCATATTTAATGTATGACGCATCATGTCGCAAGGAGTTACAGATACGTCAGTATTTCTGACGTATCTGTAAGCGCAAAAGTGACGCATTGCTGGAGTGTGTCAAAAAAGTGACGCAACTCCAGCAATGCGTCCTTTCACATGGGTAAAGCCCCATGTGAAAGGGCTTGCGCCAGTCTTACGCCTGCTGTGATGCAGGTGCAAGATTTTGATGCAACAGCGTCCTAAAAGTGACGCAGTGAAATCTCATAGATTTCACTGCGTCACTATTACGAGGCTTTTTGCGGGGGGAACGCCCCCTCTGCATTCATTATACCTGACGCAGGTATAATGTGGCGCAGGGGTTTAAAAAGTGACGCATCTACCTAGATGCGTCACTTTTTAAATATGGCGCAACGAGGTGCATTTTTTACACCGCTGGTGTGTCACAAAAAGTGACGTACCTGCAGCGCAAAACTGACGCAAGGCCTTTATAAATAAGGCCCCTTACACACTACATTAACAGCACGGCGAGTGCTCACAAAAAAGGCAGGAAGATCGATATTATGCAACTGGGCATAGGCTTTTTTGCACCACCCACACATAACGGTGCCACAAGCAAATGGGCCTGTTCAGATGCTTAGCAAGGCAGGGCTACATACTATGGGGAACCTATATAGAAATAGGGATTTTTTGTCGATATTGGACGCAGTGGCAAGGCGGGAGCAAGCAGTGGCAAGCAGTTCGGGCACACAACCCACAATTCCCGAGGGAACTCCTCACTCTAATGGCACTTCAGGTGCTGCTAAATAGTGCACCAAGACAGCATCTCATCACTAAATCATATGCTGCAATGCAGAAAGATGGATCACAGGGAGGTGAGACACTGTGGGCAAAATGGAATGCAGTTTTACCCAAGTCCATGACAGAACAGGACTGGAGGTTCTGTTGTGTGTATCTAAGCATTCTAACCTCCAAATGCAACCTGAGGATAATCCAGTTTAAATTCTTACACCAAATGTATTACACTCTGCAGAAATTGCTCCAATATGGGCTGAAGGGTGATTCCAAATTTCCCGCTGTGTGATCGAGGGGGCTAATTTTCTGCACTTAGCATGGTCTTGCCCACATGTGGGGCGATACCGGGTGCAGGTTATGGAAGCACTATTAGAGATGGCTGGGGAGTGCGTTGAGTGTGAGCCGGCAGTCTGCCTACTGGGGCGACTGCGCAGTGTCCGACTACAGCATGGGTTTGCTGATGGCGAAATGCAGAATGGCACTACACTGGGCGAGTAGAGCTAACCCCACATAAACTGCATGGCTGTCCAGATTTGGTTCATTGTAGGACCCAGTTGGAATTGTATACAGAGGAACAACCTCTGACGTCGAGGCCAAAATGCTATAGGGGGCCACTGATAGCTGATTTGCAATCAAATGGGGGTTAAAATATTGAAGTGAACGTTTTAACATGCTGGTATGCTATGCTTAATCAATAAAGTGTCTGGGTTTACTGATAAGTTTGATACATAGAGAGTGCGAACTGTGGAGTTGCAATGTGTTGTGCCACTAGGAGGGTACAGGGTTATTTCCGGAACCAACACTGATACTGTATTGGGTACTGTTGATAAACAACATGTGTGGTGTACATGTTATGTGTATTAAGATAAAACCAATAAAAAAAGGACAAAACATTCTGCCCTATGGGCTACTTAGGACCCACCTTAGAAGTGATGTAACCAATAAAAGTAGAGTTTACGGCTGGGCAAGGGGGTTGTATTGCCAAATCGAAATGGCAGTTTAAAACTACATTCAGGCTACAAAGGCAGGCCTGGTATATGTTTTAGGGGGCTACTTAAGTGGGTGGAACAATAAGAGCTTCAGGACCACTAGTAGCAGTTAATTTACAATCCCTGGGTGTTTGGTATACCACTCTACAAGGGACTTATAAGTAAATAAAATATCTCATTCAGGTGTAACACAATATTGCAATGTTTAAAGGAGAGAGCACAAGCCCGTTATTCAAGTTTCAGTTTATTTTATTAGCATAGCTCGTTAAAAACAATTGCAATACAAAAGTATTTTATTACGGAACAATTTTTACATATAAAAACTCCTTCGTTGTAAAAGCGTTAACATTCTGTTAAAAAGACTGTACTATAATTATTAAAATGTTGCAAGTCCAGTTTTTAGGCGCATTATGACCAGAAGTGCATCTGACATTTGTTTGTCCATGATAGTTCCTTGGTATGTTAATTGTTTATACATGCAAAAAGGAATTTAATGAGTTAATTATCTGCCAAAAATTTGATTTCCGGCATTTTCTTTTCACATGCCGGAAAAACGTCTGAAGGTGACCCTGCAGAGAAGGCCAGATCCAACTATGTCCTTACTCTGAGTGTATGGAGTATAGTACATTAACCTAGAGGGAGATTTCTGCTGGACAGAGCTTTGCGTAACTAGAACTTTGGCGATTATTTGCAGTTTTAATCTTTTTTTCTGGTTTCTTATTCTGTCCCTCTTTGATTTATTCAAAATCAAGTTTTACTGCTGAGCGTGTATTTCATTTATGAAAACTGTCTCATTTGCCTTTCTAGGGTATATAGACAAGGGTTTGTTAAATTATTGGTGCGCTGTAGTTTCCTTCCTTGTTTACGGAAAATGATTGGCTGAGCAGCTAGGAGAGCCACCCTGGTGCCCTGGGATTGATGCAATGTCATCACAAGCAGTGCTCTGATTGGCTGTTTGGTGACCTTTGACAGAACTGCGATGTTATTAGATTTTTTTTTTCGTTCGTTTTCAGCATTGTTTTGATTTTCGAGTAGTTCTAAGCATAAGAAAGGTCAAATCTGGGTGGATAATTAACAAAAACTAAACCTAAGAGAGAGGATAAGCCTAGGGATGGTCAGAAAATGCTAGAAGATGGCACACCAGCATTTCAAATGGTGGAAGCGATTGAGTATTTTACATGTGTCTAGATTCCTGAATGGAATAAAGATAAAGCACACAATGAAAAATGACCATTTACTATGGAGGGTACCTTTAAATTGGAGAAATTAGATTTCTTGAGAACAACTGTACACTATGCCTAGAACTAGACAGTTAGGCAACATGAAAGAGAAATGAAATCTAGATCAATGAAGAAGTAATTCAGGGATTGGTTGGAAACTAAAATAGATGGAAAGAAGGCATGGAGATATGGTAAAATGGAAAGTGTTAAAATATTTCCTGTTATAGTGATGGAGACAGAGCAGACCAACACAGATAAACCAAGAGAGAAAAAAGGAGACAACAAGTCTGAAGATGATGATGATATGTTCTTTAATCAATTATTGATTTTGAGACCTCCTCCATATACAGAAGGACCAGCAGAACCAACTCAAACTTCTGTTGTAGTTGATGTAGGGGCAATACTGTGGCAGTACACACTTCTACTAGAGGAATATTGACAAAGAATGCTGATGAAATGAGATATTTGATCAAAGAATCAGCTAGATGCACTAGTAAAGCGCATTATAAATGAAAAGAATTGGCAGATGACTAAGATGACAGAGATGTTGATATAAGTAAATGAAAATTGTTGAACTTACAAAATGGATTTGACATAGTATGAAATGAAGAAATGGGTCTCATTTCATTAGGAGCAAATAGTAAAGATTTTATTGAGACAAAAACAGGACCAGGGATATTTGAAGAAATATCATGAAAACTGGAAAAAGGGGACGGTAAACAGAAAAAAGATGAAAACTAGTGAAGCAAAGTTAGGAAAATGTATGTAATGTAAGTGGTTCAGTGGTGGGGACAAGCACAGTGACAGGGTTTTCCTTGAAAGAAATTTATGGAGGAAATGTTCTAAATGTTATTGCACAAGGGCACACATTTATGCCTTTCCACATAATTTTTGTTAGAAATTGAGTTAATGGTTGAGGGGGGTGAAACCCTACTCAAGCATCAGCCACAATCTCCTTCAGAGTGAAACAAAATCAAACCCCAAATTAACCTGTGCTTAATCTTCGATTGGCTTGGCATAACTTACAGGGAATTTATACAGCACTTCAAACAATACTAAAGGAAAAACACAGCACAAGAAAAAACCCACACCAAATTAGGAAAATAGATTAAAATGTAATACATTATTTGAGACCAACATGTCCAAAAAATTATCAGTAGAAATGGAGATTCTCAATTTTAAAGATTTAAGTGAAAATAGTGGCTAAAAGCACAATGTGCCAACTGTGGTTATCTGGTCGTGCTGGGCTGGGAAAAAGTCACAAGTTCAGGGGACTGCGATGGAGTGCGCGCCAGCAAACAGGTACCATGTTCGAACAGCTGAATAAAGTACCTTAATTCCTGGTTGCAAAATGGTGTGAGATCCGACGTCAAGGATGTATCATGCCGACGCAGTTCCTGGTAGCTGTGGGCCTGCGATGTGGAGTCCCATGTCATCATTCAGTTGATTCAGTTGTTGAGGGGCTTGAGATGCAAAGTCCTAAGTCGAGGATGCATTGTTTGCCAGTGGTTCCAAAGAGATTCAGGGCTGCGATACAAAATCCTGCATTGTCATTGAGAATGCAGTTGACAAGGGGCTTGCATTGTGAAGCCCTGAAGCATCGGTTCCAAGCAGACTAAGGGCTACAGTGTGAGGTCCAGAGTCGGGGATGCATTGCGCTGCAGTGGTTCAGATGCAGCTGTGAGGAGATGCACCAGGCTGTGTCATTTCTACTCAGAGGACAACTTCTGGCTGACAAAGCAGCTTCAGGCCCACTCCCAGGTATCTAGTACTAGGGTGGCACCATTTGAGGGGTAGGACTCACAGCACCTAGAGTCCAAGTGCAGGGTTCAAGGTGGTTGGAGCCCTTTCTGTCCCCGAGGCTCTGTTCAGGAGGCCAGCCAACTAGCCCTTGGAGTCACTCCGGTGGCCTTGAGTTTAAGATGCAGGTCCAGTCCTTTCACTCATTCAGCAGAGCAGTGGAGCTTCAGAGTAGAAGGGCAGCAGAGTAGCAGTCTTTTCTGCAGTGGAGCAGCACAGTAGTCCTTCTGAGTGTTCCACTGGTCAAGGGGTGTACCGAGTTGGGTCTGAGGGTCCATTATTTATGCATGTTGACCAGTTTGAAGTAGGAGAAGGTTCTGGAGGTTTCAACTCCCAGAGGCGCTTGGAATTTACTGCTTTTCTGTTGGGGCCCCAGATGTTCTGGGATCACAATAGACCACTGTCAAACCCTTTGTAAGCGTTTCCAGGAGAGCTTTTCTGATGTATAAGTGTCATTGGTGACAGCTCCTCACCCTTATCAAGTCACAGAAAGCCCATCCAGGCAACACATATGCTCCATTGACTCACTGTCTAGGAGCAATAGACGAAAACCCACTGCCAGCTACACTGAGTCATGTGCTTCAGGGAATAGGAAGCATGCACCAAATGGTTCAGGCAGGAAAATGATAACTTTCTGAAAGTGGCATTTTCAGAATTGTTACTTCAAATCCGGGTTTACTATCAAACAGCATTTTAAATGACAATTCTTTAGACTGTGTTTGGACAAAATATCGGAAAAAATACAGGGAAACACAAATATTGTGCCAAGAATATGATGATATCAAAAATATTGTTGACAGAAATATCAAAGATATAAATAGAATTTTTAGTATTCATTTTAATATTGTTGTAACAAATATCAATGGAGCAAATCTGTGACATGTAGTATGCATTTTATTTTATTGTGTTTTTTTGTAACTGCTTATATTTTTTTAGATTAGAAAGCAACATGTTAGTATATTGAGTTTTATTAATATATATATTAATAATTATTGGATATTTTTAACACCCAGATATTGGGTATTTAGGGATAAAGGTGGGGAGATTTTTAAAATATGAATATTTTAAAATATAATTATAAAAAAATCTGAAAATATGCACATTTGTGTATTACAGTTATAAAAAATCATTTGTTTAAATATTTAGCCAAATATGTTTTAAAAAACAAACAAAAAAATAAATACATATATATACATAATAATGGTTTTATAAAATATTAGAAAAACTTTCATAATTGTTTTCAAAATTGTCGAAATGTATGATTTTTTTTAAATTGTAGTTTTAGTTTAAAATATATTTCAAATGTTTGAAAATGTAACACTTTGAAATAATTTATTTTTGTTAATTTCTAAATCATAAATTATTTATTATTTTATGGTTTCTAGTTTT
This sequence comes from Lissotriton vulgaris, assembly GCF_964263255.1. Taxonomy (NCBI): domain Eukaryota; kingdom Metazoa; phylum Chordata; class Amphibia; order Caudata; family Salamandridae; genus Lissotriton; species Lissotriton vulgaris. Next base: position 1,732,367,467 of record NC_141689.1, on the reverse strand, counting down.
TGAAAGGTTGAACCAGAATTGAATAAATAGTTAAAATATTAATATTAATACATTTTTTTAAATAGATTATTTTAGTTCATATATATTGGTTTGTAGTCTAGGTTAGTTTTTATTAGTTATAAATATGTTTAATAATATTTTTATTTTGAATGTGTATTATTTTGGAGTATTGATATTTTTTTTAATTGTTTAATTTATATTACTTTCTCTGAAAATATTTACATTGACGTGGGTATTGTAAATTCCACATCTTTAGCATCCAGCATCTTTTTTCAAATAGCCTTAGATTGGATTTGGATTTTTATGAAATGTTATCCTTTTAGTGTCCAACACCATCCTCCATATGGTTGGATTCGAGTGGAAATAGTACATTTCACTCCTTTAGTGTTCAGCACCTTCCTTAAATTGATTTTGATTGGAGTGTGAATAGTAAATTTCACCACTTTAGTGTCCAACACCTTCACTAAATTGGTTTAGATTGGAGTGGGGATAGTAAATATCACCCCTTTAGTGTACATCTCCTTCCACTAATTGGTTTCTATTGGAGTGGGTATAGTAAATGTCACCCTTTTAGTGTCCAACACCTTCCTTAAATTACTTCAGATTGGTGTGGGAAAAGTAAATGTTATTCTTTAGAGTCGAACACATTCCAATAGCGTCCTTACATTTATTCTCCAGCTTATTTTGCTCCTCTTCTGTATCATTTGTTTTATTGTATTGACACCTCTTTATTTTCAATAAATTTTATTCTGAACTTAAAAAATGCATTTAAATTATATTTACATAGCACTGTGTATTGTACATATTTAACTTTTTTATGTGTTCAGCAGTTTTTTTAAACAATTTAAATTAAATTTTATATACATATTTTTATCTCATTTTAACATATGTTTTCATGAAGATAGTGAATAAATATATATATGTATACTAATATTTAATCAATACTTTATACATTTACTCTTTATCACAACATTTTTTGACATGTTTCACATGCTTAATATTTTGAAACATTTTTGTATATGTTTATTCAACATTTATTTCTACAATTTCCCAGTCATTTCCATGGGGAGACTGTCTTTTCTTTTGTTTCCTTTAGCTGCCTTTTTGTTTTTACCGCTACTTGCTTTTTTGAAATCTATGTGTGTTGGTAGTCTATTTTTCTGGAACCAGGTTACGTTAAGGTGCTACTGTTTTTCGGAACAGGTAAGTTGTTTTTTTAGGGATTTTTGAATTGTTTGGAGAGTAGGTGGTTCTAAAGGGGAGGTATAGAAGGTAGTTATAATGTTGATTGTGGGGTTTAAGTGTATTTAGATGTTAGTACATTTCACTAGTCTGTTGTCTTGTGTTTTAGTACAGTATTCTAGTAATGTGTTACTATGCTAGGTTAAATTATTTTATGTTAATTATATTTTGATGATTAACTGTTACCTGTATGTATTTTTTGAGTGTAATGTGTTTTGCAGGTTGGATTTTAGTTTACTTTGCAGAGTTTTGTCTTTGAATGTGTCCTATTGGCATTGGGAATTTACTTTCTTTTAAGGAATCATTTTCGGGTCATTATAAACCATTGTTTTTCCATTTGATTTCCTTTTTTCAGTTTTCCTGCAGCGGTTATTTATTATTTTTTTTAAATCAGGTCTTTTATTTTTTCTTCATACTTTGGATTGTTTCAAGGAAATTTTTTATTGGATTCATTTCATTTTATCATTATGTTTTGGGCAGTTTGGACATTATTTTCCCTTTTTTAGCGGATTACTAATTTATTATTATATTGAAAAAGAGAAATTGCAAGAGCTTTGAGGACTTTTCTAGGCTACTATTTATTTTTTAATATGATTTTGGATACCATTTCTAAGTAATCTATACCTTTGTTATTTATGAAGAGTTTTACTTTAAATTGTAAAATTATGGATTGGAAGGCATTGTGCCATCCTGCCATTACTTTGTTTATTTTGACTTCCTGTGCCAAGGTGTTGTTATAGACGTCCACCATTGTATCTGGAATTTAGTTTGGCATCTAAGTATGCCAACCCTGTTGTTTTCAGAATAGTCTGTTAGGGTGTCAACTTTGTCTTCATTTTGTTGGTAGAAAGGGCTTTCTATTAGTAAATTGTAGTTGTTAGCTACCCCTGTGAAAGACACATTAGCTGGTGCTATCATCTCTTTTATTTCAAAGGCAAATTTGTAGAGTATTCTACACTTCGTACAAATATTTGGAAGTCCCTCCCTATAGTCTGATTGAAAAGATAATAACAGCTTTGTATGGCTGAGTGAGGATAGATCTTTAGAATGATATGAATCATGGCTTGCTCAAGGTCTATGATAATTTTTGGGGGTAGTAATTATTTGTTTTGTGTTTGATATAGTTTAGGAGTGCGTAGTAAGGGCTGCTTTGTCTATTTGGTAGTACTTATATATAAAATTGATATTTATATTTTGATACTCTCCATGCATGGTGAACATCTGACCTAGGTTTGGGACACATTTTGAAAATCCCATCTATTGTCCATGTTTCACATTGTTCAGTTGGGGGATTGCTGGTCACTCTTTCTTCACACAGTAAGGGGCTAATTGCAATGCTGGGTGGACTTAAGTCCGCCCGACACTGTTTTGGTCCTGGGACTGGCCGACCTCTGGTCAGCGCTCCCAATCACCTAATTAAGAGGTGACCAAACATTGGGGTCCATTAGGATGACGGGCGGACTTTGTCCGCCTGTCATCCTAGCGGGGATTGGGCCTGCCCACCATAAGGGCGGGGGTCCCTCGGGGGGCATTAGGATGTGCCCGCCACAGTGGCAGGCACATCCTGCATTTCTAGCATTGTGGCGGGCAGTGCTCTCAGCACCGCCCGCCACAATGCTAGATATGCATTTCAGCATTTGCAAAAACCGTGCGGTGCCTGCCGCTTTGTTTATGAAAATGTGGGGGGTACCACAGGTACCCCCGTGTGCAGCCCCCACCCCTCCTTCACTCTGGGGGTCCAGAGAGGGTCCCCAGAGTGAAGAACGCATGCCTTTCCGTGGCGGCATTGCCGCCATGTAAAGGCATGACCGACAGCCCATACTAATATAGCTGGCGGTGTCTATGAGACACCGCCACCATATTAAACATTTTCTGCCCCGGCCGCAAGGCGACTGGAGCGGAAAAGCGGCGGACGGTCTTTCCGTCCGCCGCGGTCCCCCCGCCATACTTATATGGAGGGGGGAATTCGGGAATGGATGTCGGGCGGACTACCTCCGCCAGGCCGACGGTGGCTACCGCCAGCCTGGTGGAGGTAATCTGCCTGAAATCGTAATGGGCCCCATTGTTCGGTCGCATTCCTTCATTTCCCTATGGGAGCATGTATTACGTCTGTAAACCGGCCGTAATACATTCTTCCATAGGGACAAGGGAGGTGCTGTTCATCCCTGCACCCCGTGGCAGGCACCTCAAGGTGCAGCTGCAACCTGCAGCTAGAAAAGAACTTGAGTAACATAGACTTGTATAAATAATTGAAGCTTGAAGCTCACATCTCTAAACAACCCATAAAACCGGTATATCCTTCTCCCCCCCCTCAAAATGTCTCAATTCACCAAAACGGGTCATATGGTCTCTCGGACATATAAAATACTCATGTCTAACCCAGGTAAATGCTAAACTGCTAGCAAGAAACGAACACTAAATCTGTCAACTTTGTTTGGGAATGCATACATAAGACACCATTTAGGAATAAAATCTCACCATCGCTCTCCCAGATGAAAAACATGATTATAAACAGAGCCTATTGGACACCAACCAAGCTGCACAAACTTAACCTCACTCAATCTCCCCAGTGCTGGAACTGCAACTCGCAAGTTGAGGATGTAACACATTTGTTATTTCACTGCGCTCTCTTGCTACCTTACTGGGATAAGATCTTTGAATATATAACACACAATTTACATATTATCCCATCCAGAGAATTCTCATTTTATCCTAGGCTCCCTGGATCCCCAAATACAAAATGACAATGACCGAGACGTTCTTGGCTTAATGTTCACACTAGCATGCAAAATAATTTTGGGAAACTGGAACAACTTCAAACTGATCTCATTCAAAATGTGGCAAGAATGGCTAATCTTTCCAAGAGGTGCCGACAACATAGCTCTACAACTCTCTCCCGGGTGCCCTCCTCATAGGAAGATGTGGGGCACTTTGGACTCATCCTCCTACACCTTCAAGTGGCCCTGATTGAACTCAAATACATTTCATTATATCAATCCAAATTCATCACACCAGACACTTCTTACCTAGAGAGTCTACATAGACCCATCCCGCGCGTGCCCTCTGACGGTTGTTGCGAACCCTTGGTTATCCATTAATGCAGTCTATCACCTCTCACGTCGGACGTTTTATATTTTATGTATAAAATACATATGTTACTACACAATTGACAAATCTCAAGTGCAAGTTGATACTAACAGCTACACAATCGTACATGGTACCCTTTTTATCTAATGGTTTACTTGTGAGAGGAACTATCAATACCTACAGGATATGTAATACGACATTGCATTTTTTTAATGTTATGTTTTACCTGATATCACATTTATTAAGTGAGATCAATATGTATCATGATTACCTGTCTTTCTGTTCTTTTACTTCCCCTTTTTGTGTTTTACATCGTAATGCTCCAATTAAAATTATTTGAAATCAAAAAATAAATATATAGAATATGTCAACATTTGTATATTTTTTATTTACAGTTCAAATTTTTCTGTCTAAATGTTTTTCACGATTTTGCAGCTTTTCCATTGGGCATGTTCTTATGTGGAGCAGGTGCTTTTTTCTGTTGGATGCATCAATACGATGTCGGGCGGAAAGCCTCCACCCAACATTAGAAATTTCCTAGACGACGTTGGAACCCTTACGACAGACTCAGTGGGTTTACAATCCACCCAACTGATTCAATGATTGCGTGGTAAAGTAAACCACACCGTTATTCCGAATTTGTATCTACTGGCTCTCAGAGTGTTTGTGGTGGTCCGAACTGGATTGTGCACCTCTATGGACAGCGTTTCTGACCGACCAATTAAGGTGTCAATTTCACTCAGCCTTTCTGAGTCGGCCTGTCTGACAAAAAAAGGCTACCAGAAAGTGACTTTAGGGCCGCTAGCAGGGCCCTCTTCCTCCTGAAGCCTCCAGTTGGGGGCCGATGAGGTACCTAAGGGACCCCCCTTTAAAACCGTGCACTGTATGGCTGGCACAATGGGGTGCCCACAACCGGGTGCAGGGTTTTACTCACACACACCATTTCCCCATACAAGCCTGTGTTGTCGGGCAGAACATGGGCTCCCATAGGGTACAAAGGGACTGTTCTGTCGCATTGTAATCGGTCGGGGGAACCTCCGACCATGAGTCGGTCCATTCCCAAATCCTAAACGGTGTGGGAAGTTCCCAAACAACATTGTAGTGAGGCCCTAAATTTCACTTTAAAATTAAATTTGTTGTTAGTTTGTAGTCAGCAAGGTTGTTAGATTTACTTTTGCTTACTTCTTCAGATAGTTTATACCTTTGTGTTAATATATGTATAATTACTTTCTGATGTCTTTTTGATGGTTTGTGATAGGTGTCATTTTCAGGCAGTGTATCGCCGTGTCTAGGTGTGGGTTTTTTCTTTTAGTCTACTTAAAATATATTAGTTGGATAGTATGTTATTAATTATTGGTAAATTAACATATTTGAGTTTAATCAAAAATACGTTTTAGTGTAAATATAAGTTTTACTTACTTGGTTAGGTAGTCGTGGAAATGTATATTTGTTAATAATGTCTTGGTAGAGTGTCCTCAACTTGCAGTGCTTGTCGTTTTTGAAGTAGTTGGTTGTGTAAATTTGTGTGCCTTTTATATTGCTAATTTAATAGTTTGAATGATTTTATTGTTTAAAGTTGTTTTTTAGATTTATTTTATTGGTTGGTTTAGTTTAAGATTTGTCCTTCTATGGTAAACACTAATTTAGATATTTTTGATGCATATTATATACTTTGATACTTTTGAATATGTTCATATATATATTTGTTTTGTTTAACTTTAAGTATGAGCACAAAACAATTTCGTTTATTTCAAGTAACTGTATTATGTTAATTGTTTTTCAAAATAAATATTTATTAGTAAACAATACTTTTTTGGGCAATGTTATAGTTATCAATATTGTGGGTAACCATACTTTTGACATATTATATTTTAAATGAAGGGTAACAATATATTTGTATCCAATACTTTTGTTTTCGATGCAGTTAAAAATCAACAACTATATATTTGTTCTCAATATTTGTAGTTTTACTAGTTAAGTACAGGAAGTTGATATTTTTGTGATCACTATTTAATTTCCGATAATTTTGTGAATCGATATTGCATGGATCGATATTATTTGAATGTTCCTCTCTAGATAGCAAACTCGACATTCCCACTTTCTCCCAATTGAAAATGATCATTTATTAAATGTAACAAGTTCATCTAATGATATCCTATTTGCAGTAGTGATAAATGAATGTAAGTGTTTTTCACTACCAGGACATGTAAAAGTTAAAAGTATGTCTCCAACTTCTTTAATACACTGCTCCCTGCCCTATTGGCTATTTAAGGCCTACTATAGGGTGACTAATTTGTATTAAAAAAGAAGACTTAGGCCTGGTAAAAGGTTTACTTTGTCGAAGTGACAGTTTAAAACTGTACACACAGGCTGCAATGACAGGCCTCAGACATTTTTATGAAGCTACTTAAGTGGGTGGCAAAATTAGTGTTGAATGCCCACGAGTAACATTACATATAGTACCACTGTGTAGTACCAAATGCAGTACCAGCTGTAGTAACCCTTTACCGCTTTTTACTTGGCTGTACTTTGGGGCTGATTTGTAGGGTACCACCTGATTGAGCTATTGTGATACTGTTGTAAGGCCTTTTAACTTGCCTGGGCCCCGTTTTGCCTGAGGCTGACACTGTGAGCTTGGTGCACTCCTCCTCTGCTTTAGTTGCTGGTCTTTGTTGCTTGATTTCTCTACAGACAACTCCTGATCCATTTATGATTATGTTATTTTGGGGCACCTTTAACACAGTGGATGACACACTTGGCATGGACTGCTCTCCATTTTGGGGGTCTCCATCTTCTCCTCCGCACTAGAGGGCTCCATCTTCATAATGGCACCCACATGGGCAATGGACATAGGACCTTTAGTCACTCCATTTCATTGAGAGTAAAGAAGGACTGCTTTGCATGACTACACAAATGTAACTCTAGTGGTTTAGCCATCTTGTAACAGCACTGGGCCTACTACCACTCTTTCACAATGGCTCTGCTAGACTGTTACTGTTTAGTTGGATGCTGCAAAAAATATGTCAAGGCAAGAGAACAAAGGGCCTGTGAGTTGCACCAGCTCTTAGTGGGTCTATTTGATAATAATGGTTCCTGTGAATGTAATACGTGAAATAGGTAACTGCTTTGTCATTTTACTTACAATGGAAGGAGGCTCACATCCCCCTCAGAAAGTTAGAATTATAGGACTATAACCAGCCAATAACTGAACCAAAATCTACCAAACCGGACTATACTTACCAATAGCCCATATATCATAAAGGAATAATAAGGCAGTCGGCAATGAAGAAGGTCGAATCGTTTATTCAATCAAATACAGGCCCTGACAGGGGAGCCTCAGTCTACACGGCCCATGGAGGTGCGCAGAGGAGACTAATGAAACACACATGATACAAAGCATATATACGTTTTACACATTCAGGTTAACACCCTACAAGGAAGAACACAAGTTGTCAGTAAGCCAGCAGGAAAACCCATATAAGGCCCTACTAATTGTCAGTGGCTAAGCTACAGCTGTTCCGGGGGCAGGTCAGTGAGGCGCCCTCTCGTCTATCTTAAACCCGGGGAGTACAGGAACGGGCCCTGCTAGAATGTGCGCATCCCTCTAGAAAGGCAGGTGCGACCTTGGGTTTCCCTGAGCTACACACAAAAGATCAGAGAAGCAGATTGAGCAATTTAGCATGGTTTCGTACCACGAACTGAACCACGTGACTTCTGGGAAACCGTACATGAATAAAAGGAAACGAAACAAAGTGTCCTGACTATATCAATAGGTCTAAACGGGCCTACATGAATCTATCGTTAAATCTACATATATTGTCTAATACTTTACGGTTATTTATACTTATATACGGTTATATGGTACATAGTGGGCCAATCATGAAATTATATAATTTTATATCTCAACAGACGGCCCTTTTGGCCTACTATGGCCAATATAACTATTCTACTCGACAAATACCCCTTCATCAAGCTGCATGAGGTCTGTTACTTCCTTTTGAATCATTTGTTTTTCTACCTTTTCTCGTCGAGAAAGGGTCAGAGCAGACGTTATCTTAGCAGCACAAAAGGAACAGCATGCTGGACCACAATAGAGGCATAAGCAGCAGGTAAAGATTATTCAAAATGCTCCTGCTTAGATCATAAATATCTTCCAACCCCATGTAGCTAAGAGGCCTCAGAACCACGCACTAAGGGACCAAGTACCGTACTCTTCATGAAACTCGCTAGCTAGTCAATGTAATTTTTTAATAGCGAGATGTATGGTAGGGGCCGAATCAGAATAAAAACGCAACAAGAGCTGCCGATCATGTGACAAGCTCCACCCCTATCTGCCAGGATGACGTCTAACACCATCCGATTCTGAAGAGAAACAAGTCTCGTAGCCTGAAGCTCTACAGTGAGGTTGGTCAAAATTTCAATAGTGGTTTGGACCACGTTTTCCACAATTCTGGACAAGCGCCTTATATTTCGACTATTAAAAATCGGACCCCAAAATGGGACCAGGCCCTTGGAGATATCTTCAAATTGCTGCAATGAGGTATCTGTCTGATCAGTACTATCAATGTCATAGCTCCTAATAATCCGTTTAGATTCTATCTCTCTCTTCATTAGCTGGTGATTTTTATGGTAATCCGAAGGGGCAATATAGACTGGGGGATAAAGAAAAGACAGGTAACACCGTCCTGCCCATCCTCGTGGAAGCCAAGTATAAGCATTTTCTCCGCACACAAAATATACATTGGGGGAGTGATCATCGGGGGAGTACTGTCTGCAACATATAAGTGTACTTACCCGCCCCTGGCACTACAGGACTAGGATCCTGAGCACACCGCACAGCTGTCTCTGCGCTGCCAGCGGACTTGGAAACCCTAAACAATTCACGACGCCATTGCCGGCGTGCAGATAGGCCACGCCCCCTTGGAGGCCACGCCCCCTGCCCTCCCTCCCCCTACAAATTATGTGCATTCATCGTATGCGCAGCGGACGGGCGCAGCGGACGGGCGCAGCGGACAGGTGCAGCGGGTGCACCGTTTGCGCGCCGAAGGCTCGCCTAAGGCAAGCCCGTCTTCGCCCGTCCTCGCCAAGACATCACCTCTCGCCAGTCCCCCTGCTCTAATCGCACGGACTACATATCACTATGATAAAGATGACCTCCTTGCACTGAACTCGGGCCAACGATGTGATAAGCTAGTGGGCTGCCTCGGACAGACTGACCTACAATGTAAGTCTTGTAACTTCGTCACACCTAAACCGTGTCTACCTGGACACAAAGCCAATATGATAAAACATACCTCTCTTACGATTCTCCAGCTTAATGTAAGGTCCCTTGTAAAGCACCACCCGGAGGTCAATACTCTATTACTCGACGAAAACCCAGATATACTTTTCCTTTGCGAAACCTGGCTTCAGGATGAGCTAACCAGCATTCTGATTCTTATGCTGCCGGAGGGCTTCTCAATGAAATCCATTAATAGAGACTCTAGGGGTGGAGGCATAGCCGTCATTTACAGAACGCTTTACACCTGCTCCTTTTTGAAGGAAGACATCATGGGATGTGAGTGTGCTCGTTTTAAAATTACTACTAGCCCTCACTTCTCCCTCTCAGGCCTCTACATCTACCGACCTCCTGGCCCTACTCTAAATTCACGGAGGAACTCCTGGAGGCAGCCCACGCCCTGGTTGTGACCTCAGCCAACTTTACTATTCTAGGAGATCTTAACCTCCACTTTGACTCCACCTCGGACCCCACTATCAGAAACCTTCTGGCGGACTTAAAAGCCCTACAACTGATCCCTCTTATTCACTCCACTACGCACTCTGCGTGTCACTTACTCGACCCCGTGTTTACCAACATCCCGGAGGCCAGAGCTGACCCACCCAAACCTATGGGTTGGACCGATCATTTTCTCATTAAGTTTGCGATATCGGCCGACATTCTTCCCAACAAAGATTCGCCTCCCCCCTGCCTTAAAAGACCTTGGCATAAACTTCAAAATAAGGATCTTTCTGCAACTCTAGGAGCACTCCACCTCGAAACCTCTAATGATATCAATACGTCCTATGCCGCTTTTCAGGACTGGATCATTAAAGGACGTGACACCCTTATACCAGCCAAATGGACTAGAGGACGCTGCACCCCATCTAACCCATGGTATAATGAAAATCTGAAGCTCATGAGAAAGGAATGCAAAGTAGGCGAACGTAACTGTAGAAAGGACTATAATGCAGGGACAAAGCTCTTTACCTGTCCAAATTAAAATTATACCATAAAGCCATACGCGCGGCCCGCGCATCCTTTTACGGTAAAAAAATTAACTCCAGCTCTAACCCCACCAAAACCATTTTTAAACTGGTAAAAAAAATCAAAACCGTGGCAATCCTGCCGCGTGTATCTTTTCCACACAGCAGTGCAAGGATCTGGCTACCTTTTTTATTGAAAAGGTAAGGAAAATCTATAATACCTTCCCACAGAACCCTCCTGATTCCATTAACCCCTCCGACTCCCCCTTTAAAGGCACCAGACTTTTACGCCTACCTGAAATCTCCCATGGGGATCTAGTCAAACTCTGTAGAAAGGTTAAATCCGGCGCCCCCTCAGATCCCATGAGACCGGCCCAATTTCTAGAGTCCTTGGACTTCGTTCTTCCATCTCTGGCCACGCTTCTCAATCTCTCCTTTTCGTCTGCAACAGTCCCAACTTGCTGGAAACAAGCATGGGTCACCCCCATTATCAAAAAGCCGACCCTTGATCCCTCAAAGCCAGATAATTATAAGCCCATTTCACTGCTCCCGTGGGTGTCCAAACTAGCAGAAGCCCATGTAAACAACGTGTTGTCAGACCATATGGCCCACAATACCATCTTGGATCCCTCCCAGAATGGGTTCAGGCCGGGGCATAGTACGGAGTCCGCCCTTCTATCCACCACTGAACATCTCCGGAAGATACTAGATGCCGGTCAAAGTGCTGCGCTGATTTTGCTCGATCTCAGCGCAGCCTTTGACACGGTTTCCCATAACATCCTGCTGAAACGCCTGGAAGATATAGGGATTAGTGACCTGGCCCTCGAATGGTTCCGCTCTTTCTTGACGGGTAGATCCTTCCGATTCTCTGCTCCCCCGTTCACCTCCCAATCTCACTCTATCCGCCATGGAGTCCCGCAGGGTTCGGCACTCAGCCCATCCCTTTTTAACCTTTATGTGCAGCCCCTTTCAGCTGTGGCCAGGGAATGGGACCTCACGCTGGTGTCGTACGCCGACGACACCCAGCTGGTCATTACCCTCACTGAGGGCCCCTCTATCTCTGCCATGAGATTTAGGGATGGACTTGCCGCAGTCGCCCACTGGATGACGGGCAACTGCTTACAGCTGAATGCAGGGAAAACTGAGGTGCTGCTCCTTGGAAGGAACCCCAGCTGTTGGAGCGACCACTGGTGGCCCTCCTTGCTGGGTCCTATCCCTCCACCTAAAGCTCTGGTAAAAAAAACTGGGTGTCTGGTTAGACTCCTCGTTGAGCTACCAAACCCACACTAAAAGAGTGGCTGCTACCTGTGTGTGCTTGCTGAGAAACCTCAACCCTATTCTTGGCTTCTTCGATCCCAAAACACGTCAGCTTATTGTCCAATCTATCATCCTTTCCCGGTTGGACTATGCCAGCGTCCTACTGTTAGGTGCTAACAAAGCTGAGTTAACAAGGCTACAACGGATACAGAATTCAGCAGCTAGGGCCATAGTGGGTCTCCCTAGAAGATGCTCTGTTTAAGCCACCATACAGAGACTTCATTGGCTCCCGGTTGAATCTAGAATCCATTTCAAGGCCCGCACCACAGCCTTCAAAATCCTCAAAACAGATGGCCCTGAATTCCTTTGTCCTCTCCTAGTACCCTACACCCCCCAACGCAATTTGCGCTCTCTAGGTCAACATCTGGTTGTGGTTCCTCGCACGAAACTCTGCCGTGTCGGGGGTCGCTCCTTTAGAGTCTTGGGAGCAAAACTATGGAACTCTCTTCCTCCGTACATTTGCCGCCTGGACAACTTATCTGCTTTCCGGAAGGCAATTAAAGCCCATCTGTTCCCCCTGCCTTAGCCTTTTGCCTCCCCCCCCCCCTCTCAGTTGGTTATGTTCTGGTTTCTCAGCGCCGGCACGCCTCGTTGCAGGGGCAGCTGTCGCGCTCTAACAAATTCGTAACATAACATAACATAAAATGTACTACTCCCTACCTTAATGTGACCTCGCCCTCTAATACAAAACAAAGAGGTGGAATTTATAATGGGGATTGGCAGGGCTGTATCATTGGTAAAATTGCATTCTTTAAAATGCTGAAAATACAACGTGGAATTGAAAAGTTCAAAATCCTGCATTTCTTCTTGCAACCAGGTATCATTTTTTGTATCAGTATATACATTCATACAGGCGTTTGGATCTAGGGAACCCTGTCCTTCATCTCCTTCAGCATAAAATCCTTGGTGTCGCTCTATATATTTTAAAATGGCTTCGTAATCCCTTTCAGAATATATTGTAGGATTTACAACATAGTGGGAATACATCAACGATAGCAATTGCCACCAGGCTTCACAACTGGCCAAATACGATAAAGGGAGAGAGATGAATAACTCATGCTGATGCATAATTGACGGTAACAGACCACAAACCCAGCAGTTTGTTTTGTTTGTGGTACTGTGGGTTTGGTGCAGCATTTCTATGAAAACATTTTTCGAATACGTTTCCCTATGCCTAGCCTTATGCGGGGGCAGAGAATAAAAGAGGTGTTCCTCTGGGGCAGGAGTAGTCTTCAACAATTTCTGCACTAGGTGTTGAAATTCCAAGTATACAAACACACACATCATTATTACAGTGATTAGAACAATAAAAGCAACGAATGCCACCTTCACTCTGGTGGGCCACTCGGAAAACAATTGCATATTATAGACATGAAGTCGAGGGATGAATGGTCGTTCATCTTATATCATAAGTCGAAAGGGAAACATGCTCTCTAAAAGTCCAAATCTATCTTGGTCCCTTGCTAAAAGTCCACAACTAATCTTTGTATCCACAAAGCACGCATACCACCAGAGGGTTTCTTCTTTCCTGTGTCCGTTTTTCAGAGCCTCACAGGCAGACCCTTATATCTCTCATCCAAGGAAAAGCAAACTTTCAGATTCCAAAATCACGATCGCGGCCCTTAACTCAGTCTTTCTTTCTGAACAGAGCCTATTACACAATGTTCCAAGCTCTCTGCGAGTTTAGTCCAGTGTCTCGCTCTGTACCCCAATCACTCTACTCGATGTTTTTTATCACAAAGTCTTGATCTAATTCCTTCCATTAGAGAGTGGAGTACCCCGCTGTTTACGGGGCCGCAGATCGTATCGACAATGGCCAGGTTGCTCCTGGTCAGAAAACAATTCAGTGGCATGGGTAACAGACTCGGTCACCTCTTGTGGTGCCTCAGGACTGGCAGCTGCTTCTGATTGAGCTATCTCACTTTCCCCTTCAGGCAACACTCTACTTGACTCCCCTTTTTCTTGAGCATCCAAAAAGGGCACAAAGCTCTGGATCAGTTCTCCTTCCTGACTCGGCACTCCGTCTTTGTTCTACCGGTCATAGGGCAGGGGCAGCGGGAGGAGCTTGACGTGGCTCGCATGGATCCAGTGCTTGCGGCCATGCACCTTCACTGCCGTCCTTGCCACCAGGAGGATTTGGTAGGGCCCGGACCACCTGGGCTCCAAACTCGATGTCCATTGATAATTCTTCACCAGTACCCACTGGCCAGGCTCCGAACGATGTCCAGGACCCTCCGGTAGTGGCTGCAATGTGTCCGATACCTGTTGATGAATAGAACGCAGATCTTTAGTCAAAGCATAAAGGTAATCTGTCATCAACGGATAATCAATATCCCTAAAAGATCTGGGCCTAGGGACTCACCACACATTCGCAGGACGGCCAAATATGAATTCATATGGAGACAGACCATTCCTAGAATGAGGAGTCGTTCTAAGGGATAGTAAAGCTAATGGGAGGGCATCGGGCCACTTTAATCTAGTGTCTGCGCAGATTTTGGCCATTTTGAGCTTCAAAATGCCATTATATTTCTCGACCAGGCCTGCTGATTGTGGGTGTCTAGCAGCGTGAAAAGTTTGCCTTATTTTTAATCCGTCACAAAATTTTTGTACAAGTAGGGCATTAAAGTGGGGCCCGTTGTCTGACCAGATAATTCGGGGCAAACAGAATCTAGGGAAAAAGTCCTTAATTAGGACTTTGGCCGTGGTAATTGCAGTGGCATCTTTGGTAGGGTAGGCCTCGACCCATTTACTGAAAGCACATACCACCACCAATACGTATTTCAAGTTATTCACACGTTCCATTTGTATAAAATCTATCTGTAGGACTTCAAAGGGCAAGGATGGCGGGGCAAAATTGCCACTCAGAACAGATTCTCTACCTCCAGGGTTATGTTGTAAACACACCGGGCAATATTTGACGACGTGGGCTGCTATTTCAGAAATGTTAGGGTTATTCCATACTGGGTCTAATACTGCATTAATTCCTTTAGCACTAATGTGGGCCAGGCCATGTGCCATAGTAACTACTGCATATACCAATGCATTAGGGAGCAACCATCGCTGCTTCTCAGATCGGTCTATCCAACATCCATTCTCATCCAGTTTCCCAACCTCCTGTTCCCACCTCTGCATCTCCTCACAGTCGCTTCTTTCTGCAACTCTTTCACACTTTCAAGGATATTATCAAAAAGGGATGTTTCAATGGGCCACCGGGCAGATGTATTAAGAAATATGGGACTTCCTTTAGCCTGAGCCGTTTCTTTTGCTACTGAATCGGCAAAGGCGTTCCCCTTTCCAGTAGTATCTACTACTTTCTTGTGTGCACTGCATTTGATAATGGTTAACGTTTTTGGTAAAGTTAAGGCAAATACCAATCGGTCAATCAAGGGACCATGTTGAATTTCCTGGCCATGTGTAGTAAAGAAACCCCGCTCCCTCCACAGCCTCCCAAAACTATGGGCAACGCCAAAGGCGTACTGGCTGTCTGTAAAAATGTTCACCCTCAGACCTTCACTCATTTCACAGGCTCTTAACAAAGCTATAAGTTCAGCTGCTTGAGCTGAGTAGTGTGAAATCCTTGCAGTTTCCACCACTGTCTTCAAAGTGGTAATGGCATATGCAGCTGTTGCAGTACCATCTGGTAACTTAAAGCAAGAGCCATCCACGTATAATTCACCATCTGGTTCAAGTAAAGGGGTGTCAGTTAAATCTACACGCCCTTTTGTTTCCTCTTCTGTTCTAAACACACAATCATGGACATCAACTCTTTCATCTTTCTTAGGGAGAGGCAATAACGTGGTGGGATTCAAAGTGGCGCATCTTTTAATAATAATATGAGGGGCAAACAATGTCAATTCATATCCTGTCAATCTAGCACTCGTAAGATGCTGGGTCTTGGTTCTATTCAAAAGGATATCCACAGCATGCGGTACCATGAATGTGGGATCAGTGTTCAGAACTATTCCTTCTGATTGTCGGATGGCCAGTGCTACTGCAGCAGTGGCCCTCAGACAACTTAGGAGAGCTCGTGCAACAGTGTCTAAAACTGAAGAGAAAAATGCACAGGGTCTCTGTTTTCCACCAAAAGTCTGTGTTAACACAGATAATGAACAACCGCCCACCTCATGCACATAAAGTGAAAAAGGCTTTCGGTAATCTGGAGTTCCCTTAACGGGTGCAGAACAAAGAGCAGACTTTAAAGATTCAAAGGCTTCTTGGCATTCATCCGTCCAGGGTAAGGGTTCATGCACATCTTTGGTTATCAATTGCAACAAGGGTTTAGAGAGGAGTGAATAGTTAGGAATCCACTAGCGACAGTAAGAGGTTATGCCAAGAAAAGCATGAACATCACGTTGAGTACGAGGTACAGACATGTTAGTTATAACAGATATTCGTTCATGAGTTAATCGCCTCCCCGCTTTCGACAGAAAATGGCCTACGTAGGTCACTTCCTGTTGACAATATTGAAATTTAGAGAGAGATACTTTATTCCCTTTCTTAGCCAAATGGTGTAACAGTTTTACTGTAGCCTCTTTGCATCCCTCTTTAGTATCAGAGGCCACTAGTATATCATCTACATACTGAATGATGGTATTTCCGGCTGGCAGAATTAATTCGTCAAGAACTGCTTTTAGAGCTTGGCTATAAATACTGGGACTTTCAGTATAGCCTTTGGGAGCTAATGAGAATCCGAACATATGCCTGCTATCTGGATGAATTGGGATGCTAAAGAAGGCATTCTTCAGATCTATCACAGAGAAATACTGGGCTGTGGGGGGAATCATTGTCAAAATGGCAGTTATATCGGGTACCACAGGATACTGTGGGACTACTATTTTATTAACTGCTCGCAGGTCAATCACAAAACGATATGTGTTCTTATAATCTGAAGCACCATCAACTTGGGTTTTCTTCAAGATCTGTAAAATCGGACTATTACAAGTATTCGCTGCCGTTTCTTCCACTACCCCTTTTTGAATAAGGTCGCAAATAATGTCTAACATAGCCCGTTCACCTTCAGGTGAAATTTTATACTGTGGAATGCGAGGCAGCTGCGTATTAGGTTTCAAAGTAATGGACACGGGGCTATCTTTAACAGACCTACATCGGTGTCTCCCGTTGCCCACAAAGTCTGAGGAATTGTAAAGAATTCAGGGGGAAGACGCTCATTTTTCGTAAAATACTGAGCGTCCGTCAAAGAAGGCTTCTGCATTGTCAAATATACACCATCGGGTGAGCAATAAATCCGAGCATGCAATTTCTTTAAAATATCTAATCCCAATAGGTTCTCACCACAATTGGATGTCAACAGAAAAGGTGACTGTATGGAAATAGGATCTACCGTAAAACGCAAGGGTTTAGAAACGGGGCTTACCACAGGTATTCCAGAGAATCCTACTGATACATTATTTTGGCCAGACAGAGCAACCCCTGGGACCATTGTATGAGCAACTGAACTATTCATTGCTCCAGTATCCAATAGGAATTTTCCCGATGCACCCAACAGTTCCCCTTGTACATAAGGTCCCTCTTGGTCAACTGGTACTGTAATGTGGCCCCCTCTCTGTCCTTGGCTGTCTCATGCATAGTTTTGTCCATCGTAGCCGTTGTCCCTGTAATTCTCGTTATAGTACTGCCTATTCTGCAGACTATCAAAATAGTTCTTCCGAGAATCCTCATCATTCCTCCGCATGCTATTTTGATCAACATTTCCCCGGCCCCGTCCTCTTCCCCTACTGGGGCCGCTTCTTTCCATTAACAGAGGACAGTCCGCCCTCCAATGCCCTTCCTGCTTACAGTACGAACATTGGTTCAAACCAATATTCGGGGAACCTCCTCTTCCTCTGCCTGCTATTCCCCTTTGGAAGGAACCGCGCCCACCCCGTCCTGTATTTTGTCCTCTACTAACTTGCTGGAACGAGACTCTAATCTTTAAGTCTTTCGGTTTCTTTTCAATCCTTTCCTTGCTTTCATTTTCTCGATGCTCATAATACTGAGCCATACTGAGGATCACGGATGGGGTGGCCATAGTCCACGTACTCTCAGCTGCCTGGAGGCGAGACACAATCTCCGGTAACAGATTCGTGACAAACCTATTTACAAACAGTCATATTCCCCCATCTGTGGATAAATCCTGCCCACTAAAATCTATAAATGTTTTTTCAAACTTGGTGAAGAAATCCGAGACACTCTCATCCTGTCTACACGCGGCTAACTTATCCCAATCTATTTTCCAAGGAGGCAGGAGGGTCTTCATGTAGGTAATGATTTTATATGGTACCGCTAAAACTTCATCTTGTGGCTTTTCTCCAGGTTTTCGTTCCTTATCCCAATTCTTCAGTTGATCCCATGTTCCCCCTAGCTTGGGAGCGTGATCCGTATCATGTATCTGCCTCCAAATATCAACCGGGATCAAAAGGCTGAAAAATAACTCAATTTCAGGTATAGTCATGATCGCGGAATTGGCAGCCTCAGCCAATTCCTTGTAATAAGCAGTTGGATTTTTACGAGGGTCTGGGAGCTGGGCTTTTAATGTAAGGACCTCGCTTCGCTTCCAAGGGGTATACACCCATTGTTCCTGAAGCCTTATGTCCACCCTTGCTCTAGTTACATTGCCCCCGTTATCCGTAATTTCAGGTAATTCTGGAAAGAAAAGAGGATGTACCTCTCTCATAGGATTCTGTGTTCCCCAATCAGCACACTTCTGATGCATTCGTTCTCGATACTGCAAAAGAGTGGCTACGTTTTGATATACTTCATCGGACTGTAATTGGAATTTATGGGCTCGGTCTCTTATGCCCCTCAATATTTGAGGAGCGAACCCCTCCTCAAAACACTGTTCCCATAACGAAATCAATCGGATCACCATATTTTCTAAAGCCAATTGCTGGGCAACGGGTTCTAAATCTTTCATAGTACTCCAAATATCCTCCATTGTATATATGGCATTCCGCATCCATTGGGATGCCTGGTTTACTATAGCCTTCCTTTCTTCCATTCCTAACGAGGATCTAGTGAAGATCCGTAAGTCGCTTGAATCAGACCCAAGACGCTTGGGCGTGGTATCTAAGGTAGCCAAGGCTCGAGGATCTATAGCACTCCGAGCCGGAGGGGAGAGAAATACTGGGTGCAGAATAAAAGGGACAACTGAGTCTGGCTGTAACGAAATCAGAGGTGAGGTAGATGGTCGGAGTGAGGGAGGGGGAAACAGCGCACTCTGTACAGACCCGTCCATCGGGGCTGTAGCCGCGGCTCCCGCAGGGTCCTTAAGGACCGATGCAGCTCCCGGGCGATCTATTCGGGCCACGGGCATTGCTGGGTATAAACCCTGTGGAGCATAAGGAGGAGGTGGACGAGTTTCCAATAAATCCTCTATCTCATCTCCTGTATCGGGTCGGGCCACATAACTCTTATCTGTTTCCAAACTGAACTGTCTGTCCATTTAAAGAATATTTTCCTCCACTTTTTTTATCGTAAGCTATGACTTTTTGGGTTACAGTCTGTCCAGATTTAATCTTTCCCAATTTCTCTTCCCTTGTTCGCCGTCGTTTAGCCTCCTTCAGCCATAGGTTCAAGGAGTCAAACATTGACTGCCGACTTTTCTTCATAAACATTTTATTTTGTAAATAATAATCTTTTTCTCATCAAACGACCCGGTTAAAGGCCATTGCAATTCAGTATTATCCTTTGTGTATTTGTGCCACAAAGTATTAAACAAAATTGGTGTAAGACCATGTTTAACATACATATAAAAACTGGGGCTTCCCTCGGGAGGGGCGGGCTGTCTCACTTGGGTAATGATCACATTATTTACTGATCTTGAATATTATTTTATGTTGTTTTTGATCTCCCCGTTTCCCTTATTGATCACTTGTAAAGTGTTCTGATATCCTCACGAGTCATGTTCACCCTATACAAATCTTAATAAATAAATAATTATATAAAGAAAGAAAGAAAGTTACTAGGGACTTACAAGTACATTAAATGTGGCAATTGGGTGTAAACATGTTTGAAGGAGCTTTAGCAGTGGTAAGCAGTGGTAAATGTAATTGAGTCCTCAGACCATGAAAAATGGAATCAGCAAAAGGAGGAGAAAGGCAAAAAAGTTTGGGGGAAGACCAAATTAAAGATGGCAGGTCTAACATATGTCCCCCCTCATCTGAAAGTGGGGAGAACTACCCAACCGCCGGGACGTTCTCATCACTAAGGCTGAAGAACCTGGAGAGAACATCAGCATTGGAGAGGTTTGACCCAGGTTCAATGTTCCATGTTCCATGATAAAGTCCATTCTCTGTAGGGAAATGGACCACCTTAACAACTTTGGATTTTCACCCTTCATTTGCATGAACCATCTTAAGGTCCCCTGGCCTGTCTGATTCTGGAAGTGAGTCCCAAACAGGTATAGTCTCAGGTTTTTCAGCGCTCAGACTAAAGCAAAGGACTCCCTCTCAATAGCATTCCACCTCTGTTTTCGGGGAAGTAAGCTCATGCTAACTAAGGCTACAGGTTGGTCTAGGCCCTCCTCATTTAACACCATGCTCTGAAGCAAATGTCTACACAATGAACTCCTTTGGGAAGTGAAAAGCCTTTTACAGGTGCTGTAAACATGGCCTCCTCAGGGAGTGAAAGGGTTTTGCAAAAGCCTCAGTCCAGATCACCTTTTGGCCTACTTTTTGTGAGTCAGTTCAGCTAAGGGGGCAGCAATGGTTCCATAACCCTTACCAAAGCTTCAGTAACAGCCAGTATTACCCTTTATCGGACGCTAGACCGATCGCACCCGCAACCCTACAAATACTCCAACGCACACCATACCCTCAACCACGTCATTAACGACCATGGTCTTGTCGACACCTGCCGCACCCTCCACCCATGTGATAGAGTGGGATCCTGTTTCTCTACTGCCCACTCCTCCTGGTCGCGAATAGACAGCTGACTTCTCACTAGAGGGCTAACCACAGAGTTGTCACATGCTTTTCACCTCCCTTGCACATACTCAAACCACACACAGATGCTCATCACTCTTACACTCCCTCAGGAAGAATCTCCATACCTGTACTGGTGCTTGCCCCCGCAGACCCTGTTAGACCTTGTATTCAAGGCTGAACTTGAGCAAGAGATCGCTGATTTCTTCCCCCGCAATGAAAACTCAGTCACACAATACTCCACGGACTGGGAGGCCTTCAAGGTCACCGTGAGCAGACTTTGCATCGCCAAAAGCAGGGGAGTCCTGAAGGACATTCGCTCTACACTCCGCAAGTTAGAACTGAAGCTCAAGCAAACAGAAACTCAAATACAGACTGCACCCACCCTAAAGTTGAAGGTGCGCCTGAAAGCCCTGCTCACTGACTATCATGAGACAGCCGAGAGGGAATGCAGGTTCAGGGGGAAATATCACCAAGCTCGCCAATATGGGAAGGGGGAAAGACCATGTAAAGCACTCGCGTCCCTGATCTACCCACCTAGATTCGCCAGCACCGTCCCTGAAATTGTGGATGAAGATGGACAGCTGCACAGAAATACTCCAGATATAGTTGCTGTCTTCCGGCACTTCTACAAAACCCTGGACACTTCACATAGGACAGAACCCCTTGACTTCACTCCTTTCTTTGAGGACACCGTGATAGCTTGGCTGGGAGACGCTCAGAGGGAATTCCTCCTTGCACATCACGAGGATGAGATCATAACAGCTATAATGCAACTACAATCTGGCAAGGCCCCGGGATCAGATGGCCTCAAGGCCGGATTCTATAAAACGTATCACCATATACTCATCCCGTCCTGCAGCATGTCTTTGAGGAGGCATGGGAAACTGGTATATTGCCCCAAACAATGCGAGAGGTGCTAATAATATCCATACTAAAGCCAGGCAAGCAGACTACTCAATGCGATTCATACAGGCCCCTCTCCCTAATAAATGTCAATGCTAAAATCTTAGCAAAACTGATTGCATCAGCCCCCTCATGACTGCTCTGGTCCTCCCCGACCAGTCGGGGTTTGTACTCAGCAGAGGCACATCTCACAACCTGCGCACCCTGTTTGCTGTCCTCCAGGACATTAACCCTGACACAAACGCGGCAGCTGTCTTTTTTCGTTCGATTCCCTAGAATGGGATTACCTTGCATTTGCCCTGCAACATATAAGATGACCCGCTCCTCTTATAGCCTGGATTAACTTGTTATATACAGGCCTGCAGGCCAGCATTATGGTCAATGGCGCTCAATCCTCCTCCTCCACAATAGCCAGAGGCACTAGATAGGGATGCCCTCTTTCACCCCTCCTTTTTGCCCTGGCTATTGAGCCCCTGGCCACCAAAATCCAACAGCACGTCCGGGACCATGCCCTCATATATCCAGAGAGACAAATACTAATCTTCTTATATGCTGACGACCTCCCCCTCTACCTACGCGACCCAGAAGAAAGGCCCAACCCCATCCTCAGACGACTCATTCTCTTTGGTCACCTCTCTGGGGTAAACATAAACTGGGGGAAGTCCCAGATCTACTCCCTCACTAATGCCACTATGCAGTTCACACCCGACTACCCCCTCAGGTGCTGCGAACATACAATCACATACCTCTGCATAGTCATTACTCGCAATTGGAGGGATTTGATGACATCCAATTTTGGGCGAATGCTTGACCTCCTAACTGAGAAAATCACCAGGCGGATTGCATTGCCACTCTCCCTAGCTGGGAGAACCTCTGTGATTAAAATGGTGATATTACCCAAAAATTGCTCTATCTTTTCATTAATAACCCATACGCCCCCAGCCAACACTTCTTTAAAGCCCTAAAAAACTCAACTCATCTGTCTTACATGGGGAGGGAAACAAGATAGGTTGCACTGGGACACTCTCACTCGGCCCTTTGATGCCGGGGTTCGAAGTATGAGATCTGGAGCTATACTTCAGCTATGCCCAGGCTCACTTCGCGGCATACTAGATAAACCCCCCCTTACATGCCCCACCTGGCAATAGAAGATGTATATGTGGCCCCAACCCCCTGCTCTGCCTACTTAAGGGCACAAATAAGGAAATTGGTGGTTGGGTTATAATTGCGCTGGGTAACAGTGATAATAGTAAGGATGAGAAAATATATAAAAGCTCCAAGGACAAGGTTTAGACCACCAATCTAAACACAACAGGCATGAACCAGTCAATGCCCTGATACACAACACAACATTTATCCTGAGCTAGTACGAAAATTCACTTTGCAGCCAATGGACAAATCACAAATCACTGTTTGTTTTCTTCTCTTCTTTCTTTTATTTCATGCGTTGATTGTTCATAAAACCTCCTAGCCGACACGTGTTTCGTCTGATATGGCGTTAATCCACAGACTTCTTCAAGGCTTAAATTGAGTAAATTCGGCCTCTAATCTCTTGTTCAACACCCCTGCCACAACGTCATTGGGGTTCAGTTGTCCTCTTAGTCTATTTTCGTTGTTTTAGCCCGTGGGTAGTGGTTAAAATCAGTCTCTCTCCATACGGTATTAATCGGGTATTTTCCTCCTGTGACGATATCTCGTCTTCTCTAAAACCGGGTTCCTGGCGTTCCTGTTACTTAAGGGCACAAGCTATCCCGAGGTGCTTAGCCTCCATCACCATACACTGCACTACCAGTGCTTGGCATGATCTGGCCAGCCATCTCCATGCCGCCATTCTATACTCCCCACGGCTGCCCCTCCATGGCAGGCTCGACCTCCCTGTTATGCAGGAGGGAGGCTGACACCAACTCCTCTGGAAACTTTCTATCCAGACCTGGGGTAAACTCTATGTCAAAGGCACATTTTGCACCAGTGAGGAATTCTTTGGCACCACACTGCCTCTATATTAGACTGCGACAGGATGTGAAGGCCCTTATCCCGTGCTTCCCGCAGGAACCTCTAATCATGTATCCCTTACATGCTCTCCTACAGCAAATTGCCCCCACACATGTTGTGTCGCTGCTGTACCGTACTACTCAAAAGGACCGCACATACGACCCCCCTCAGCTAGAACACATTGGGAAGAGTACCTGGGCCCCCCCCTACTGATGATCAGTGGTCCTTCTGCCACTGCCAAACTGGAAATATTTTGGCAAGCAGCAGACTACGCATCATCCATTACAAATACATTCATCACCTTCATTAAACACCTGCGCGCTTGAAGCGCTCCTCCGCCTCCGCGACATTGACCGCAGTGACCACTGCGGAAGTGAAGGAGCGGACTTCCGACACTTAGCTTGGGACTGCCCTCCATACGATGTTACTGGACGGAGGTACTGACGGCGCTCAACTGTATTACTGGGTTACACGTCCCCGACGACCCCCTAGTCACACTTCTAGGGTGCACTGAAGCACTGGCTGCTGCAGTGCGGAAATACGTCTCCCTGGTGCTCCTTCTCGCTAAGAGGCGAATCGCCTGCAGGTTGGGTAGGGGGAGAGCTCCCAAATTTAAGGACTGGCTGCAAGATCTTAACTATTGCCAAGATCAATTACAGACTCATGCCGAACTCTTGCCACCTTTCTCCCGCCCAGCCGACATATGGGCTCCCCTTCAGACATACCTTCTGGAGCAAACCACCACGACAGACAAAGCTGTTGATCCTTGACCTGGCGACGATGGGTTAAACGAGGGGAATGCAAATTGAAACATATTGACTCCCACTCTGGCCAGGGTACAACACCCAGGGGGACAATAGGGTCTATGGATGAGTCACTCATGGGACTAACAGTGCATTCATGTTATCTGAATGGTCATCTTATGATGTCAACAATGTGAAGTGGTGGAGGAGGAGCTACGACACCAACGAAGATGGCCGCATAGTCTCCCGGCTCCGCTGACCTCCGTCCTACGCTTGCTTATCCATTCGAATATCCTGATCTCCTGCCCCGGATTCGTGTGGGTGAACTAGTTGGCACCCCGATGGTGTGACCACGGAATTTTTCTGATGTTCTGGGGTGCAGTAATATCGAAAATGTTTTGAGGCCTAACCCAGACTGGAAGCCGGGGTCTCGATTGCTGATCTACCCGGGTCCAAAGTGAACAACAACGGACTGAGGAGAGTGGTTGGGTCCGGTCCTTGGAAGTTTAGAAAATTTCTCTGGACTACTTTGCAACCATCTGCTGCCTGGTGCTGTACCTGAGGTGAGGTGACGGGTGGCGCGCGGTGCTGCGTCACGGGGGGCCCCGGCCCGGAGGCCCGGCACTATCACCGCTGGTGGCCCGGGGTGGGGGTCCCGCCGCGCGTTGCTGCGTGCTGCTGGCCCGTCCCTCACGGCTTGATTCTGCTCCGGCGTATCCTGCCCCGGAGAAGGCGCCTCTCCGTGGGGATCGTTATGCCTGCGGACGTATGGAATTTGGCGGAACGGACTCAATGTGACCCTTCCTTGCGGATGGTACTGGCGGAACTTGGGCCGCTTCACGCGACGATGAGGGCCCAGGTCAATCGTTTGCTGTCAGCTGCAGATGGGATCATAGGACCGGGAGCATGCCCTGACTTGATTTTTGAGACCCGGCAGCCAACTTGCCTCCTGCTGGGCGCCCTAGTGGCGAGTTTGGACCCAGTGCTGCAAGCTTTGCCTGCCCCCGAAGAAATGGAACTCATCGTGTGTGCTGAGATTGGTGACTCTCTTACGTTCTCGGAAACATCGGTCCTACAGTTATCGGAACATTTCACTGCTTCCCCCATCCTGGACACTGTTGGCCCACACTTTAATCTGTATCGGAACAAGTCGCACCCCCTCCCCAATCGGTCTCCTAACATGGCGGACGTAACGATGCTTGGCTTCGGAGACGGGGAGGGACATCGTTTGTGCGAGCCGTGTGCGTTGGGATCTGCTATTCCTCTCCCATTTGCTGGCCCAAGCTTCGGCTGCTACTGTGTGACTTTTGACTTTCCGGGGATGGGGCTTTACTTATACGAGAGACTCAGCAACTTTGATAGACGAGGCCAAGGCTGAGATTGTGAGTTGAATTGTTTACGATGGATCTATTGGTAACGGGACTGCTTCATTAACAGACGGATTCCGGGGCGGGGGGTTTGTGGTTCCCCCCGGGGTATTTTTGTATGGTGGACAACTTTATTCGTGCTGGCTTAAGGGGGCCCCCTTTGTTAGGGCGGGGGGGAGAGACCGGGAGCGCAGAGACTATCGCCCTCCTCCACTTCCCCGTTGAGTGGGGTTTCCTTTCTTTCTCCTTTTTCTCTGCTTCTTCTATATTTCGGGTTTGGTTCTCGGGCGACAGGCACACTGCTGGGGGGGGGGGGCGTAGTCATTTGCAGGGGTGCAGGGTGGGGGGTTGGGCGAGGGGATTTTTCGTTTTTATTTTGTTTCTATGGCCTTTGTTCTCCTCTCTTATCTTTCTTTGTCTTTTTCCTTTTCTGGGTCAGTGCAGTGGGTTTCCTTTGGTATCAATCACTGCTTTTTCATCTGTGCCTCAATTTTCGTGGTGTTCTCAGGGTCTTAGGGCAGGTGACTAGCAGGCGCGAATTGACCGTAATATTCCTTCATATCCTGAACAGCCTGTTTCAGCGCCATTGATTTGACCGATTATTGTTTACTGTTGACACGTTTACTATTCTGCCTGCCATTTTTCGCTGCTGGGAAATTGTTCGGCACCTGATCCTTCCATCCTATACTATAAAATGAAAACCTTTTATATCCTGTTTTTCTAATTGTGCTGTTCCGTGACCAAGAGTAAGATAGCATGGTGATTCTGCTCCCCGAGGTGCTGCATGTGATCTAAAATTTGCTCTCTGCTAATCTAACTGTTTAGCGGCCAGCCCCGGGGGTTGTAGGCCCATACTTGTATTTGGTTGAAATGTCAATAAAGGTTTTTAAAAAAAAACAACAAAAAAAACAATGTGAAGTGGTAATGTTTATTTCTTATGTTTTGTCTACTATACCCATGGTCCTACAAAGATATTCGCTAAAATGTTTCATCTGACGCGGCCGGCCCGAAGTGGTTGTAAGCGGCTTGTTGTGTACTTTTACCCCACCTATACTTCTATACCTGGTGCTCTTTTGAGCTGCCGGCCCTACTAGGGTCGCAGGCACATTGCTGTATTCACCAATTCTAGTCTACAATAAAGGTTTTTGATTTTTCTTTTTAAACAACAAAAAAAACTTTGTTCTCCATACCTAACTGACTTTAATGTCAAGTGCTTGACTCATGCATTACTAACATAACTAATTTGACAAATGAGATTAAGCGCCTTATTATGAGTCCGGTGGCTCATAGGACTGCCAAACTCAAGGTGGCGGTCTGCCCCTCTGCTGTATTACGAGTAGGCCAGTCGAACTGCCACAAGACTGCCAGCTCCGACGGGATTGAGGATCTCACTTGGTCGACGGTCTGCAACCAGCACGACTATGCTCCTAGTGCCTCTGCCTGCACAACCAAGTATATTCTGAGTTGCCTTTTCACCAACCTTTTCATGGCGGTGAGCCTGCCATTAAAAGGGTGGCGGAGAGGCAATAAGGGAGCCCTAATAGGGCCGCCTGCTGGATCTGGGCCTTGGGGTGCATGCGGGAAGAACATGTTGCGCCCTGGTGCATTTGCACCCCAGTTCCTGCACGGTGTGGCATGCATGCACTCACCGTGCAGGAACGTGCTTGAGACGTTGTCATCATGGCGTGCTGCATGTTAGGATCTACTACGAGCCTAACAGCCCACTGCTAACCAACCCAAATTACACTTGTAATCCAGGGGGCTGGTACATCCCAACTTTGGCGGTCCTCCAGCAGATGGCGTGGTGATGGCACCAATGGATGGCTGCCATTAAAGCCCTAAGTCATTTGAATAACCAGATGCCTGCAAGGTTGTAGGATCCTGGATAAAGGAGATAGAAAGTAGATGAGTGGTTAAGTAGTTGTGTAGATTGAATTATACAAACTATTCTAACACCAGTACCAATAATTTAGCTTTGTGCAATTTCTTTGTTATTTCTACTCAAATTGATGGAGTGTATGATGAAAATAGATGGGATTAAAAAAAAGAGAAACAAGTTTATAAACACAAACAAAAAAAGATTACTCTGCGCTTAAGCTAAGAGGACCCAAAACCCCAGAGAGCAGCGAAAGTAAAGCTAAAAAAGCCACAAAGTGAATACCTGAGTAGATATCCACAGTTGTATGGTGTTCACTATTACCAAATACTTGCTTGCGGGATGGACTACCCATTCCAGACTTCTAGCCGAAACATACTACTCCTGACATTAATCCTAATCAATTTGACCAACTTGAACATCTTTTTATGTTATTTCAATGTATTACGCCTGCTACGTGATTCCCCCCATATGTAATTTACCTGTTTGTTAATATCTTATGGACAGTATTGCGCCATGATGGCTTTTTATTATGCACTTTATTCGAATGTTAAATCATTTGCGATACTAATGCACTTTTTATATGCACATTTTGTGATATCCAGACTTGTGTTTATTGCTTGTCTTTTCACCTGCTGCTCGAATGTGCATTTGTCTTTTTATATTGCACTTTGATGTCCTTTTGGCGGAAAAACAGTTTTACTCCTACTACTCTAAAAGAGGCATGGCCAAAAAACGAAACGGAATTATTTCCAAGAATCATTCTCCATGTAATTAAGGATGTTGTTTAAAACATTTGAACTAAATTCCTGTGCCTGACCAGATTTGGATCCCTCGCTGCGAGTTTTCTGTTAGTGCTTCCAGACGATGCTCCCAAGTTTACCATTAGGTGAGCAGTAAACCATGAAAACCCTATTAAATAGGGAAGCCATAGTCGAAGAGGGAGCAGTAATCGATGCTCATTTTAACCCTTCTAGTGCAGTATCAAAGTCACTGCGGACGGGGGAGTGGCAGGGTGGGGGGTAGAAAACTCCGGCATACGGCTGAATGGAGTTAAGTAAATAAATAAAACAAATTACATTGCACGCGCTACAACGCCAAATTGCGATGCAGCATGTACAATGTAATTCGTTGTATTTATTTATGTATTTATTTAACTCCGTTCGGCTGTGTGCCAGAGTTTACTACCCCCACCCTGCCCCTCCCCCGCCCTGCCTCACCACCCCGCGACGCTCCCTTAAGGAGCCACTACTGGTTACAGCAGATTAAAATGTTCCCCAAAAGCCTCAGAATATCCAGTGCCTGAAAGTAGACTTGGCGCTTGTGACTGCAGTTAATATTATTAAAACAGCATTATGGGGGACTGAACATAATCATTGAGCACATTAAGCTATGGGGCTGTCAGTCTAGCTGTAAATTTCTCTCAAGCAAATATTGACACTTAACTTTTCTGTTGATAACCCCTGCTCTGCTCAATCTGCATACATTAATGTGCCCGTAACCGGCTCATGTCAGCTTTTTATTTCAATGAGCTGGTCCAGAGTGGGATTGAGAATGACACCTCCACCCCTGTTGGTGAAAAGGGGGTAACAGAGACCACAGGCCTTCAGAAGGCAGCTCGGGCCCCCACTGAGCCGCTGGCAGCATCCGAACGGCACAACCGGTCCCAAATCGGCCACCACGATGTCCAAAAGAGCAGCCCTTGGCTGCAACTCAGACACTAGCCCATCGCCCATTACCTGAGTGCCCGCCTTACCAATCCGACCCTG
Source organism: Lissotriton vulgaris (assembly GCF_964263255.1). Taxonomy (NCBI): domain Eukaryota; kingdom Metazoa; phylum Chordata; class Amphibia; order Caudata; family Salamandridae; genus Lissotriton; species Lissotriton vulgaris. Next base: position 1,732,338,004 of record NC_141689.1, on the reverse strand, counting down.
GCAAAGGATCCTTGGACTTGTAGTTTCCACATGGATTGTTGCTGGGTTGTGATTTGGAGTCGTGGTGGTACTGGGGAACAATGTACCCCTGTAGCCCTACTCTTATAGTGGGTATCGTAACAGCACAACTATGGCCCACAGGAGTACTTTGAACTTGCCTTAGTACCACCCTTCATGTGGGAATGGAAGCAAACTCACCATCTCCTGTAATGATGTGACCTCCCACAAAATTGCAGTAAGACTTGACAAAGGGGACAATTATGAAAATGTCATAGGAGACCAGATTCACTGAAGGGAGCCTTCATGATCCATTACAGAAAGCGTGGAAGTGTAGAACCTGCCATAAACGTGAGTCACTGACTGTTTGGCTGTCCTTTTGATTTGTAGAGTGTTATTCAGGGCGTCATCAGAGTATTTCTAAAAAAGACTTGTTATTGTATGGTCTTTAAAATTCGTTTTCTGAATCCTTTACTGAACCTGTAGACCTATACTTAGCGAATAAAGCGGCTGACATTTAGAGCTTGATTAGTCCATATTAATAATGATTTGCATATCTAGCAATATTTCTGTGTGGTATAGAGGCATCTACTCATGGGGATGCTGTAATGCTTTAGTGCATCGAAGATTAAATCTCTGCTTTGCTGCCTGTTGGAGTTACAGCACTTGAGGCCATTAGTCTTGGATTACCATTTGTTATTGAATATGCATTTGCTTCACAAATGTGATTGCTTTTCGCAGGGTGGTACAATGAGTCATGTTCTTTTCCTCACACATTCCACATTCTTGAAACTGTAACACTTCCCTTCTGCAGTTCTGTCTTCTCAGACTATGTGAAATTATGACACAAGTCTTTCAGATGGTTATGACACTCATATTGACAATTATGTCAATATGACATACTATTTTTTGGGTGGGCTTTTCAATGCTTATTGTATATCCATAATCATGATTTTGTGAATATGCAGAGGAATTACATCTTGCAGTGTAGCCCACTACCAGTGAACCAAACCATCACACAGCTTTGATTGATTTTCTGTGAAAATAGTTCTATTAACTGAAGAGATTGTGTTATTCACTTTTTCATGAAGACTTTACCTAAAGCACAGAATTTAAATGACTAGAAAACGAAATTGGGTTTGTCATCGTAATTAATTTGTTCCGTGTCTTGCAAATCATTTCCTGCCAAAATAATTGATCAGGGACTGGCCAAGAAATGAGCAATTCGGGCTGAGGCTTAGAGGGGATTAATTGTTAATTAAGTCGATTTACTTAGAATTTTCATCTTCAGGGAAAATCAGCCATTAAGCATTTAAGATATCTTCACTTAGTTTAATATTGGGAAATGCTATCAAAAGAGATTTATGATTATGTACACGTTAAGGAGAGGAGATCTCGTTTCCAAAGCTAAACCCAAGGCCTGAATTCATATAAACTATTCTAATACGACTTTATGTGTTGCCTCAAAGACTTACGGGACACAGGATTTCTCCTTGGGTTATGTAATGTTGCATTTATATGGCCATCTTGAGGGATTTTACTTGTTAATTTAGGGTTCTACAGGAATTAGAATTTTAATAAACCAATGATGTGACATGTATGTTCATAAGGAACAGACACAGTATCACTTTTTGGACCTCATTCCCAGTGGCCCGAGGGGTTGTGAAAGTTGAAGAAATTGATGTACATAGACAGCATTCATTCCCCTTCTTCTCCCACTCCTCTCCCTGCGAGCACCATGAATACTGTAAACTATTGGCCGTATCACTCTGCCAGTGAGAGCCCCTACCCCTATACATATGTACAGCCAGTTTAGGCACCATGGCCTTTTACCCATTGGGATCCCCGGTTTCCCTCCTGCGCGTATCTTAACCCCCCCTCTCTCATGCATAGACCATGAAACCCTCTCCCTCTGCGCGACCCCGCTGTGAAAGGCAACTCTCCCACTTGACTCGCACAAAACCCCCTATTCCTTCTGGGAGAGGCATCCTTCGCCTTAGCTGACGTAGCCCTCCCCAGCTGCACCTGACTGCCCCCGCTCTCTCATATACGGGTCATAAGATCTCTCTCTCTCTGTGTGACTCTGTCCCTGTGTCCACCCTGGCTACCCCTCCCTTCTCCTCACGTGGGCAAGTCATAAACCTTCTTCTTCTTCTGCAAGACCCTGTCCTTGAGAGTCACGGCCGCGCCTGACCAACACCTCCTTCCCTTCCATGAATGCCCCTCTGTTGACAAGCCTTCCCTCTGCGCTCGATTGTCCACGCGGCATGAATACTACTCCTTTGATGACCCTTTCCCCCGAGTCCGGCTGACCACACATGTCCGAGGCCATTGCCTGAGCCAGGAGATACCATTTACTGCCCTTATTGTATGAAGTCACTCCTCTTCAAAGGATCCTCTATTGGTCTTAGCCACCCCACCCCCTGGGCTATGATCAGGCGTACACATCCTACGAAACACTCAGCTGCGTGATTGCCCTCCCCTCTTATCAGCAGGTCAAGGGCCCCCCATTGTGAATGTATGTGGGGTAGGATCACCACGAGGATTATAGGGATGTCTTTCTTTTGCGTCATACAGTCCTGATTGTGTTATCGAGTGTTCTGTAGGGTATAAAAGCAAGAGTCTCAGCTCACTTGTTAGAGCACCTCCCGAAAGACACTGTGTTTCGTGTCCGAAATGACTGGCTCTCCTCATGAGAAATAAACTCTGTTCTTGATTCCTGCTTCCAGTGCCCGTCTCTTTATTTTGGTAATTATTCAACATGGGAACTAAGAGGCGGTTTGCGCCAGCGGCCTGGGCATCGATAGGATTATGGGCTCGTTTTCCACAATTGGCGTCCCAACGCGGGGTCCATCAGTGACATAGGGTCCGATAAGAGAGATCCAGACGAAGAAGTGAACATCTAAATGATCGGGGCATGCCTGCCTTGAGAGGGCCCTCGCCCGGCTGCCGATCGACAGAACTTCACCAATTCTGAACGGACCTCTCTTGAGTGACCTATTGTCCTGACTGGAATCCCACAGGAATGCTACATGGAGTAAGAGAACGATCGGGCGCTGGAGGAGGAAGTCGAAGAACTGTCCGTATGGTCCGGTCTGGGTAAGATTAAGTAGGGTGTTTTTACGCCTGATTGGTAGGGTGGTTCTATCCACCTGATTGATTGATTGTTTGTATCGAAAATCGGTATTTGTATACCGAAATTGTTGGTATTGGTTCATTTAGCTTTGAAGGCTACTTGACATATTGGTTCTCTTCTGAGAACGAGACATTCTCTGTTTGCAAACAGCGGCGAATAGGAACGTCGTCCCTCTTTGCAGATAGAGAAGGGTAGGTAATGCAGACTTTTGTCCCCGGTATTAATCCGTCATGCCTACTTTTCTCCCCACTGAATTGTTTGAAGTCGATTAATAATCGATTGTTGTTCTTTGAGATCTTCCCTGTCTACAAACTGAGACGAGTAGAAATATTCTGTCTTCCTTTTTGGATAGCGAAGGGCAGGTAATGCAGACATTTGTCCCTGTTGTAATCCGTCATGCCTGTTTTTCTCCCCACTGATTGGTTGGTTGCCTGGACATTGTTGTTCCAGGAATTGTTTCGTTTGAGGTATTTTCTGCCTGCAAACAACGTGGAATAGAAATATTCTATCTAGTCTTTGCAAGTAGTAAAGGGTAGGTTATGCCCCTTTGTGAATTCGTCAGTCCTACCCACTCCCCACTGTTTGGGGGGTAGCTCGCATGGTCCGCCCAGGAGACTACCCTTATGGAGGACATATGCTCCCCGCTCATGGGCCATTTAGTGGAAGTAGACCATCTGGTCCGTCCAGGAGGCTACCCTAGTAAATGGAAGTACATCGCTCGGTCTGTCCAGGATGATACCCTAATGAAGGAATATATGTTCCCCTTTTGATCGATAATCTCGTTCCACCCCGGACCATTTATTGGAGGGAACTCGTCTGGTCCGTCCAGAAGTACCCCCCTAGTAAAAAGGACACATAAAAAATATGAAGTGATCACCGTTCCCTACTAACAGAAAACTTTAGCTCGAAACACGCTAAGGAAGAGAAAGAAAAATAAAAGGAAATCAGGCTAAGTCAGTAACCCCCTGATGAGCTTTTGACTTCACTAAAAATAAGAAACATTAGAAATAGTTCGTAATAAGAAATATGAAATGGCGAAAAGTTTGACAGCAAAAAATAGCCACGAGGTAGCTAGGCTTCACTGCCTGTTCCTGCTCCCGACATGCCTGCCTCATTGCCCGCCACGCCCAAATAACGGTCACATGAAATAGAAACAATCCAATAGGTACCTACCCCCATTCCGGAAGCTCCCGAAGTGCAACAGGTCTGCGGTTACGCCCATCCGGAAGGCGAGGCCTCGAGGCACGAGGGGCTCGCCTGGCCACGGTCAGGAGGAGATGATGTTGGGCAGGCGGTCCAAAGAATGGCAGAGACCTCTCCTTCTCTCCTCTTCTGCTGCTCTGCAGGCCACGGGGGGGGGGGCTGTCTTGCCTCAGCCACCGACCACCCCCCCCCTTCTGTCTCTCGCCTGGTCCGACCCACGAAGAAGGCCGAAGCCAAGAGCGAGAATGGCGGCAAGTCAAGTAGTCCCGCCACATGTCAAATTCCTGGATAGTTCCAGGTAGTGCCGCCACATGTCGACGCCTGGGCAATTCCAGGTAGTCCCACCACATGTCAAGAGAAAAGGGGGGGCTGTCTTGCCTCAGCCGCCGACCACCCCCCCCCATCTTCAATAGCCAGCACGGCCAATATCGAAGCGACGGAGCCGAGGAACGGCGCGGGGTCGCTGGAAGGGGGAGGTGACGCGAACAAGCCTCCCCCACCTCCCTCCAGGTGGAGGCTTCCAGCGACACCCCAATGCTCTTACTTAAAGAGGGTCAACATCATAAAGCGGTCTTCTGCCCAGGACGGGCACACGCTCCATGCCTTCTCCCCTCAACCTTGAAGATTCTATAAGAGCCGGGGGGCACCCCGATCCCTCCGCATGGGTGCCCCCGCCCCCTTCACTGGGAACCACGACACCAGTGCAACTCCTGCCGGCACCAGCCCCGGATTGGAAATGGCTAAAAATGCAGCCGCGGCACGGACTTGTTCAGTTCCGGAGGAACGCCAGGATGACCCGGTAGGAAAATTGTTGCCGCCCTTCCCACTCTTTGACTCATGGTCCATATTTGCTAAACTGTTAACCACATAGCACAAAACTTTTTGAACTACCAACGGAAAGTTCTGGGCCAACCACGCGAGACTAGAGACTTTCTGACTGTGCTGGAACTTGCCTGACCCCACCCAAAATGGCGCCGCCACAAAATGAAACGTATTTGAATAAACTTTGTTGCACCCTGATTGCGCAGCTTGTTGCCCCGAGATCTATGTGCAGTTTTTGGATAATGAAAGTAGATATGAAGGACGTTGAGTATGTGCTTGGATAATGAATTGACTTAGGGTGGGTACTGATTATGATTTGGAAAATGAATTGGTGTAACTTAGATAACGAATGAGTATTGGATAATGAATTTATGAATTAATTAAAAATGAATTCTTGACATGCATCATGCTTGCTCTGTAAGGAATTTTTAATACGATTTTATTGCACTGCTGCACTTTATGTAATGAACTGCCACCAATTTCGTTTATTAAAAGTATTTTGAAGAAGAAAGCATGGTCGTAGCAGTTGCATTAATGAGTTTTGGATGCCTTACTACTGTGAGCGAAGAGTAAGTATGATGAAGGATGTAGATCACAAGGGATCAGATATTTAGCAGCTACATTATGTGCCACAAGCAGCCGGAAAAGTGTTTCAGACACCCTTAAAATGACACCACAGAAATGCCACCTGACTGTCACCCTTGCACCCGATAAAGAGGGTTACGACCAAGCAGCTCATGTAGATACTAATCGTCAATGATTATCTATCTGACATCACTGGTCCCTCTGGGCTTAAACGCCGAGATGGCAAGGGAATGCAGTACGAGGAGATAGGGCGAGTATGTGGTAGGTAAAAAAAAATTTCGAACTACTGCATGATGATGTGCTTTGAATGCTGCCCCCCCCACCCCTTCTTTCCTCCCTTCTGCAGGTCACGTCAGAACGTCGGCTGGAGTGTGGAAGAGCGACGGTCGGACCACCGACGAAAAAGGGAAAGAGGGAATATGTGTGTAGTCGTTATAACGATAAGTTTTTAAATGACGTAGACTTAACATGACTGTTCCTCCTTAGGACATAGCGACTGAGAGGATGGACTGACATAGAAACTGGACAGGTACTGAATGACGAAAAATTGACTAGAAATGACGTGTTAAATAATGTAACTGGACGTTTGACTAGGTAGGGAAAGGACAAAGAAAAATTATACGGGTAAGGGTTGCCACGGCACCAACCGTCTAGGAACTTAGAAATGTTGCTGATGTTCAAAATGCACTACCCCCTTTCTCACACTCTTATAGATATAGCCAAGCTGTCCGACTGTTCTCCCGATCAATACTTGCCGTTGCCTCAGCCTGGAGAACTTCCCACCAAAGGAAGGAACTGAAAAATGGCTTAAGATCCAACCATGGGTAACTAGCACGACCAGGTTAATTACTGGTCGACCAACCGAGGTGTGAGTATTGGTAATTGGGAACGCTCGCAGGCGTGACAAGCGAGAAGGGAAAGGGGGGAAGGGTAGAAAGAGCTAAGCACGTAGATAAAATAGGATAGTGAAGATACGTAGGATATATATATAAAAACAGATCCTGTAGGCTAACACTTGTTTCCTGTCTTGTCGTGAATGGCTTGTATATGTATAATACATGTGCCGTCTTCCCTGTCTGAGTTTGTGTGTGTGTAATGTACGAATTTATGTCTTCCCTCTGTCTGTATCTGCGTGTTACCTGACCTTTGCTGTTCCGTGTTGTGAGCGCACTAAATGACCTATTTTTGTACACGTCTCTCTCTCTCTCTCTCTCTCTCTCTCTCTCTCTCTCTCTCTCTCTCTCTCTCTCCCTACATGTCATACGTGTACCGAATGGCTCGTTTAGATTGCGGACGACTCTCACTCTCTATGAGAGTCTCCCTATTTTCTCTCCCTCTTTTTGGTAAAATTGTGCCCCACCGGCACCAGTCTGATTTGATACATATTGAACGCGAAGGTGTTCAGCGAAATTGACCGAAACTAAAATGATTGTATCTCGCCATATTACTGCCTCTCCTTTCTGCAAAATGAATGAACTTGAATTGGCTGAGAAGGAAAGGACAGGTAAGACGACTAAAAGTCCCCCAAATCTGGCCATTTATAGGGGAACTGTATGTCAATGGCACCTTATGTCTGTTCTTCAGAGACGAACGCCAACGTCTAGATTGAACCCCCAACGCCCAGATTGCCCCACCCCCTTTTTGCACCCAAGCGCAAGCACCCGAAGCACCCCCGCCCCATTTTTGATAAACCCCAATTGCTGTCCCGAATATAAACATGATGACCAAGAGTAGCTGTTGACCCCCGAGAAAACACTGTTTTGCCTGGCTCTCGATAATGGCACCCCCGCCCTGTTTGAAAAGGTTAGCCAGTCCTGATGGGAAATGCTCTGTAATGCTGAATATGATGTAATGCACAGTTGATGGGAATCTCATTTACCTCACTTGATTTATAAATAAGACGATGAATAGACCTGCCATGAACCCAGTAGGAATACTGACACATGCACTGCTTAGTAATGGACCTCTGACTGTGACCAATGAGCGTATCTCCCAAATGCGTAGAATTGAGGGAGGAATTCACATGCGTAGATATCTTCTTTTGCCATTTCTCTGAAACCTTGTCTTGTACCTATTCAAAGATCCACGATCACCGAAGGAGATGGGTCAGATGCGACATACAGCCTGACTGCAGATCTTGGGACACGTGTGACCTCGACCAAAGGTGGAGCCGCAGAGCAACAGGATACGGGACGAGACCGCAATTTCAACGTGGAAAAAGAAAAACGACGGGCCGCCTTGAAGCCCTCCGTCTGCTAACCCACGAGTGCCTGGAGTCTCCGTCCCCCTTCCTTGGGCCCGATGGATGGGCCTGCCTGCTTGTTATCCTTTGCTCCCTTGGTCCCTTTTGTGTGTCCCAGGAACTCTGACCCAACTCCGCCCTCTCCCCTATCGACTATTTGAACCACACTCACCCTCTTTTCCACGTGACTTTTTGCCAAGGGAAAGAACCGCATTCCACTGGGAATAGGGTGCTGCCATAGAACTATGGGTGCCGAGCATAAGGCGCCGCCAACCGGATTGTTTAGGGAACAGGACTGTGGTCTAACAGCAGAGGACTGACCGCACCCTGCAACGCGAAAGGATAGGACTGAGCTGGACCTATAGCTCCACCGCCGGTGCTCACAGCGCCAACGAAAGTACTCGGACTAGAGCCTACCAGTGATGGCTCACTGACAAAAAGACACTGTGAAGAAGAAATATTGTGTATTGAACTAAATTCCGCTCTCAACTACCTGGTCAAAACTGTTCATTGGTCACATTTTTAAGTCAGAAAGATTTTTGCTATGTAGTGCGTTTAATTGTTGGGAACTCAATGAAAATGTAATTTCCTATGTACTGCATTCTGCCCATCACCTTAACTGTCTATGATTGTACGCCAAATGTTAGTATCGACAAAATGCTAATTCATCGACGATACCTGTCTACCTGTAAACCCATCGATTGCAAAAATGACTGCTGTCATGTAAAAAGGGGCGACTGTGATAGTTGAAGAAATTGATGTACATAGACAGCATTCATTCCCCTTCTTCTCCCACTCCTCTCCCTGCGAGCACCATGAATACTGTAAACTATTGGCCGTATCACTCTGCCAGTGAGAGCCCCTACCCCTATACATATGTACAGCCAGTTTAGGCACCATGGCCTTTTACCCATTGGGATCCCCGGTTTCCCTCCTGCGCGTATCTTAACCCCCCCTCTCTCATGCATAGACCATGAAACCCTCTCCCTCTGCGCGACCCCGCTGTGAAAGGCAACTCTCCCACTTGACTCGCACAAAACCCCCTATTCCTTCTGGGAGAGGCATCCTTCGCCTTAGCTGACGTAGCCCTCCCCAGCTGCACCTGACTGCCCCCGCTCTCTCATATACGGGTCATAAGATCTCTCTCTCTCTGTGTGACTCTGTCCCTGTGTCCACCCTGGCTACCCCTCCCTTCTCCTCACGTGGGCAAGTCATAAACCTTCTTCTTCTTCTGCAAGACCCTGTCCTTGAGAGTCACGGCCGCGCCTGACCAACACCTCCTTCCCTTCCATGAATGCCCCTCTGTTGACAAGCCTTCCCTCTGCGCTCGATTGTCCACGCGGCATGAATACTACTCCTTTGATGACCCTTTCCCCCGAGTCCGGCTGACCACACATGTCCGAGGCCATCGCCTGAGCCAGGAGATACCATTTACTGCCCTTATTGTATGAAGTCACTCCTCTTCAAAGGATCCTCTATTGGTCTTAGCCACCCCACCCCCTGGGCTATGATCAGGCGTACACATCCTACGAAACACTCAGCTGCTTGATTGCCCTCCCCTCTTATCAGCAGGTCAAGGGCCCCCCATTGTGAATGTATGTGGGGTAGGATCACCACGAGGATTATAGGGATGTCTTTCTTTTGCGTCATACAGTCCTGATTGTGTTATCGAGTGTTCTGTAGGGTATAAAAGCAAGAGTCTCAGCTCACTTGTTAGAGCACCTCCCGAAAGACACTGTGTTTCGTGTCCGAAATGACTGGCTCTCCTCATGAGAAATAAACTCTGTTCTTGATTCCTGCTTCCAGCGCCCGTCTCTTTATTTTGGTAATTATTCAACATGGGAACTAAGAGGCGGTTTGCGCCAGCGGCCTGGGCATCGATAGGATTATGGGCTCGTTTTCCACAGGGTATGCAATAATGATTAAACCTTTTAAAATCTTATACCTTGCGGATTGGAATTTAAAAGGTGTGGAAATGTTCGCCTATTACGAGTTGTCCTTTTTCAAAAGCGACATAATATGCGGATTTTGGTGCGTTACCGGTATATACAGACATTTTCCCCTAGTGCAATTTGTCAGGTATCACCTGCCGAACTTTACCTAGGAAGAATTGCTGGGGATGTCGCAATTGCTACAAAATTTCCGGTCCCTGTGCAAGCAGTTTGCTCAGGATTCTCAGGAACCTCAAATGAACAATTAATTCGTAATAAGGTCAATGAAGGAAAGTCACTTTCTTTGAGATTAATAAATAGCTCAAGTAAGAGTCTCAAAGAGAAGTTTTGCTCTGTCATCGAACTAGAAAAATGTGCAAAAGATATATGAATCAAGGAAAGGCGCTTTTGAATTGAAGCATACACAACATGCAAGTGCAAAGATTGCATGCCTTGTAGTGTGTGGGTGAATGAAGGGACATGTTAGACAAATGGCATGTCTAACTGGAAAATGGTCACATTTGACCAGGTACAGTGAGTGGGGTGAAAAAATAGACAGTAAATAGAGGAAAACGGTCACAAAAAAGCTAAGCCAAAGTACATGCTCTGTATTCACAGAAAGTGGAACAAAGGGCCTCATTTATGATCCACTTGCGCCTCCGGAACGCCACTTTTTGTGAGGTTCCGTGGTGCAGAAGCCTGCGTGATATTTATCAGGCAGCACTAAGCCACTTTTTTTTTACATACTGCTGTCTGATAAATATCAGTCCCTTTAACGCTGTGTTCTGTGTTGAAGGGGCGTGCAATGGGTGTTGCTGGGGACGTTCCCAGCAACATCCATGGCCTTTTGACACTGCCCCAGATTTAGGAGTAATCGTGGGGAAGATTTACAAGCCCTATGCGCCACTTTTGCGTCATTTTTAACATGAGAAAAGTGACGCAAAAGTGGCGCAAGGGGCTTGTAAATCATCCCCCGTAAATCTAAGGCAGTGCCAAAAGTTTACGTCTCCCCACAGGGAGAAATATCTTAATTTCTCCTTGTTTTTCATTTTTTTATGTGTGCCGCATTCTGCAGCATAGGTAGAAAGAGGAAAAGCCTCTTGTGATAATTTTTGTACACAGGGGTTTTCCTTCCTGTACAAAAATTTTCATCCCTGCAAGGTCGGCACCCTTGCACCATTGTGCAAAGGTGCCTGCGCTGGCACAGGCACCACATTATGCGCCGGCGCAGAGGAAAAGGACAGGAATGCGCCGTATCTTATAGATACGGCGCATTCATGCCTTTTTCTTTTGTCGTAGGGAAGCGCAGCAGGAAGGCCTGCTGCACTTCCCTATGGCAAATCCACATAAACGAGACTTAGCAGCATGTTTACAATGCCCTTGCTGCACTTTTGCGTCATTTTTAACATGGGAAAAGTGATGCAAAAGTGGCGCAAGGGACTTGTAAATCTGACTCTTTGTGTCTCAGCTAGAGACACAAGTAAGGCACATACTCATGAATGTTGCTCTTTTACACCCAATGAAATGAAGACAACCACAAGCAGCAAGTGAATACATTTTCATCGACAACTAAACCTGCAGTACAATTTCCAACCTGAGAGTAAACATTATATCCAATTCTTTGAAAATAATTTTGAAATGTACAGAAAAATGGTGCACAGTCAAATTTAAATTCATCTTCGAAACCTTGCAAACTTCGCTAAGGGCAAAAACTGCACACATTGTTGATGAAGATGATCATGGCCTTGTATGTTATGTAGAAGTCAATCATTTACTTCACCATTACAGTATCAATGAACAATCTTTTTAGAGGAAGTAGCTTATGGTCTTGTATGCTATTAGCTGGTTAGTCGTGAATAATGTGGCTCTGTGCAATTTCTGAGGGATCCCACTGCTCTGAAAGGCTCGACTGCCACTGGACATCCCCTTGACTACAGCTGCGCAGAGGTAGATTCTCCAGGGCGCACTGATAGGAAGCAGGAAGCGGAGTACACTGGTGTACGTGCAGACATGCGGGGCCTCATTTATGAGGCCCCTTGCGCCATCGGAACGTCACTTTTTGTGACGTTCCGTGGCGCAGAAGCCTGTGTGATAGTAATCAGGTAGCACTAAGCCACTTTTTTGTGATAAACATCAGTCCTTTTAAGGCAGTGTTCTGCGTTAACGAGTGAGCAATGGGTGTTGCTGGGGGTGTTCCCAGCAACATCCATGGCCTTTTGACACTGCCCCAGATTTACGAGAAATCGTAAATCTGAGGCAGTGCCAAAAGCTTACGCCTCCCCTGGGAGGGAGGCGCAATGGGGAGAATTGTCTTTATTTCTCTTAGTTTTTCCTTTTTTTATGTGTGCTGCAGAATGAAAGAGGAAAGTGGAAAGAGGAAAAGCCTCTTGTGATTATTTTTGTACAGAAAGGTTTCCCTTCCTGTAAAAAAATAATCATCCCGCAACGCAGGCACCTTTGCACCATTGTGCAAAGGTGCCTGCATTGGCGCAGGTTGCCCATTGTGCGCCGGCGCAGGGGAAAAGGACAGGAATGCACCCTTTCTTATAGATACGGTGCATTCCTGTCCTTTTCTTTGCCGTAGGGAAGCACAGCAGGAAGGCCTGCTGCGCTTCCCTACGGCAAAACCTCATAAATGAAGCCCTTGGTGTGAAGCGGAGGTGAGAGCGACTGCGTCATGCGTATCATGGCCAGGCGAGCCGAGGCTGAGGGACGATAGCCGTGAGCTAGAGGTATTTCAGCAGGGCACAAGTCCTAAAAAGTGGGGGGACTAACCTAGTTAATCAGTGTGCAAGTGGCATCAGAGAGTGTGGCATCAGAGCGGGTAACATCATAGCATGTGACATTACAGGAAGTAGCAACACAAGAAGTGACATCAGATCTTAAGCTCTCACATGTATGTTTAGTAGGTGTATGATGAGTACATTGGAGCCCATTTTGAGTATTCATGCAAACCATCCTGATTTAAGCTACACATAAAACAATGTTACCTTTTGTCAGCGTAAAGCTTCCTCTACCCCTAGTGCTATTTAAATTATTACAACGCCTCCTCAGGGATAGTATGTGCTATATAAATGCTAATATTTTGTGGAAATACTGGGAAAGATAAACACACTCGAAGTTCTTACAGTGGATACATATCTCTTTAAACAGAGCCTGAATAAAGGGAAAAGTTGCCTCTTTTAAGTAACAAGACGTGAGCCTTTGTTTCCCCTCTGCTGCATTTGCTTTTTGGTATGAGGCTCCCGATGACTGCCAGCCACGAGACTCGAACAGAAGGAGGCCTGATGACCACTCAAATTGGGCCGTTGTTATGGGCCCAGCAGGAGTCAGAAATAAGAGATCCCCATACCGTCCTCGCCTGCACGTTGTTGTGATCAAAAGCAGACAACGTGCAGGTGCTGCTGAAAGTATCCTGGTGTTTGGAAATAACACTGGGACGAATTCAGCATCTTTTTCAGTGGGGCCCAACTCCTTGGCAGAGTGGACGGCATCCACTCTGTGAAAAAAGTGGGTGGACGCTGTCCACCCGCTTGTACCCCTGACTTGTGCCCCGCATATCGGCTCCATGCTCAGTACACAAAGGCTCAGGTGCCCGTTGTAGTGGGTGGGGTGAGGCTAGAGCAGCAGATTCCTTCTGTCTGCGCGGAGGCCGGTGTGGCTTGTGCATTTGGGGCCTCATTTACGAGAAGTGGTGCATCGCTGCATGAAAGCACCTATGCGCCACTTCTCAGTGCACCCTCCCTGCGACACCAATGATGCGTCATATTTACAATGTCGCAAGGAAGAACAAAAACATCAGTATAACTGACGTATCTTGTCAGTGCAAAAAGTGGCGCATTGCTGGAGTTGTGTCGGAAGCCTGACGCAACTTCAGCAATGTTCCTTTCACATGGGGAAATCCCCATGTGAAAGGGCCTGCGTCACCCTTACGCCTGCCATGAGGCAGGTGTAAGGTTTTGGTTCATTGGTGTCCACCAAACCCTTACACTTGTTAACCTTGTTGATCAGTGGTAAGCTAGACTGTAATAACTCAAGGATGAAAACCTGCTCAGCAAAAATTGTGGTTCAACGCACAGCTTTAGCACCAAAGCGGTCAAAAAGCAAGGATATTTGAAGATGATTCGGCAAAACAAGTTTTAATTAAAGAGTAACAGGGGAATTAAGCACAAAGACTCCTGAAGAAGACTGAACAGCTTGAAAAATGAGAGAAGCCGAAGGGGGTACTCAATACTTGACATAATGTTAAAGCATAGGCCAAGTGAATTAACATATGTTTCATCAGAGTTATTACACACAAAGCAGCTGACGTTCAAAGATTGTTTCAGGAATAAAGAGATCTTGGCCGGCCCAATCCCTGATGACAGTGATCATTCAGAAAGAGAAACAGTTCTGGACTTATCTTTGGCACACATTGCATAATCTCAAGTCACACAAGTTACACAGGTAACCCAAGATACTAATGTTGGCTCAAATAATTTTTTGTCTTCAGCCATGTCTGTGGGGTTTCCCCTGTCAAATTCACTTAGAGGGGCTGGAGAGGAAAATGGGTATCAAGTATATCAACAAAATTCAGTTGCAGCAAACAATGCAGCTATGAAGCTTAATTCGGAAACAGACTCAATTTATGAACGCTCGGAGAATAATGCAATAGAAGATAGGGTATCGATATGGATCCAGAATCTGAGCAAGTAGAAACCTCACATGACTCTTTTAATTTCTCATTATTATCTGACCAATTGCTTGGAACTGGATCATTTAGTCAATTCACCTAACTCCTTTTTGTATGTGTCAAGCCTACAGTGTAACAGCTCACAAAACAATTCAGGCCAAGGTACTCAATTCCCAAATAAAGACAAAAAAGACTCCAAATTTTCTGATGATGAAGATACTCCTCTGACATTTCCTGTGTTGACTGCGATGGGGCAATCAGAACACACACTCACAAATGTCAGATATTCTAACAAATCAATCATCACCACTTACAGAGCAGATTAGCTATCTCAAACAAATTGCGGCAGAACTGACATTGCTGAAAAAAAAATTCAAAGGTATTGCTGTTGATTAAGCAGAACATGAGTGAATTAACAACTAACTCAAAAAATCTTGATCAGCTGGATGATATTGTTGACTCACTACCCAAAAAAAATTAAAAACCTAATAACCAATCATGCAAAGAGTCACTAATTATCTCCAACTATTGAGAAGATCAATGAAATTAAAAAGACAAATAGTGAGATAAACAACTTAAGTCACAATATTCCTAAAGCAAGACATTCTAGCCTGAAGAGCTTGACAGTACCAGGGTAAACTATATCAGGAAGTTCCAATGAAGCTCATGAGGTATTATAAGAACATCAAGATGACTATCTGGCAGATGCATCAAAGAAAATACCGGGAGCAAACGGGCAGATTCTCAGAATCTGGCCGTTTGCTCCCAGTATTTTTGCATTTGGGATGCATCATCCCAAATGCAGAAATCGCAATTTAAGGAATCTCTAAATAGCGATTACTTAAATTGCTCTTGCATTTAAGGAATCCCAAAATGAGATTCTTTAAATGCAATGCATGAAACCCAAAAAAACTAGCGATTTCGCTAATAGGGGATCAAATTACCATGAAGTTGAAGTTCGTGGTAATTTGCTAAAACTTTGAAAAATGCACTTTTGTGCATTTTTCAAAGTTACATGTTGCGCACACACATGCCCTTAGGGCATGTGTGTGTGTAACATTTGTGCACAGGTCCATTTCAGGGGTGCAACACGGTGTCCTATGGACACCCTGGCACCCTTGAAATAGCGGAACATTAGCGATTCGATATAAGGAATGGCTTTCCCATTCATTCCTATGGGCCTTTAATGGAAAGCCATTCCTTATTAGCGATTAGCTATTACCGAATCGCTAATAAGGAATATGTAGCAATCGCTAATAACATTGCGATTCCTACATGCATCCCGTTTTGCAAGTCTTTAATAGCGATTCCTTAAAATTCGCTAATAAGGACTCGCAAAACATAACTTTGATGCATCTGCCAGTCTGCCCCTTATCTAAGCAAGAAACGAATCAAACAATTGAAAAACTTAGGAGGAATCAGGCACTAAGCAAATACATTCAGACATATTCCTTCTAAAAGAAAGATAAAAGGTTCCCATGTTCAATAAATCAACAATGAAAACAAACACACGTAGTACCAATGTCTAACACTGTTTTACAATGATTGCTGAGTCAGTAAAGACTGACATAATAAATCAAAAGCAAACAGATTAATACTTCAATGAAGAACAAGTTAGGGACACCCCAGTTGTAGGGAAGCAGCTAAATCCTGTGCAAAAAAAGGCAAAAATACCATCTACTGTGTACGGCAATTCACCAAATATATTTTCTGATCCGACAAATATCACGGTGCCACCCACCTTCAGGACAGCATAAACAATACCACAACCAACTTAAAGTGAAGTACAGACTAGGACTCGCAATTCATGGCCGACCATTATTAGTTAACCTACTCAAACCAAGGACAAACTGACAACATCATTGAGTAATGATTCTGAGCTACTCAGACAGGTTATGGAAGGCCTCCCCGGGTTAGCAAAAAATTTGAAGATAAGCACCCCAATTCTCCTGTTTTCATTAACTCAAGTATTCGGCATGCAGGGGAGGAAACAAAATACTCCTCAGAAACAGAAACCGATTCAAATGGGGGCTATATGTATTCACAACAAACAGAGAACAGATACAAGCAGCTGTAAATGAGGCTCAAGTCAGTGCATTAAAACCACTTCTTACAATGAATCCTCTATCACTCAAGAGAAACATACAATTGACTTTACACCTTTATATGAATCTGAAGGATCACATGACATATTAGATTGTCAAAATATATTAATGTGTTTAAGGTCCTTTGAGGACCTGAAAGACCTTGGCTCAGAATCACTGCTAACTGTTGTATTTTTCCTCTGCCATAAAACAAACACAGATTTTGAGACCACCAGAACAACACGGGCTTCATAAAAATTGACACAAAGAATATTGGTCTTTAAAGAGAACCTAGTAGACCGGGGAATCACAGTCACGCAACCGGAAAAAACGAAATATCCACATATGTTAAGAACCTCATATGGGCATCAAGAGTTCCACAGATTCAAAATCGCTTTATCAAGGCACTGAAGCAACAAGAAGATTTTGAAAATTACACAAACCATGGCAATGGAAACGGATCCTTAAGTGCAATTAGTTGAATGGCTAGTGAACTAACAAATATTTTATCAACCACAGCTTTCTAAACAGTACTACCAATGAGCAAAAAGTAAGGGAAGTGTGATACAAAGATTTTTCTATTTTATCTTGGAATATTGCAGGTTATGAGCGGCAACTGAAAAAAGCTGGGGAAAGATTGTCTAATTTATTTCAAGACCATTGTGTAGTCTGCTTTCAAAGGACCTGGCAATCTTTATCTTTAACAACATCAAACTACACTATGCACGAAATTAATGCAAAAAGGAATGATTTTGGATGATCAAGTGGAGGGCTGACAATATCAATTGGTAATAAACTCCATCAACCAGCTGCACCAACGTATCGAGGACCTGTGGCCTCCACCTTCATAGACTATGCATGTGTTCATTATTCATATTCCCACCTATAAAAAAAGGTATGCCTTCATTCAAAATGCCCGAGAGTGATCATGATCCTCAAAGGTTAGTCGTTAACATCAAATGGAAGTGAGGTTCCGTGATTCTGAACCCGTTCAATAAAAGTTGTCGTATCAAGATGATTTTGGTATCAGCGGACCGCAAATGACGAGTGCGTTATGTACGAGTGTTTCCGTCATGTTCGATTGATGGATACACTGTGTATTTAGGGATTTTGTTCTGAACCTTCGGGTTCCATTTTGTGTATGGCAGCCATTTTGTGGTTGCCCTCACATAGGCCGATGACTATGGCCGAACGAGTCTTTGGGACACGTACACCTTTAGCTGACTCCTGTGTGACCTGAGCGAACTGACTCCATTGCCCGAAGCTAACCTTGTTGAGCCAGTTCCTTGTTCGGCAGCTGGTCAAGATAGAGATCAAAGAGCAGGACATTGCTGAGTTTATGGTACCTGCACACACCCTTCTATCTTGCTTCTCATCTGTTTCTGTTCCTTCTTTTATGGCCTATTTATGGTTTGGGTTGATGTCCTTTTATTATGAGTTTGTCCGGCCTGTCCGAGCAAGAATATTGGGTTTTTGCCTCGTCATTGATGGTGGGCTGGACAACTGAAAGTGGGCTTGTCGTTATGCGATACCTTTTGAAATGTCACTGTGTGATTGGACAGTTCGTAAGTAATTGATGCTAGTCAGGAATGTGATTTTTGGCATGAAAGACGATGTCTCGCAATAAGAAATTGTACAGTCTCTGACGAACCACCCGTGTCGTGCTTCGTAGACTTCTGTTCCTGGTTGCAACCAATAAATCTGATCCTTGATGTCACCGAGAAGTATCCCGTGTCTCTGTATTCTAAGACAGGTGAACCCGAAGACATTGGGCGTGCCCCTGGCGCTGCTGGGTTCTAAAACCCGGTTCTTCAGTTGGCGCCCAGCGTGGGGCAACTTCAGCGGTACCGGTCCAAGCCTGAAGATCGTGAGGAGCTTCGTGTGAATATTCTGGAGGAAGGCCTACCACTTCATCCACCCCTGTATGTCGTCGTGGTCCGAAAGTCTTTGCTGCGAGGTTCCCGGCTTTCCGACGGCTACAAAGGACTGCTGCCCTGACTGTCGCCCTGTCTTGGACCCCCTTTGATGATTTGTAGAGCGAGACGATAGACGGGTCTTCTGGCGACATCATCGATATTTCAGTTAAGTATGAGTGGAGCGACTCCCAGTCCTTAGTTTTGTTTTGGGTATCCCCTTGGGATCTTTGATTTGGGACTTGCAAGCTCTAAAGCCGAGGGACTCGTATATTTGCGAGGCTATCGTTTTCAATATCCCCTTGAAGTTTGAAGCTAGACTAGTGAGCGAAGATGCCTGGTCTTAGCAGACTTGGAAAGATATTTTGTTGTGGTTGTGATAGGGATTCCCGATTGGAGGACTCGTGTCCGGTACCTCTGATTGGAACTCCGATGAGCTCTATTTGAAACATGGCATGGGCCCCATCACGTATAATGAAGTATGGATTAGATATACTAGGAAGGACGGTGTCCTAAAGTGGCCCCAATATGGTAGCTATGACATGGAGATTTTAGATAATCTAGAAGTTAAACTTTTCAAGCAGAAAGCCCGGCCGGCGATGTTTGACTCTTTCCGCCTATGGCAAAAGGAAGCCAAACAGAAAGAAATTAAATTAGCGAAGAAAAATAAAAGAGAAAAGGGTATCTCGATAATGCAATCTGCTATACAGTTTAAAGATAACGAAGAAGAACAAGCGAGTGAGCAGTTGCTCAGGCAACGTAAAATGGCGATCGATAAGTGTTATCCGGCTTTGCCACCTCATCAGCAAGGTGCGACGAAGGACCTTGAGAAAGATCCTTTGATGTCACATTTGTTGAGTTCGCCACCCCCTTATGTGCAGAGTTGCTTTGCCTCCTGTTGTTCTACAACCACCAGCTCCTCTTCAGTTGGCTCCTATTCCTCTGGTGCAGCCTTCTCAAGGGCCGCCGACTTTGCTACCTGCTCCGTCTCCAATCCCTATGACTTTGTCTCCTGTACTTGCTACTTCTGCTACTGTTCCTACGTTGGGTCCTCTCAGTCTGCCTTGTCTCCTGTTCTTTTGTCAACTTCTCCTTCTGTTCGACAGAGAATGACTGATACTGTTACTGGTCTTTTGTCTCCTTTCTTTGGGTTTTGGGTATGACCCCTGTTTCAGAGCGTAAACAGTTGCCTAGCCAATTGCCTGGTCCCGATGAGCGGGAAGTGTTGGATCATTTAGTGCGTAAATGGGTGACTCATTCTTTAAGGTATAATTTAGAGTCTGTTATGGATTTTTTCCGTCAATGGGAAGCACCGAAGCAGAGGTATGTTTGAGAAGATGTGTACTTTCCTTCGTGAAGAATGGGAAGATGATGATTTGGGACAGACTCCGTCTGAGTTGTTCCGTGTACAGTCCGAGTTTGCGAAGGGAACTGTAGTGGGTCTCGACGTTGAAAGAGCAGTTGCTACATTGTTGTCGTTTAGGAGTGAGTCTCCTTCTCAGCCGTTGTTTGAGCCTGATTCTTCTGTTAAGAAAACAGTGCGACAATATCCGATGAGAGAGGTTCCCCCAGTTTGGAGAGCAGGAGATGTAGCCGCTAATCCACCTTTTCCGCCACATTTTCAGCGTGTTTGGGTACATGTTCCATGGAAGCGAGCTGAAGTTTTGGCACTTAAGCAGACTTTACCTGACCCCTGTAAAAATCCTGCAGGGTACTATGAGGAATTATCACAGACTGCAGACTCATGTGTTATGAATCTAGCTGATATAGACATGTTGTTTGGAAATGTAGTTCCATAGCCTTTATGGGGATTGATTTGTCATACGGATCATGCGCAAGAGTTAGGTGATACATGGAATAATATTGGTGCCGCGGATGGCGGACAAGTTGGTGGTGCTAAACCTGAGCCTTTAGTTGCGGAACTCCCTGGTAGGATTATTCATTACATGAAAACTTTAATGCCAGCTATGCGAGTCAACTGGGACAAATTGTCTGCATGTAAGCAGAAGAAAGATGAAAATGTGTCTGATTTCTTCACTAGGTTTGAAGAGACGTTTATTGACCATAGTGGTCAGGACATGAGTACGGAAGGTGGTCAACGGTTGTTTGTCGATAAATTTGTGCATAATTTGCTTCCAGATTTGTGTACTAAGTTGAAGGATTCTGAGAGTTCTTGGGCTGTTTCTTCGTCAGCGCAGATATTGGCTGCTGCACAGTACTACGAGAATAGGGATAAGGATGAGAAAGATAGAGCCGATAAGAAGACTAAAGAGTTAAAGATGAAGGTTCTTTTGCAGCAAGCATATCCGCCTCATAATAATCAGCGCGATTATCAGCAACCTCAGCAGTATCTGAGAAACTCGCAGAGGTTCGAGTCTTCTCAACAGCGTTTTCCTGTAGGCCCTAATCAGTCTGCGTACTGCAAAGAAGAGGGTAATTTTAAGAATAGTTGTCCGGTTCTGTTGCAACGCACGAATGGTGCTTCTGGTGTGAGAGGTCGAGGTGTTCAGCAAGCTCTTAGAGTTAGAGGACGTGGTGTGTTTCCCCAGAATGCGCGTTCCTTGCCTCCACAGAATTCGATGAATTGTTTTGATCAGCAGAATGGTGCATCTGGTAGGACGGTTAAGTACTATGCGGACGACTACTATGTCGAAGGTGAGAATATGGATGGTAGTGATTGCTAGGACAGCCAAAGAGAGGGAGTTGTTTCAGTTCCAGTAGATCAGAGTGGACCTTATGTTGAAGTGATTACATCAGGTGTGTCAGAGCCTTTTCTGTTGGATACTGGTGCTGCGAAGAGTTCTATCATGCACTCTAAACTCCATGGCGCACCTTTGTCTGGCTTGACAAATGTTTCAGTAGGTTTCTCTGGCGCCCCAGTTAGTAATCCGATTTCTAGTCCTTTGTCTCTCTGTTGGACCTTGTGAATTTGAAGCACCCCTTATTTTGACGACAGGTTGTGGTGAGAACTTGTTGGGATTAGATTTGTTGAAAAGATTGTATGCGACGCTACATTGTTCTCCTTCAGGAATACCACTTACGTTAGGTAAGAGAGTGATCTCTCCAATGTATTTATCTAAAGATCGACTTCCAGCAGAATTGTCTTCTCTTCCTGATACTCTTTGGGCTACTGGTCCTAATGATGTGGGTCTTTTGGAGATCCCGCTATACGTTGTGACGCTGAAAGCGAATGCTAGATTGCCACGTATTCCCCAATATCGGATTTCCAGTGATGGTGAAAGAGCGCTTTTAGCGATCATTTATGATCTGATTGAGAAAGGTGTGATTGAAGAAACGAGAGGTAATGTGTGCAATAGTCCGGTGTTGCCTGTCCCGAAACGTACTGATCCTTCACAACCACCTGTGTATAGGTTTGTGATAGATCTTCGTGAGGTAAATAAGATTGTAGTTCCGAAATTCCCTGTTGTACCAGACATTACTGCTTTATTGACTCTGATTCCAGCTTCTGCCACCTGGTTTTCAGTGATTGACTTGAAGAATGCTTTCTTCAGCATCCCGATTGCCGAGGAGAGTAGAGATATTTTTGGCATCTCTTTAGGAGGCCGAAGTTTCCAGTTCAAACGCACTCCTCAAGGCTATTGTGAGAGTCCATCCATCTATAGTTAGGCTTTAAAAACACAGCTTGATTCGATTGTCTTACCTGATGGTGCTGCCCTTATTTAGTATGTCGACGATTTGTTAGTTGCTCCTGCAATGAAGAGATTTGTATAGAGGCTACTTTGTCGTTGTTGCGTCATTTGTCTGATTTCCATCATAAGGTGTCTCTTTCGAAGTTGCAGTATTGTCGACAAGAAGTGACCTACTTAGGTCACCTCTTATCGAAGGAGGGAAGAAGATTGACCCCAGAACGAATTCAAGCGATTGCGAAAAAGAGTGTGCCAACGACACAGAGAGAAGTGCGTGCTTTTCTGGGTATTACATCGTATTGTAGACAGTGGATTCCAAATTTTTCGCTTCTTGCGAAACCTTTGATAGCTCTTACTGTTAAGGATACTCCGAATCCTATTCCTTGGACTGACCAATGTCAGAAGAGTTTTTCAGAATTACGTGATGCGTTTTGTTCGGCTCCTGTGTTGGGTACTCCCGACTATAGTAAGCCTTTTACACTCTATGTTCACGAGAGAGAGGGATGTGCATTGTCAGTTTTGACACAGCTGATTGGCGATAAGCAACATCCATGTGCGTATTTCTCGTCGACTTTGGATCCGGTAGCTAGAGCGTTGCAGAGTTGTTTGAGAGCTACAGCAGCAGCGGCTGTCTCTAGTCGACAGTCTGCGGGCTTGGTGATGGATAATATGTTGATTGTGATGGTTCCACATGCAGTGGATACCTTGTTGAATAGGACAAAGAAACAGCACTTAACTAGTGCTCGATTGTCAGGTTATGAGTTGACACTCTTAGCGAGTCATGTGCACATAAAGAGATGCAATACGTTGAATCCAGCTACGTTGTTGACGATTTCAGTAGAGACAGATGTTTCTGAACAGCATGATTGCTTTCTTAGGACAGAGGAGGAAACGAAAGGGAGAATAGACCTTAGGGACACTCCTCTTACAGAGTGTGATGGTACTTTATGCGTTGATGGTTCGTGCTTCAAGCTTCCGAATGGTGATACGACTGCGGCATATGCTGTTACGACTTTGCATACAATTGTTGAAGCTGCACGTATCCCACATAATTCAGCACAAGTAGCAGAGTTGATTGCATTGACAAGAGCGTGTGTGTTGTCAAAAGGGAAACGAGTGACTGTGTATACTGACAGCCAGTATGTGTTTGGTGTGGCTCATAGTTTTGGTCGATTGTGGAAAGAGCGTGGGTTCCTGACTTCGCATGGAACTAAGATTCAGCATGGTCAGTTGGTGAATGAACTTCTTGAGTCACTTACCTTGCCGTTGCAAGTTGCAATTGTGAAATGCAGCGCACATAAGAAAGTTACTGATGACGTTGGTCGTGGTAATGCGTTTGCAGATAAAGTTGCGAAAGAAACAGCGAGAGATGTGATGAGTCGTATGTATGTTGCGGGTCCGGCGAGATGGGTGCCGGATAGAAGTATGTGTGAAGATACACTAGAAAGTGTAAAGTCAATCCAAGCTGAAGCCACAGAGAAAGAGTTGAATCAATGGAGAGAAAGTAAGGGTAGATTGGGCTCGAATGGTTGTTGGGTTGAGTTGTCAGAGCATCAGCGATGGTTGTTACCTGATGCATATGTGCTTGCAGTGGTTATGATGGCTCATGGAATGGCTCATATCAGTGTGAAAGGGATTTGTAAGTTGTTGGCTCCAGTATGGCAAAATGTTGGAATTCCTAAGTGTGCAGAGGATTTGGTTAAGAATTGAATGGTTTGTCTGATGCATAATCCTGGTAAGGGAACTCAAACTCCAGCTAGTCATTTTGCACCTCCGACGTATCCGTTTGAGTCTTTGCAGCTAGATTTTATCCACATGGAAAGGTGCAACAACTTAAAATATGTGCTCATGGTTGTTTGTGCCTTTTCAAGATGGGTAGAAGCATAACCCCTGAAAGATAATACTGCTTTGTCCACAGCTAAAGCTCTTGTTAAGGACTTTTTCCCTAGGTTTGGTTTGCCGAGAATGGTCTGGAGTGACAATAGGAGTGAATTTGTGGGTCAAGTGATGGAGAGAGTGTGTGACGGTTTAGGAATCTGACAAAAATTCCATGCTGCAAATCACCCCCAATCAGCTGGTTTAGTTGAGTGCTATAATGGCACCCTCAAGTTAAAACTGGCCAAGATTCAGGCGAGCTCCGGTCTACAATGTTCCGATGCTTTGTCGTTAGCACTTTTGTCGACTAGGATGACTGTACATTCACGAGTGGGACTTAGTCCCTATGAAGTTGTTTTTAGTCGCCCGGCAAACATATGGGGAGTGCCGCGGCCGATCAAATTTAGTGAAATAGAGCACCCTGTATTGCTTGATTACCTTTACAAATTGACGACTAAATTGCGTGTTTTGCACCAACAGGTTCATGATACACTGCCACAAGCATCTGAAGATCCAGGACATGCTATCGAACCTGGTTCCCGGGTTTTGATAAGGAATTTCCAGCGGACTAAGAACGATCAGCCCCGCTGGAACGGACCTTACTTGGTGCTACTGTCCACGCAATCAGCAGTGTGAGGTAAAAAGAACTGGATCCACGGCGTACATTGTAAGAGGGCCCCTTTGTCTCTGCCGTACGACCAGTGGGTCCCGAAAGGTATTCCAGACTCTGAAACTGAAACCGTGCCTAGTTTTCTGACTTTTAGCGATGCACGTTTGATTGGGAGAAACTCTGAACAAGAAAGCGACGATCTTCTGCAAGAAGCTGTGCCTCCGTCAAATCGCTTGGACACTTCTGAACCTGAACTTTTGTTCCATGATCAGACATTACCTGGCAAAAGCTGTTATCATTTGCGACCAAGAGTTGTGGGACCAATACATTGAAATTCTTTCTTTGCTATTTTTAATTTATGCTCTCTCCTCCAAGAAACTGTTTTGACTGATTTTTGTTTTTCGAACCGCCATCCGGGTTCAGCTGTAAGGTCGCGGTGTAAAGACTTGGGAGTGCAAGCTGAAGACACAAGGTCGACGGTTCTGTTTTGTCTTAGGGCGTTCAATGGACTGACAGACGCATTCCTTAGCACGGAAGACCCAACCGCCCCGAACAGCACGGTTAGAGGATGGAGTTTTTCGAGATGGAGAAACCTGTTGAAAGAATGAGCTTTAAGAGCAAAATGTGTAAAGTAATAAGCAGAAAGTGTTTTTAATTTATTGTGTCTTTCTATGTTACTTAGTTTAATGATGTTTCTGATGGCATATATAATATTCTCTTTTCAAGTGACGTTTACACCCACTACACAACCTATGCCTCCCCCTACTGTTTCTTCGCATTCTTTTCACCCTCTGCCTGAACATGAGTTCATTAGAAGATTGGAATTCGTCAATAATTCTTTTGTTCAGCTTCTGCACCAACACCAGCTAGTAGTGAACATGACTAATTGTTGGGTGTGTGGTCTTATGCCTCATACTACTGATAAAGGTATTCCTTACCTGGTCCAACACCAGCTAGTAGTGAACACTACTAATTGTTGGGTGTGTGGTCTTATGCCTCATACTACTGATAAAGGTATTCCTTACCTGGTCCTGCCATTCAGTTATAATGGTTCTGTGTGGGCATACAGAACGATGTTCATCTATGCTCGTAAAGTTTACCCCCTACGTTCTGTGAAAGACAATCCGAAGAATAGTGCTCTAGTTAAGGGTATAGTCGATATGATTAGAGGAATTAGTTCCTATGAGACTATCCCGAAAGATGAGACACAAGCGTATATTGGATGGAACGTTACTGGGTATGGAGTTAGTCTGAGTGAGAACCAGCGAGCGAAAAGATCCTCTCCGATTTGGATTGTACCCCATCAGGGTCATTACTGTCTGCAAGGTAATGGCAAGAATCCGAGACCTCAGTTAGGGAAGAGTGTTTGCACTGAGACGTATGTTTTTGCGTCCCAGACTTTCCCATAGTTTTTAGCAGCTAAGGGTACCTATTTTGTCTGTTACGATGGAGCGTACACATGGTTGCCCCCTAATTACTCGGGCACATGTTTTGTCTCGTTCCTGTTGCCTCCTACGTATACAGCTGCAGTAGATTACTACAAGACGAGAGTCGTTAGAGGAGTCTTCAGTAAGGAAGATACTGCAGGACAAGAATTAGGAAATTTCTTGAAGGGTTTTCTGCCATTTTGGGGACCTATGGCTAACAGCAGGAACATCCGACAACTGACGAGAGTGGTTGAGTCCACTATAGTCGAAACTGCCAGTGCCCTTAGTAACTTGACTGCTGAGCTCCAGTCGGATCGCCTTATGACTCTTCAGAACAGAGTTGCGTTAGATGTCATACTTGCAGATAGAGGAGGGGTATGCAAATTGATTCAATCGAGCTGCTGCGTTTTCATTCTAGACAACGCTCCGACAGTGTACCAAGCCATTTCCAAGCTGCACAAGATCTCCGAGTCTGTACATGTGGACGAAGGAGATTGGTCGTTAATGGGATGGTTTTGGGGATTGTTATCCACCTGGGGATGGAAGATTCTGATGATCATTGGGATGGTCTTAGCTATCCTTGTCCTGTTCTGTCTTTGCGTACAGTGTTCTCCTGCTGTGTGTGGCCTCTGTGCTACTTTGTGTGCAAGGAAACCTGTCCAGAGAGAGTTGCTAAGTACTAGGATGATGCTACAGTAACATCTTGATGATCTAATGAATATAGACCTGGATTCAGACTGACGTGAGTTTGGGTTTATTGCCTATGTAAGGGCAAAAGGAGGGCTGAGGTTCCGTGATTCTGAACCCGTTCAATAAAGGTTGTCGTATCAAGACGATTTTGGTATCAGCGGACCGCAAATGACGAGTGCGGTATGTACGAGTGTTTTTGTCATGTTCGATTGATGGATACACTGTGTGTTTAGGGATTTCGTTCTGAACCTTCGGGTTCCATTTTGTGTACAGCAGCCATTTTGTGGTTGCCCTCACATAGGCCGATGACTACGGCTGAACGAGTCTTTGGGACACGTACACCTTTAGCTGACTCCTGTGTGACCTGTGCGAACTGACTCCATTGCCCGAAGCTAACCTTGTTGAGCCAGTTCCTTGTTCGGCAGCTGGTCAAGATAGAGATCAAAGAGCAGGACATTGCTGAGTTTATGGTACATGCACACACCTTTCTATCTTGCTTCTCATCTGTTTCTGTTCCTTCTTTTATGGCCTGTTTATGGTTTGGGTTGAGGTCCTTTTATTATGAGTTTGTTTGGCCTGTCCGAGCAAGAATATTGGGTTTTTGCCTCGTCATTGATGGTGGGCTGGACAACTGAAAGTGGGCTTGCCGTTATGCGATACCTTTTGAAATGTCACTGTGTGATTGGACAGTTCGTAAGTAATTGATGCTAGTCAGGAATGTGATTTTTGGCATAAAAGACGATGTCTCGCAATATGAAATTGTACAGTCTCTGACGAACCACCCGTGTCGTGCTTCGCAGACTTCTGTTCCTGGTTGCAGACAATAAATTTGATCCTTGACGTCACCGAGAAGCATCCTGTGTCTCTGTATTCTAAGACAGGTAAACCCGAAGACATTGGGCGTGCCCCTGGCACCGCTGGGTTCTAAAACCCGGTTCTTCAGAAGGCTCGCTTAATGGCAAACAGTGACCGAATGATTGAGGTTAATTGAAAGAAGCACATCTGGAACAACGTGCTAAAAAACCAAGCGTGTAACCTGGGTGCAGGCTTTATACCATCTATTAAAAAAGATCTTCCACAACTGAAAGCCGGTGAAGATTAAATGAACATCTGGCAAACCATATGAGAGTGCATACTATCAATTGTGATGATAGACTTACAAATAACACAACCATACACCTTTCTAATGCTCAGCAACTAATCATTTCAAAGATAGTGTATCTTAAGTTGGTGAGACACACCCTAAAACTTCCTGTGTATAAGGATCATGACTTGAGACTGCAAAAACTAAAGATAGAATTCAAGATCAGAAACACAGATAAAACTGGACAGTGAAGATAAGCTTATGCAAAACTGTTCCATGCTATTTCATCATGAAATTAATTAGCATATTGTCCTTGGTGGGATATGGCATAACCTAGTATAAGCAGCCAGATGAACTGTTTATCCCAAGTGATAAATGGGAAACTCATAATAAGTCACTGTTCAAATTAGTAATCACCTACTCCTATGCACCATTAAAAGAACTTCTAACATATCCAGATAATACAAAGGAAAAAATGATCAAAGTTAATAAAACATTCTTGCTCATCGGAAGCAGCTGGACCAAATGCTATACATATATATCTGGCCAAGTTAAATGTAACCTATTGGATCTCATTGTTAGAACATATTTTCTCGCATGTAATCAATTCTGGGAAAGTTCCATGTTCCAGGAAAGGGGCTATTGTGCATCTAATATATAAGCGAGGACCAAAACGACTAAATTAGCTATAGATTAATAGTACTCCTACAGCCTGATTCCTGTACATGCCGTTTTGCGTGTCCCTAATAGCGATTAATAGCGACTCGCTATTGAGAAAACGCAAAACGGCATTCATGTACTTTTCGGGGAAAAAATAGCGACTCGCACGCGGGCGCTAAAGCCGTTAGCGACCTACAAAAAACGCAGAATAATCGCTATTTCCGGCCACCAGCGATCGGGATTGCGACTCGCAATCCCGATCGCACGGGATTGCGACTCGCATTCTCGCGGGATCCGGAAATACGGGAAGACGCATTCCGAGCACCGTGATGACATCACAACCAGGCAGCAGCCAAATCCCACCCCCAAAACACCACAGTGACGCTATCATTCGAGTGCACACGACGGAAAGCTGCCGCTAAACCTCCGTTAGCGACTCCCGACCCGGCCGAAATAGCGACCGCCATGTCCGACGAACCTCTGCCTGGCCCCAGCAACAGCGCTGGCCGCAAGCGCAAACTCAAGTTCTCCGAGCAGGAGCTGGAGAACCTCATAGAAGGGGTGGTGTCCAAACACGACCAGCTCTTTGGTGCCAACTCCAGGAGGGTCCCAGAACAGGAGAAGCGGAGGATCTGGGTGGGGATTGCCTCCAGCGTCAACTCAGTGGGCGTTGCGGACAGGTCGGTGGAGGAGCTGAAAAAGCGCTGGTACGACCTCCGAGGGCGTGCCAAAGAGAAGGTGGCGGAGCGCCTTGGTGCGGCATCAGGCACTGGAGGTGGTGGACCGACTGTCCCACCCAACACCCCCCTAGAGGACCAGGTAGAGGACACCTTGGAGAGGGAGGCGTGTGTTGGCATGACCACTCTGGACTCCTCCCGCCCCACCCATGACACCCAAGGTAAGTGGCATGCGACTGCGACCCTGTCCCCTATGACCGTCCCTGCCCAAATAGGCTCACACATTGGCCCTTAATCATGCCTATGTTGTGCATCAGGAAATGCCCTGAGGCATTGTGGGAGGCGTAGTATGTCCACAATGTAGTAGTACCACAATGCGGCCAGAAAGGTTCCTAAGCAAACAAATCCACAGCCATCCAGGGAATGTCACCCAGCATGCATGTAACATCTGCACGTCTGACAGTCACATGCACATGCACCTAATGAGTATCCACTTACCCTCACAGGTGCGGATGATAGCAGTGACAGCGAGAGGCTGGTGATCGTCGAGGAGGCCCAGGAGGAGGAATCCCTACCCGCTACCCAGCCACCAGCCCCTGCCGCTGCGCCAACACCAGCAGCCAGGCCCCCCACCTTACCTGCTGCAACATCTGCAGGCCCACCGGCTGCCAAGGCCAGGCCCCCCACCTTACCTGCTGCAACATCTGCAGGCCCACCGGCTGCCAAGGCCAGGCCCCCCACCTTACCTGCTGCAACATCTGCAGGCCCACCGGCTGCCAAGGCCAGGCCCCCCACCTTACCTGCTGCAACATCTGCAGGCCCACCGGCTGCCAAGGCCAGGCCCCCCACCAATGTGCCTCCAGTGCCTGCCGCACCTGCGACACCAGCTGCTACAACACCTGCAGCTCGTCCAACACGATCTGGGCCAGCCACATCCGCTACACAGCGGCCGAACAGCAGGAGGGGCAATGGGCATCTCTATGCCTGCATGAGCGTGGAGCGGCGAATGCTCCGTTTACACCAGCGCCAGTCGCAGCAGCAAGGAGCCATCCAGCTCCAGCTGCATAAGATCGGCCGCAATGTGGCGGGAGTCGGCCAGTGGGTGGACCGCATGACGGCGGCCATGGAGCGCATGACGGCGGCAATGGAGGCCAATACTGCAGCGCTGGGGAAGCAGCGCAGTGTTGCACGCAGGCGCCACCACCAGCTGTTGAGCCAGCTGTCGACCTATAGTCGCTCAAATTATGTGGCAGCAAATGCCACCACCCAGCTGTCGCGGCGCTCTATGACCCAGCAGCACCAACTGGTCCAGTGCTGCGAGGAGATTACCCGGGTGCTGGAGCACTTGACCACCGCCGTGATCCCACTGCTTACACCTGTGCTACCGGCCATCGTAGGGGGAGATGATGCGAGTGAGGCTGCCTCCAGCGTGAGCAGCAACTCTGCCACGCAGGCCCCCCCACCTAGGCGCAGCACCAGGGCTACGCCTGGTCCAGCTGCCCAGGATGAGGAAGAGCCTCACAGGCGCCTGGGAAATGTGCGCCGGAAGCACCAATGACATTGTGTCAGGGACACAGGCGCAGGCTGAAGCTAAGCCTGCCATGAACCTTTACATGCAGTATGCTGGAATACTGGATTTTGAAAATAGTTGTTAACATGACCCTTTTATCTTGTGAATCAAACAAATACATTTATTTTGCTGCACACATTTGCCTTGTGTAATCATTACATTTTGCATACAATTGTGATATGTGGGGTGGGGGAAGGGGGTGGGCTAGAAATTGTTAGCTGTGATGTGGTTGCGACGTCTGTGGCCTTCAGCTGGGTTCTCCCCGCGTGCATGGTGCGCATGTGCTGGTGGCCGGTCGTCCCCCTCAGATTCACTGCCTGAGATGTCAACTGGTATCCGGCGCTTGGTTGCAATGTTATGAAGCATTGCACAGACAGCCACAATGCGGCAGCACGCTGCAGAACTGTAATACATGGCCCCACCTGTCTTGTGCAGTATACGGAACCTGCTCTTGAGCAGGCCAAATGTCCTTTCAATACAGTTCCTTGTCCGGATGTGCGCAACATTGTAGCGCCGTTGCTGAGGTGTGGCAGGGTTGAGGTAAGGGGTCAGGAGGTATTCCCGTAGGGCGTAGCCACTGTCACCTGAATGAGAGGAGCAGATGTTGATTGCCTGTGCAGCGCAGTTACTTCATAGCAATGTGACATTGTCGATAAAGTGTACTTACCAAGTAGGTGTCCTTCCCCAAACTCTCCCCTGATCAGTCGTGTGTGGAGTCCGCTGTGCCTGAAGATAAAGGAGTCATGGGTACTCCCTGGGTACTGGGCCACAATGTCAGTGATGATGGTCTTGGCATTGCAGACCATCTGTATGTTGAGGGAGTGGTAGGACTTCCTGTTGCGGTGCATATACTCCGTGCCAGCTGGTGGGCAGATGGCGACGTGGGTACAGACTATGCAGCCGAGGACATGGGGAAAATGGGCAACATTATAAAATTGTAGTTTAGTGAGGTCCAATTCCTGTTGGCTCGTGGGAAATGTGATGTGCCGGTGGAGCTGGCTGAGCATGGCGTCAACAAAAGTGTGGAGGCAGCGTGACATGGTGGGCTGGGATATCCCCCCAGCAGCGGCTACTATGCCCTGGAAACTGCCGGAGGCCAGGAGGTGCAGGCTGCACAATACCTGCACATGTGTGGGCACAGAATTGTTTCGCCTTGTTGGGTGCTGCATGATGGGGTCGAGTTCTTGTATCAGCCAGGTGATCATTTCCCCATTCAGCCTGTATTTTGCATAAATCTGTTCTCTGGTTTGGCCCAGCAAGGTGACCCGCTGCCGGTAAATCCTTGCCTGCCTCATGCGTCTCCTCCGTGCTGCTCGCTGTAGCCTTCGCCGCCTCACCACCATGTACATCCCAGGCATTGTGGAACGCCTAATGCTGCTGCTGAATGTCCTTATGTGTGATTGGTCAGGCCTGGACCTGTTGGTGATTGGCTAACAGTTTTTCAAATTTTGCTTCATCATGGCTTTTATGGTTACCACCTGCTTTGAGTTGTCCTTAAATTGCGCCGCGCAAACGTGCGATTTGGCGCTTTTTCGCTAATGTATTTCTTTCATGAATGCCGATTGAGACAATATTGCGTTTCGCTAATCATTTCGCAGATTCCGTGGTTGGTCGCTATTTCCGTATTGCTAATGCTCGACTTCCCGGAGTCTGCGACTATTACTGCGTAATCGCTATTCCAATCGCTATTATTTTTTAGCGATTTCGCTATTTCGTACTTGAATGCCGATTCTGTGTTTTGCACCCGCAATTGCGTTTTCGCAGCCATTGCGGGCGCTATTTCGCTTCATGAATCAGGCTGTTTATCCTGATACTTTTACTATTAAAAAGTGGGACTCAGACTTGACACAAGTTGTAAAATACAAGCATGTGGGCTTAGTATTTGACACCTACACTGTACAGATTCAAGAATATTTAGGGCTAAACCTGCCTGGCTATGATAAAAAGAAAATGTTACGGTTTAGATTGTTATATTTTCCGATATGAGTGTTTGAAGAGAAATGGAACCTACCGCCCGATTCATGAACCTAAATTGCGCTCGCAAGGGGCCGGATTCTGAGAATCCGGCCCTTTGCGAGAGCGATTTTTGCATTTGGGATTCAGCATCCCAAATGCAAAAATCGCTAATTGCGATGTCGCAAATGTGCGAGGAATTACATTTAAGGAATCTCTATTAGAGATTCCTTAAATGCAATTCAACATCCAATTTAAAATTGCGAATTCGCAATTTCTTGCCGCAATTTACCCCGAGGTCAGACCTCGCGGTAAATTGCAAAAACTCAGAAAAATGCATTTAAATGCATTTTTCTGAGTTGCATGTTACACATACACATGTCCTTTGGACATGTGTGTGTGCAACACCTGTGTGAAATTTCATTTGAGGGGTGCTACAGGGTGTCCTGTGGACACCCCTGGCACCCTTCAAATCGCAATCTTATTTGCGATTAGCTAATTGCTAATCGCAAATAAGGAATACTCCCCATTCATTCCTATGGGCCTTTTGGCCCATAGGAATGAATGGCGAGTTATTCCTTATTTGCAATTAGCAATTTACTAATCGCAAATAAGGAATCAGTAGGAATCGCATTTTATTATGCGATTCCTACATGATTACCATTTTGCGAGTCCTTAATAGCGAATCGCTATGATTCGCTATTAGGAGCTCGCAAAACGGCCCGTCGATGAATCATGCTGCTAGTTTTTAAAGGAAAAGCAGTCTGTCGTCCCTGTGGATCTGCAGTTGAATCCCTTATGCATATCTTGGGTATCCGCCCTAAACTGTTGCTTATAAGGAAAAAATACGTATGCTCCTTGTTTAAAAATGAAAAAATAAGAACAACTTCAGAAGCTGTTAGGTATCGTTTTAGAATCAGAGAAGACATTGCAATAATAATGCTGATTAATCTTTAGATCAGGCCTAAAAAGCACTAGCTTTATGGTTTTATGATCTTTACTTGTGTACCTAAAGGGAAAAGACAAAAGCTTCTTTATCATCTAGTTAGGTATTCGATATCCCTCTCAGGACATATTATCTGTTGCCCAAAATCTGGGATCTCTTCTGTATACTTGCACATTTTGGTACATTAGCACTTTATTTGATTACGCAAAAAAGGCAGTAGGCAAAGTAAGACCGAATGAAAGGGCATATTACCAAGCAATAGCGATAATTATCGCTATTGCTTGGTTAGAGACAAAAATTTACTGCTAAGCTGCGGCGATTTGTATCGCAAATAAACCTTGGTAATACCAAGGATTATCGCAAATGCGATAAAAATCGGCCGCAATCCATGAATATCACTGAAAAGTCCGCGATATTCATGCATTACCGAGCTAATGCTCTTAGCCATGTTATCAACCTCCCATTGGATGACATGGCTAAGAATTGCCCAGGGCAGGTGTTAGCTTTTGGAGATATTCGCGCTTAGCGCAATTATCTCCAAAAGTTGGTAATAGGAGATAGCGATTAGCGACTGTTTCCAGTCGCTAACATCTTGGCACGCCCACTTTGCATGTCATTAGTGATAAATATCACTGATATTCAAAGTGGGGCCCAAGATGGTCGCTATCTCCTACTAGCTGTCGCTAACTGGTGTTAGCGAAAGCTAGGTAATAGGGTGATAATTTTATCTTCGCTTTCTTGGCTTTTAAAGCCAAAAAAGTGGAGATAAACCCCCTTGATAATATGCCCGAAGTGTTTTGGCCAATTGTGTGAATAACAAGAACAGTGCTGCTAATGGTTGAAATTGGAAAAGTTTACTCGTACATCTTTATAATTATTAAGATAATATAGAGTATACATGTGTTATTTGAATGCAAACTACCTTCGAAGCTGGGATATAAATAAAAATTTATGCTCGGAGTTTTTAATGCACTGAATCTGGCCGCCTGTAAGTTAGATTTTTTTAATTTTACCATTTTAGAAACTTATTTATGTAATGTGGAAAGTTTCATATTTTTTTGTAATCATTGATAAATACAATACTACTGCTACTACACGGCTCTGTACAGCTGTACAGCTGTCTTTCAGCATTATAATGCACATTCCTCATGGCGAACAGCTAAAAACTACCTATTACTTGCACTGGCGCTATAGTTTGTGATTTTAGATAATATTTCTATGCAGAAAATATCAGCTACACACTCATCTCCCAGCCAATGAGAGTGATGTACAAATGAAAACAAATTGACTGATTATGCAGACTCCCTTCACATGTTCATAATTGCTATGCAGTGCGGCAAATATCAGAATCACTGCTATCAGTGATGATAAAAACCATTGCAAGATGGCAAAGTCTCATTCTCAAAGATGTCATAGTCTGCATAAGAAATGGTAATACAAATGCACGGTTTGGCCAAAATAAAGAGTAAGGCGCAAATACATTTGAGTTAGTTGTTTGTAAAGTGTTTTGAATATCCATCAACACAAAATTACAGTGCAATGACTTTAGTGTATTGGAAGTGTGAAATATTGTGATGTGTATAGGATGTGGCATATGCTTGCATATATATGTTTATGCCCATGGTGCATAAGTGAAAATGGCAAGTAACGTTGATGGTACTTCTATTAACAGTGCTCATGTGTTTAGAAAATGTATGACACACATTGTGCATGTGTGAATGGGAAATTATGAGCCACTAGATGGGTGGGAGTGGCATCAGATGTAATTCCCTGTGATGGTGTGGTGTACACAGAGTCCTCAGACTTACACAAGAATTTGGAATGGAAACTGGAAATACAAAAACATAGTTTAATAAACCTTTAAAGGTGGTACTACAGCCCACACAACACTCTACAGTATTGTACAAGGTAGCACAAAGAACTCAGACATGCGGTCCCCTTTTATACACAAAGAAGGGGCTCATAAGTGGGCGGTTACAGCTCAAAACATGATTTACAACCATATATGGGCATTTCTCGAACATGATCGATACATGGGTGGAGTTAACGGTTCTTGAAGCCCGCCGAATGCACATTCCAATCTACATTAAGCAAAAACAGATGTTACTCTTACTGGGCATGCGCTAGACGCACAAGGAACTATTTATAGCCTGTTGCTGGGCAGACTTCAGGGGTGACAACCAGCGAGGTAGGACTTGCCTCGTGGTGAGCACATGGCGATGTGTAACATACAAGATGGACGCCAGAAAACCAAATGGAGTCTGGCCGTATTTAAAGTACGAGCGGGAAAACTAGAATAAAGACATAATAGCATGTCTTCAGCGAATGCTTAATACTATCGCTGTTTTATTTACAACACTACGATCCACTCAGATACATAGGTGGGATTTAAAAACAGAAGGGTTTTACCTGTTTCCTAAAGAGACTTATGTAGGATTAGGCACATAGGGAAAAAGGTAGAGAATTCTAAGCGTTGCCAGAAACCCAGTGCTTAATCTGAGCCGGTGGCTTCTGTTGCTCGGCACTAGTACTTAATTGTCAGCACCGGTACCTTTGACAATCCCCCACATGGTGAAACTGTTTTTTTAATTCAGAGATGAGCAAAACGTCTGTTGTTTATTAATTCAATATACAATACTAATGACTCATACCTGCTGCAAAAGCCATTCTTTTACCTTTGGGGTCCTGACATTGTCAGACTTGTAACACCTGTAGGAGTGTGACTTATTAGTTATGCTGTTACTGTAATTGACAGCAAAACACACAAGATGATGGAAGGAATGTTGCACAATGGCAAAACATTCACCCCAGTCACAGATCTGGATTTAATCCATCGTTATTTTGCTCACCAAGCCACCCCAGTTCAGACATGGCCATATGCAAATCAGTCTTGACCCTGTGCCTCATGAGAACAGTCCAGCCCGAACTGCCAAGCCATGTCTTGCCTGGACGGGAATCAAGCTTCCTAGGACCGGTTTCTGGCTATATACATTTAGGTTTCTTGGTCGGATCTGAGAGCTTGAATCAGATATTTTCTTGTGGTACATGGAAGAAAAAGAAGTATTTTTCTGGTAATACTCAGGAGGCGGGAACCACTGGAACAGATGATATTAATATGTTCCATAAAAGACAGAATTGCATCAATCATGACTCCTAGATTTCAAGCCTGGTATGATGGTGGTTGCCATGCTTAGAAGGACTCATGGTGTTCCTGAGACTCCAAGGCACCACAGATGGGTTTTCATCCAATACTGCAATCAACTGCTTGTCATTGGCATAGATATGAAATGAGATACCAAAAGACTCAATCAGGTGAGCTAAAGGTGCAACGTAGAGATTGAAAAGAGTAGAACTAAATAAAGATCCCTGAGAGACCTCAGTGAGCATAAAGGTAGGGGAAGATCTGTATTCAGACATGACAATGGTTTGAGACCTGTCATGTAGGAAGGAAGAAAAACGCTCATGGGCTTTGCCTCCTAACCTGCTGCTGGTAGCCGCTGTGCTAGGACGGAATGAAAGAATATTTTGAAGGCAGCTGACAGAACTAACAAAATCAGGGCCACCACTATACCTATGCATGTGATACCCCTGATATTTTCTGTGGTTTTGGCAAAGACCGGCCCTTACTTTCTTTTGCTGGGGCTGCAGTAAGTCTGTTCCACCTTTCTGTGGTGCACATTCCATTCACCTCCTGAAAGCAACTTTGCCTGTACACCCACATCCATAATATGTGTTAGTCCTGACATCTTCTCCGTGGTATTCCCCAAAATATTTTGCCTTCACCCCACCTCTTTTGCTTCATTTATTTTTGTTGGCTTTAGGGTTCTGTGCATTTTATCACTGCCAAGTAGTGCTAAAGTGCTTGTGCTCACTCCCTCAAAAATGGCATACCACTAATTGGCACATTTAATTTTCTTGTAATTCCCCAGTAAATGGTAGTACCAGTACCCAAGGCCTGTAAATTAAATGCTACTAGTGTGCTTGCAAAAGGAACAAATGATGGATGGGACGCTGAACAATGTTAACATTCATACCCATTCACAAAGATCTGGGTTTATTCGATTGTTATTTTGCTCACCAAGCCACCCCAGTTTAGACCCAGCCATATGCAAATCAGTCTTGACCTAGTTCCTCCTGGGAACAGTCCAGACCGAACTGCCAAGCCAGCTCCTGCTTGGACTGGAAACAAGCCTCCTGGGACAAGTTTCGGGACATCACCCCTCATCAGTCAGGCTAGCTTGAATACATTGGCGCAGTGAGCACAGTACCCACGTCTGGGCATACCCTTCCCACTCAGGACGATGAAAGCAAAAGGAACAAATTATGGATGGAATGCTGAACAATGCAAACATTCACCCCCATCCACAAGGATCTGGCTTTAATCCATCGTTCTTTTGCTCACCACACTATCCCAGTTTGGACCCAGCCATATGCAAATCAGTCTTGACTCTGTATCTCACGGGAACAGTCCAGCCCGAACTGCCAAGCTAGGTCCTTCCTGCACCAGAAACAAGCATCCTGGGCCCAGTTTTGAGGCATCAACCCATATCAGCCAGGCTAGCTTGAATCCAGTGGCACATTAAGTACTGGACCCACATCTGGGCAAACTCTTCCCACTTAGAGTGATGAAAACAAAAGGAACAAACGGACGGAATGCTGAACAATGCAAACAATGCTCAGACGTGGGTCCCAAGCTCCCTGCACCAATCCAATTAGTAGAACCCAAAAAAAGTGCACTAAAAACACAAAGGCCCTCATTTACAAGAGGCATGCGCTCCAGGAGGGTCACTTTTGTATGACAATTCCGGTGGCACAGGTTTCTCTATCATATCTATGAGGCAACGCAAACTCACCTGCATGGCTTTGCATGGACTTATAAATATAGAGTAAGACAACACTGCGCTTTGTGCTATCTTACGTTACTCTGCATGGGAGGCCACTAGAGCTTGTTGTGTCCCTGTATCTCAGAACAGGAGGTCATCCAACTGTGCTTTGGAGTCACTCAGGTAACCTGGGATGAAAGGAGCAGATCCATTCTTCCTTCTCAGAATTCAGTCAGGCCTCAAGCAGCTAATCCTCAAATTGCTTCCTGCAATTGTGCCGGTAGAGTGGAGGAGGAGCTTCCTTACTTTCCGCGGTTCTCAGTGCAACTGTTTGAGCAAGAGCGGAGCGGGCCGTGGCCATGTTTGATCCGGTGAGAACCGGGAGCCAGAGATAGTTGGATGAACACTGCATTCTAGTTTGGATTTTCGCGATTGCCAGATGCCAGAGCACAGTAAGCACAGTGCGAGCAAGCAAGCGCAAGGTGAGCACGAGGCGATCGCGAGGAGGCGGAGGATGCTGTCTCTCTACACAGCTTCATCGATTTGCCTCTCCAATACATCATCCTCGTCCGGCGACCCTGTCTTTCGGGGTAAAGGTCCTTCGAGGCTCTGCTGCTCCCCTGCAATTGAACAACCCACGGCCTCTGCAGTCCTGCAACTTGTGGTCTGCAGCCTGTAGTCTACAGGACAGCGGCGCGGCGGCACAGCAACAGTGAAAGCGGCAGGGGATCATAAACAAGTGGGAGCCAGGTGTTAGGAGCTGAACGCAGGGCGATCCGGTGGCAGAGGCGCTAACATAAGGTGAGAGGGCGCCATACCAAATCCCCGCAGAAAAACAACACCAACACCCAGCAACAGCCCCCAGACCTCTGGAAGTTTTTTGGGGGGGTTCTGGGCTGTCTTGACAATCTGACCCAGTTAATAGGCACATATTTGGAGTGCATGGAAAAGAGTGCATGGAGTAGCTTAAAAAAAGGAAAACATCTGGCCAAAACTAAACTAAGGGGCCCATGGGCCGTAGGGGTGTAGAAAAAGGCGCAGTAAAAGGCATAGATGCCAAAACTTCACCTCCAACCAGCTCAAAGAGTGAAGAGTAAAGAGCAAAGCACAACACATCACTACTCCAGTTCAAGTTTCAATATCAATAGTAATATTAACAACAACACCACTCATCACCAGTGCCCACCAATATTAACAATATTACCAACAAAACTGGCGGGCACTATGCTGACACTACAGGCGAGAGGGGCGGGGGCGCAGAGAACGCCACACCAGACACATACTTCGGTGCACTACGCGAAGCAGCGGCGAGGCAACACCTGATGAGGAACCATGCAAGTCAAATGAGTGGGAGCAGGGGGGGGTTTGAGCTGGAGGGGCAGAGAATTGGGGCAAACGGTAATGTAATTTGGTGACAGTGTCACAGTTAGTCATTTGAGGTTGGGATGAATATGCAAAGCTTTTCCCCTCCCTTGTAGAGGGATGAAGCGTGTTAACTCCTGTTTACCAATCGGAAGGCACACCTGGGCGCTTGTATCCTGTCCACGAACTAATTACATGTACTGTCATAGTGCCCTCGATGAATCGCACTGTTGATGTAATACCACCCGTGAATAATTGAAGAACTATTTTGATTGTAAAGATGTGCCTATTGTATTCTTGAATTTACAAATAACAATAAACAGATTTAACAAAAAAATATATATATATTACCAACAAAACTCCACTCATTACCGGTGCCCACAAATAGCACACCTATATTCACCAGTCAAACAGGCCCGATTAGAATCCAATGATACCAACACCCCAGGCAGGACAGCCATGACAGCCAGGGCAGCTCTTGCCAATCCAAATAGTCCAAATAGTATCTCAACACAGCCATAGCCAAACAAGGCTGCAGAGCTCGAGAGAGCGGGCCAAAGACTCGGCACATAGTGTAAGGCTGCAGGCATCAGCATTCCTTACCAACTAGAAATTCTCACACAAGATATTTGTGGCACATAGGAATTGGGCAACCACCCAGATGGCTGAGGGAAAAATGAGGACCACAGGATCTGCCAATAAGTAAAAAAGAGTGCGGCAGCAACAGGGAACAACAAGAGGACTGAAGAACTCGCAAGACTTGGGCAATCTCAAGGGAGGAAGAGGGGACTGCCATTAGCCCTGGTCTTAGCCGGGAGGCAGTAACTCTGGGCGAAGAACCACCCCTGTCTCAAATCAAACAGCCGAGGACAGCCTGAGTGAATCAATATTCATAGAGATGGAGAGACTTGCAGAGACATTAGAAACAGTAGAAACGCCCATGGTCAGTAACGACACCTTAAACACAACCAGCAAATGCAAAGTTCATTAAAAAAAATCACAATACGGCAGAACATTGGTCAGAGCAAACCAGGATCATTGAGATTTCATCAACCTTAAATGATGGTGAAGTGCTTATCAAATCGCAGGGCCCAACATCACCTGGTAATATTTACAACAAGAACGTCACCGAAATAGAGGCCCTCATCCATTACAGAAATGATCAGCCCCGGGAAACATTGAAGGTTCTATAAATCTCTGTGATCTGGGTATTAAACAGACTTGCTCCACACCTGTTAACAACGTTGGAAGGTCACAAACACCATAAAAAGTAGATGACCTCTATATCCCAGATCCATCATTAACTGAGCTATTAAAACAAAGGCAAGTTCAGCCAGCAAACAATGAGAGAGGAACCCATGGGAGTTGCCATCGGCCAACATCCTGGAATACAGTATGACTCCCAAGACTCAATAAATAAGGACGGCCCGGAACCCATCTTAAACACAACACATCACTACTGGCAGCAGTGAAGGCTCTCACATGGCAATCCCATAAATTAGAGATACACGTGGATTTAATACACTTGCTAGTACAAAGTGTTTTGACAATCAACAATACTTGACATGATAAACTCAAAAATGGACCAGAGTATTAGGCCAAGGGGGGACCACAAGTCCAACAAAAGACTTTAGTGGAGCAATAGTGGAAAAAGTAGCCACCCTGCCTGACTTGTTAACAATCTTAATAAACTAATGCAGTCAAGCTAAACCAAGAAACATACAAAACAGGAAAAACCAAGAAAAAGGGAACTACATTCTGGACAAGAAACAACATCTAATGAACCAGAAGTAACAAATGGCACAGCAATTACAATTAACAAAATGCCTCTGGGCAAGAGCTGGAGATCAGCAACCAGCTCTGAGGTCAGACACGATGGCAGGACGTCAGACCAAAGGCCAACCGAAAGACAGCTCTCCAGATGGCAAAAGGAAAAATTATGGAAATCTCTTGAAACAAATAAAAGGAAAAGCGCAATGTCATTCATACGAAAAAGAATGAAAGGCCTACTGTACTCAGATAAATTTGCAATCAGCCAGACACCGGCACAGTAAGCCCCGACAAGGGTCAAATGATCTATTCCATTTTTTAAATGAGAAATAGCACTATAGCCGAGGTTTCACCATCGAACAATGGCCAGGAAACTTCCTTACCAAATTACCCGAACGAGAAACCAACAGAGGGCTCCGTCAAGGCGACTATCACGCTGCACAAAACCCACACTGTCACCAATCCCCAAATACAATCTTACGCTGAGGTGGTGAATATCAACCATAATAACGCTACCAAAAGTGTAGATGGCTGGGAGGCAAAGGTACCACCCAAGACCAGTAAAAACGCAAAAAGCCCAACAGTAGGATATAAGGCAGCGGAGTTACAACCATGCAAGAAAATAGAGAAGTCAATAGTAGCTTCCGTGCAGGAACCTTGCTTCTTGAAAGTATACCACCCGTAATGGAAACACAATGTAATGGCCAAAACGCAGAAGTTTCACAATCCTCATTAGCATGGAAGATGCTGCTGGACGTCGAATGCCAGACCCTTGATCAATCTTTTAATAATAATCCAGATCGGGAAATGCAAGTCATTCCTTGCTGGAACAATGGTCAAACAGGGCTCCCAGGTCAAACAACTGCACATGATGGGCAGAGTAATGAGCGCAAGGGAAACAACTTGGGAAATGGTCACCTGCCAGATACGGAGCGCACATTTATCCTCATGCCTGAATTTGAGACAAGTTGCCTGGGCAACATCTTAAATCACTCAAACATTGTATACCCCTTGTCGTGAATATCCTCATTGGCCTACCTAAAAAGAGGCCCATCTCCAATCGGTGCACTTCAGAAATTACCCCTGGATAAGTCATAGGAAGTCAACCCTAACAAAGTGGACCAACAAGCAAGATATCCAAAACATCATGGCAGAAAAATATCAACTCAGGGATTGGGGGATCGGCGTAGGCAAATGTCCAACTGAAAAGTAGCCCCAAATACTACTACAGAGGCTGCCTAAACAAACTGCAATAGCACCACAGAAAAGCATTCTAAGGGGCATAACATCGATCCAGAGTCTACATTGTGATAATAACATCAAAATCGAGTTCACGAAGGGGGATGCTATCAGACAATGCATGGAGAAAAGAGCACCCTAGGACGCCATTTCAGAAGACTGGGCCTTGATCTCAACGGCCCAGCACACCAACAGGAGGACAAATACCTAGAACACATGTCCCTAGTGAATAAGGAAGCCACAAATCTGCTCAAAACAGGAGATATACTATGCCTACAGGAAACATGGACGGTAACATCAAACCCCATCAAAGGCTTCCAGGCAATACATACTTTGGCCGATAGGAAAAACATCTTTGAAAGACCGGTCAGTGGGGTATTAATCTTTGTAAAATTAAACCTGCA
The DNA here is from genome assembly GCF_964263255.1 of Lissotriton vulgaris. Taxonomy (NCBI): domain Eukaryota; kingdom Metazoa; phylum Chordata; class Amphibia; order Caudata; family Salamandridae; genus Lissotriton; species Lissotriton vulgaris. The sequence continues at coordinate 1,732,294,682 of NC_141689.1, read as the reverse complement.
AATACAAAATGAGGAATGGCCTACGAATTCCCCCAACATCCAGATCCTCACTATGAAGGGAATAATATTAGAGGGTATTCCAAACCCAATCGCAGTAAATAACCTCTACATCAATCCAAATAATAAGGTAAAAACAGCAAACACAAGGAATGTCACTGGCTTAATCAGAGAATATCTCTATGAAAACCCGGGCCACAAATGCATCATCACCGGGGATTTCAACATGAGAGATCTGTGCCGCCCGGATTGACGTCAAGGAGATAAAGGTTGGAACATCATGGAAGCCTGCATCAACTATTTTAACCTGGAGTCCGCGAACCAAGTGGGGTAGCCAAATATGAAACAACAACCAACATTCAAAAACATCTCCACGCTTGACAACATCTTTCTGAGCCAGATATTACTGAGGAGGTGTGAAGAATACAAGGTGATACAAACTACCATGAGTGACCACCATCCATTATCCATTGTAGTCAACATAAGTACAATGATGCACGCTAAACACTTAACTACAGGCAAAAAGCTTCATTAATACGCGGTTACAGCACCGATAAAACACATAAAATGGGGACCGATAACCCAAGTGAGATATAACACTTGGAAACAGGCCATATGCATAACCAGCCCACAGAAAAGCTGGTTGGATATAATTTCCTCGTTAACTAATGCACTGACCACAGGAAGACAATCCGCATATAAAGGAAAATGTAGTAGAAACGGGCCAGCCAACCTATCTTACTTCAAAGAATTTAAAGAGAGTAAAAAACTGTGTCGTCTGGAAGAGCAACAGCATAGGAGAAAAAATGCACATGGACAGAATTACTCTTGAAAACAGCCAGAAGATTGCACAAAAATACTGTCTGGCAGTTGAAACAAACCATCACAGATGATCAATGAAAACATATCTATGCACTGCTTGCTCCCAGTAAGAGCAGGGAATTTTGGAGTCATGTCAACGGTCTTACTGGTGGAAGTTACACACACAATGCCGTACCCACCAACGAATGGGCAGCCCACGCAACAAGGCTATACCTTGATCAGGACAAATCCAGGGCAAAAACTATGGAGGCTGAAGGCTATCACCTGGATGAGCATGAGATTGAGGATCTCGTCCCCACAGAAAAAGAAACTTTGAATATATTGAGCGAATCAGGAAGGACGGGGCTCCAGGGCCTAATGGCTACCAGGAAGTATCTTTAACGAAGATAGGGACTTCTGGGGCCCCCACATGCGATGCCTATTTAATCATTGCTACAACACCTCAGGAGTACCAGACTCATGGAAAGGCTCAATCCTGCAACCCATCTTTAAGAAAGGAGATGCCTCACAGCCAGAGAACTATAGACTAATTGCATTACTAGACGTTGATAGGAAGGCATATGCAAAAGTGCTCCTGAAAGAGCTAGAGACATGGACAACAGATAACCAAATCATACCACAATACCAGACAGGATTTCAGCCAAACTCTTCGACAATGGACAATGCCATTGCATTATCAAATCTGGCAACTAAGGCCATAGAGGGTGCCAGCCCCCCTATACATCTGCTTTGTCGACTACAGCACTGCTTTTGATGGTATTGATCGCAACATACTGTGGGCAAAACTTGCAAAGTGGAGCATACCGAATAAACTCCTGGCGGCCCTCATGTATCTCCAAACCGGCACTTGGCTCCGCACTAAGCTCACACAAGCATATGCAACAGCCAAGATCTACACACATAAAGGGCTAAAACAGGGCTGTGTGATCACACCAACATGTTTTAACTTATATACATCGGGCCTAGGAGATGCTCTTTTAAAAAGCAACATTTTGTAACTGTAAATGTAGTATACTTGAAAGTGCACAGCTGCCCCAGCAACGGGGCATCCCGGCGCTGTATAACGCTGTGGAACCCTTCCTGGCTCTCCCTGTGAGATGCCCCTCCTGGGCACCCCAAGGTGAAGCCAAGCACCCCAGTGTTGTTGGGGCCGTTGTGGAGATTAAGCAAGCTATTGCCCAGAGTTGCAGCGTGGGACCCATGATTAGAGTAGGCGCAAAGGTGAGAATTATCGAGTCCGCGGACATTGAGCCCAAGACCCTGCCACGTCGGGAATTGAACCCTGGTCCCAGGCCTGATCTCTGCTTCAGGGTCTGCCGCTTCTAACCAGTGAGCCACACTTCTCCACCCAATTTGGGGCATTTTAGACTACCAATCATGCAATACACGGATGACCTTGTCATATTGAAACAGACCAGAATAGTCATGAAAAGGGCATTGGAGACACTACATCTCTACAATATGGATAACAAACTCCAAACCAATGCAGCTAAAACTAAGGTACTGGTCTTCGGCCATAAACCAAACAAATCCTTATTGGGCTGGCATCTCATACCATTAACAATTGCCACCCCAAACAATTATACCTACCTGGGAGTACAATTATCAGATACCTGCAGAACAACACTACAGGCCAAAACACTGGAGGCAAAAACGTCCAAGGTCACACATGTCCTATGCAGATTAGACCAGAAACTTGTAAGCCATTCAACAGAGGGCATACGATGAGTAATGCAAGCCAATCTAATTTCAACACTGAGCTATGGCCACCTTGCCTTCCCAGGCTTGTTGACCGACAATTTGGACCATCTGTACATCTTGGCCTTCAGAAAGTTTTTTAGGTTGCCACACTCGACAAGGCGCACATTGATTTGACTAGAGCTTAATTTAACAACAATGGACATAGAATGTAAGAAAGATATCATGAAGTTCCATCATCAGGTGATTAAGGCAAGCCCAGGCACTGAGGTTCTTTGGTTTTCGACTTCGTCCTGTATTCGGCCGCCATTTTGTGTCCCGTCGCCATTTTGTGTTGCCCTCACTCAGGCAGCACGGCGAACGGAGTGTTTTGCCTTTTCCAGCTGCTACGTGTCTTTTCTGTTAAAAAGTGACCCCCTGCCCTTGTTTACGAAACCGATATCAGGGTCTGGCCGAGTCCACTAATCCATGTCTCGGTTGATTGATCCCTGTCTCGACTGACTGTTTTGCTCTCCCTATTCTTCCCTTACTTTATCTTATCTGACTGGCCTTCGCTATTCTCTTCCTGTATTCTCTTGTTACACAACTATCCTTTGAGGCATACAAATACGTCCTGCCACCTGCAAATTGGATTGTAGGCACTAGCACTGGTTAACTTGTGGGGAGGGATGAACACAGGGTCTGAAAGAAGGGCAAATTTGGGACACTTAATAGCTTGTTTTCCAACTTTTCCTATTGGCTAGCCTTGTATGTATTGGGAGTATACGTTGTAAATATGTGTGCTATAAAAGATTGTGCACCACGGAATAAAATTGCAGTCTCCTAAGAACCTAATCTGTACTTCTGGGACAACTGTGCTTAGCTGCAGCTAATAAACCTGGTTTTCTACGCCTAACAGAGTGTCTCGTGTCTCTGTCCGACAAGGCAGGTGAACTCGGAGATTTAAGGCGTGCCCTGCACCGTCAGGCCCATAAGGCCCGGTTCTTCAACTGGCGCCCAACGTTGGGCGGCTTCAGCGGTAGCAGTTCAGCCCGAGGGTCGTGAGGAGCCTTGCGAAAAAATTCCGTAGGATTCGCGAACCACATCAAGCGACCCCTACATTTTGAAGTGGACCGAAGGTCTTTTGCAGCGCGGCTACTCCTTTCCGACGGCTGCTAACGACTGCTGCCCTGACTGCCGCCCTGCCTTGGCCCGTTTGGTGATGACTGGTATTGAGAGATGTTAGACAGACCTCTGTTGGCGTAAGAGAACACTTAGTTAAGTATTCGTGGGTAGCGCCCACTTCATTGTTTTGTTTTTTGTGTTTGTTATTCGACCATTGAAATAGCCGAAGCCAAGGGGTGAGTACGTTTGTGCTGTGTTATTTGCTCTAACTCCTTGAAGTTTGTAAGCAGACCAGTGATTTAAAGATGCCTGGTCTTAGCAAGTTTAGGAAGTTTTGTTGTCTTGGTTGCAATAGGGATTCGCGGCTGGAACTCCCACTTATGAGCTCAATTCGAAACATGGTGTTGGCCCCATTGCCTTTAACGAGGCATGGATCCTATACACAAAGAAAGATGGTGTTCTGCAGTGGCCACAGAATGGTAGCTTTGAGCCTGACATATTAGACAATCCAGAAGCAATTTTGTTCAAAAGAAAAGCCCGGCCGGCAATGTTTGACTCTTTCCACCTCTGGCGTAAGGAAGCCAAACAGAAAGAAATTAAGCAGGCAAAAAGAGATAAGAAAGAGAAAGGTATGACGATTATACAGGCTGCCCAGCAGTTTAAAGATAATGAGATTGATCAGGCGATTGAAGTTTCAGAAAGACTGCATCGTATGGCAATAGATAAATGTTACCCTGTGTTGCCTACTTCTCCACAGAGTAAGGATCTTGATGAAGATCCCTTAATATCCCATTTTTTTGAGATTGCCTCCGCCCTATGTACAAGGTGCTAATGCACCCCCATTGTTACCACTTGTCCAGCCACCTGTTGTTCAGCCATTTGATCCTGTTCTTCCACAATTGTTCCTTCCAGTGTTGCCACCCCCTCCTTATTTGCCACCGACTCCTGTCCCTGGGACTCCTGTACCTCAGTCTTATTTACCCCCGGTTCCTCTTGTAACTGTCAGCCCCTCTTCTGCTTTGCTTAATACCTTGTCTCCCGTTCTATTGTCAGATTCTCCCACAGCTCGTAAACGATTGGGCGATACTGTTTCTGGCCTTTTCTCCTCCTTTTCTGCCCCCTCTTTGGGTCTTTTAACCTGACTCATGCTCTTTCTCGAAGGCAATCCCGTAGTCAACTCCCAGGTCCCGACGAGCGAATTGTGTTGGACTCTCTTACTCACAAATGGATCATGAGTGGTCCACAGTATAGCGTGCACGATATTCTGAGCACCTTTCACCAGTGGGATGCGCCCACGCAGAGATATGTTGTTAAAGTTATGTGTGACACTCTTGTCAAAAGATGGGAGGATATGGATTTGGGTTTATCTCCCCAGGGTCTGTTAGACGTATAGGCTAAATTTGATAAAGGATTTAGGGCCCGATGTAGGTAAATCTACATTTACCACTTCATAAATACCGAATCATACCGAATCTGTATTTATGAAGTGGTAAATTAGAAGGGGGGAGATGTAGGTATTTCAGATTCGGTAAATACCGAATCTGTAAGATTCGGTATTTACCGATTCTGTAAATACCGATTTGGTATCCCCCATTGCTTCCTATGGGCCTTAAAGCCCATAGGAATCAATGGGCATTACCGAATCGGTAATTACCGATTCGGTAATTACCGATTTGTGCAAGGGTGCAGGGGGTGTCACTTTGACACCCTCTAGCACCCCCAAAACAGGCATGTGAGCCATGTGGCACACAGACATGCCCTAAGGGCATGTCTGTCTGTCACATGGCATAGGTGTGCATGCACACATGTGCATGCACACCTGGATTCGGTATTTTAACACCCAATTGGATTGGGTGTTAAAATACCGAATCTGAAGGGCCTGTGGGACAGAAAGTAGTCCCACCTACATCCCAAATTTAAAAATCGGTAAAATACCGAATCGGACAAAAAAAGGTCCCCTACATCTCAGTAGGCCAAATACCGGTCGGAAACGGCCGAAATCGGCCGTTTCCGACCGGTATTTGATACCTACATCGAGCCCACATTGTGGGTTCTGAGGTTGAGGACGCCGTAAGGACAATTGTCACTTTCAGGTCTTTATTTTCTTCTTAGGCTTTTCTTGAACCTGATATTGCAGTTAGACAGAAAGTGAAACATTATCCTATGAGAGAAGTTCCTCCAGTATGGAGAGAAGAGGTTCCATAGGCAGGCAATATTCTGCGTGTCCCTGCTCATTTCCAGCTTATATGGGTACATGTCCCCTGGAAACGATCTGAAGTTTTGGCGCTTAAACAGTCTTTACCGGACCCTCGTAAAAATCCCGCTGGGTATTATAAAGAGCTGTCCCAGACTGTTGATGCGTGTATCATGAATTTGGCCGATATTGACATGCTGATGGGAAATGTAGTTCCACAAGTGTTATGGACTCTGATTCGTAGGGAGGACCACAACCAAGCTTTAGGTGGTAATTGGGCTGCTATAACTGCCGCGGATGCAGCACAGGCAGGTGGTGCTAAACCCGATGATTTGATTGCACAATTGCCCGGTAGGATCATCACTTTGATGAAATTGATGATGCCACAGTGGTCAAGATATGGGTACTGAGGGTGGACAGCGATTATTCATGGATAAATTTGTATTTAATTTTCCTCCAGAATTATCGCATAAATTGAAAGACTCCGAAAGTTCGTGGGCTGTTTCTTCGTCTGCCCAGATATTAGCTACTGCTCAGTATTAGGAGAATAGGGATAAGGAGGAAAAGGATAAACTTGAGAAAAAGACTAAAGAATTAAAAACGAAGGTTCTTTCGCAACAGGCTTATCCCCCTCATTCTGCTCAGCGCCAATTTCAACAACCTTCCCAGTTTCAGAGGTTGTTACAGAAACCTGAACCCTTTGTTCCGCAACCTTTGCTAGGTACTAATCAATGTGCCTATTGTAAAGAGGAAGGTCATTTTAAGAATAGGTGTCCGGTTATATTGCAGCGTAATGGTGGATTGCCAAGGCCACGAGGCCGTGGTGGTTTTCAACAAGCACCCAGGGGTAGAGGGCAAGGTGCGTTGTCTCAAGGACAGCGTTACTTTCCCCCTCAGAATTCTATGAATTATTTTGACCAGCAGAATACTCAGTCTGCACAATATTACAATGATTGTGTTAAAAGTAGGTATTGGCGAATTTTGCGAATTTGCGATTCATGAATTTGCGTATTCACGAATTCGCAATCCACAAAATTTGCGAACTTTCGCGAATTTGTGGATTTTTTTTTGTGTGTTCGCAAGGGTTTCTGCCAGTTCGCGAGGTTTTTTTACCAGTTTGCAAACGCAAACTTACTTGTCGGGTCGCAACGGTCGCGACCATGTTGTTTCTACATCAGTTTCATCACAGCACCCTCTGTTTCACCACTGCCACCCTCTGGTTCACCCATGACACCCTCTGGTACATCACTGCCACCCTCTGGCTCATCAATGTAGATTATAGGGGAAAAGAGCACCTGCCCTGCCTCAACTGACATGAATTAATTTGTGGGTGATTAATGTGTTACTGAATTTGAGCTGGCACCTGCTTCCTTAGCTGTAAGTGCTTCCTGATTAATGATGAGCTTGAACTTTTGCACCTGCTAAGTGCTTTCAGTTTTGCAAAATTCGTTAGCACACCTGCTCTGCCTCAAATGACATGAATAAATTAGGGGCTGATTAATGTGTCACTGAATTTGAACTTCCAGTCTGGCACCTGCTTCCTTATCTGTATTTCCTTTCTGTTGCAGTGTAATTTTTTTTAACAAGACCTTTGTTTCATACTTGTAGCTATTCTCTGAGCCTGCTGTGAGGGTCAGAGCAGGGTAATAGAATAGTTACAAGTAGGCAACTGAACTCTGGAGGGGCCCCTCAGGAAGCACTACAGGGAATGGTTACTAATGATGAGCTTGAACTTTTGCACCTGCGGAGTGCTTTTAGTTTTTGCAAAAATCGTTTTTCTGCAATTTTGCGGGATTCGCGGGGCGCAAATTTGCACGCGATCGAATTCGGAAGCCGCGAATTTGTGCGAATATGCGATTTGTTTTTTGCGGCGTGTTAGTTTGCGTGTTTTTTTTGCGTTTTCGCGAGCCGCTTGTAGTGCAACGACGCGAAGTTACCCTAGCGGTCGTACATGGGCGCGGCCATCTTGTTTGCGTGACGTATTTCCGTTTCCGTGCGCTATGTGTGATCTCGCGAAATGTGCGGCTCGCTAGTACAAGTTCGCGTGTGATCGCAGGGGAAATCTCGCACGAACTTACCCACGCGGGTGTGAACGGGCGCGGCCATCTTGTTTTTCATTTATTGCTATGGTTCTGGGCATCCTTTCTGTGCAGCACACGCAAACATGGAGAAAAACAACTCTTCAAACGCTGAATGACGGTAAGTGCATGCCGCGCGCCGCAATATTGTATGTGTCAAGCGCGGCAAAGCAAAAAAAATCTGCTGCGTGCGAATTTGCGAATTTTTGGCAAATTTGCGAGAATTCGCGGATCGCGAATTTGCCGAAAATCCGCAAATTCCGCGAGCGGAACGGATTTTACGCTCATACTTAGTTGAAAGTGAGAATTGCCAGGATTTTCACACTAGCTAGGACAGTCATGGACAAAGCAAGGGAGTCGTATCAGTTCCAGTGGATCAGAATGGGCCTTATGTTGAAGTTGTTGCATTGGGTGTTTCAGAGCCATTTCTTTTGGATACTGATGCAATGAGAAGTTCTATCATTCGCTCCAAACTCCCTGGGGCACCTTTGTCTGGCTTAACAAACGTTTCTGTAGAATTCTCTGGCGCCCCAGTTCGTAACCCGGTTTCTTGCCCTTTGCCTATCTCAATTGGTCCTTATGATTTGGAGGACCCGCTTATTTTAACGACTGTTTGCGGCGAGAATTTGCTGGGTTTGGACTTATTAAAACGTCTTCATGCAACATTGTATTGTTCGCCCTCTGGTGTACATCTTACTTTAGGTGAGAAATTGGTTTCTCCTATGTATTTGTCTAAGGACCAACTCCCACCCGAATTGCATTCCCTTCCTGCTACGCTTTGGGTTACGGGTCCGAATGATGTTGGTCTGCTCCAAATTCCACCTTATGTGGTTACTATCAAGCCTAATGTTAAATTACCACGCATTCCTCAGTATAAAATTCCCTACAATGGTGAAAGAGCTTTGTTGGCTATCATCTATGATTTAGTTTAAAAGGGTGTGGTTGAAGAAACAAGAGAAAATGTTTGCAATAGTCCTGTTCTACCTGTTCCTAAACGCACTGATTCTTCTCAGTCTCCTGTATATCGTTTTGTGATCGATCTTCGGGAGGTCAACAAGATTGTTGTACCCCAGTTTCCTGTTCTCCCAGATATCACTGCCTTGCTTACAATGATACCTGCTTCAGCTGCCTGGTTCTCAGTTATTGGTCTCAAAAATGCTTTCTTCAGGATTCCTATTGCTAAGGAGAGTAGTGATATTTTTGGCTTCTCTCTCGAAGGCCGAAGTGTCCGATTCAAATGTGCACCCCAGGGCTATTGTGAGAGTCCTTCCATTTATAGTCAGGCTTTGAAATCTCAGCTCGATGCTTTCACTTTACCCCCAGCTGCCACTCTTATTCAGTATGTGGATGATTTGTTGGTGGCTGCTTATTCAGAGGATGTTTGTTAGAATGTGACTGTTTCGCTGTTGCGTCATTTGTCTGACCTGCATCACAAGGTGTCACCCTCTAAACTACAGTATTGTCGCCAAGAGGTTACCTACTTAGGTCATCTCTTGTCGAAGGAGGGAAGGCGATTGACCCCGGAACGTATTCAAGCAATCGCACAAATGTCTGTACCATCCACACAAAGGGAGGTGCGTGCCTTTCTGGGCATTACCTCTTATTGTAGGCAGTGGATTACAAATTTTTTCTTTGTTGGATAAACCTCTGCTGGCACTTACTCTGAAAGACACACCCCAACCTCTTCCTTGGACTGACGAATGTCAGAAGAGCTTTTCTGGCTTACGTACTGCCTTGTGTTCCGCCCCTGTGTTAGGTACTCCGGATTACAGTAAGCCTTTCACACTCTACGTTCATGAAAGAGAAGGTTGTGCGTTGTCAGTTTTAACGCAGCAATTTGGAGACAAACAGCGGCCATGTGCCTATTTTTTTGGCTACATTTGATCCAGTAGCCAAGGCATTGCCTAGTTGTCTCAAAGCTACAGCAGCAGCAGCGATCTCCATTCGTCAATCTGCTGGATTGGTACTGGATAACAATCTTGTTGTTATGGTACCACATGCAGTGGATACTCTTTTGAACAGAACAAAAACACAACATCTCACGAGTGCCCGTTTGTTTGGGTACGAGCTGACGCTCTTGGCTAGTCATATACACATCAAGCGATGTAATACTTTGAATCCAGCAACACTGTTACCCATTCCAGAAGAGAAAGACACCCAAGAACAATATGATTGTTTTCTCCGTACAGAGGAGGAAACGAAAGGCAGAATAGACTTAAAAGATACACCACTTGTGGACCCGGATGGGATCCTATGGGTGGATAGGTCTTGTTTCAAACTTCCCAATGGCGAAACGACTTCAGCCTATGCTGTTATCACCTTGTAAACAGTAGTGGAGACAGCACGCATTAGACAGAATTCAGCCCAAACAGCTGAGTTGATCGCCCTGACGAGAGCGTGTGTGTTGGCTAAGGGAAAGAGAGTGAATGTTTACACCGATAGCCAGTAAGCCTTTGGCGTGGCTCACAGTTTCGGTCGTTTGTGGAAGGAAAGAAGATTCTTTACTTCCCATGGGACTAAGATACAGCATGGTCAGTTGGTAACTGACCTTCTCGAATCACTTGCTTTGCCTGCCCAGATAGCAATTATAAAGTGTAGTGCACATAAAAGGATCACTGATGATGTGGGTCGTGGGAATGCTTTTGCAGACGAGGTAGCGAAAGAAACAGCGAGAGATGCTACAAGTCGCATGTATGTTGCAGGCCCTGCAAGATGGGTCAGAGAAGGAGGAATGTGTGAGGACACAATAGAAAGTGTGAGAATGATTCAAGAAGAGGCTACAGAGAAGGAATTGAGTAAGTGGAGAGAAAGTACGGGAATGTTGGACGCGACAGGGTGTTGGGCGGAATTGTCAGAACACCAGCGTTGTCTGTTACCAGACGCCTATGTACTGCCTATAGTTATTATGGCGCATGGTCCAGCCCAGTGCAAAAGGGATATGCAAACTTCTGGCTACAGTATGGCAGAATGAAGGAATCCCTAAATGTGCGGAAAATGTGGTGAAACATTGTATCGTTTGTTTGATGCATAATCCAGGAAAGGGAACCCCAACTCCGGCAGGTCATTTTGCTCCCCCTACGTATCCTTTTGAGGTATTAAAAATCGATTACATTCATATGGAACGTTGTAACAATCTTAAGTATGTTCTGGTGGTGGTGTGTGCCTTTTCCAGATGGATAGAGGCCTACCCCCTAAAGCATAATACTGCTTTGTCCACTGCCAAAGCCCTCTTGAAGGAATTCTTCCCGAGGTTTGGTTTGCCGCGAATTGTCTGGAGTGACAATGGAAGCGAATTTGTAGGCCAAATTATGCAGAAGGTGTGTGCGGGTCTTGGTATTAGGCAGAAATTTCATGCGGCAAACCACCCTCAGTCAGCAGGCTTGGTAGAGTGCTATAATGGCACTCTCAAGCTCAAACTGGCAAAGATTCAGGCCAGCACGGGTCTTGCTTGGCCCGATGCTTTATTTTTGTCACTTCTATCTACGAGAACAGCTGTACACTCTCGCTTCGGATTCAGCCCATACAAAGTTGTTTTTGGGCGCCCAGCTAACGTCTGGGGAGTCCCTCGACCTAAAAAGTACTCTGATATTCTGTATCCTATGTTGATTGACTACTTACATGACCTCACCACTAAATTGCGTGTTCTTCACCAACAGGTTCAAAACGCTTTGCAGGAGGCCTCCACAGATCCAGGTCACTCCATCCAACCCGGAGACGGGGTCTGCCTGAAGAATTTTCAGCAAAAGAAGAATCTGGAACCTCTTTGGGGGCCGCCTCGGCAAGTTCTTTTGGTGACACGTCCAGCAGGCCATCAGAAATTAGAACTGGATCCATGGCGTGCACTGCAAAAGGGTACCTTTGCCTTTGCCTTTTGAGCAGTGGTCCGCAAGGGTGTTGGTGATAGTGAGGGCGAAAGGGTCCCTCGGTTGGTACATTTCAGTAGTGCACGTCTGGATCGGACGAGGTCTGAAAAAGAAGACGACGACGTGTTGCAAGTAGCTGTACCATTACATCTGCGATTGAACACAACAAACTCAGAGACTTTGTTTCGAGAGCAAACGGTACCTGACAAGACTCAGTACAACCTGAGACCTAGACAGATTAAGAACAATTAAAACCTTTTTTTTTTCTTTTCCTTTTTCTGGTTACACTTTTAAGAGACATTCTTTTTACCATCCAACAAGTTGCAGGGTCACAGTAGGAGTCTTAGGCCGTGGCCTGAGTAGTGACAGTAGGTCTGCAGGACTTGCAGTGTCATAGGACAGCTAGTAACCACAACTTAGTGATCTAGGAAGATTACCGTGAGCAACGCTTTAGAGAATGGATATTAAATTGGAAAATAATGATGAAAAGCAAGAAATGAAAAGTAAATATAAGAAACTGTTGTTTAGTCCATGTGGCGTAACCTTGTGCATTTTAATATGTTCATGTATTTTATTGGCTTGTGTGGGTTGGATTGTTCACACTATGCAGCAAGCACCAGTTCCTACTTCTGTTTCTTTGCCTTTTTCCACTACTGCCTCCCCGCATCAGTTCCATACACTCCCAGAGCACAAGCAAATAAGGAGAACAGAATACGGTAACAATTCATTCATCCAGATGTTGCATCAGCATCAACTGGCAGTCAATACTACTGACTGTTGGGTTTGTGGACTCATGCCCCATAGCACAGAGAAAGGTATGCCATATTTAGTCCTTCCGTTTTCTTGCAAAGTTTCCGCTTGGGCCTATTTGGCCATGTTTTCCAATATATACCAGAATCAACTTCGACATCCTCTTGGTCGTCCATATGGTGGTGGAGCAGATTTTAGTCATAATTATTTGATAAAGGGAATAGTGGCTATGGCTAGAATTGCGAAAGTGGTAAGATCACCAGTGATGAGAAACGAGCGTATGATGGTTGGAACGTGACTCGTTACGTTATTAGCCTCACAGATAAGGCTAGACGAAGGAGATCCCCACCCATTTGGACTGTACCTCATCGAGGCAATTTGTGTTTACAGATAAATGGTAAAAATTTTATACACCAACAGGGAAAGAGTGTTTGTTCCCCTACATACATCTATTTATCACAGATTTCTTCACCGTTAGTGCCATCTCAAGATACATACTTTGTCTGCCACGACAGAGCCTACACGTGGCTCCCCACCTACTTCTCAGGAACGTGTTATATGGCTTTTCTTCTCCCTCCAACATACACTGCTCCTTCAGGTCATCACAGAAATAGATATGGCAGAGGGCTTATCGATTCCAAAGACACAGCAGGACAAGAGGGAGGGGACTTTTTCAAAGGGTTCCTTCCCTTCTGGGGCCCAGTGGCCAATAGCAGAAACATTAGACAGTTAGTTTGTGTTGTTAAGGCTCCCGTAAATGTGACTTCTGGACCCTTGAGTAATCTAACAGCAGAACTTCAGGCGGACCGCCTTATGACTTTGCAGAACAGAATGGTTTTAGATATTATTCTTGCAGATCGTGGAGGAGTCTGCAAATTGATCGGGTGCAGTTGCTGCATTTATATTCCTGATAATGCCCCTACGGTATACCAAGCCATCTCTAAATTGCACGTAATTTCCAAGTCGATTCACCAGGACACAGGAGATTGGTCTGTGATGGGATGGTTTTGGGGACTACTCTCCACATGGGGATGGAAGGTATTAACCTTCCTTGGAATGGTTTTGGCCATCATTTTCTCTTGTTGTCTTTGTTTACAGTGTGGCCCTGCCATCTGCGGTCTTTGTGCCACCATGTGTGTCTCAAGGCCTGTGTCACAGAAAACCGAGAACATTAAAATGATTTTGCAGCAACAGCTCGACGACCACATGGCAATTGACATCGACTCAGATTAACTTGAGTCCTTTGTTTTTTGCCTGAATAATGGCAAAAGGAGGGTCTGAGGTTCTTTGGTTTTCGACTTCGTCCTGTATTCGTCCGCCATTTTGTGTACCGTCGCCATTTTGTGTTGCCCTCACTCAGGCAGCACGGCGAACTGAGTGTTTTGCCTTTTCCAGCTGCTACGTGTATCTTCTGGTAAAAAGTAACCCCCTGCCCTTGTTTACGAAACCGGTGTAAGGGTCGGGCCGAGTCCACTAATCCATGTCTAGGTTGATTGATCTCTGTCTCGACTGACTGTTTGGCTCTCCCTATTCTTCCCTTACTTTATTTTATCCGACTGGCCTTCGCTATTCTCTCCCTGTATTCTCTTGTTACACAACTATCCTTTGAGGCCTACAAATACGTCCTGCCACCTGCAAATTGGATTGTAGGCACTAGCACTGATTAACTTGTGGGGAGGGGTGAACACAGAGTCTGAAAGAAGGGCGTATTTGGGACACTTAATAGTAAGCATGGGCGAATTTTGCAAATCTCGCGTTCGCGAATTTTGCGGATTTGCGAATTCGCAATCCGCAAAATCCGCGAATTCTCGCGAATTTGCGGATTTTTTTTTTTGTGTTCGCAAGTGTTTCTGCCAGTTCGCGAGGATTTGGTACTAGTTCGCAATTGCGAACTTACTTGTCGGCTCGCAACGGTCGCGACTATGTTGTTCCTACGTCTGGTTCATCATCACAGCCTCCCAGCACCCTCTGTTTCACCACTGGCACCCTCTCTTTGACCCATGCCACCCTCTGTTACATCAATGCCACCCTCTGGTTCATCATCACTGTAGAAGATGGGGGGGGGAAAGCAAGCCCACCTGCCCTGCTTGAACTGACATGAATTAATTTGGGGTTAGTTTATTAACAACACCTGCCCTGCCCCAACTGACAATAATGAATTAGGGGCTAATTAATGTGTCACTGAAAGAATTTGAAGTTCCAGCCTGGCACCTGCTTGTCTGCTCCTTTAGCTGTAAATCAGGACCTTTGTGGCATACAGTTAAGGTCAGAGCAAGGTCACACAATAGTTGCAAGCAGGCAACCGAATTCTGGAGGGCCCCCTCAGGAAGCACTACAGGGAATCGTTACAAATCATGAGGTTGACCTTTTGCACCTACTCATTGCTTTTGCTAAAATCGTTTTTCGGTTTTTTCGCGCTATTCGCGGGGCGCGGCGTTGTGCGAAACCGACCGCGGAAGCCGCCAATTCGTGCGAATGAGCTTTTTATTTTTTTGCGGCTTGTTGTTTCGCGAGTTTTTTGCAGTATTCGCGAGCCGCTTGCAGCGCAACACGCGAATTTACCCCAAGGTCGAGTACGGGCGCGGCCATTTTGTTTGCGTGATGTATTTCCGTTTCCGCCCGCTATGTATAATCTCGCGCAGTAAGCGCATTGCGAGTAGAGGTTCGCACGAGATCGCAAGGGAAATCTAGAGGTTCGCATGAGATCGCGAGGGAAATCTCGCGCCAACTTACTTTCGCGCTCGTGAACGGGCGCCGGCCATCTTGTTTTTCATTCATTTCCTGTGTCTGGGCATGGTGTTTAATCCTCTTGGTATCTTTGCCATCCTTTGCTTGTTTTCAGTTTTTTTTTTACGATTTTGCTTCTTATCTATCCCTCTCTTTTCCTAGCTGTATATTTTTGTCTTTTATGCTATTTTTCTTTACTTTTAAACTACTTTTTTAAACTCTTTTCTTTTCTTCTTCCCTATCCTATTCTTTCTTAATTTTCTACTTCTTCCTACCTTACCTGCCCAGACCATGGTCAAGCCAGGCGCCGTGAAGCTGCCCAGGCACTTGAGGGCCGCAGCGGCGGCGGGGAGTAGTACTGGACCCAGTGCCAGGACAGCATGCGGGAGATTGAGGGGGGAGCAGGTGACGCGACGGGAGATATTCAGCCCGGAGGAAGTGGGCGCGCTGGTCTACTTCGTCCAGCGCCGCCTGCCCAGGACCATCGCGGGAGGCGGCAGGATCGCGGCCGGCGGCTACAACATGCGGGAGCGCCGGAAGCGGTGGGAGAAGGTGTGCTGGGCCATATCCCACCTCTACGGGGTCCAGCGCACCTACAGCCAGGTCACCCATCGCTGGACGGACCTCCTGGACCGGGAGCGCGACCTGCTGGACCAACTCGGCTTGGAGATCCCCGGGCTTGGTGAGTAGTAGTAGCCATTTCATCACTCACTACTATGATGTTTTCTCCTGCTCTGTGTTGTTGTATTGCAAATATTTGTTTTTTACATGGAGCAAGCCAATAATGCCGCTGATGACGATTACATTGTAGTTAAATTATATTTCAAAATCTTCTGTGCATTTCAGGTGCACTGCTCTCCTTCTCAGTGGCGTTGCTACTATGCTTATTTGTTTTCTATTTCGTGGTCTCATTGGCCTGAGTAACTATTATGTATGAGTGTACTTTACAGAACTGCGTAATGCTAGACACTAGGGGGCAGATTACATTTACAAGCCCCTTGCGCCACGTTTATGTTGCCTTGCGTGACGCAACAGCGGCGTAAACATGCCGCATCCCTGCGAGTCATTTACAGCATGACGCATCTAGGGAGATGCGTCACGTTATAAAGCCATGGGCCTGCACCACAATGGGTGCGTTCCTAGTACGCAGGGTGGGCGGTCCGGCGGCTGTGCGCCTCGCAAAATTGCCTCAGCTCCCCCCAGGGGCGAGAGGAGGACACAGGAGCAGCAGGCGGCGGATGCTGTTCAACAGGGCCAGGATCGGGCAGGCGAGGGCTCCTTTGCTGGCCCCAGTAAGTTTTCATTTTAGACTAGTACCTATTTTTCCTAGCGTTCCTCATTTGACTTTTTTCAAAATTGTCTTTGATCTTCTTGTAGACTGTATCTAAATTCTTATCCTGCCTCTACTATGACTCCCTGTGGTATTACTAGATTATTCTTATTAGTCTGTCTGTGTAGCTAACTAAGATTGCACGGTTGGCGAAACTCCCATGATTCTAGTCAGCAATAGCTCTATCAACTTAGTGCAGTCCTCTGGGATTGTCCATAATGTCTTTTGAAGTGTTCTATCTGGACTCATGCTTGCAAAAATTGCAAAACCTTTCGCTCAGTCACTCTAGTCTGGACCAAAAAACACAGATTGTATTTAAGTTTAAAAGGTTTATTAAAAGTAAACACATTTATTAAAATGAAGTCATAATAAAACTAAACGTTTAACTGATAATGGAAAAGTGGTTAGTGCTGACGATTAATTGAAGACATTTCTTGTGGTCGAGCCGAGCTCTCACCTGGTTTCAACTTGATCTTGTTGTTAGAAGTCCATCTTCTGTCTGTGTGGAGAAAAATGGTGCGTGTTAAAAAACCAGCCTTCATCAGTTGTGCCAAAAAGTGCAGCAAGACAACCTTCCCTGGAAAAAGGGACATTTTTTTTAACTTTAAAGTAGACAGTCACAAATTACATTGTTTTCACATGTCTTCATTCCTAGACCAAAGACTAGTGAGTGCTTTATTCTAACATTCTTCAATGTACTTTGTAGGTGGAACATCTGGTGGCGGGGCCAGCGTGGAGGTGGTGGTGCTCGACACGGAGGCGGAGGGCAATTCTTCAGGGGAGGAGGCGGCGGCTGTGAGAGTTGAGACGGTGGTGGTGGCGGCCAGAGGTAAGCTCTTATATATTCCTTACTTATTGAGATTGAAGACTAGCTGGGAAGGCAAGAATATGAGATGCATGGCTGGGTGAATGATGAAGCAATGATGGGTGGAAGGACAACAGCCTGGGTGGGTGACACAGAAACTGTATGTGTCCATATACCTGGATCATGCTACTATCTGACTCTTAGATAGCATATGTGTATCTAGAGCAGGGGTACTCATAGTACGGCCCGCGGGCTGGTGGTGGCCCGGCAAGCCTTCCTTGGCGGTGCGCAGACCTTGCAGACAATCACTGCTCCCCCGGCCCCCACAGAGCAGAGGCTTTTTTGTATTTCACCTGTTAGCGCCCCTGCATCTCCACTCTGACAATCACTGCTCCCCCGGCCCCCACAGAGCAGAGTGGAGATGCAAGGCCACAAAGAGGTGAAATAGAACAAAGCCTCTGCTCTGTGGGGCCGGGCAAGCAGTGATTGTCAGGGTGGAGATGCAGGGGCGCTACAACAAATCAAGCCTCAATAATATGTTAATGGTCTTTTAAAGACCTGTTAAGTACTTTGGTGTTGTTGTCTGTGTGTGCGCGTCGAGGAAGCGGTCTCAACCCGGGCTGAAGGCTGACACAGATAGACACACACACAGTGAGATGACAGAGGGGGAGGGAGAGGGAGGGCAGGAGGGAGAGAGAGATGGAGAGGGAGGGCAGGAGGGAGAGCAGGAGGGAGAGAGATGTATGTATATGCTGGGTCTGGTGGCTCAGTGGATGAAGGCATCTGCTGCAGGGACCTGTGTGCAACCTCATGGTCACAAGTTTTCGTTTTGCTTTAGCCCCGCCCCCTCTGACTCCGCCGCCACCAGTGCGGCCCTCGGCCACAAACTACACTGTAAATTTAGCCCCTGAGAGAAAGTTTGTGAGTACCCATGATCTAGAGAGAGTAGACGGTCAGTGGATGAACTAAGTGTAACTTTGAAGAGCATGTAACACTGCACCCGCACGTCCGTTCCAGTGTAGGAAAGGCAAGGAAAAGAAGTTTTAATTTTGTCCAAATACTACCATCAATAGTAGCAGTAGTTTGTATTGCAAGCACAGCATAGATCCGGTTATTACGGTGGCCACTCCCTACCTCTCTTAATAAGTTTAGTAGTACTCAGTCATTCATGTGTGGATGTATCACTGGTCACTCAATAAAAAGCAAAGCACCTAAAGTCATCCCATATATAAGCAAAAGCATCCCATGTGAAGTGATAGATAATCAGATTATTTATCTTCTTCAATTTTCCATTTCTAGTACTCATTTCCACTGTAGGGTGAAAGTTAAATTAATTAAGCAGTAGCCCTTGAGTTGTAACAGAGTATTCTCAGTGCCACCCGTAATAGAAAAGTAAGAGCTTCACCACCTGCATGTACTGGACGGGTACAGTAACGCAACGCAAGTCTAGGTCACTCCTCATGGCGTGCGTCTCTTTTTCTCGGGTGCAAGTTTACTGCGCTGGCATTATGCCGGCTTGCAGAAGATAACGTACCAATTTTCCTAAACAAGAGACAAGAAGAAGAATAAGACTGGTGTACTTTCATAGTCGACTCCAATGGAAGTCCATAGTGCTCGTGGAATTTGTTCCTTAAACTCCCACTAATGTTAGAGCAAGGATGAAGAAGTGTGAGGTTAGATAGATACTGGCCTCAATAGTTATGTAATGCGCTTGCAATTAGCTAGTTGTAGTGCAACACAAATTTCTGCTGAATGATTGAGTTAATCTTAAAGAGCATTGGTTACAGACTATGTCTTTCTTTCTTCATATAGGTTCTCCTTCCAAACGAACAAGGAGGAAGGAGCTGGCTAGAGCGGCCCGGCAACGGAGGATCGATGCCACTGTGGCCGAATATCGGCGGCTGGTGGCCCTGGAGGACGAAGAAAGTGTGCAGTCGACCACAACAACTACGTCGTCTGCATCGGCCTCCGTGCCCCCACGGGCTGCCAGTGCCACCCAGCACAGTGGTCCACGCAGACTGAGCCGGGCTGCCAAAGCCAAACGCCACCGCCGAGTAGCAAGGACAACAGCTTCCTCTCACAGCCGTTGCACCTGCAAGGCATTGAAGGCACGCCTGCGCCGCAGTACCCTGATGGTGTCCTGCCTCCAGCAGGAGCTCCACCACTTTTCAAACCAGTTGGAGGGGCTCCGCGTAGAGCACGACTTGCTCCGTCAGGAGCATGATGCCCTGGCCCAAAAAGTAGACAGCATCCACCCATAGTGTCCCTTGCCCCTTTTTTAGAGACTTTTGGGGGGTGGGAATTGGGAGTTGGGTTTTTGGGGACTTTTGAAGGACAATCGTTGGGGTTAGGGAGGGTCTTGCGGGAGATTATTTTGTTAGGGATATAAATATACTTTTTCAAACTTTATCTGAGCATACCCGTTTCTTACTGCTTGCCTGGTGGGTGGGGGTTTAACAGTGACTTTGTTTTCCTGAAAGTTTAGTTCCATTTTCTTCCTTTAAGTGTAAATGCCCAAATGTTTTCAACACTAAGTGCCTCTCACAGAGTAAGTGAAGTGAATCCAAGAGTCCTAGGACTTTAGTAGTACTACCGTCAGTCTCTCGTCTCTCCTACTAATACTCCATTATACCCCCAAACCACCAAACGCTTATCTTACCTGTAATTTGTGTTTGAAAGTAGGGCTAGACCCAGGGCTGGCTCCACGGGAAACAGCGAATAACACAGTGGCAGTTGCATGCCTATGAAAAAAAAGAAAATTAAATCTGGTTTGTCCTCCTGAGCAATTCAACAGTACAACTGAGAATATAGCAGGTGACAGAAGTACACTAGAACAGTGCCACATTGTAGCCTAACAAATGGTAAAGTATAACTACTAATTCGGTTGCAGTTCTTTGACATTAGCCATGGGTCTTTGTCAAGCAGAGTAAGAATATATCCTCGTATTTCTTCACCAGCCTGTTGCTATCACCTTATCCTCCCCAGCAAGTGTGTGGATTTATTGCTGTAATTTAGTCACACATCAATCAAAACCACACAGCCCGGGGGAAGAGGGTTAGGGTTTGAAAAATGGATGGGTACGGGGGTTTTTGGGAAAGGTTTTGGGAGACAAGAAAAAAAGCACAGCATAGACAAACAATTGAACATAAACAATTCTTTGGGTACAAACTTATCCATCAATCTTTGAAAGTGCATGCACTACTGCATGCATGTCAGTGAAAAGTAAGTAGTACTTTCGACAACTGTGGAAGAAAGAATGCGACAGTACAGGGCCTGTGTGGAATTATTGATAACAATATTCAACATAAGGTCTCTGTACTAGCCAGATACCCGAGAGCCTTGCTGGTCACTATAAATCCATTCACAACAACACTCAATGGGGTTGGTCTGGAAGGTATAGTAGATAGAAAAGGAGAAATTGATTTTTTTCTAGGTGTCCCCTCACTCACCAGGGTTGCCCCTTGGTGACATGCTTCATCATTGGGGCCATACCAGTCCTCTACGGCCTGGGGCGTGCTGCGACTTGCGAATTACGTAGGAGCACTTACAAATGACTATGTGTGGTGCAGATGTGATAGTGGAGTGGACTAAGTGATGTGTTAAGGGATCAATTTAGAAGCAGAGAGAGATCCAAGAAATGCAGTCACAGTCAGAGAAAAAGGCAAGGGATACTGTATCTATGTGGTTGTAGTTGTCCTGTTGGAAGTGGTAAGTAAGTTGCCTGCAGAAAAAAAATTCTCTTATTAGCGGCACTCCTCCATTGCAGCCGACGCTTTGTCCATCGATGTTGGTCACCAGAAGACACCCTGTAAAAAAAAGCACAGCATAGACAAACAATTGAACATAAACAATTCTTTGGTTACAAACCTATCCATCAATCTTTGAAAGTGCATGCACTACTACATGCATGTCAGTGAAAAGTAAGTAGTACTTTCGACAACTGTGGAAGAAAGAATGCGACAGTACAGGGCCTGTGTGGAATTATTGATAACGATATTCAACATAAGGTCTCTGTAGGCAGATACCCGAGAGCCTTGCTGGTCACTATAAATCCATTCACAACAACACTCAATGGGGTTGGTCTGGAAGGTATAGTAGATAGAAAAGGAGAAATTGCTTTTTTTCTAGGTGTCCCCTCACTCACCAGGGTTGCCCCTTGGTGACATGCTTCATCATTGGGGCCATCCCAGTCCTCTACGGGCTGGGGCGTGCTGCGACTTGCGAATTATGTAGGAGCACTTACAAATGACTATGTGTGGTGCAGATGTGATAGTGGAGTGGACTAAGTGATGTGTTAAGGGATCAATTTAGAAGCAGAGAGAGATCCAAGAAATGCAGTCACAGTCAGAGAAAAAGGCAAGGGATACTGTATCTATGTGGTTGTAGTTGTCCTGTTGGAAGTGGTAAGTAAGTTGCCTGCAGAAAAAAAATCCTCTTATTAGCGGCACTCCTCCATTGCAGCCGACGCTTCGTCCATCGATGTTGGTCACCAGAAGACACCATGTCCACTGCCTGCCTGATGCTGAATTGTGGCTCGCTACTGTGAAGCCTAACTCCATCCTTTTTTCCCCATTACAGAGACTGAAACCCGGCCTGTAATTATTCAACGAAAAACAGGAAGTGATATAATATTACAACACCACTGATAAATAAATATAAGGTATGTAGGCTGTGGAGTGCAAAAAGTCACAATTTGATTTTCCTAGTAGACAGTACAATATTTCTGAAAGTGCGTACTCTGTCTGAGTCACCTTTTGAAGGATAAATAAGTATGGGCAAATTAATGTAGCGGATCTTTCCCCTCAAGCTAGGTGTACTGTAAACTGTGTTTTAGAACAAAATTAGATCTTCCTAGCAGTGCTCCCACCCAGACCCTTACTAAAGCCAGTCGCAAAAATGTAGAAGACCCCCAATCAAATCTCAAAAAACGAGGCCTAGCAGAAAACTGGTGACAAAACTTACTTTGAAAGTAAAAGTAGGCCGAAGTACCCCCTTCCTAATTACCCCTTACCCACCGTGGATTGCATTCAAACCACTTGCAAGCAACCAAGCAAAAGTAGCCATAGCCAGCATCGCTCCAAGACTCGAAATCCCCCCCACTCAAACACATGCAATAGAAATACTGCTAACCCTAACGAACCCTAAGTTAAGAATAGTGGCAAAGGCTTTCTTTAACTATGCCAAATACCCCCTTTCCCACCATGGATTTTCTTCAAATGACTTGCAACCAAAATTACACATTCTCACGAGTGCTCTAAGACCCCAGAACTCAGTTGCAAAAATCTAGAACACCCCGAAACACATGCAATCCTGCTGCTAGGGCTAACCCTAACGAACCCTAAGTTACAAAAAGTGCCAAAAGGCTTTTCCGCCTGGATTTTGTCCCAACCACTCTACCCGGTATTAGACCTTCCCAGGAATGCCCCAAGACCCGCCAACCCACCCGCCAAGAAGCATAACACCCCCAACAGGCCAAAAGCAAAATCTCATACTTGCAATATTTCTCGGCCTTCGGTCCAAATGCGCTGCGTAGCTAGGCCATAAGTCGGGGTTGCCACGACGGATTTCCTGAAAAGCAAATGCAATCAAGATTAGAGTGTCCCAGCAGTGCTCCCAGACCCCGAAACTCACCCTTAAACACCAGGAAGCCCCCCAAACAGGCCCCCGAAAAAGGCTACATTGAGCAAAATGTCAGAAATAGCCAAAAAAAAATCGGCCTGGATTTTGTCCCAACCACTTCTACCCGGTATTAGACCTTCCCAGGAATGCCCCAAGACCCGCCAACCCACCCGCCAAGAAGCATAACACCCCCAAACAGGCCAAAAGCAAAATCTCATACTTGCAATATTTCTCGGCCTTCGGTCCAAACGCGCTGCGTAGCTAGGCCATAAGTCGGGGTTGCCACGACGGATTTCCTGAAAAGCAAATGCAATCAAGATTAGAGTGTCCCAGCAGTGCTCCCAGACCACGAAACTCACCCACAAACAGACGGAACCCCCCCTAAGAGCACCTCAAAGGCAAGCAAGTCATCAAAAACACAAACAATTTTCCGCCTGGGATTTGGTCCAAAACACTTTTATCCGGTATTAGAGCTTCCCAGCAATGGCCCCAGAGCCGTCAACCCAGGAGAAAACGAGTAGAAGACCCCCAAACAGCCAAAAAGCAAAAGTACAAAAATGGGGACAGTCAATTTTTCACAAATTTCCCAAATCACTCCGCGCGCGCTCTGCAGCTAGGCCCTAACTCCCCTCTGCCACCATGGATTTGCTTTAAACCTCTTGCAAAGTAAAGTATATATAGCCAGCAGTGAGCCCAGACCCCGAAACACACCCACAAACACCAGGAAGCCCCCCAAACAGGCCCCCGAAAACGCTACATTGAGCAAAATGTCAGAAATAGCCACAAAAAAAATCGGCCTGGATTTTGTCCCAACCACTTCTACCCGGTATTAGACCATCCCAGGAATGCCCCAAGACCGCCAACCCACCCGCCAAGAAGCATAACACCCCCAAACAGGCCAAAAGCAAAATCTCATACTTGCAATATTTCTCGGCCTTCGGTCCAAACGCGCTGCGTAGCTAGGCCATAAGTCGGGGTTGCCACGACGGATTTCCTGAAAAGCAAATGCAATCAAGATTAGAGTGTCCCAGCAGTGCTCCCAGACCCCGAAACTCACCCAAAAACACCAGGAAGCCCCCCAAACAGGCCCCCGAAAAGGCTACATTGAGCAAAATGTCAGAAATAGCCAAAAAAAAATCGGCCTGGATTTTGTCCCAACCACTTTTACCCGGTATTAGACCTTCCCAGGAATGCCCCAAGACCCGCCAACCCACCCGACAAGAAGCATAACACCCCCAAACAGGCCAAAAGCAAAATCTCATACTTGCAATATTTCTCGGCCTTCGGTCCAAACGGGCTGCGTAGCTAGGCCATAAGTCGGGGTTGCCACGACGGATTTCCTGAAAAGCAAATGCAATCAAGATTAGAGTGTCCCAGCAGTGCTCCCAGACCACGAAACTCACCCACAAACAGACGGAACCCCCCCTAAGAGCACCTCAAAGGCAAGCAAGTCATCAAAAACACAAAAAATTTTCCGCCTGGGATTTGGTCCAAAACACTTTTATCCGGTATTAGAGCTTCCCAGCAATGGCCCCAGAGCCGTCAACCCAGGAGAAAACGAGTAGAAGACCCCCAAACAGCCAAAGAGCAAAAGTACAAAAATGGCCCTAACTCCCCTCTGCCACCATGGATTTGCTTTAAACCTCTTGCAAAGTAAAGTATATATAGCCAGCAGTGAGCCCAGACCCCGAAACACACCCACAAACACCAGGAAGCCCCCCAAACAGGCCCCCGAAAACGCTACATTGAGCAAAATGTCAGAAATAGCCAAAAAAAATCGGCCTGGATTTTGTCCCAACCACTAGACCATCCCAGGAATGCCCCAAGACCCGCCAACCCACCCGCCAAGAAGCATAACACCCCCAAACAGGCCAAAAGCAAAATCTCATACTTGCAATATTTCTCGGCCTTCGGTCCAAACGCGCTGTGTAGCTAGGCCATAAGTCGGGGTTGCCACGACGGATTTCCTGAAAAGCAAATGCAATCAAGATTAGAGTGTCCCAGCAGTGCTCCCAGACCCCGAAACTCACCCACAAACACCAGGAAGCCCCCCCAAACAGGCCCCCGAAAAGGCTACATTGAGCAAAATGTCAGAAATAGCCCAAAAAAAATCGGCCTGGATTTTGTCCCAACCCCTTCTACCCGGTATTAGACCTTCCCAGGAATGCCCCAAGACCCGCCAACCCACCCGCCAAGAAGCATAACACCCCCAAACAGGCCAAAAGCAAAATCTCATACTTGCAATATTTCTCGGCCTTCGGTCCAAACGCGCTGCGTAGCTAGGCCATAAGTCAGGGTTGCCACGACGGATTTCCTGAAAAGCAAATGCAATCAAGATTAGAGTGTCCCAGCAGTACTCCCAGACCACGAAACTCACCCACAAACAGACGGAACCCCCCCTAAGAGCACCTCAAAGGCAAGCAAGTCATCAAAAACACAAAAAAAATTCCGCCTGGGATTTGGTCCAAAACACTTTTATCCGGTATTAGAGCTTCCCAGCAATGGCCCCAGAGCCGTCAACTCACCTGCAAAGAGGTACAACAACACCCCCACAAGTGCTGAGTCTTTCTTCATTGGGCGTAAACCAGCCCTCTGGTTTGATGGAAATAGGAGTCTGGAGGAGGAGGATAGAGGAGCATGTTCTTCTGAACTTGTGAACCTGAGGAATGCAGACTGCGGCAACTTCAAATCAATTAGCAAACCAGTGAAGACAATTCTGCTGATGGGCTTGATTTTTTGATTATCTGATTAAAGTTTGAAATATATTAACTGTGCACAACAAAGAAAGACAGACACACAGGAATAAAAGTGAATAAGGATGAAAAAGAAAGTTATTGATTCGTTGTCTCATTTTCAGGGCTCGGTATCACGGTCCAGGAATAAGAATAAGGCTTCGTCATCATACTCTGCGAATTCAGGCAGGGTGAGCTCAGTGTCACCTGACAGAGTAGAAATTCCCTCATCTATGTTGCTGGCCACCTCCTCTTCATCCGGCACGCTTTCTCGTACTCTGAAATCTGGTGGTATGAGGTGCTGATTCATCTTGATCATTGTTAACCTCTCCACATTTTTGGGCGAGAGGCGGCTCCGTTTGGGAGTTACAATGCCACCAGCAGCACTGAAAACCCGTTCAGAAGACACACTTGCGAGTGGGCAAGACAAGTAGTTTAAAGCCAGGTTGGTGAGCTGTGGCCACAATTCTTTTTTCCCATGCCAATACGCCAATGGGTCAGAATTAACATAGACCTCTGTTGAGTCATTCAGATAGTCCTTCACCATCGACTCAAGGCCCTCATCCAAGGTTCCTCCACTTTGCTTAGCTCTTGCTGTGCCTCTGACCTTTTGAGAACCAAACCCACGCAGAGCTAGCCAATCCTCTTCAGCCTCCAATGTTTCTGTTGTGTCTCGTGCAGATGATCCGGTTGCCGGTGTCTTTAACGGCTGAGGGGTCACTTGTGCCACAGCCACAGGTGCAGAAGTGGATTGTTTTGACTGGGGATGGCCTGCTGATGTACTGCCATTTCCTTCAATTTCCTGCCGTTCTCTTTCAAACCTCTTGGCTGACAAGGCTAGCCAACGTTTGTACTTTGGAACATGTTCATCATCAAAAGGAAAGAATGCTTGGCCTGCCAGCGCCTTTTTGTAGCGTGGATCCAGAATAGTAGCACAAATGTAATGCTGTTCTGAGTGGATCTTTTTAAGACGTTCATCACCTTGTAGGAGCTCTAATAATTTCTCAGCCAGAAGCAAAGAGTCTTGGTTTTTGTCATCTTTTTCATACACAGAACACACCTCCTTCAGTTGGTCCTCCAGCATGTACAACAATGGGATAGCTTTTCCCAAATTAGAGTCCTCCTTGCTGACTGCACGCGTGAAGAACTCAAAAGGACGAAGCATGCGTGTCAGGCTTTGAACTATGTTCCATTGCGCCGCACCCATCCTCAGCTCCTCTGTACCCTCTGTAAGGAAATATTGATCGAGTTCCGTATACTGCTCATACAGACACTCAAGCATGTAGAAGGTTGAGTTCCAACGTGTTACCACCTCCTGGATGAGTGCTTTCACTGGCATTTGATGTTGATATAGCAGGCTCCTCAGCTGCTTCCGGGCCTTAAAAGAATGGCTGAAATGCTTGCACATTTTTCGGCAGGTGTCCAATACACTGTACGCTGCACTGCCTTTATTACCCAAGAATTTTTGGACAACCAGGTTTATACAGTGCGCCAAACACGGCACTCTGAAATAGTCACCGTCCCTCGTGGCCTTAACTATATTGGCGCCATTGTCCGTGGAAACATAACCAACCTGGCGTTTTAGTGGGGACAGGCAGTTAAGGACCTTTGTCTTAAAGACATCCAAAATGTTTTCTGCTGTGTGACGTTTCTCCAAACCAAACATGGCTAGTGTTGCATGTTTCCGAGCAGCTTTAAAAACAATGTCCGCGTCAACACCAGCGTTTAGCTTTGCTTTAGCCCCTGAAAAAGAGACCCAGTGTGCAGTGATGCACATGTAATCAGCGCCTGCGCCACTGGTCCACATGTCTGTTGTCAGATGTATAGTGTGAACAGCACTCTTCTGCAAAGCTGCCCCAATCACCTTCAGAACATCTTCATGTAGTGCTGGAACCGCAACTCGGGCAAAATAGAACCGGCTAGGAACCTTCCATTTAGGGCAGAGCGCTGCCACTAATTCTAGAAAACCAACCCCTTCTACAAAAGAAAAAGGGAGAAGGTCCAGAGCTAGCATTTTAGCCAGCTTAGTGTTATACAGACGTGTCAGTGGGTGGTTGCGTTCATATTGCGCTTCTGTAAACAACATCTTTTTAATGTTGCCCTGGACCAAGGATTTACGGGATGATGATGATATCTTCGACCCAGTTACGCTCGCTGATGAACTTTTCCGCATTGATGTCTCACTCTCTCCCACACTCTTAGTGTGCCTCACATGGGGTGTGCTGCTGACAGGGGTACTGGGTGTAAGTGAAGTGTTTGAATCGTCTTCTTCCTCCTCGTCATCATCAGATGAAAAATCAACGTTTTCATTACGTGCAATTCTGGCTTGCTTAAACGCCTCTAGGTGCGGAAACCATTGGACAGGGTGCGCTCTCTTAAGATGACCTCTCTGGCCTCCGGTACCATAGTTAGAACCAAGCTTACCATGACCAACTCGAACCTTACAAAGGCTACAAATGGCTGCGTTTTCCATTTTTGGGCAAACACTAAAGAAGTCCCAAACTGGAGACTTGAAATGTCTTTGGGGGCCAGAGGAGGCGGCGATACTGGTGGTGGTGGTCCTGCTGCTAATGCCAGATGAAGTGGAGTATGTGGATTGCCGAACTTCAGTACGTTTTGCACTTTCACCACCACGAAATGAGGTCGAGGTGGGTACCTTCTTGCGAGGAAGAAATATGGAAGCGGTAGGTTTTGGTGTACTACTTAACTCCAAATCTAATGATTCCATTTCCATTGCCTCCTCGTCGACATCATCATCACGCTCAGCAGCTTCTCGGGATAGGGTCAAAATGTCTCTTTGCTGCATGCCCGGTGGGGCTGCAGTGACCTTTGTGATGACTGGCTCGTCGTCATCGTGAGAGGCTTCATCACCAGCAGTATCTGTCACTTCTTGTTGAGCCTCATCACACTCCATAGGTATGAGTTTTTCGACGACCTTCCTTTTACGCTTAGGTACCTTTGTCAGATCATGGTGTGCCTCACTGTCAGACAGCTGTTGTGGTTCCCAAGACGGATCACTTGCATCAGAACGAGGTGGGCTTGAAGAAGATGTAGACACCCCCCTTGATCTTTTCCTTGCTAGGGATGTGGAAGACATTGAATGATCATCAGGAGGAGTGGCTTCCAATACCTCGGCTTCATTGTCGATTTCCTGATGTGCCCCTACTTCGGGAGGAACAACTATTGTGGGCACTTGTGAACCTCCATGCACCTTTGCTTGCGCATCTCCTTTTGCTGCCTCTCCTTCCACATGTACTTGGGCGTGTACTTGCACATGGTGTTGTTGTTGCGGCTGTGGTTGTTCAACACTTGTCAGATGAGTTACAACAACCTGTGTTGATTCAGGGACATTGCTGCTACTTTCTTGCGATGAGCCAACATCACTGGTCGATGGTGATTGGAGAAGTACTGCCTCTGAAGCACTCAAGGGCTTTGACTTAAGTTGGCGTGGTGGTGGAGGCACTGAACCCAATGGAGCAGGGGTGCTGCTCCCAGCTTGGTCCCCAGCAGATCCTGCTGCTGCAGGCGTACTTTTTTTTTGCTCCCAAAAAACGTGGCGGGTGGCACACCAGCCTCCTAGGTAACTTGCTTCTTCTGCTCCTTACTAGCAACTTTCTTGCTAGAGGAGCTACGGAGAACTTTTTTGGGGGCCATCTTCTTCAGAGCAGGTCAGACAGCAGGCCGCAGTTGCACGAATTGTAGAGTTGTCTGAGGCCAGACGTGACGTCGCGTGACGTTATGCTGCACACACACACCGCTGCAGGACTTCTTCCTGGCACTGGTGGTTCTCTTGAGTCTTGTGCACCTAAAATCAATGGAAGACAGAGGAACATCAGTTCAGTTATACACCACAAAAAAAATCGAAAAACACTGCAAAATCAGCACAATCCCATTCCATCCATGCCCTCCATGATGTTTAAATTCAAGACAACCCACAGAAAGACTAGGCCCATGCAAGACTCACTACCCCTGGGCATTAATAAAGGTTGAAAATTAGGCAAAATGGTTGCAGCCTTGCAGGCCTAACAACAAAGCCTGCATTCAAAATGGCCACTTGCCTGCCAGCACATGGCCAGTGCCTGTAGCTGCACTCAAAATGGCCACCAGCCACATGGCCTGTCCCTCCCCATGAACACCCCCAAAAATCGAAAAACACTGCAAAATCAGCACAATCCCATTCCATCCATGCCCTCCATGATGTTTAAGTTCAAGACAGCCCACAGAAAGACTAGGCCCATGCTAGACTCAAATACCCCTGGTGAAAAGGCCACAAGTACAGCCCCAAAAAACGAAAATCACTGAAAAATCAGCACAATCCCAATCCATCCATGCCCTCCATGATGTTTAAATTCAAGACAACCTACAGAAAGACTAGGCCCATGCTAGACTCAAATACCCCTGGTGAAAAGGCCACAAGTACAGCCCCAAAAAATGAAAATCACTGAAAAATCAGCACAATCCCAATCCATCCATGGCCTCCATGATGTTTAAGTTCAAGACAACCCACAGAAAGACTCACCCACCACTGAGTACCCCTGGGCAAAAGGCCCCAAAACAGCCCAAAAATCGAAAATTCCAAAATTTTAGTTGCAGCAACTGTAATGCCCCAAACAAACTTACTTGTAAAATTTCTAATCCAACAGTGATCCAAAGAAAGTCAAAAAGGCCTCAAATCCAAATATCCAGCAGCATCCACAAAAAGTAATCCTTCCAGCTCCAGATCCAAATGAAAAGTGACCAGGAGATGGACAAAGCACTGGGAGGATCCTGCTGAACAGGAACAGGAAGTTGAAGACTGTGGGGCACTTCCTTCCTCCCACCCCCCTCTCCCCCTCCCCAAAATGGACTCCTCGCTAAAAAAGTGCAGGCAAATGTCAACCTAAGGAGTTATTCAGATAAAAATCATCATTTCAAGAAGGTTTATGCTGCTTGCTGGTGGATTTCTTGTGCAGAATTGCAAATTTTATATTTTCGCTCGCCGCATCTCAAATCTCGCAATTGCGAAGTACCGCGAGACGTGATCTCGCCGTACTCGCGTTGACAAACTCTCGCTGGCAAGCCGCGATGACGTTGCGCGCTCGCCAATTCCCGCGGGATCACACAGCAAGATCCAAAATGGGGCAGCACTCGCAAACTATCGAGAAAAACAACCCGGCAAATGATGATAAACGCCGCGCGCCGCAAAAATTGTATCACCAACGCCGCGCACCGCAAAAAAAATCCGCTGCGTGCGAATTTGCGGATTTTGCGGGAAATTCGCAAATCTCGCGGATTGCGAATTTCCCAAAAATCCGCAAAATCCGCGAGCGAATCGGATTTTCCGCCCATGCTTACTTAATAGCTTGTTTTCCAACTTTTCCTTTTGACTAGCCTTGTATGTATTGGGAGTATATGTTTTAATATGTGTGCTATAAAAGATTGTGCGCCACGGAATAAAGTGGCAGTCTCCTAACAACCTACTCTGTACATCTGGGACAACTGTGCTTAGCTACAGCTAATAAACCTGGTTTTCTATGCCTAACAGAGTGCCATGTGTCTCTGTCCGACAAGGCATGTGAACTCGGAGATTTAAGGCGTGCCCTGCGCCGCAAGGCCTATAAGGCCCGGTTCTTAAGCACCTTCAGGAAAGCACTTCAAATATTCTTTACCGACAACGCTAGTCAATGGGCAAGGTACCTCGTGTCAGCCAATGATACATTGTGTCTGCCAGCTGACTCCCTATTGACACCCAACTGCCAACATCCAGCTTAAAACACCTGCTAAAGAAGCTAAGTGTTCCACTAAAATTATACAGTTTCCTATGCATGAAGTCCACCCAATTTTTCATCCAGAAATACCTGAGTTGACGGATCGGAACAGAGCAATCACTAGACCAGCCGTGGCTGCTCACTTCCAGGAGCAATGGGTTTATTCTCCATGGAAAAGAAGTGAGGTTTTAGCCTTCAAGGCTACACTGCCTGATCCTAGAAAAAATAGCACTGCCTATTACAAGGAGTTAACAGAGGCTCACTCTTCCACTGTAATGACTCTTGCTGAAATTGAAATGTTCTTTGGTCTTCTTACTCCGGTTGATATTTTGCAGCAGGTGCATGCTCAAGATGATGTTGCAGAGTTAGGCAGTAAATGGGATGTGATTAAAGGATGGGATCGGGAAAGGAAGCCTAGAGAAAACCCTGTGCTGAGATTGCCTTGCCTGGTCGTATTATTACACATATGCATACCCTTATTCCACCGAAGAAAGTAAGTTGGGATAGATTGATAGCTTGTCGACAGATTGAGGATGACAGTGTATCTGATTTATTCACTAGGTTTGAAGATACGTTTTTGGATTATAGTGGACAGGATATGTCCATGGAGGGAGGAGTTTGTTAGTCTGTTGACAAGTTTGTTACTAATTTTCTTCCTGAAGTAATGACTCGTTTGCAGGTGTCTGAAATACTTGGTCTATGTCTTCTCCCTCTCTAATCTTGTATATGGCTCAATATTATGAGCATCAGGATCAGGAGAAGAAGGATAAAACAGATAAAAAACACAAGGACTTAAAGAAGAAAGTGTTATTGCAACAGGCGTTTAGGGGAAATAATAGGGGACGGGAGGTCCCTCTCGACAACTCCCATGTACTAGGCAGCCTTCAACGATACACTTGGGACTATTGCATTGTCAGTGATTTGCGGGAGGTTAAAAAAATTGTAGTCCCGTAGTTTCTGGCGGTTCCTGACATTACTACTCTTTTAACGATGATCCCATCTACTGCTAAGTTCTTTTCTGTTAATGATTTGAAAAACACATTCTTCAGTATTCCTATCCACCTGGACAGTAGGTATTTTTTTGGCTTTACACTGGCCTCCAAAAGCTTTAGATTTTGTTGTGCTCATCAAGGCTATAAGGAGAGTCTTGGTATTTATAATCAAGCATTAAAAAGTCAGTTGGATTCACTATCGCTTTCCCCAGGTAATGTATTTGTGCAGTATGTCGATGACCTGTTAATTGCTTCTGATACGGAACAAGGTTGTAAGGACAGTAAGGGTGAACTTGTTGCATTTGGCGCATCATGGACATAAGGTCTCTCTTTCAAAATGTCAATATTGTCGACAGGAAGTTATCTATTTAGGTCGCCTTCTGTCAAAAGAGGGTAGGAGGCTGACCCATGAGTGCATCAGTACCATTAAGAAGAAGCCCATTCCACAAACTCAAAAAGATGTATGTGCTTTTATAGATATTACTTCCTAGTGTCACCAGTGGATCTTAAATTATTCATTAGTAATCAGACCTTTGCTTGCATAAATAGACGCAGAATGTCAGTAGTCTTTTGAGCAATTAAAAACTGCGCTTTGTTCGGCTACGGTGCTTGGCATACCGAACTATAGAAAACAGTTTGTGCTCCATGTTCATGAGATGGCTGGTTGCTCACTTTCCGTCTTAACACACAAATCTGGGGGTAAACAGAGGCCTTGCACTTATTTTTCTGCTGTGCTTGACCCTGTCACAAGGGCCCTTCTGAGTTGTCTGAGAGCGTTTGTGGCTGTGGCCACTTCAATCAGGCAACCGGCTGGACTCGTACTTGATACAGACCTCACAGTCATGGTACCTAATGCTGTGGATACACTTTTGAATAAGACAAAGACACAGCACCTCACCAGTGCACATCTCACTGGTTATGAATTGACATTGTTTGTTAAACATATTACGATCAAAATATGTGCCCCTCTGAACAAGCCTTGTTGCTAACCCTCCCTTCTGAGAACAATGCAGTTGACAAGCATGACTGTATTTTCTTGATGGAAAAAGCAATGAAGGAATGGGTCAACCTGACCGATGTTCCCTTATCTGACCCTCACGGGGAACTATATGTCAATGGCTCCTGTTTTAAAAACCAGATGGCACCACCACTGCAGCCTAAGATATCTCTATGTTGCGTACGGTTGTAGAAACATCACAGCTGCTGAGCTTGATACACTTATTCGAACCTGCAAGTTTAGTGAAGGGATGGTTGTCAATATTTATACTGACGGCCAGTATGCAGGTGTTGTGCATAATTTTTGGTGATTGTGGACGGAGATAAGGTTTCTTACCTCTCATGGTACCAAGATTCAACATGGGCACCTTATTTTGCGGCTCTTATCTGCTTTAATGCTCCCCAAGAGATTAGCAATAATTAAGTGTAGCGCTCATAAGAATGTTATTGAAAGTGTGAAGGAGATATAAAGTGAAGTCACAATAGAGTAATTAGCAAAATGGCACGAGAGTACAGCGCAGTTAAATGAGGAAGGGTGTTGGATTGATAAATCTGGACAACAGAAATGGATGTTTCCCGATGCATATGTACTTCCTGTGATTATTATGACTCATGGTACAGCTCATATCAGTGGGAACGTAATTTTTAAATTGTTAGCCCCTGTATGGCATAACGATAACATTTCCAAGACAGTTGCACATTTGGTGAAACCTTGCATGGTCTGTATGATAAATAATCCAGGGTAGGGTACCCTTACACCACCTGGTAATTTTGCACCACCTACTTTCCCTTTTGAAGTCTTTCAAATGGACAGCATTGAACTAGGGAGATGTATTAATCTTGAGTATGTTTTAGTGGTTATCTGTGCGTCAGCAAGTGGGTTAAGACTTATCCCACTAAGGACAATACGGCCATTAAAACTGCAAAAGTACTCCTTAAAGAGTATTTTCCTCAATTCGGTTTGCACTGAATTATCTGGAGTGACAGCGGGAGTCATTTTAATGGGAAAGTGATTAAATTGATTTGTGAAGGTTTGCATATTAAACAAAAATGTCATGCTGCCAATCATCCACAGTCAGCGGGTTTGGTTGAGAAGAACAATGGTACTCTCAAACTAAAATTGGCAAAGATTCAGGAGACTACAAGGAGGAAATGGCCAGATGCTCTACTGTTAGGTCTTCTGTCAACAAGAACTACAGCCCATTCTAGAATAGAATTGTCACCTTAGTAGGTCATGTTCGGATGCCTGGCATATGTATGGGGCATCCAAGGTACTATTTCGACATTGAATATCCTGTGTTGCTTGATTATCTTGGCCAGTTAACCAAAAGTTTATGTTCTATTCGCCAACAGGAGCAGGAGTCCCTACCTTCCATACCAGAGGCGCCCGGCTAATATATTAAGCCTGGGTACTTCATCCTGGTACAGAATTTCCAGAAGAAGAAAAGTCTGAAGTCACGCTGGAAAGGTCCTGAGCAGGTTCTGTTGGTGACACGGACGGCTGTAAAGGCTGCTGGTCGAAAGAACTGGGTGCATGCCATCCACTTTAAGAGGATTCCTTTACCTTTGCCAAATGACCAGTGGGTCAAAGAGGGAATATCCAACACCAAATGTGAGCAAATGCCAACGTTTTTTCCCTTTAGTGATGCCAAATTGACCTGGACAGAGACAGATGAAGAGAATGAGGATGTTTTGAATTAAGTTGTCTCATCAGAAATACAAGCTGTCACAGTGCCTGGTGCTTCCAGGT
This sequence comes from Lissotriton vulgaris, assembly GCF_964263255.1. NCBI lineage: Eukaryota > Metazoa > Chordata > Amphibia > Caudata > Salamandridae > Lissotriton > Lissotriton vulgaris. Next base: position 1,732,259,478 of record NC_141689.1, on the reverse strand, counting down.
ACAATTTGCGCCATTGGCTGGGGGCTACTGAGTCCAAGGGAAAAGCATATTAGAGATGGACTGAATGAGATAGGTAGTGCTGAACAACAGTACCCTCTTTACCTGGGCAAACGTCTCCAACTGGTTCATAACCAATCCACCAGAGTTATCCACCGGCAGCCCCGCTGGCAGTCAGCTAGGCCTCTGCTAAAAGAACTTCACTGGCTTCCTTTTCCTCAGCGAGTAGCCCTCAATGTATCAATATCCTTCTGCCAAGGTATATCCCCTCCCGCAATCTTCGATCTGCTAATCTTCATCTTCTGGTCACGCCAACTTTCAAACTGCAACGTCAGGGCGGACGCAGGTTCGCTACTCTTGCATCCGGATTCTGGAACTCCCTCCCTCTGAGGATCCATTTCTGTACCGACCTCCTAGCATTCAGGAAGCAGCTTAAGACCTGGCTCTTTTCATCAGCTTAGGCATGCTCCCCTGTCTATCTGGGTCTTCTGTCAGTCAGCGCCATGAAACCCCTGGGTGTACATGCGCTATATAAAAGACTATTAACATAACATAACATAACAACATAACATAACATAACATAACATAACATAACATAACATAACAGTACCAACAAAATTATTGCAAAGAGTGCAAATTCTGTGCTCATTTTGCCTTTGTTGTTTGAACATTAGTTAAGGGTAGCAAAAGTATACTTTGAAGGCATACCACCTGTATCAGCGTGGGATAGATTAGAAGAGCTTAGGACAGAGCAAGCTCCACCGCCAGTGCTCAGTACGTCAACCTATTGATGTACAAAAGGAGCCCGTGCAAGTTAGGCTCTAATAGACACTGAGAACTTAATATTTTCTTGCATTTTCTTTTTTGAATTCATTATGCACCCTTTTGGCAGAAAGGTTATAGAAGAGGAGCAGCCAATGGTTCCTACTGCACAGCATAGTATGATGTGGTCGAGAAAATCAAAATAATATGTGTTATTCTTTTGATTTTGCTGATAATACTGTGTGGGGTATCATGGGTTTTGGAAGATGCTCAAGGTTTGCCTATAAGCAGTAAGGGTAAGGGTATTTCCCTGCGATGAAAGAAAAGAACAGCCCTGAGTATTGTATTTTTGGAAACACATAAGAGGTTCTTCGGTGAGGGGACAGCTTGTTACCCCACTCAATCTGACACCAGTCTGTGGCCTACATATCCATTGGCACTCGTAAATGATAAAATACTTGACCACCTCAGTTAACAGAAGTGAAAGGAGTGTTTGGTTTTGATTATCGGGGTCGCTGTCTATATCATAGAAAGCCACTGGGGGTGGGTTATCCAGTTTGTGATAACACTACACTTTGCAATAATTTTTTATATGGAAGAACAGATTATAACATTAGTAGGTTGGCATTATGAGGAGTTGACAGTTCCTCGAGAGGCTGGTTATTACCTTGCTTGTTGCCCCATTGTGAACCGTATGGATACTTCATTGTATATAAATTGTTCAGGAATAGTGTTGCACAAACATACAATCCCTTTAGTGAATACAGAGGTTCGAAGTTCAATTGGAATTAATTCTAGGTATGCTGCAGTAGATTATGAGGGGCCGATTTATGCCCACCCAGGGTTTTACTTTTTGTTTATTGGGGCTTATTTCAATGTCTATAATACTACAGATGATGTCATTCTTGGAATGGTATTGCCTTTGGGCATGCCTTGTAAATACACCACACCTAAAATACGATGGGTTAAATGGACACTAACTAAAGAATTCTGTGAGAGAGTGACCGATATAGACGTTAATATTTACAATAATGCTATCACTTTTGGATACTTCCTTTCCTCTATTTTCACATTGGGTGGTAATTCCATGGCCAGGGGTGAAAAAGATAGAGAATATTTTGGATGTAAGATGCAAAGTCTATCTAATACTACAGTAGCAACTTTGCGCGACATCACAACTCAGTTGGAGAGTATGCAGATGTATCCTGAACAGACTAGATAAGCAGTGGACTTTATTCTAGCTAAGAGTGATGGTGTATGTACTGTAGCTGGCGATCAATATGTGGTCGGTATCAAGAAAATGGAAAATAATATTATCAAACACAGTTTAGACATTCTTGAAAATGCCAAAGGAATGGAAAGGGGGAATTGGAGTTGGTCCCATTTTGGTATCTGGGCTGGATTCTTGAAAAAGTGCTTTATCTGATTGTGGTATTGGTGCATTGCTGTGTTTTTGTTCAGTGTCTTCCTTTTTGCTGTTCGTATTGCACCACTATTCTCACACCCAAAAAGAAGATATCACTTCATGATACAAATGCTGCTATAATGCTTCAAAAGTATTTTGATGATCTGATGAATATTGACACTAACTAAAGAATTCTGTGAGAGAGTGACCGATATAGACGTCAATACTTACAATAATGCCATCACTTTTGGATACATCCTTTCCTCTATTTTCACATTGGGTGGTAATTCCATGGCCAGGGGTGAAAAAGATAGAGAATATTTTGGATGTAAGATGCAAAGTCTATCTAATACTACAGTAGCAACTTTGCGCGACATCACAACTCAGTTGGAGAGTATGCAGATGTACCCTGAACAGACTAGATAAGCAGTGGACTTTATTCTAGCTAAGAGTGATGATGTATGTACTGTAGCTGGCAATCAATATGTGGTCGGTATCAAGAAAATGGAAAAGAATATTATCTAACACAGTTTAGACATTCTTGAAAATGCCAAAGGAATGGAAAGGTGGAATTGGAGTTGGTTCCATTTTGGTATCTGGGCTGGATTCTTGAAAAAGTGCTTTATCTGATTGTGGTATTAGTGCATTGCTGTGTTTATGTTCAGTGCCTTCCTTTTTGCTGTTCCTAGTGCACCACTATTCTCACACCCAAAAAGAAGATATCACTTAATGATACAAATGCTGCTATAATGCTTCAAAAGTATTTTGATGATCTGATAAATATTGATGAGAGAATATTTGAGAATTCATCCCTCTTTGCTGTTTCGCTTTCTGATGCTGATGGTATGGAGTGCTCATAACTGTACCCTAATGTGATATATTAATAATGTTCGCAATATTGCTTTCCTTTGCTATGGTAGAAAATGTTTTAGCTCATGCTAAAAGGAGGGTCTGTTAGAATGGCCCAGTTGCGCTTACACAGTGCCCTACGTAAGTTAGCATTTGCTGCACCATTTTCTCTTCAGGTGTCGTTTTAGGTTGTTCGAAACTGATCTTGTTCAATTCCAAGAAATGCCCCCTCCTGAGTTTCATTTCCAACACGTTAGGTTTTGTTTCAGTAATGAGTACACTGTTGATGGCAGCGCATCGCTTTCTCACTAGACAGAGGCCCTCTCCCACTTGTCTGGTGGTGGGCTCAGGATGGAACGACCTTCGACTATGCTTGTTTGTGTTAGATATGAGCGCTGAAACCTTTTTTTGTACTTGACTGTTTAGCTGCATCTGCTTGGAAAATTCCCCTGTGGGTGTGTTCTTGCCTGGCTATGAAACATACGTAATGTATCTTTTTGCTTGTCGAGTTAAGGTCCCTCTGTACCACTCTTCAAGACTGTGCAGATGGGGCTCCACTCTGAGTGCATCTGACTAAAACAATTATTGGTATATTCTCCACTTTTCTTCCGACTCTTCATTTGGTATGGAAGGCTGAGAGGTAATCCAAGGGCACTCAGGTGGCCCTAAGCAGGTCACTTCCTTCAAACATTATCTCCTCTCTTTTCTAGATTTCCTGTAAACTATATTCACAAGATACCCAAATGTAGGTCTCATTACAAAACATCACACCCAACTTCGAATCATTGATACCTGACTTCTTCACATCCATTAGGTGTTGAATGTCTCTCTGATTTCGAAGGGTGAAACTCATCTAAAACTGAGGAAATCTGTTTCCTGGCACTTTCTGCCTAACTCATTTTCTTGCACATTTTCCCCTTGCAGTCCGAACCTTCACTCTCTGGTCAGAAACCTCACTGTACTTTTTAACCCTCACATATGGGGAATCATTATCAACTGCCACAGTAGCCAAACATCCGATTTGATACATTCTCAAGTACATCTGAATCAGTTCATTCCACGCTGCCAAGTGATGGAGCAACATATTCTGACTATTGTAACTCACTGATCAGTCTCCCACTTTATTCCATTTACTCAGTGAATAAAATGTAAGACTCTGACTTGTGATTCCCTTAAAATCCTCACCAGTCCTCCTCACAAAGCTCTGTTCAAATAGCTTTTTACTACCATTTAAAGCTATAACGCCATTTCTTCAGCTATTTCCCTCAAACTCTCAATCTGCACATCTGCCATTTCAATTTACACTCAGCCAGTCAAAACCTCTGCATTAATCACAACCCTCTTAATGCAACTTCGATGTTCTGGTCCTTCAACCTATTTGGACAACCTGCATTTGAACTCAAGGACAACTGAATTGGGAGCAACCAGGGGTATTGTTATTGTTATTGTTATTTAGCCATGTTTTTAATGCTTTCCTAAATACCAGCAGATTGGTCATTGTTCTAAGGTGTATTGGGAGATCGTTCCATGCCTTGGCAGCATTGGATACAAAACTTCTGCCCCCTCCCGACTGGCTTTTTTCAAATGAGGCACCGTCACCATTTTTGCATTTGATGACCTCAATGATCTTTTCGGTGCATACCAGGGTAGGCGTAACTGACGTAATTCTCCATAGTGTAGTTACTCATAACTACCACAAAATTACTTACAATTATGTGCAATTATGTCAGAAATGTAATCAATCATTTAGAGCTATTTTCCCTAGTGCAAAATGCACCCTTGCATCCAAAATGGGCCTGAGGATGCATTTTGTGCTAAGGTAGAGGAGAAAAAAGGTAGCTGTTCCTGGTAGTGGATGTTCTAGTGTAATGGGTGTACTTTAGTGGCATCCAGGTATCCAGAAATGGGAAGACAAAAAAACTATTGAAAAACGTCTGATAAGGATGCAGTACAGAGCTGGAAACCAAAAGTCTAACATTACTACTTTTCGGTATTCACAAAGGTAGAATTCATACAAAAGGCTAACTTTACTAGTAGTAACCTACCTTTGTGAATACCAAAAAGTAGTAAAGTTAGACTTTTAGTTTAAGTTTACCTTTGTGAATACCGAAAAGTAGTAAACCTAGACAAAAGTATCAGTTTACTTTTGTGAATCAAGCCCAATAAGTCAATGGTTATGGAATTGTCTTCAATTACATCCACCAGTAGTGCTACATTGACTCATGTACCCTTAACTGTTTTGCTTTGAAATGAGGGCACAATGTAAAACCACTTCCAAGTTGGGAGGTATCTGTTTTACAGAGGGAAACCTTTCCTCTGGATACAGCTTTCCCTTTCAGACTCATGTTGTGTGACTTCAAGGGAAACAAGCAGCGTCATAGGAACAATTGCATGCTCTCCCTAATATCGTCACACACGGGAACCATTTCTTTTTTAACTACCACCAGTTCCTTTAAGAGGCACAGGCTGCTTTAAAAAAAAAAACATGTTTGGGAATGCAGAAGCAGGGATAGGAGGTTTGATGTTCCTTAAAGGCAACCATCCCTGTATTTTCAGCCAATCACAATCAGTTTCAGTGACCCGCTTAATTTATAGTTATTTAGGCAGATTTTTAAGCAACCACCTGCGAATGGGCATTTTTGCGATCTATCAATTAGTATTAAAATAACAGGCAGTTCACAGAAAATAGGTTCTGCCTGCCTGAACATACATCAGGCCAAAAGTATGTTGTAGAAATGCTCCTGCTGCTCAAATTAGTAAGAATAAAAATACAAATGACTGTGAGTAGAATTGTTTTTTTAAACCTAACAATAAGTATTAATCATTTCTTATCAATAAGCAGCCACCCATTGATAATCATCTACTGTCCATCCTTCACCTGTTTCACTTCGCAACTCGACGGATATGACCTTCAGTAACCTCCCTAATCCCCGAAATGTGTCTATTAGCTTAACACTCTCCTTCTTTGCAGCTGTTTTCGAACTATATACATAACAATGCAACATACCATACCGATTGTGGAAATGGATGCGTTTCTTATTTTCCCATCTACGTCGATTTACAGGTTACACTACCATTGTACTCCTCTGAGGTACCGTGAGACACATGGAAGCATCTGCCTCTAAGGTTTAATTTTAGCTGGTTGTTTTCCAATTCAGATGTACTCATTATTTTATTTGAGAGTTGCAGCGGTCATCTTTGTTTTAATCCAGAGAATAAATACGTTTTAAAAATGAAGGTTTGTGCTTAGGAAAAACTTCAATTTCTAGTTTCTCAGAAACCTCAGACAGTATTTAGAAGAATGGGGTATTCTCTAGCGAATATCTGTTCATCATTTTTGCATGCCTTATTAAATCATCGTTAGGTGGTTTAACCCAAAAAAGAAAAAGAAAATCCAGTAGACGTGTTGAAACATTCATAAGATTGACAAGTGAAATGCCTCATCTGATCATATACTAATGAGGAAAACTGTGGAGTGGAAATAGAAACCACATCTTATGCAAGTAACCCACATTGTTCTACTTTAGAAGAGTAACAGCAGGAAACGTATTGCTAGATGGCTGCACGATGATAAGCTGGCACTGTATAAAAAGCCTAAAAAATAAAGATGAAAAAGAAAGAAAGAAACGTTCATTCGTCTATATGAAGTTAAAACAAATTCTAGGAAGGAAAGTATTGGTCTTTCTGAAAAAGTTTCCTTCAAATTACAGAGCAAATGAGTTTCGTTTGCGGTGGAAGGGGCACTAAAGGAGCAGGCTAAGAGTCATGGATGGTTGTCGCTGTCGGGTGAAATTCCTGTTGGTGTCACAGATGCTCCTATCTGGTGCTTCCCATTGGTGGTCAACCTGAGCTGTCGATGCTGTGGTGCAAAGTGCAGCCCTCACACTGCCAGGCTTTGTTGGTGTAGCATGAGGAGTCAGGTTTGCTGGATTTTTCGCTGGTGGGTGTTGTGGATGGCAAGATCTTAGTGTAAACCGACCAGGTGCACTGGTGAAATCCGCAGAAACATCAGGGGAGCTCAACTGAGGTCTGAGAGGTACAACCTAGGCGTCAGAAACCCACTCCAGCAGAGGCCTGCAAGACTTAAGCAGGTCCACACAGCAGGTCAGCTGTAGGGAGCATCTTGGGCTTGCTATGTCCCTGTAGCTGAGAACAGGAGGCCAGCATTGCTGACCCTGTAAGTCACTTCAGTCTGGGATGTATAATGCTGGTCAAATCTTCCTTCTCAACCAGCAGGGCAGCAGAGTGGCAGTCCTTCCAACAGAAAAGCAGCACAGCAGTCCTTCTTCTATAGTATCCACAGCTGCAGTGGTGTACTGAAGAGTTGTGAGGAACTTCTAGCTGGTTCCCTTTGAAGATTTCCTAAATCCCCTGTCCTGGCTCTAGACTAATTACAGTGGGTGTGCATCCTTTTTGTGAAGGTCGAGCATTTGCTATTCAGGTGTAAGTAGGTCTGTGCCTAGCTCCACCCTCCCATCCAGCCAGTGATGACCTGTCCAGGGACACCTGAACTCTCCATTGTGTGTGGTTGTCTAGGATAGACAAAGCCCCACTGCCAACTATCCCTAGTTATGTGACTCAGAGACAGGCTGCAAGCACTAAATGGCTAAGGCAGGAAAATGTCAACTTTCTAAAAGTGGCATTTTCAGAATTTTACTTCAAAATATGACTTTCCCATAAAAGAGGAGTTTTCATCACAATTCCAAATGTACCCGTTTACCTGTTCCCACTTGGAAGTTCAGCTTTTTACGTGTTATAAGGTAACACCAATGTTATCCTATGCATGTCTTGTAGTAGTACAAAACAAATTATTTAGCTTTTCATTACTGGTAAATGTAAAACTTAAAACTATGTGTCATACTTTTTAAATACATGGTACACTGCCCTCCGGGCTGTTTAGAACCTACTGTAGGGGTGACCTATATTTATTAAAAAGGCAGGTATGAGTCTAGCAAAAGTGCGCACACACAAGCTGCTATGTCAGCCTTGAGATAGGTTTGCTAGGCTATTTAAGAGGGTGGCTCAACAAGTACTGTAGGCCCACTAGAAGCATTTAATTTACAGGTCCTGGTACATGTAATACTACATTATTAAGGACTTTAAAAAAAAATTGACAGTTGGAAACAAGCCAATGTTACTATGTTTTGAGCTCACATATTATTTTAGCACGTGTTAGCAGTAGAAAAGGTATCACTGACATAATATTGATCACAACAATATTGTGATACAAAACTATAGTGTAAAAAATATGATTACACACATTTCATTTCCCTAGACTTATCATGGTAAGTACAAAAATATCTGAAAAGCAAATATCGCTTCACACTGATATAATTAAAAAACATATATACATATCATTTTTTAACATATATAGTTTAAAAGGGTAAACCTTAAATATTCTAGTTTATAACATTAACAAAATTTAAATCAAATAAATGCAAGTATCATTTAATACTTTATATAATAATATACAAATAAAAACATACACATAAACATATATGTAGGTATTTGTATATATACATATAGATAGAATAACACCTATTTAAAATATTTTTTTACATTATAGTACATATTATGTGCTTCTTTAATTTACTACTATAAAAATAATATATATCTATAACTATGCATATTTATATAAATATGTAAAACAAATCAAAGACAAAAAATAAATACCAAATTCATTACATTTGAAAAACAGAAACAAGAAATTAACTAAAGAAAAAATATATTATTCAAAATTAAAGAAATTATAATATTATTTACATTTAAACTATATTTAAAAAAGTATTGCTAGGAATAATAGACATACGATTCCACTCCAGTGTGTGCACACGTAGGAAAAGCATTGGACTCCAGAGAGGATCAATTTACTATTCCCAATCCAGTGTGTGCAAAAGTTGGGAAAGCATTGGACATCCGAGGGGTAAAACTTACTATTCCTACTCCAGTCTGTGCAACAATATGGGAAGCATATGAAACTATATTATTATGATATTAACAACAATGATTATTTGGAAACAATATTACTTGCCTGAGAAATATATATTCTTGACAACGATATTTCTGCCTTACAATATTTTTTGTATCACATTATTTTTTTTACCAATATTTCTGCAAAGCAATATTTAAAACTCAATATTTTGTCTAAATACCATGGAAAAAATGCACAGTCTAATGCCAACAAAAACAAGATAACAAAATATGGAGAGACCACCCTAAGGCTAACAGGTTTAACAGAAAATATAATGAATGAACTAGGGCCGTATCATAATGCTGTTTTCTGTGCGGCACCGGAGCAGCAGATATGTGTGCAATGTCCGAATAGGACATAAAATGGACCAGGTCACCAAATTAAAAATGCCCCCATTAGTAAATTAGATAGTTAAAAAAAGATTGATATTTGCAAATTAGGGCAGTTTTGAACTTGCAAAAACATGCTGCATATGTTTCGTGCATGTTATGGGAGAGTGCATGGATTTGAGCTTTCTGCAAGCAATATTTGTTTTTATGTCAGGGAAATCAACAATAAAAACCAGCTCACCAGACCATAAAACAGGCCCACAAACATCCCAAAAATCAGCCCAACACTGACCTGTCAGAGCAGCCCGTGGAGTTACCAAACAGCCTGATTTCCTTGGACAGGCCTGGTTTTCAGGCGACTGTCCCATTGTCTCAATGGTTTTTCTAATTTTAAATACATGGCCCTTTTTGTGAGATTTATGTCAACTCATGCAGCAGAGCAGAATTTAAACACATGCTCAGCTGTTCTAAAATCTTAAATAACTCACATAATTGATCTTTTTGTTTGAGGCAGAGCAGGAGATCAGCTGCATGCTCCCAGCAGAGGGGAGACACAGTGGGAAGGAGGCTGGGGGGGGGGGTCTGGGTTGAGTCCTGCCATAGCTATTGTTATGTAAACGTAGGCTTGTAAATGTGTTATTTCACAAGATTATGTTTTTATCTGACCACCTTCTGCGCTGCCTGAGAGAAAAAAGAAAAAGATAACTTACATAAGTTAGTTCAGACAATTCAGCTTTGCTTGTGAAATAATATATGTGTATATGTGTGTGTGACACTGATGCCATCAACTAGTGAGTGTGTTTTGAAAATGTTTCTAAGACTTAAAGAAATATGCTAAGCTACTGCATGAGTTAAATTACTATTCTTTTTGTACTACTAATAAGCAATACTGTTACTAACAAATGTCATCTGAGTGGCCATGTGACTGTCTGTATCTGTGTGGGAGTGACCATGTGGGTGGCTGTATGGGTATGTGAGTGGGTGTGTAAGTGGCTGTATGGATGAGTGAGTGACTCTGTGAGTGACTGCTCTGGTGAGAGAGTGGGTGTGTGAGGGGCTGTATTGTTCACTCAATGTCTGAATGTATGGCTTTATAAGTGAGGGCCTTGGCGTGCAATACATCTTAATATGTGTAAATGGGTTTGTAAGTGGTTTTGTGAAAGAGTGAATGCATGTGTGAGTGGCTGCATGGGTAAGTGAGTGGCTGTGTTAGTAGCTGTATGGGTGAGTGACAGTCTGTGTAAGTGGCTGTATGGGTGAGTGAGTGAATGTGTGAGTGAATGCTTGGGTGAGTGACTGGCTGTGTGAGTGGCTGTATTGATGAGTGAGTGGGTGTGTGAGTAGCTGTAGGGGTCTTTGAATGGATATGTTAATGGTGGTGTGGGTATGTGTGTGGGTTTATGTGATGATGTATGGGTATGAGTAGGTGCGTCAGTGGATCTCAGGATGATGTAATCAGTGATGACATTAGTGATGTCATGAGTGATGTCACTGACCATGTTGTGAGTGATGTAATATGTGAGGTCATAAGAAGTGCATTGTGGGGCATAAGTTACAGTTAGCTCTTTTAACTATAACTGCTGAATTTCAATGGATTTGTGTGAGTGAAATCTGAGCCTAAATATAACATCCCGGTAACCTTTATTTTTTTTCATTGAATTTCTAAGGTTTTTTTTACATTTTATTTCCTAACTATAATGTCCCTATAACCTTTGTTTTTATTTTTTAATTTCGAAGGATTTAAAAAAATATATATTTCCAAACTGTAACCTGTAACCTTTCAGAGCGGGTGTGTGAGTGGCTTTATAGGTCGATGGGTGGGTGTGTGAGTGGTTGTATGGGTCTGTGACTGGGTGTGTAAGTAGTTAGCATGGGCGGATTTCGCAGATCCACAATCAACGAATTTGCGGATTTGCGTATCGCGATTCTGCAAAATCCGCGAATTTGCGGATTTGCGGATTTTGCGGGCTTTTTAAATGGGGGGGGGGTCTTCCATGCGAGTTCAAGTGCCTCTTGTGTGTATAAATGGTCAGAGACCGATCAGAGCAGCAGATGAAGAGAAAGAAGCTCCTGGTCACAGGAACAGCACGAGGATTGCGCTTGTGAAAGTCAAGGATACAAAGGCCTCTATCCAGCATCACAGCTGATTTTCGACGGTAGATTTGGGAAGAAGGCACACCTGCCCAGCCTCGACGACCCTCACGATTGTTTTTGGGCTGATGAATGAGTCACTGAATTTGAGCTTCAACTAGTTCCAGTGACAATGTGTGTGTTACTATGCAATCGCCCCGAAGGGCGCAGGGGTACCTTGAGTGAGATATCCATCATAGTGGGTAATTGGCGGGAAGACGGTGCACACCGCGAGTGTGTGAGCGGGGCCAAACGGGCGGGGCTTTCATGCGAGTTCACATGCCTCTTGTGTGTATAAAAGGTCAGAGACCGATCAGAGCAGCAGATCAAGAGAAAGAAGCTCCTGGTCACAGGAACAGCACGAGGATTGCGCTCGTGAAAGTCAAGGATACAAAGGCCTCTATTCAGCATTACAGCTGATTTTCGACGGTAGATTTGGGAAGAAGGCACACCTGCCCAGCCTTGACGATGCTCACGATTGTTTTTGGGCTGATGAATGAGTCACTGAATTTGAGTTTCAACTAGTTCCATCGGCCATGTGTGTGTTACTATGCACACTGATGTGCGCAGGGGTCCCTTGAGTGAGCTGTCCATCCATCATCCTGTAACTATTTTAGGATGGCGCCGGCAAGCTGCCAGCGCCATCCTTAAATAGTTACTAAATTAGCTTCATCAGGATTAGGAAGCACTAATAGATAAAATAAAGCAGGTGCTCGAGCACCTGCTTTATTTTATCTATTAGTGTTTCCTGTTGAAGCTAACTTAGTACCTATTTTAGGATGGCGCTGGCAGCTTGCCGGCGCCATCCTAAAACAGTTACAACTTCAAGCTTGAAGGCTTGAACTTTTGCCCCCCGAATCCGCCCCTCGCGGATTCCCCGATTTTCGATAAATTCGCGGGAGTTCGCGGATTGCGGATTTACCGAAAATCCGCGAAATCCGTGAGCGAAACGGATTTTGCGCTCACGCTTAGTAGGTAGATATGTGGGGATGTGAGTGCATGTGTGAGTAGCTGCGTGGGTGTATGAGTGGGTTTGTGAGTGGAGGTGTGAGTGGGTATAGGGGTCTGTGAGTATGTGGTGAGTGTGTGTGTGTGGCTTTTTGGGTCTACTCAGAAATGCCACTGTGGGAAACATGACATGACATGTGGTGACATGAGGGGTTCTTGGCCCCCAATGACCCTCAGCACCCAAGGGACTTCACCCCCCCACGAGTAGTGCATGACGAGATGTGTTTGCAGAGTGGTGAGGAATGGGCAGGCCTCTGATGAGCTCTCAGAAAATCTGTTGTTTGGGACTTACTGATGGTAACAGGAGAGGGTTTTGGCCCCAAAGGATCCTCTGAATGAGGAGTGCACCAGGAGGCATGTTTGCAGAGTGGGGAACAAAGGAAGCAGGGCTTCTGATGAGCTCTCAGCAATCCAACTGTGTAGGACCTACTGGTGGTAACAGGAGGAGTATGTGCCTGCCAAGGACCCTCAACATCCAATGGGACTTCATCCACCAACAAGTAGTGTACCATGAGGTGCATTCTGCAAAGTAGTAGACAAAGGGGATGGGGGCTCTAAGATAATATAAATACTCCGAAAGAGAAGACTAACAAACTACATAGAGATAAATCTACACCAAACAAGGGTACTACCTCGTAACTAGATAGATAGATAGATAAGCTTTATTCGATAAAAAGATTTATCATAAAAGCATTTTACAGAACAAGGAATTATAAAACACAATTTTAAAACACAGCTAAAAATTCAACACAGATAGAAAAATATAATGTACAGTGAAGGAATCATAAAAATGACAGATCATGTCTTTAAAATAATCATAAATTCCATAGATCTAAAATTTCCATTACAGAAGAAAAGAAGGTCTCAAGCCATATAATTCCCCGACTTGGGATAGGTACACTGAAACAAAACCAAGGTTCCTTTTCCTAAGCATTTGTGATTACCTTATAATTGTCTCTGTGCTTTTGTCTGATTAGCCAGACACGCCCCAGGTATTAGGCTACACCATAAACTATTGTCAGAGAGGAGGTGTCGGTTTTCAAGATACGCAGGGCCACAATATGGCTCATAAAGCCCAGTACCCTGCATACTGGTTTAAGCCACTTTTCTCTGGTGTTTTTATATGCCGGGCATGCCAGAAAAAGGTGGGCGATAGACTCCTCGGGGTGGCCACAACTAGGGCAGGGATCCGGAACATGGTTTGGTCCTTTCCATTGTGAAGTTAAGGTGTTGACTTGCAGGGTTCCAAATCTCATCTGCGTGTACAGGCACCTATCCCTAGGTATCTAAATGAAGTTGAGATAGGGTTCCAGACTGCAGATGCTTTTATGCTCAAAGAATCCCTCTGTTAGTTTCCCTGGTTTTTGGGTAGATTGATCACGTTTTGACACCCATTCCCAGTAAGCACGTTTTAACTCCTGCTTGGGGGGGGGGGGTGTCTGAGAAGCCCAAGCCTCACTTAGCCCAATAAGGCCAGTAAGGTATCTGAGGTCTGCCAGCCATTTTATCCTGCGCCCTGAATCAATGGCCAACAGTTCGTCAAAAGCAGCGGCGTAGTTGGACAGCTCTGCGGACATCTTTAGGCGAGCCCAAAAAAGCAAGGGACGGAGTCTGGCAATATCCTGTATATGCCTTCTGCCGGTGTCATAGAACAAGGGTTTCAGGGGGGTTGAGGCGGGGAGCGAGGTAATAGATCTTAAAAATTTGTTCTCAGACTTGGATAGATCTCCAAGTGTCTCCATGCCCCACAGTTCTGCTCCATAGAGGGCCGAAGGTAATGCTTTCCCCTCATCGATTGCGAGCGCCGGAGCAACCAGCCTACTCACAGAGAGGTTCTGTTCCCTAATGATGGCCCCGGACACCCGTTTGTGATTTAGGAGCATCTTATCTAGGTGGGAAGCCCACTTCATACCTTTCGTGATTCTAATCCCTAGATAATCAAAGGAATCAACAACGTCTAGCGGGACCTTGTTTAGGGAGATGTTATTCCTAAAACGTTTGGAAGGATTGATGGTCATCAGTTTGGTTTTATCAGTGTTGATGGTTAACCCCTGCTCCTTGCAAAATAAATCAAATCCGTTGAGCAGTTTTTGGAGGCCGGCGTGTGACTTTGAAATTAAAAGTGTGTCGTCGGCAAACAGAAGGGTGGGTGTCTTCTCCCCTGCTAATGCAGGGGCGTCTGCTGGTTCCTCATTAAGGTGGCCCACCACACCATTGATAAATAAAGAGAATAGGGTGGGGGCCAACACACACCCTTGACGTACCCCTCTGTTCTCCACGATCCTCTCAGTCAACTCCCCTTTGGTTCCCCATCTTATCTTTGCGTAGTTATGGCAGTGTAATTTTTTTAAGAAGTCAGGATATAAGGTGGTATGCCCAGGTGTTCTATCACCTTCCAGAGTTTGTCACGAGGGACCAGGTCGAAAGCGGTCCTCAGATCTATGAAAGCCAGGTACAAGCTCCCTTTCCCCAAGGTAACTGACTTCAATAGATCATGAAGAATCTGAGGACCTGGTACATTGTGCCCACTTTCTGCCTAAATCCTGCCTGGAAGTGTGAAAGGATGTTTCCCTCCTCCATCCAGGCTCTGATTCTTGAGAGAAGAACCCTACCAACCACCTTCTGTATCACGTCAATCAGGCTGATTGGCCGATAGTTCGCAGGGTCCTCTCTGCTCCCCTTTTTAAAAATTGGAACTGCCTCAGCTCTTTTCCAGGAGTCTAGAACGGCAGCTCCTCTGGCTATCAGGTTCATAACAAGAAGAATGAACTGGGCCCACAGTATGGGGTCGTTTAAAAGCAAATCCCCTGGAAGACCATCAGGGCCTGCTGCCTTCCCAGGGGTAATACTATTTATTGCTAGCTCGACCTCATGAAGATCAAATCTATCAAAAGCTTCCTGTTCTTCGCCAGCTTCAGGGGCAGGTTCTGTTATTGGGAGCTCTGGACAAGCTTCACCTGAGTAGAGGTTCAAAAAATGTTCATGCCACTGAAGGCAGGTAATGTGATTTGGCATTGGGTCCTCTAGTTTCCTGTCCCTACGATTGATTAAACTCTAGAATAGAATGGAGTCCTTCGATAACGATGCTTCCTTCAATTCCTGCCAAAGAGCCTCCTCCCAGGTTCGTTTAGCCTCAAACAAGGCCCTAGCATATTCTTTCCTTGCAATCTTGACTGCGATTGGGTCTTTTGCCCTTATACCGGACCCTATGTCTGCCTGTTTTTCCCTGCATTTTTTAGAGTACCAAGGATTACTGGGTTTTTTAAGATCATGTTTCTTGGCAGGGTACCCTTCCAAAATAAAAAAGGAACTGAGCCTATCTATCGCAACTTGATAGAAATTCTTGAAGTTGGATATAGTCTGCTCCCCCCCTGCACTATAAAGTGTTGTCAATTCGATGCTCTTGGCAACTACTTCCTCCCTGATGCATGGTAATTTCTCCTCGTGTTGTGAGATTTTGTGCCATTTCAAGCGGCACTTACAGTTGGAAGGGATTACCTCTCTACTTGCCATTAATGGGCGATTACGTACCTTGGGTCCAGACTGCTGCCAACTGTTATTTAGCTGCATGCAGAGTGAGTTGTGGCCACTGTCCAAGGAGGCTACAACTTCCATATCGATTAAGTCACGCCATAGGCGAACATCCAGGAATATGTAGTATATTCTAGAGGGGGAACATATCCGGTTAAAAGTGTATGCGCCATGTTGGTTGGAACGAGTTCTCTCGTTCACGGCCCTTAGGTCATACTCCAACCCCAGGGCATTTATTTAAATAGCTCGCTCGGACCATTTTTTAATTGGGGCTAAGGTGAGGGGCGAAATATCCCATTTGACATCCTCTTCAGCAATTCCCTCTTGGTCGTCCAAGCTTAGAGGTTCAAAGGTCACATTGAAATCCCCAGCTACTATCACATTGGAGTGAGACGGTGCTCTTGCTAACATACTCTCCAATGTCGAGATAACAGGGGACATCCGGGCCCCCTGGGAACCTCTAGCGTAGATGTTGAAAAGCTTGAGTTGTGGGACATTGGGTATATTTTTAATTGTCAGATGCAGAATATCATTAGACTGGCCAGGATGTACAGTAATTACCCAGTTAAGATTTATTCTAATCCAAATTATTAACCCCCCCAGATGGTCGCTCTTTGCCCGAGCTAATTGCAGGAATGCAAAAGGTTGTATAGGCAAATTTATGTAAGGGAATTAAGCTCCAGGTTTCAAGGAAAAGGCATACCTCGTGGTTACCCACAAAGCTTTGCCATTCTGGGAGTTTAAGTTTTCTTTCTAGCCCTGCTACATTCCATGATAGTATGTTCAAGGGTAACGGGTTAGGATTGCTATTGGTTGTTATCTCTCTAGGGATGGGGTATAGTCCACCTGATCTGTGCAAGACATTATCCAAGATCGAACAATGTACCGATGATGTTCCGGGGTTTACAGTACTCCCAGGGGAGTCTAGGTCCATCAGATTTGGTGGAGATAAGATAATGGGATTGGGGTCAGAATCACTAAGGGCTAGTCAGTCAACCTTGTTCAACCCTGAACTGCCTCCCCTTAACCCGGGTTCAACTCTACCCACAGGACCAGCTTCCAGCCAGAGGGGTTTGTGTCTCAGTTGGATTTTTGAGTGGTCAGGGGCTGAGGTGCGGAACTCCAACGCTAAAAGATTTTCAGCGAGGAGGGGATCATTAAGCCTTAACTCGATACAGTCTAGGGATGAGTTCCTCTGACTAATTCTCCTGATACCCTGTATATCTTCACGTATTATAGACCTACAGCCTCTAATGTGGCGTAGCCAGTGTATTGTTTTATTACGTGAATAGTCAGTGGATTCTTGGCTCTGGCCATCTTTAATTTTTGGCCCCTTTCCATATAGACTATTGCCCTTGGGTCCCTAGTTGGATCCACAAGGGGATTACAGTTTAGTTCACCCACGGGCGTCTGGGTGTGGAGAATGTTACGTCCCCCCGGTACGAAGGATGGGGTAGATGGATTGCTTCTGGTTACCTGCATTTTTCTAACCCCTGAGGGAGTCGCTACTACAGGTGCTTTTCTTCTTAGCTCTTGTACCCTCTGTGCAATGGTTTTACCGGTGCATTGAGATTTACATGGTGGATTATTTATAAGAGCACCCTTATGCAGAGAGGATACAGGAAATGTAGGCGTAGTTGGTATACTGGGGGTGGGTTTCGGTGGGGTAAGCCTCGAGTGGAGGATTGCCACCATTTTCTTTAGTTGTTCCACCTCGTTTTCCAGGGTTTCTACTTTCTGCTGTAGCCCTAGGGTGATTTCATTGCAACCACATCTTCCTACCATAGGGTTAGCTCTCAATTTGTGACAACTCAACGCCCCCCTGCCTAGTTTGTCCCCCAGTCGTGTGCTCGAGGATCGCAAATCCATTGGAACAAGGAATGAGGTGTGCAAGGTCCATTGCTTGATTATCGTTCTCGACCCTGATGGTATCCTGAGTTGGCGAGGGGGAGAATTCGGTGTGCACTATAACATCACCAGTGGCAGAATGTGTGATAGAGTTTGTGGTCAATTGTGCTTTTTTCCTGAACATTGAGGGGATATTTGGTTGATGATTGGTTAATGTATCATCTTTGTGTTGTGTTGCACCCGCTTCTAGGCCTGCTACACTAGAACTTAGAATCTCCTCACATTCTGAAACTATCACATCAATTCTGTCCATTACGCAATTACTTGCCCCATGGGTGCCTTTTTTCACCTTTTTCCCTTTCTTGTTTGTCACAAGCCCCCCCTTCCATTGTTTTCCTTTTCCCCATCTAGTCAATGTAGGCAGCCGCTCAGGTGACCAGGTGGAAGGGAGCAACCAAATAGTCACAATTTCCAGGAGCAAAGTCAAAATGTCAAGCAGGGCACACAGACCAGTACAGTACCTTATCTGGAGATCAAAATGTCAATGGGGTGGCCCAGCCCAGCCACATCCAGCCCTGGACGGCCACAGACTGCCCGCCGTTTGCCCGGGCTTAGCCCACACGCGTCCTGCGACGCGGGGGCTCATGCTGGACTTTGAGCACCTCCGGGGGTGGGACATGGCGTGCGTGACTTCCGGTGGCGAGGGTCACTGGGAGTTGTAGTTCCTGGTGGGCCGCGCCGTGATGTCCGGTGGCTGCGGCGACAGGAAGGCTGGCAAGAGTTGCGGGAATGCTGGCGTGAGGCTGTGGCATCCCTCGGCGACCTCCGCTGCACAGAGGTCAGTCTCAATGGATGCAGATGTAAAGAGGGTGGGCCCAGCCCAGCCTTCTCCAGGCTCCTACCTACCTCATAACTATATGAAGTAAGGGCTTCTTTGTTTGGTGAGATGTCCTCATATTCTTCTTAAGCATCAAGAATGCAGCATCAAAATCTGTGGGGAACACACTGTCTCCCCGTTTGGTCAACTATCCATCAACCTGCACATTTAAACACTCATAGTAATTTAAAGTGAGGTGAATCCCAGGTTCCTTTATAGAAGGGGAGGGGAGCAGGGTGGCCTACCTCCAAAGGCCAATTTCAGCCCCAAGAACCCCATCCCTTAGGGCCCAGCTTTTTCAATCAGGATTCCCTGGAGCCCACGCAGGTTACCTGGAGAGGTGTGTTGCAGCAGCCAGGACAGCTGACTTCGGAGCACAGGTTTCATGGTTCGATCCCCAGCTCCAGCGGCAGCTCAGCTTAGCACCATGTGACTCTGGGCAATAGCTCACTTAATTTCCACGATGGACCCCAGCTCCTTGAGACCCCTAAGGGTGAGTAGTTCACGCTTTACAAATACAGATTTAAATTACCTTACATTTTATTTACCTATTCTCCTGCACTGGGGACTGCAGGGGTGTCTCAATGCCCCCACGGCCCCTGCTGACTCCACACGTCCAGCTGCAGCAGGGATTCCTCCCACTTGCAGGGAGTAGCCAAAATCAGGGTCCCTGCTTGTGGGAGACCTTCTGTCATCTGTTTTCCTGCCCAGAAACCAATGAAGACTCCGCTCCCAGCAAGGGGGGCAGTTTGACAGCAACCGTTTGATGAAAGCTGAGAATTGACATGGGAAATGCACATTTTTTACCCCCCCCCTTTTTATTGCCCCCCCACCTGACGTATCACCACAAAACTTTGCACAACAAGATCCAACTTGACAACTTTTTGGGAAAGTTTTGTGAAGATTTGTCAAACGGCACCAAAGACATAGGCAAGTAAAAAACACTTTTCCTATGGAAACTAGTTCCTAACTATAGCTACTTACTGGCGAGAAAACCAAAGGCTAAAGGGAAGTAATAGTTAGGCTTCACATGCACAAAAACATACAAATTCAGCAGTTCTAGGTACCTGAGCTAACTACAACTTACACCCTCACAATGCACTGCTATGAGCTCATGACATGGTCAGTGACATCACAATCAGGGATTGTTACTGCCCATGTCACAAGTGATGTATTATGTGAGGTCATATTAATAAGCAGTGCATTGCAAAGCAAAAGTTATGGTTAGCTCAGATAACTATGACTGCTGAATTGCTATTGATTTGTATGAATGAAATCCAAGCCTAACTATAATGTCCCAGTAACATTAGTTTTGTTCAGTAAATTTTTAAGGCTTTTTATATTGTTAGATAACAGTAACATTCCTCTAAATATTTCTTGTTAAGGTTTAATTGTTTCTAAAATTAACATGACTTTCTGATTGAAAAGTCAATTATTTAAGAAGAGTCTTCAATGTTATGGAAAATGTGTACTCATCTGCTTTAGATTGTACTGGGAATTTAGTTAATATTTTGTCATTGTGCAAATGTCTATTGAATATTATACACTACACTAGCATAATGGACCACCCACTAATGTATTTCTCTACGTCACTCCTTGTCATTTGTTTCAGTTGATTAAAAGCTGTGTTTATTTTTTTTATTGTGTAATCTTTCCAAATTTGTCATGACTTATCTCAATGCGTATGTTCTGGTCTCACAAAAAATTCACGGAGATCACATTTTATTCAAAAACTGTAAAACACATTTATACACATATTTTTAACAATGTTTGACATAGCTGTTTACTAACATACTGTTTAAACTTCTCCAACTATTATCATTTTGTAAAAAAATCACTTTAGAGTTAAATTTTCCATTTTGCACAAAACCTTAAGTCGTGATGATGTGGGTAGTGGCTAAGGCCATATGACTATATAAGAAAGAGATTTGATTAGACAAGACAGTTTTTATTTATCGTTACAGGAAGTCCCCATCCATTTCTGTGTTCTTGAATATTCTAGTCTTTTTGGGATTATTCTGAAGAGCTTGACATTGTATTTTTATTGCACTGTGCTTGGTATATTCCTTTGCTTTTTTCCATTACAATGCAATAGGATGGGGTCATGAGTAGCAGGTGCCAGTGCAGATTGAGGAGTAGGAGGTTAAAGAAGAATAGAGTTCTGATGAAGGGACTGTGCCCAAAAACGCAAAGCATTTCTTGGGAATATTTCACAATTCCTTCAGGGGAATCCAAGACGGTTGCAAAATGGATCAAATGCAGCTTTTGTGGCAAGACCCTCTCTAGAGGTACAAAACTTTTTTTCATGAGGCACCATGTTCGTGTTGTACCACTGAAAATTGTAACAGCTTGAGGAGGGAAAAGATGGAGAGAGATAGAGAGGGACCCACTACATCTTCTGCTGTTCCATCTCTCCCAGGATAGAGAGTTCCTAGTGAAGTAGAGAGGTGTTGTTCCTGTATAACTCCTGAACTGAGGTGTGTAGGCATGTATTGCCTGGGCTGCAGCCAACACTAGCAGCTGAAGAGCAGTCTAGTGATGGCATCATTGAAGCTGCAAAGCAACACAGATGTGTTTCTTTCATTTATCCTAGTAGTTTTACTACTTTTGTGCTGCATGTTCCAATTTTTCTTTCCCTTTCTGCAATTTGTTTTATTAAAAACACCCACAAATTTTATAAAAACTTAGACAATCTCAAAAAATTGTTCTACAAAAAGGAAGAAAAAAAGTTTTTTAAGAACCTCCTTTTACAATTAAAAAAGATAAAGAGTGCTCTATAGGTGAGTGAGTGGCTGTGTGCATGGCTATATAGGAGCATAAATGGTTACATGAGTGGTTGTGTGGGTGAGTGAATGGGTGTGTGAGTAGCTGTATGAGTATGTGAGTGCCACTGTCAGTGACTGTATGGGCGATTGAGTGGCTCTGTGAGTAACTGTATAGGTAAGTGAATACTTCTGTGAGTGACTGTATAGGTGAGTAACTGCTAATGTGAATGGTTGTATGAGTGAAAAGGTGTTTGAGTAGCAGTTTGGGTGAATGTGTGGTAGTGTAAATGACTGTATGGATGAGTGAGCAGCTCTGTGAGTAGTGTTATGAGTGGGTGGGTGAGTGGATATGTTAAGAGTTATATAAGTGAGTGAGTAGCTATGTGACTGAGTGTATTGGTTAGGTGAGTTACTGTATGGATGTTTGAGAGAGTATGTGAGTAGGTGCATGGATGAGTGAGTAGTAGTTGTAGTGGCTATATGGATGAGTGAGTGGCTGTGTGAGTAGGTGTATGGGTGAGTGTGTAACCATGTCACTGGTAATAAGAGTGTGTGAGTGGTTTATGAGTGGCTGTATGAGTGAAGAAGTGCCTGTCTGATAGGGTGTATGTCTAAGTAAATGCTTGTGAGCATGCCTGTATGGGAAACTTGGTGTCCATCTCAGTTGCTGTGCGCTGAGTAAATGGGTGTGCTAATGTCTGTATGTGTGAGGGAATGGGTGTGTGAGTAGTTCTATGGGTAGGTGACTGCTAGTATGAGTGGCTGTATGAGAGTGAGCGTTTGCCTGAGTACCTGGATGAGTTAGTGTGGAATGTCTGACATAATATCGACAGAATATCGATATGCAAAAATATCAGAGCAAAAATATCGACAGCAAAAATATCGGAATCCTATCTTCATTAAGGTAAGTACAAAAATATCGAATAAATAATATCGAAGTACAAAAATATCGGAATCAAAAATATCGTTTTTTTAAATGTATTAATAATAATGTAAAAATAAATTTAAAATACATATAATTTTACAACTATTAAATAAAAATATTAAAACAAAATTAAAACTAATACATATACATTTAAAAGAAATAAAACACTTAATAATTTAAAGTAATTTTAATTTTTTTCATGTAATTTATTTGATTTAATGTAATTTTTTTTTGTTTTTACCCTGTACGCCTGTACCCCAAAAACCCAAAACTGACCCTGAACCCTAAAAATATCCCTGTACCCCAAAAAACCAAAACTGACCCTGAAACCTAAAAATACCCCTTTACCCAAAAACTGAAAACTGACCCTTATCCCTAAAAATACCCCTTTACCCAAAAACTGAAAACTGACCCTGAACCCTAAAAATACCCCTTTACCCAAAAACTGAAAACTGACCCTAAACCCTAAAAATACCCCTTTACCCAAAAACTGAAAACTGACCCTGAACCCTAAAAATACCCCTTTACCCATGAACTGAAAACTGACCCAGAACCCTAAAAATACCCCTTTACCCAAAAACTGAAAACTGACCCAGAACACTAAAAATACCCCTTTACCCAAAAACTGACCCTGAACCCTAAAAATACCCCTTTACCCATAAACTGAAAACTGGCCCTGAACCCTAAAAATACCCCTTTACCAATTAATTATTAATTAACAATAACAATAAAGTAAATATATTAGCACATTTGCTGTAATTAATTTAAGTTAATAATTAATATTATTTTCCCCAATTATTTAATTAAGAATAACAATAAATTAAATATAAAAAAATTACAATAATTAATGTAATTAAATAAATAACATTAATTAATTACCAACTAATTAATAATTATAAATATGTCAAAAATTATATTAATTAATTAACTAATTATTAGAAATTAATTACCAATTAATTATTAATTAAAATATGTACAAACATATATCAATTAATTAATTATTATTAAATTACTTCCCACCCTATTTCCCTATAAACCCATAACCCGCTACAGAACATATTTATCAATTAATCAATTAATTAAAAATAATTAAAAATTATGTCTCAATTAATTAATTAATAATTCCTACTAATTAATAATTATTTTAACATAATTAAATTACTTCCCACCCTATTCCCCTATAAACCCACAACCCGCTACAGTAGTAAAAGACAATATTTAAATAAATTACATTAAAAATAAATAATAAAACATAATAAATACAATATATTATACACTAAATTTATATTTTGATATTAGTAACATCAAAGTTATTAATTTCGATATTATTGACATCGATATTTACAACTTCGATATTACTGATATCATACCAATATCGATATTAAGACTGTCGATATTACTTACCTTCGATATTTTGTCCCATCGATATTTAAACTTCGATATTTTTGTATATCGATATTTAAAAATCGATATTTTGTCTGTGTACCGTTAGTGTGCTGTACTGTAAGTAGCTTTGTAGGAAAGTTAGTGGGTGGTAAGTAGTTGTATAGGTGAGTGAGTGGTCATCAGTGTGGGAAAGTATTTTCAAGTTAAAGTTGTACAATTTCTTGATAAGACTCTTTTCTGCAGAAATCTCCTCCCATATCTCTTTCATCCCTGTCTTCTCTGATGTTATATTTGAAGTCACGTAGTGAGCAACAGTGATGGAGTTTTCTGCAATAAACTGTAGTTCCATATTTTCATTCCACATCTTCAGAATCACAGGGTTGTAGTCATTGATTTATTTGGAAGCGTCTGTTGTACACAGGTTGCATGCATTTTTGGATGATTTCTATGTCAGAGTATTTATGACTGCAGACAAGAAGCTGTTGACGGTTCCTTCAGCAAGGACAGGTCTGAGAAATCCAAAACGACATTTCATGTAAAAATTTGCTTTGCCTTGGTATTTTCAATGACAGTACTTTACTTCCCACGTCTATGAGTTTGAAACTGTGGAACTTGTTGTCTCAAGCCCTTATCAGCAAATATCTCTTTGGATGGTGCATGTTGCATACTGTTGTATGAAAGACAAGACAACGTGTGTTCCAAATTCTGGGGCATATTTTACCCATAACAGCATGTGAATATGTGGGGCACCTTTAGCGTGGTACTCTTTGCAACAAAAGAAATCAGTTACCTGGCCAAGAGGAGGATTAGTTTTGTTGTAGATGAGGGCCCTCATGGCTTGAAACATGTGGTTAAAATATCTGCAAATGATGGCCAGGCCAAGCAAGCCAATTTTTGTGTTGTCTTCAGATTATCGTCTTTTACATTTGAATTTGCTTTTCACTAGAATTAAAGCAGGTCATCCAATGCAAACTCAGCCCAACCGAGTGTTAGAAACCACGTAGGTGCTCCCACGTTTCTCAACGTACATTTCAGCTCATCATGACAATGACAGCAATACTCGTTAATACCCATGGAACACGCCATCAGTTTGATCAAGTTGTATTTCAGGTTCTCATTTGTCCCTTCAATTTTGTCCATGAATTCCCTTGCTGTTATATTTTGCAGGTTCACTCCTGTCTTGAGAATGTGGTTTACTGCTAAAGACAGACCAGACAAGTCTCTCTCAAATAAAAGGTGAAATATATAGGAAATACACTGGGAAAATCTAGGATCTTCTGAGTATAGTGTAGATGACTGGTAACTATACAAGTCAGTCATCATACCTACTCAAGGGAGCTCCTCTTGCTTCTTTCATTTGAGAAACATCAATTGCATCCCCAATAAACTATTTAGAATGCAGTGGGTGGACAATGTAGTGTTCATAAATTTCTTGGTCAGGATCGATCCACCTTTTCAATCTGACCTCTTGATGATGATGTGTCACCCTCCATTGAACAGCATCTACATCATTATAATAAATATTATTTTGCATCAGCTATAATGTTGCTTTCTTTACTGTACCAATATTTATTAACTCCAACCCTATGTATTTTCTCTTGATAGGGACACCATTCACTAGAATATTAAGTGCTTATTCCAAATCTCTCTGCACCCCTATAGTTTTAATATTCTGCTTGAAATCTAATGGCAAGTTCACAACTTTATGTTTAAGACCTTTCTGTAAATCTGTTTGAACTAACCTATGTGTCTGTGGCTCTATATGAACTACAGCTTGGAATGGATGAATACACTGTATTAGAATTGATTCATAGATATTTAAATTGTGTAGTTCTTGAGGGATTGTAACTAATTCAACTTCTCGTGGACTGCTCTAGCTAATACTTATATTGTCCTCCAACTTATTATAAAAGTACTTAAATATAATTTGTCATGTAGAACAATCAAAGCGTTCCTTTACAAATAAATATGCTGCACATTCTGACCACTTATCTATGTCGTCTTCTTCACTTCTCAAAGACACAACAAAATAATGAGTTTGACTTTTGTGGTGAGTGCATCGACAACATATACAAACACAGTCCAGTTGCTCTGAACACACTGTGTTAAATATTCTAATCTCTTCTTGAAATTTGTCAACAGTAATACTTGTGTCTTGTACTGCTACACCGGTGATACCAAGTCCTCATTTTCCCTACACTCCTCTTTAAGACCAAAGAAATTAAAGTGAATATTACCATAAACGTTTTGTACCTCTGATAGTGTACCATTCAAAGGAGCTCCATTCATTTCTGCTGAACATGGGGCAGGGGTTTTAACATAGTAAGGCCTCCTAACTAGCTTTTGCATTTCAGAGTGGTGAATGGATAATGTGGTGAAAGGTACTTCTGCACAATTTCTTTGATGGACATGCTAGTGAATGTTCCTTTACATTAGGAATTCTGACTTACTTGCATGAATATAATCCTTGCAAAATCCTTATTTTCTATCACATACTTTTGCATGGAAAGTTATGTAGGAAACTTCTTAGTGTAAAATAGTATTGGATTTATAATGCTGGAGCAGATTATGTTGATATGAAGTAGATTTATTGTAGAGGACACAAGATCCCATCCAAATGGTTCAATCAGTCAGATGCATCTGACCATTTTCCACACTACAGCATTCCATCACCATGGAGCTACTTTAAGAAATAACCAGCTCACCAGTAACTTATTCTTAAAGGAGAACTACAGCTATGTACAAGATACATATATAAATAATATCAATAATCCTACACATCTTCCTCCTACAAATAAACAAGAAAACATGAGAGGAAGATATAACACATTAAAAAAATACAATTATTTTCTAACGTAATCATTGAATCATGCTGGAAGTTTTATACTTCTTTTACTTTTGTCTCCCAAAGAACTTGAAGCACACTTACCACCAGACTTGTCAGAGGATTCAGCCAACACGTTACTTGGTAATGATCTATTTACAACAACAATCCTATTGAGATTCCAAATTCTAGAATCTTCTGTTTTAATTGCATTAGTAAAAACTTTTTTAACTTTATGAACTTTTTTGAATAGTTCAGAACACTTACGTCCAAGTGGTGCTTTAATCATTACTAAATCTCCTACATTAACAAGTGTCATCTTTACAGATTTCCTATTACCAAACCTCAATTTGCGATCAATAATTTTGTTAGCCTCTCTTTTTCTCCAAGATCGAAGAACAGACTCACTTCCTTCATTCTGACCAACTTCTCATTCACCCAGAAAGGCGTAATAAAATTATTAGGATGTCTGTTTTTTAGAAGAAGAAATGGTGTACAACCTGTGGTTGCATGGGGTGTAATCCTATCCAATCTTGTTAACACCTTCCTTCCAATCCACATTATTTTGTTTGGATAATGAAATGGATTCTTTAAGAACTCTGATAAACCTTTCCACCATTCCGTTACTTTCTGGATGATACAAAGAGCAACGTTTATGTTTAATGGCACATTTCTCCGAAAACGTCTCAATTCCTCTAGAAACAAACTGTACTCCGTTATCTGTGAGGAGATAACCCTGGAGACCCTTTCTAGTGAACACATCTGTGAGGAATGAGATTACATGCTTTGTGTCAATACATTTTGTGATTCCGATTTCAGGCCATCTTGAATATAAATCAACCAGAACAAACAAATAAGCTTCACCATCCTTGCATTTAACTGGGCCTAAAATATCAAGAGCTAATTCCTCCCAAGGAGCATTTGGGCATATCCCTTATAACCATGGGTTGTACTCTTGGTTTAAAGCATTTTTCACTTAACGTACAAGGGATACACTCACTCACTAACCTTTCTATATCCAGATCCATCCCAGCCCACCAATAGTTTAGCCTTACGCTTTCTTTGGTTTTGGAAATCCCTTGATGGCCTTGATGCGCCAACTTTATCAACTCTTCACGGAAACACATAGGGGGAATCAATCTGGTACTCCAAAACATCAATCCACCAAACATAGACAACTCATCTTTTACGTTCCAATATCTTTCAGAGACACCTTGACTACTCTTAACCTATCCATTTTTAATCAGAGAAGATACCTATAAGAGTTCCTCGTCAGTTCTACACTCTTCCTTCCATTTGTCTTTGTTGATGTCACAACACTCAATAGAACAGACCCATTCAAACTCCTCTTCTTCTTCTTGGTCTATACATGCATCATCTTGAGTAAACAATATTGACAAAGCATTAGGTTTGTAAATACGTACACCAGGTAAATATTCCACATTAAAATTATACCCTTGTAGATCTACAATCCATCTTGAGATCCTGCTCGAAATGGCATTTGTTCCTTTCTTATTGAACACTTCAACCAAGGGTTTGTGATCAGTACAAACCACAAATTTGATACCCCACAAGAAATTCTTTAACTATTTCATGGCCCAATGCCTCCTTTTCTATCACTGAATACCAAGATTCAGCTCCTCTAAGACTCCTAGACAGAAAAAGAATGACCTCAGTTTTTACCTCCACTCTCTAGTTGTAGCACAGCACCCAATCCTCTCATACTTGCATCAGTAACTAAAACTGATTTTGCTGCAGGATCAAAGCTCCTTAATCTAGGTGTCTCTTTCAAATACTCTTTAATCTTGATAAACTATCCCACACATTCTTTACTCAATATAAACTCTACCCCTTTACAAAGAAGGGTACGCGTATGAATACACTTTTCAGCAATTTTTTTTACAAACTTACTATAATATTCAGCCATCCCCAAGAATTTCATGAGGTCCTCTTTGTTCTTAGGTGATGCTACATTTTTTATAGATCTAACTAAATCACTCTTAGGTTCAATCCCCTAACCAGAAATAGTGTGTCCCAGGTAATCAATTGAGGATTTCGGTGAGATTGTGTAAGCTAAAATTCTCCAAAACCTCCTTGAGCCTTGAATCATGCTCAACTTCGTCTTTTGTATATATTAATACATCATCTTGGTAAATTTTAACTCCTTTCTGACCTTTAAAAACACTTTCAAGTGCCCTCTGAAACACTGAACCTGCAAAAACAAGCTCAAATGGAAGAAGTTTAAATCGGAACATAACAAAAGGGGTAATGAAAGCGGTGTAATCCTTAGATGTCTCATCCAACTTTATCTGATGGTACGCAGATTTAAGGTCAACCGTGGAGAATACCTCTGCCCCTTTAAGTAGCATAAGCGTGTCTGAAATTTTTGGGAGGGGATATTTGTCAACAGCAACTTGTTTATTAAGTTCTCTGAGATCAATGCATAGGCGGAGACTGCTGTCTGATTTTCGGGCGGCTACAACCGGAGCCAACTATTGTGTTCCTTCTAAGCATGGGCTGAAAATTCGTTCTGCTCGCGAAATTTGCGGATTTTCTGCGATTTTGCGATCCGCTTATCTTGCGAAATCGTGGTAAAATCCGCAAATCAGCGGGACGAATTTTCAGCCAAGCACTTACAGGGTTACAGCAGCAGGTGCAAAAGTTGAAGCTAATTTTTTGTAACCTTTTACAAAAGGGTTACAAAGAAATTAACTTCAACTTGGGCACCTGCTGCTGTAAGCCTGTAAGTGCTTTCTGGCGCCTCGTTGCCTACTTGCAACTATTCTCTGACCCTGCTCTGACCCTTGAAGCAGGGTCAGAGAATAGTTACAAGTAGGCAATGAGGCGCCTGTCATGAAAATTAAACCTCAACAGGAAGCACTGACAGATATAAAAACAAGCATTTGCAATGCAATAGGTCTCGCATTAGGAAAGTTTGATCTATTGGACTTGTAAATGATTTTTTTTTTATTTATGTGTTGGTTTCGAAAATAGCTAAATTAATTGCTTTGACATTTACAATGCCAATAGTTATAACTTTTGCAAATGTGACACCTATAGCATTTGTAATGCAACATGTTTTGTATTTACGTGACTTAGATGTATTGATATTACAAATTACAATGGCTTTTAATTTTTTTAAATAATTAATACTTAAATAAAAGTAATTTTAATTTATAATGGCAATAGCTTAAACTTTTGGAAATAACTTTTGTGAAGATTATGTTCAGTGTATTTTATTGTGACGAACAGAAGTGAAATATTAACATCTTTTTGTGACATTTGTAATAAAGCTTGAAACATTGAGAGAACATATTTGAACCAGTTGTTGTTGAATGGTTGCGCAGATGGATGTTGGAGTGGCGCAGAGTGGTGCTGTGGTGATGCTGAGTGGTGCTGTGGTGATGCTGAGTGGTGCTGTGGTGGTGCTGAGTGATGCTGGGATGGTGCAGAGTGATGCTGTGGTTGTGCTGAGTGGTGTTGAGGTTGTGCTGAGTGATAATGTGGTGGTGCTGAGTGATGCTGTGGTGGTGCTGAGTGATGCTGTGGTGGTGCTGAGTGGTGCTGTGGTGGTGCTGTGGTGGTGCTGAGCGATGCTGTGGTGGTGCTGAGTGATGCTGTGGTGGTGCTGAGTGCTGCTGTGGTGGTGCTGAGTGATGCTGGGATGGTGCTGAGTGATGCTGTGGTGGTGCTGAGTGGTGTTGAGGTTGTGCTGAGTGATAATGTGGAGGTGCTGAGTGATGCTGTGGTGGTGCTGAGTGATGCTGTGGTGGCGCTGAGTGGTGCTGTGGTGGTGCTGTGGTGGTGCTGAGCGATGCTGTGGTGGTGCTGAGTGATGCAGTGGTGGTGCTGAGTGGTGCTGTGGTGGTGCTGAGTGATAATGTGGCGGCGCTGAGTGATGCTGTAGTGGCGCTGAGTGATGCTGTGGTGGCGCTGAGTGATGCTGTGGTGGCGCTGAGTGGTGCTGAGGTGCTGCTGTGGTGGTGCTGAGTGATGCTGTGGTGGTGCTGAGTGATGCTGTGGTGGTGATGAGTGGTGCTGTGGTGGTGCAGAGTGATAATGTGGTGGTGCTGAGTGATGCTGTGGTGGTGCTGAGTGATGCTGTGGTGGCACTGAGTGGTGCTGTGGTGGTGCTGAAAGGTGCTGTGGTGGTGCTGAGCGATGCTGTGGTGGTGCTGAGTGATGCTGTGGTGGTGCTGAGTGGTGCTGTGGTGGTGCTGAGTGATAATGTGGTAGTGCTGAGTGATAATGTGGTGGTGCTGAGTGAGGCTGGGGTAGCGCTGAGTGATGATGTGGTGATGCAAAGGCCAGAAAGGCACAAAAAGTCTAACAAAGGGCAAAAGGGCAGATAAACAAGGGGAAAACGAGTCTAACAGAGGGCAGAAGGGCACAAAAAACCAGTGTAACAGAGGACAGAAGGGCAGAATTACAAGGGAAAAACGAGTCTAACAGAGGGCAGAAGGGCACAAAAAAATAGTCTAACAGGGGGCAGAAAGGCACAAAAACGAGTCTAACAGAGGGAGGAAGGGCACAAAAAATTAGTCTAACATAGGGCAGAAGGGCAGAAAAACAAGGGAATAACAGAGGGCAGAAAGGCACAAAAAACGAGTCTAACAGAGGGCAGAAGGGCAGAAAAACAAGGGAAAAATGAGTCTAACAGAGGGCAGAAGGGCACAAAAAACGAGTCTAACAGGGGGCAGAAGGGCAGAAAAACAAGGGAAAAACGAGTCTAACAGAGGGCAGAAGGGCAGAAAAACAAGGGAAAAACAAGTCTAACAGAGGGCAGAAGGGCACAAAAAACTAGTGTAACAGTGGGGCAGAATGAATCCCGCCCTGAGTGTTTGTCCACGAAAATGCCACAGTTTTGTGCAATACCTCTACTCAACAGGAGTACTTTCTACTGTCTAATCAGTAAGTGCTCCCTCGTTGGCTAAATGTATAGGGGCAGATTTACAATAACTGGTGCATCCCCAGGGATGTGTCAATTATTGTGCGCCGCAGCTCTGCCACCCATGGTGCGCCGCATTTACAATGCGGCGCACCATGTTGTAAAAAACAGCACAGATGCGTCACGCATCTGTGCCATAAAAACAGCGCATTGCTGGAGCTGCGTCGCAAGCGCGATGCAGCTCCAGCAATGCTCTGGTGGGCCTATCTCGCCAATGCTGCATCAAGCTTTGCGCCTGCTTTAAGCAGGCGCAGGTTTTTGACGCAGCATTGGCCTAAAAATGACTGAGTGAAATCTTGTAGATTTCACTCAGCCACTTTTAGGAGGCGTTCCTGCGCAGGAACGCCCTCCTCTGCGCCGGAACGCCTCCTGATGGCGCAGGGCTTTACAACATGACGCATCTCTCAGATGCATCACGTTGTTAATACTCAGCACCATGGAGCATCTTTTGTGCTGCTGCTGCTGCGTACCAAAAGTGACGCAACTGAGGCGCAAAAGAGGCGCAAGCGACTTGTAAATCTGCCCCATAGTGCTTTTACTACACTGTAGCTGTGTAAAGGGTTACAGGCACACATGGTCACTGGAGACACATCTTCTGGCCCGTTACGCAGCTGCAGTGTAGGAAAAGCACTATACATTTACCCAATCAGGGAGCACTTACTGGATTAGCCAGTAGAAAGTACTCCAGGGCAAATCGCAAAAAATCAGCGATTTCGCGGGAAAATTCACAAATTCGCTGATTTTTTTTTAGATTTTGCGGGGAAATCCGCGAATTCACAAATTTTACCCATGCTTAGTTCCTTCTACCTCCTCTATTATTCCTTCCAATTTGAGTTTCTCCAATTGATCCTTCATCTCTTCCCTTACCAATAAAGGGACACCACAAACCTTGCTGGTAACAGGAATAGCTCCAGATTTTAATTTTATCTTATGCATGTAATCATTCAGGCCCCCTAATTCCTCTCTAAAACCCTTTGGAAAAGAATTCTTCAAACTCAAGGTGTAATCATCGGCACACGATTGGAGATCAATTTTATTTATAATAAAATTTTCTTTCAACAAAATAGGAGGGTCACTATTGGGATCCAGCATCACCCCTAAATCCTTTTGATGCAACCAGCTCAATAAGCTGTCACCTTTATAGGTAACGTAAATCTTACCAGAGATGTGCCTGCCTTTGTACTCAATTAAGCCATTGAAATAACCAATTAGCTTTATTGGCCCCCCACCATAAGAATAAAGGTTTATGTCTGCCTTAAGTAATTTAATCTTATCCATTAAATGTTGCCAATAGAATTTTTTTGAAACAATGGTAATTTTAGCACCTTAATAAAAAAGAACCCCAGTTCCATAATGTTCAACCATCACCTCATCTATGGGCCCTTTCCATTTTATCACTAGACACTTGAGAGACAATCTGCACACAGTTAATGTCAGAATCTGAAGAATTATCACTTTCATCATTTTTGCAACCATGTTAACTTTGGATTTAAAGTTTTTGAACCTACCAGAGGAAGAATAGAGTCCAATTTTTTTAAATTATTACACTTGATTTTGAGTACAAGACATTTCACGCGTGGTTTCGCATCCCATTCTCGTCGCCAGTGTAAAATAGTATTTGATTTATAATGCTGGAGCAGATTAAGTTGATATGAAGTAGATTTATTGTAGAGGAAAAAATATTCCATCCAAATGGTTCAATCAGTCAGATGCAACTGACCATTTTCCACACTACAGCATTCCATCACCATGGAGCTACTTCAAGAAATAACCAGCTCACCAGTAACTTATTCTTAAAGGAGAACTACAGCTACGTACAAGATACATATATAAATAATATCAATAATACTACACTTAGTATATCAATAGATTCCTGCTGAATACTACAAACACTGCTACAGTTTCATTCATATACTGGGGCTTGTCGACGTCTTCCCAGTTCCTCTTCAGCTACGACTGTTATGTTATGTTATGTTATGTTAATAACATTTATTAGGCGCAACAGCTGCCCCAGCAAAGGGGCGTCCTGGCGCCAGATCATATGCAGCAACATAACAGATCAAAGCTGAACAAGGGGGATATTTAACTGACCGAGGTAAATAGGTGAGTTTTAATGGCCCGTCTAAAAAGGGTTAGGCTGTTAATGGCGCGGATTTGAACAGGGAGAGAATTCCATAAGTCCGCCGCCATCACACGGAAGGAACGACCTCCCATCCTACTGAGCCTGAACCTAGGCTTGTTCGCCAGAAACTGGGCTTCTGATCTAAGAGATCGTGTAGGGACATAAAAAGAGATAAGGCCTGTCAAGGCCGGGGGAGAAGACAGTTTTAAAATCTTGAATGTCAGGCAGAGAGCCTTGAATTTGATTCTCTGTCTGACCGGAAGCCAGTGCAGAGAGGCCAAGACAGGAGAAACCGAACATCGTCTTGGGAGGCCGACAATGGCCCGTGCAGCAGCGTTCTGCACCCTCTGGAGCCTAGTCGCCTCCGCCTGGTTGACTCCAAGGAGTAGGGCACTCCCATAGTCTATCCGAGACAGGATGGAGGCCTGCACCACCAGTTGACGTGTGGGAGGATCGAAAAATTTGAGGACTGGTCTGAGTCCTCGCAGAATACCAGAACAGACTTCCCTTTGCATTTCTAGGTACCATCTCCACTTTTGGAATAGGAGTACCGTCTTTCATCTCATAACATCGTTCAAATTGGTCAACTGCATGCACTAATGTGTTCTCTTGCAAGTAGCTTTCTTCATTAAAGAATGGTTCAGTACTAAAAATATGCAACTATTCACTGCTGAAAACTTTGCAAAAGTTATTTCTATTGACAGGTGGATTTTATTGAGTGTCCTCATTATGTTTTGAATAAAAACAAATAGCTCCCTCTTGCGAGCAAAAGCCTTATCAAATATCCCCTGAGCACATTCCAATTGTCTGACAATTATTATTTTTCTTTTATAGTTCTTCATACTTTTTATTGGATTATGAATTAGTCAATTATGGAACCTTCTAACTCTGATTGCATTAAACTGAGTCTCTCTCCTTGTTAAAATGCCTCCATTATTGGTTACTTTTTACTTTTTGTGTCATATACTTTTTCTCTTTTCTTAGTTGACAGCAAACTTTGTTTTTTATTTACTTGATTTAGCTGTGGCTGTAGATTTCCTCAAACTATTTTAAGAAATGTCTTTGTTCTCTTGATAACCACTGTTTTCTTTCAGCAGTTTCCCCACATTTTGCCCCTTTTGTTCAGGGACCTGCTCTCTCCCCCTGTATCTCCACAGTTGTGCCACTGCAGCTGATAGGGATCTGGTAGGGTTCAATTCTGCCTCTGCTGCCACCTGCTTTGTTGTGCCTGTTTGGCTTGTGTCAGCACACTCTCTACATTGTTTTATTGTAGGTGTGTATGTATTGTTAGTTCTATTAATTTTGTCACTATTAATTCTATGTCTGGTTTTTGAGCGTTTTGCAAATTTTCCTGCTGCTGCTCCCCCGCCGCCCTCCCTCCTGACACTCAAACTCCTGCCTCCCAGCTCAGCTTCCCTCCCTCCTCCCCTATTTAAAGACGGCTCCTGCGGGGATGAACAAGCAAGATCTCTGACCCCAGGTCAGGATCCTGTTCTTTCCCCCAGTAGCTCCAATGTTGTGCCGCTGCTACTGATAGGGATCTGGTAGGGTTCGAGCCTGCCTCTGCTGCCACCTGCCTTGTTGTGCCCGTTTTGCCTGTGTCATCCTTCTCTCTTTATTGTATTATTGTCGGTGTGTAGGTATTGTTAATTCTGTTAATTTTGTCCCTGGTAATTCTGTGTATTGTTTTTGGGCGTTTTGCTTGTTTCCCCTCTGCTGCTCCCACGTGGCCCCTCCCCCTGCCAATCACACTCCCGCCGCCCAGCTGAGCTTCCCTCTCTCCTCTCCTATTTAATGGCGGCCGCTATGGAAATGAGCAAGGAAGACATATGACCTCAGGTCTGGGACCTGCTCTCTCCCCCACTAGCTCCACTGTTGTGCCGCTGCTACTGATAGGGATCTGGTAGGGTTTGAGACTGCCTCTGCTGTCACCTACCTTGTTGTACTTGTTTTGCTGTGTCATCCTTCTCCCTTCATTGTTTTATTGTAGGTGTGTCAATATTGTTAATTCTGTTAATTTTGTCATTGTTAATTCTGTGTCTTGTTTTTGCGTGTTTTGCTCTTTTCCTGATGCTGCTTCCCTGCGGCCCTCCCCCTGCTGCTCACACTCCCACCTCCCAGCTGAGCTTTACTCCTTCCTCCCCTACTTAATGGTGGCCAATACGCAGCTGCACCACTGGTGTGCCAAAGGCAAGCCCGTCTGTGCCGTCAGCGACCCGACCGTGGCCAGCACCAGGTACCATGGTCCTCCAATAACCCACCAGTATGATTCACCGGGAGGAACAACAACTGCCAAATCTCCACTCTGAGCACTACCAACAGCCAGTTCTCATGCTGTCACTGCTGCCAGGACTTCACCACCGCCCTCATGCCGAATGTCAAGACCTCCGAAGCCCCATGGTGCATCCACCTCAACATACGCTACCTGCCCAGAAACTCTGCAGAGATCTGGAAACTTCTTGACACCCTCTCACCAGGTGTTGCCTTCACAGAAACCTGGCTCGACTCCTCCTCCACCCCGACAGTGCTGCAGCCATCCCGGACGGATACAAGATCCAGAGAAAGGACCATCCCAACCGCCCAGGAGAGGGACTTGCCATTGTACACAAGAGCTCCCTCCCACTCACCATCTCCAGCTAAAGACAGGGCCCACCCTCCTCCAAACACCCCCATTTCCAGGTCCAGATCAACCCCAAAACAATCCTGAGAGGCCCCCACTCATACAGACCGCCTGGACCTCTGCTGAGTTCACCACTACCATCACCGGCCTCATCATGCCCCACGCCATCGCCTCCATGGACTACATACTCATCGGAGAGCTCAACTTCCACCTCAACAACCTCAGTGATCCCAATTCAGCCATCCTCCTTGACAACTTCGACAACCTCGGCATAAAACAACTCGTCACCACCCCCACCCAAAAGGCTTGACACACAATCGTACTCACAACATTAGGGACTGGGCATACTTGCTTCTTACAGCAGTTTTTGCATGTGGTCATCAACATATCGGAGCTCCCTACTCTCTGGACCTATTGGACAGGGTTATCTGGCACACAGCCTTCTGATCACAGTCTAATGCACTCACGTACTCCTTACACTCTGGTTACAATATTTCTGAATGGGTGGAGGAAGATTTGTATTCCTATTGATCTTATCAGCACAGGGTTGTTATCTTATGACCATTCTGTTTTTATTTTCCGTATGCACTATATTCTAATATGAGGTCTTAACGATGACCACAGATTTTGATCAGCCCCCCCTGCACTATGTATATCCTGATTCCATCCCATCTCACATTGTGAAGGAGCTATCCTCACACGTACTCATTACTCTTGGGATTAGGCGTACTCGTCCTTCCATATTAACTTCAAGTGGGGTTATATCATATCAGAGCCCCCTTCACGTATAACATTCTGACAGATGTCCCTTGGACCGCCCTCCAATATGCACGTATATTCCTTTCACTTAGGACCCAGCCTTTGCAATGTTATGTTTCACGGGTTAGCGGTTGTGCTTTTGACTCACAGCAGTTTAAAAGAAGTCATGTCACGGCCGGTCTGCCACTTCCGTGTTGAATTGGAACGTAGGGGTAAGTGGGACCACAGCCGGCATACTTGCCTCCAAGTAAGTTATTTGTATGAGGTTATTATAATAAGGGCATGTTTATCAGAATTTTCTTGTTATTTACCAATACAAATCATGGAATCTGTTTTTCAGGTACTCGCACTCGTAGTACAGATGAGAAAATTAAAAATCAGTTTAAGACACCATGCAGAGGATTGTATTTAGTAAGGTGAGCATCAGGGATTGACCATTTGGGCCATGGGTATAGTGATAAGGGATACTATCAGTGAATCAATGTACCTTTTTTTATCAGATTTCTCATTCATTCCAACTAGGAAGTGTGTCAACCTCCATTATATCGTCAACAGACGATCTTCATTATCCATTTACCAGCCAAAAGAGAGGTGATATAATTTTTTCTCACCCTCTCATTTTGTAGTTCGACCACCCCACACTTTGGTACCATACTTATACCCATTTTCCTTGTTACCCTTGGAGAGCTTTATTTTTTCACTATCTATTCACCAGCTGTGATGTAATTACAACCGGCCGGGAGGTGAGATGCTTTCTGACCCTCTCACCTGTTAATGTGAACTCCATTCATGCTGGTCCAACATTGATACCCTTTTCTTGTCACCCTAGTAGGGCATTATATCTTGTTTTAATAGAATACCTCAGCACACCATTATCATTATTTCCAATAATAGTAATACAAATATTGCTTCACACAGTCTGTAAGATCTCAGTGCCCTATGCAGTTCAGTCCAAAAAAAGGGTCTCAAGAGGAAATGATAGAGTAATCCAAACAAGTCTTCATGGGTCGAAGTCTGTTTAATTTCACAAATCACAAGAAGAAAGCAGCCGACGCGCGTTTCACCCACAGGGCTTTTTCAAGGCGTGTTGTTATAAATCTTCTAATGCCTATGATCCACAAAATTCCTTGCTGTAGTAGGCTCATATGAGAGTTGAAGATATTCCAAATGTTTATATTATGGATTCCTGTCAATCATGTGATATGAATTACATAGGCTCTTATCATTCACTCTAAGTTTGGTTGAATATGTATCCAATAAAAGGGATATATTTGTTTCCTTTCAGAGTTTATTATAGAAATTACGAGATATATTCCATCCATAACCGTGGTCTTAATTATATCCATGAATCATGATAAATCCAATGGTGTATCTGTTAGGTGTACCGAAGAGCAGCGTATCGCGCCCACACGTATCCAATGCGCATTGGATACGTGTGGGCGCGATACGCTGCTCTTCCGTACACGGTACACGGTTATGGATGGAATATAACTCGTAATTTCTATAATAAACTCTGAAAGGAATCGAATATATCCCTTTTATTGGATACATATTCAACCAAACTTAGAGGGAATGATAAGAGCCTATGTAATTCATATCACATGATTGACAGGAATCCATAATATAAACATTCGGAATATCTTCTACTCTCATATGAGCCTACTACAGCAAGGAATTTTGTGGATCATAGGCATTAGAAGATTTATAACAACAAGACTTGAAAAAGCCCGGTGGGCGAAACGCGCGTCGGCTGCTTTCTTCTTGTGATTTGTGAAATTAAACAGACTTCGACCCATGAAGACTTGTTTGGATTACTCTATCATTTCCTCTTGAGACCCTTTTTTGGACTGAACTGCATAGGGCACTGAGATCTTACAGAATGTGTGAAGCAATATTTGTATTACTATTATTGGAAATAATGATAATGGTGTGCTGAG
The DNA here is from genome assembly GCF_964263255.1 of Lissotriton vulgaris. NCBI lineage: Eukaryota > Metazoa > Chordata > Amphibia > Caudata > Salamandridae > Lissotriton > Lissotriton vulgaris. The sequence goes on along the minus strand of NC_141689.1, from coordinate 1,732,220,485 downwards.
GTATTCTATTCATATATGTGTGACCCAGGTTCTTATTGATCCTGGGACGGAACAACACTTTGGTGGGTAGGTGTCATATACCTTACAAGCACCCCAGCCATAGTTGCAATTGCGTAACGATTCGATGTCCATATTACAATTGGCGTAACACTTCAGGATGTGCGGCTCAATTTAATCAAACCCATTTAATGTTGATATAGCATTATATCTTGTTGTTGCCAGAAGCAAGGATACTCCCCATTCAATACAGGTTTAATCACTAACCCCAATGCATGAATCACAGAGGAGGGCCAATACCCCTCAATTAGGATCACATTGCTCAGGTACTATCACCAAACCTCATCTGGCTTGACACCTAACGTTATGATAGGGAGGTTTCTCCCTGACGGAATTTTTGGATAATCACAGAAATTATTTTGCACGGGTACAGACCACTTCCAGGTCGACATTAAATATCATCACAGGAGCTTTTTCTCCCCACTACACCACCACATGATTACTGGACCACATGCATGTGATTTCATACAGTGAGGCCTATATCCCTATTACCTTAACTTTTGGGGCATTTACTGGACCCTGTTTCACCTCACAGTGCCTCTCTTTCATGTTTGTGAATTTGTTGGCACGTGTCTTTCCGTCTTTTATTTTCAGGTCTCTATTGCTCTTTTCTCTCTTTTCTCTGTACAGATCCAGTATTTATTTTTATTTATTTATCGATTTGTTAATGTCTTGTTGCTCTCTACTACGCACAACTGTCATTGTAAAGTATTGTAACCATGGTCACCCTAACGGGTCCGCAGTATTGTGAATGTTTACGACCTTCCTGTGATGCCACTAGATGCATGTCGTTGTACTGAACTAGAACATGTTATCTCAAATACACGGAATTTCGGGTGCACAGTGAATAATCATGCACCTTTGGAACCCATGGTTTCAATGCGTTGTGGTGTACGATATGTTGGCTAACATATAGTTTTGTAAAGTACCATGTCACAACTCCATGATGAGTTATGTCTCATTGTACATCTTTTAAGCCCTGAAGAAGTTGTGCGGTTCATCCCCTGACTAAACATGTGTTGGCTGGGCAACAGTTTGGATTAAAGAACAACAATACATTTACTATTGCACTGTTTTAAGTTCTTTGCATAATTTGTTGTACTCTTGATTGTGTGAAAGTTACAAACCATGTTGCAATAAGCAGTGTAATTCTAGCATGTGCACAGGCCTGCGATATTCATAAGGCACGACGAACCCTCGAACCCATCTTCCAAGAGGCAACAACATCCACTTCAGCTACGCCACACAACCCCCATGGACAGGCCACCACTGCGTTCACTTTCACGCAACAAACCCACAGCGCCCAAACCCACACCCTGCCCACATTGAAGAAACTGGAGCTAGAGCTAGGAGGAGCAGCTCAACTCCACCCTCAACAGTAAGGCCCCCGCCACCCCAGTCGACAACAACCTTGCAGCAAAAGAACTCCACAGATGGATCTCTAACTGCGCAGATAAGCTTGTACCCCTACGCAACTCAAACAAACAACACCCCAGGAAGGCCACCTAGTTCACCGCCAACATCGGAGAATTCAGGCGCACCTGCAGATGTCTCAAGAAGAACTGGAGAAACAGCAAAACCTTGTAAGACCGCACCACCTACAAAACCACCACAACAGAATACCACCAGCACATCAGATCCACTAAGAAGATTTTCATCCAGAACAGGATCCTCGCTGACTCCAGCAACTCTAAGGAACTCTTCAGCATCATCCAGAAATTCACCAAACCCCCCAGCAAAACCATGGATATCACCCCCTGCCAGGACCTCTACAACAAGCTTGGCTCCTACATCCCATCTGGAGATCAAGGGCCTTTACCACAACTTCACCGACTAGACACCTGACTCCGAAACCACCCCCTTCTTTAGCAATGCCAGCCAGCCCACCCTCTCCTACTGGACCCCAGTCACCACCAAAGACACCTCATCGCCCATGAAAAGCCTGCACACAGGAGCCCCCATAGACCCCTGTCCCCGCACATCTTCCACGGATCCGGCATCGCCCCAGAACTGTGATGAACTGCTAGACTTGGCCCTTTTGGCAGGTTTACCCCTAAACTCTTTGCCTTTTCTGTGATCTGATGTTAGTAGTTTTTGGCCTTGGCGCACTTTTGCACTTTGGCCCAGTGTAAAGTTCGTGCGCACTCTGAGTGTGTGTGTTGAGATTGGCCTGCCCTCCAATAGGAATGCATGGGGGATATTTGTTTCTATGGTATTTCCTGGTATGAGAGGAGTGCAGGGGGGAGTTCAGTATGTGCAAACTCGTCAGAATAAATACTGCACAATGGTGTGCGCAGATTTATGGTGACTGGTGGAGAAATGCCACTTTTAGAAGTTGTCATTTCGGTGTACTGTGTGTCTACCTGCCTGATGTGAATTGCATGTCTGGCTTATGATTGACAGGGGCTGGATGGTGTGGTTGGCTCCAGTAGACAGGATGAATCTGCCCAGTGGTGAGTAAGTAGATCTGCATCTAGATGGGAGTGAGGAGTTGCACCTGGGACCTGAATAGGGCTGTGCCTTCTCTCCACAATGCTGGCTCCGCTCCCTGTGGTGCGTCTGAGCACCTAGCCGCCACCTGACAAAGGAGAGAGGAGCTTAGCCCAACAAAGTGTTCCAAAGCTCCTACAAACCTGCTTCACCTGGTTTTCCACCAGCCCTGTGCTGTGTGTGACAAAGGAAAGGGGTGTATAAATGTACGGGCTGTAACCCCAGAGTGGTGTTGTGCTGATCCTGATGCTGGGGGCTGCTGGGGTCTGCTGCTGCTGGGCTCCAGGAGGAATCACCACAAGGGGATGCCTTCCTGCTGGAGGGCCCTATGTGCTGGCCTGCCTGAGCCCAGCCTTGGTCCCCCTTTCCTCCTGAGGAGATTTTCCTGGACTTGGGACTTCACTTCTGACCTGGGGAGCGCTTTGCATTTATTTTGGATAGCGCTTGTTTTGAAACTTTGAGGAGCGCTCTGTCCTCCTGTCCCTAAGGGCTCTTCACTTTTGTTTCAGAGAGCACTGGTGGCTGCAGTGCAAAGCTGCAACGTGTGGGATTCCCCCCACACTGCCTTTCCGAAGCTGGTGCCCACCCCGCATTTTGAAGACTTTGGTGGGTGCCCATCATGCATCTTTGCTGGTTTTTGATCATACTTAAAAAGCGGGTGCCCACCCCGCAGAATTAACTGTGATGGTGTTTCGATGGATGCAGGCAATCCCCCCTCCGGGTTTCTCAGTTCTATCCATGCGAAATATATCATGGCTAGGGGGGACCAGTAGTCAAGGATGGGAGCAGAGGAACTCTTAAGCCATGTCTCTGTGAGAATGATGATGATATCCAGGTCATTCTCAAGAATTAGATTATAAATGACCGTTGCATGTTTGTTAGCAGATCTGCAGTTGATTAGTGCGCACTTTAATGTGCTAGTCAGGTGAGTGATGGTTGATTGCATTATATTGACCTTGGTGAGGCTTTCCCTGATTATGGATCTTTGATTGTGGGAGGGTTCTCTATGTGGGTTCGGTCGGATGGCTTGGAGGTTCATCAAGGATTCGACCCCAAGGGGAATAATGGAGAGGGAACCTTAGATCCGAATGCATGTAGGAATATGTATACAACGCATGAAAATACCACTTGATTAAAAAATGAGATTTTGGATTTTGTAAAGTTTAATTTCACTCAGTATTTTCGACATTTTAAAAACAGAAATGCTACTGAAGATAAGGCTATTCCAGTGCCTATAATAAAAATATTACCTCTGCGTTCTGTGTTCAGGGAGTAGGGTACATATCAGTGGGAGAAAGCTGATATAGTTATACTTATCGGTTGCGTACCTTTAGCAGCCCCCCCTTTGTTAACCCATCCTAATGTATATTTTGTTTGTGGAGAGAATGCCTAAACTCGGCTTCCACAAGGTTGGGCTGGACGTTGCTACCTGTCCTTCCTGTACCCACCAGTCAATATCGTCCCTTCTAATTATCACAAGGAACAGCGTCTAGATAAACGAAGTGTGCCTGTTAAGAGAAATAAAAGAATGATAGATACTACCGATATAGATCAGACGAATACTCCTGAACAGCATTTTACCAATATTGTAAAATGAGTGTTTCCCATCTGGGGGCCTATAATCACCAGAAAAGAAGTATGTCGTTTGTCCAGAGTAGTTGAAGGGGTAATTAACACTACTGCAGGAATATTGACTAATCTAACCATAGAGCTGCAAGCGACGAGGCTCCTTTCGCTTCAGAATCGTATGGTTTAAGACGTTATCTTGGCAGATCGAGGAGGAGCATGCCGTGTGATTGGCTGCTCTTGCTGTATTATTATCCCTGACTCCGCCCCCTCTGTTCATTTGGCTATCCAGAAGCTACATCGTTTGGTTTACGAAATACATGTAGAGACTAGTGCATGGTCCCTCTCTGGTTGGTTCTGGGTTCTGTAAACTCACCTCCTCTTTGACCGGTCCATCCCCAGCAGCAGTAAAGGCTTAGTTGGTTCAGCAGGAGCTCAAAGATTTAATGCAGATTGATGAAGTAATATTTGAAGATTGAGCTTTTTTAGTTAGCTACATCATGCTAAAAGGGCCTTTCTGAGGGATAAAAAATAGATTTCCCGTACATAAGGAGTATCAAACCATATTATGTTAGCATGATGAATCTATACGTACCCTCTTTGCTTCATATACATATGTATCCATCTATATCGCTTTTGCAGGGAGGACAGCATTTATTCAATCCTTGAGTTAACCCTGCTTATAGAGTAGGCGAGAACCATACAGACGCCATTTTCTGAACCTATACTCGAACACGAGCTGTGATCACGTGTTTTTTCTCCGGCAGGTGTCAAGCCCCAGTTCATCTGAATTACTGGGAGCAGCTGAACATTCTTGGAGGCGTCTTGCCTACACTCTGGGCACCTGGAGCTCGAGGGCCAACTGGTGTTTTTCCTTTTACAGTGATCATATGTGTTGAGCTGAAAAGTATATAACCTCATGTTTGAATGCAAGTCAACAGTCTTCTCCACGCACCTGATGGCTGAGGGTTGGAGAGGCTCCTCTGTAAAGTATTTTTTTGCTTAATAAATGATTGAAATTTCTTCACTGCCAACTGACTGATTATTGGGTAAATGGTATTGGGCTATTGATAGGTATAGTCATTTATGTTATTTGTATGGTACTTCAGCACTTTAGCACTGATCAGCACTGGGAAAGTGCACAGTGACATAAAACCAAGCAAAACAGGGTCAAAAACAGGAGGCCCAAAAGTATCAACTCTGGGTATTAACTTGCTGGACAAGCCAGGTCTCACAGCCACCCTCCCAAATAATATTTAGCAATAGTTTAGCTATTTTCGCAGTCCCCTCTAGGGGAATCCACAAACCCCTGGGAATCCCCAAGATGTTGGAAATAAAATGATGCAAATTTGACAAGCATACCTTATTTGAAAAAATGTATGGCGGCGTAAGCATGAAATTCCCCACATAGCCAAAAGAGTCTTTGTGATTGGTCATAATTTTGACTATTTATCTTTTTATTTAAAGGCTACAATGTTTTAGTTTCCAGTGTTTTGTTATCAATATTAGTGAAAATACATATTTTTAACAGCAATATTTTAGTTCTCAATATTTGTGTTTTTATTAGTTAAGCATAGGAAGGTGATATTTTTGTGAACAATATTTATCTTGCAATATTTTTATGAATCGATATTGTGTGCACTGATATGATGTCATTGATTTCTCTAAGGCAGATTTCACTTAGGTGTATAATAGAGTGACACTACTGATAATCAAGTTAAACCTACTGACCTATTGATGAATGCCCATTAATTTTATTAGGCTTATCCCAAACCAGTAGCTACTGTGGCAGTGTGCCTTCTGCACCAGGCTACCTGTGTGCAAATACTTGGCTTTGCACCCCTATAGTCTTACACACACAGCCCAGACACATATGCACACGTGTGTACACACATGTTCAATGTAGTCAGCCCAGTTCTTCTTATCCTAGCCGTGCGGTAGTGGCCTTATCTTAAAAGGCAGACACTCATGCTAAACACACTCACTGTAGGTAAACACTCTCAATCCAATTAACAGGATTATCGCGTTGAAACTTAGGCAGGGAGACTCGCCCACAGTAAAGGTCCGTAAACCAGATGATCAAAAAGCAAACATTTAGGTGAACTGAATGGGCGGAACTAATTTTGGTACAAATGTGCTGGCTCAGTCTACTAAAAAATGTAGTTATTTGTAACAATCTATGTCTTGGATTAATGCATTAAATATCCATTCAAGATAAACATGTATTGAAAACTTAAAGTGTAAGCATGTAATATGGTTCAGTATTGCCTTCAAGGAGTTATGGTAAAATCATAAACCACAAGGGCGGCAGGTGAGTTCATTAGCATTGCATTTAGTGTTCAACTTATGGCTTGCTAGGCTGTTGTGCGAGTTTTGAATTGTGGTCTTTACCGTAACTGGTAAATTTCATTGTTGTTTTTAGTTTTAATTCATAAAATACTGCATTTTAACTATCACGTTTAAGTAGATTTCAATTAATTTAAGCATGTTAAAGCCTTACAACCAATCTAACCATAATTGCTTTTCGAATTTTTTCAAATAATTTATGTTTATTGTGATGATATACTACACACAAGATTTCTAAAATCAATCCTATCTCTGTTGCATACAGCATTCAGCCATTTTCATATGGAACTGGCCTCTAACCTGCAGTTAACCCCAACTCTCAATGGCCTTTTGCTATGCTGAGCTGGAGGGTGGCTGCAGGATCTTGGCGAGACCCAGTGATCAGCTCCTGTACATAGCCTTCAACTCAGATTGCCTGATATGTACCCAGTTCCTGTGGACTGTCAACCCCCACTGTGCATGGCATCCAGCTATCCATAGAGAAATTTGACAGCAAAGCCAAGACTGAAGCCAGACCCTGTGCCCAACCCTCAAAGGAGACCTTGTAGGGACTCCGACTTAATACATTCAAGATTTCTTCTTTTGCAGGTGATTCTCTAAATTACTTTTGGGGTTTGAATATTTTGAGTTTTTTGTGCTTTAACTGAACTTTGGTGCAACTGTGGTGACAAATGATCACTTCTAAACTTGCCAATATTTATTGGTGAATGTCGTTATTGATCCTCCTTACTCTCATTCTGGTGTGTTTCTTTTTTAGCTCTGCAGTCTCCACTATGTAAATAATTTCTTTACCTTTGGAGAGCAGTTTATGTTCCAGAAATCTCCTTTTTTTTGCCAGTGTTATATTGTAAAATGCAGCTGCGACTTTAACACCTGCTCTTCACAAATGATGGTTTGTCTCCTGTTGTTATAAAACTCTCACTTTGATGTGGTGGATAAATAAAATGGCTTGCCACTGAAAAACTAAACTGCTTCTCGCTTTACCACAAAGTCCTTGGACTCGGATTTGAGTCTATGGTATTAGCATATTTTTCCAACATTATCAGTTTTCTAGGAAAACAACTCCTAAAATATGGGGAAAACAGTTATGAGGAAATAATTAATGTGTCATATTTTAACAGCACGCAAACATGTCTAGAGTTAGCAGAATTCAAATTGCGTCCACAGACTTGAGTCACACACACAAATGGCCAATGAAGTTCTTAAACTTTGTTCATAGTTTACAGACATTATTAACGGATTTAATCGGGTACAGAAGTAGGACCCAAAAGGAGTCCATGAGTACATAAGCCTGAGAATTTCACTCTTAGGGGCCGATTATGATGGTGGACAGGCTGGAGTCCGTCCTCCATCGTGGTGGCAACCGGGACCGTCCACAATACATGCGGAGGTGCCGCACATCCAATTAGGATGTGACTGTATTTTGCACTTTAACATTGCGACGGGTGCTGCTAAATGCAGCACCCACCGCGATCGTCAAAATGCATCTTGAGCATTTCACTGCACTACTTGGCAGGCACCACACGGTGCCTGCCACTTGGTGTAGTGAAATCTAGGGAGGTGCCATGGGTACCACCCCAGTGCACAAACACCACCCAAGACACAATGGGGGCCTGCAACAGGCCCCAAAAACCAATCCCCGCCAGCCTTTCAATGGCAGTTTACCTGCCACGGAAAGGCTGGCTGGAGACAGCATACGGAATTGGCAGACAGTGCCTGCTAGGCACCGCCCCCATTTTATGGATGAAGACGCTCCACCAGGCAATCATAACGATTGTTTGTGGTGGTTCCGTGGCAGATGGTCTTTGCATCCGCCACGGTCACAGTCTGGATCCCCCACCATTGTAATGTGGTGGGGGAAATCGCGGTCAGATGGCAGGAGGCCCTCACCGCTTGGCTGGCGATGGCGGTTCTTCCATCCAATGACCCCCTTAGTTTATGGAGTATTGACAGGGAACCAGCGTGTGTTTCAGCTTGGGAAACCTGCTAAAAGATCACTGGGGTCTGGCCAAGATGGCATCTTGTTAGAACGATTCCATGGAGCTCTCCCATCGGGCCTTCACTAACAAATCCCACGGTGTGAGGGTGCTGATCACAGTGCCGCACCTCCCTGGAGTGATCCTGGGTGGCATGGAGGACAGGATCGCTATGCCTGCACACCGGACCCAGCTATTCCCTGCTGACCGGACCACCACGTGGAGCACCCGGAGGGCCAGTGGTGAAATGCTGCCGAGGGCAAGCGATCTATGATTCCTGGTGGTCCCTGGTGAGGGGGCCACCAGGAATGACCAGCAGCATTTCTCAGGCAGAGCAGCGGCAGGGCCCTCCTATTGCCATGGGGGGTGTGCTTAGCCCGCGGCGGTACCATGGGTCCCAGCACCGTCAGTGCTGGTAGGCCCTGTTCCAAGTGGCCTTGAGGGAGGAGCTGCTGTGGCCGTTGCCATCACAGCACCCACTGGCTCGCCTGGCCTAGAGCTGAGCACTTCTGCACGGTGGAGGCGGAATGGAGCGTACAAGATCTCGAGGCCCAGCCTGGGCACCTGAAGACACCACTAGGTGAGCGCACGTCTATCAGCGGCCCCGGTGCACCTTAGGGGGAAGCCGCTATGCATCTACCCACAACAGCACCCCAGTGAAGCAGCCCAGCGGCAGTCATGAGGTCCCGAGGAAGCCCTTCTCAGCATGCGGCACTTCTGGTGATCTGGGGGGGGGTGCTGCACTGGCCACATTATCCATAGTGCCACGTGGCTGACAGCCACCCACCCCCACTACTTGCAGAAGCGAATGAGGAGAGGCCCCCGGGACCAGTTGAGACACTCTCATAAGCATGACTGTGGCGCCTTGCCATTGCAATGATTCTAGCGGGGCCCTCCGGTGCATCGATAAGGCAGGGAGCCTTGGTTTCTCTCTACCAAGCTCGACCTCCTCTGACCCAACTGGGGCCCTGAGCTGGTACTGTGCGCTCCCTGGGGTTTGGCCGGGTGGCGATTGGCTGCTCCAGAGCAACCATCAACGGATGCAGTCACCCCCGGCTGGGAGGTGCTGTGGAACCCCTTACACACTGTCCCACTGACGTCCCCTGTCACCAGCAGGGTCCCCAGCTCAGAGAAGCACTGCCCTAGCCTCCTCAGACATAGAAGCATTGTGGAGAGAGGGTCCCAGCGGAGAGCCATAGTGATACACCCTGCCTCTGCCATGTGGTCTGTCGTGTGGCGGCTGCGGAAGACCTGAGTTTGAGTGCAGGTGGCAGTGGCCTGCCATCTGACAATTTATCTTGTGGCTCCCCTGGGGCCCCTCCATTAGTGGAACTCTGCGCACTCAGCTATCACCCTAGCAGCATACCCGGCCTTCACTGCAGCTATGATGGCCCCCAAAGGCAGAAAGGACATGTCCGTCAAAGAGCTTTTACTTAAGTCCGCTCCGGTGTTGAAGCGCCAGACGAGCCTGGGGTGCATGGAAGAAATGGAAGAAGGTGAGGGCCCGGAGGCCCCGGTCAGACGTGCATTTTTGAAGTCCCTCTTCTCCTCCCTCCGTGATGATCTAGCTACCATGAAGCGCGACCTCCAGGTAGATGTGCGGGACATACGCCACAATGTGGACTCTTTGGGGGAGCGAGTTCACATGCTGGAGGAACATGTAACTGGGAGGGATGACGACATCGAGACCCTCCAACAAGAAGTCCTGTGGTTGCAGGAACAGAACCTGGAATTGCAGGCCCATACCAAGTACAAGAAAACAAGTACCGGCAGGAAAAACATCCTCAAAAGAGGTATGGTGCACGAAGATGGTGACAGTGACATCAAGGCCCTCATGGCGGGCATGTTTCGCGCCATGCTGGGAAAACCCCCGGAGTTCCAGGTCAAGTTGGACCATACTTATAAAGTAGGTCCCCGCCGGCCGGCCCACTGTGCCTCCGTAGGACATTCTTACTTGCGTTCACTACTACCACCTGAAGGAGAGTTTTCTCCGCAAGTCTCGGCAAAACCAAAACTTCACCTATCAGGGGCAGAAATCCACCCTATTCCAGGATCTAGCCACATCTATGCTACTAAAGCGTAAGTCCTTTAGGCCGATTATGCTCCACCTATGAGATTCTGCCATAAAGTACCACTAGGGGTACCGGTTCAGACTGCTTTTCTCACACAAGGGGGATTTGCACCAGGTTCACTTACTCTCGGAGGCCTCTAAACTCTTAGGTATCGATGAACCAGCATCAGACCAACCTGACCAGAACTCAGAGCAGGAGAGGCATGCTGTGCTATCATCCCTTGCTGGGAAACATCGAAATAAGGCAGCCCATCCCACACTTGCTTCTCGATTCTTGGAGAGTGCACCCCCGCTCTCAGCTGATGGAGTTGAAAGATTTTGGTGGGTCAACTGTTGGGAGTGGGGAGCTTTAGGCCTTTTCTCTTCTCCCTAAGAGCACAATGCTCTGGACATTGACTTTGACTTTTTTGCACCATCTGTTTTGGTTCATTATGGGTTTTTTTTCCCCTTGCTGGCTTTACTATGCGCTTATAGGACAGCACCCTCTGCAAGCGGTCGGTAGCTCCTTAGGATCGCAATGGCTCTTAGATGTGCATAGCTCAGATGACCTTCAAAGAAACGCAGTGCGCAGCATGCCACCCTTCCTTTGCCATAGATGAGTGTTCAGATAGTAACATTGAATGTAATGGGACTCAACAACCCAGTTAAACACAGGGCTATCCTGTCATACTTGGATAATTCCGGGGCCCATATCTGCCTACTGCAGGAGACCCCCATGATGTCAAGCAATACTTATAGAATACATTCCACGGACTTCCCACAGCAGTACTACTCTTCCCTTTCTACCAAGAAGGCAGGAGTAGCCATCCTGTTTGCGCGTACATTCCCAGGAAAGGTAGGTGCCAAAGTACTAAAGACTAAGGGGAGTCTCTTGGCGCTTTCAGTAACAATAGCGGGGCACATCCTGACTTTAGCTAATATATATGTTCCTAATGAGAGGCAGGAAACCTTTCTATATAAGGCAATTAGTGACCTCCCCTGACAGGCAAATCATTATTGGGGGGATTTGAACATTGTGTTTGATGACCTACTTGACCATTCGGCGCAGAGGCAGGTACAGACAGGGGCTCTCTCTGTCACACACAGACAATGGATGCAGGCTCTGGGACTCGTGGACCTGTGGCTGCACTTTCATTCCCACAATCTTGATTACACTTTTTATTCACATGCTCAAGGGACTTATGCCCGATTCAACTTCTTCCTGACAACTCACATTCTCCTCCAGGCAGCGCGTGCTTCGGACATCGCACCTCAGGTGCTCTGAGATCATGCGGCCCAGACCGCGACTTTGCTGTTTCCCCCTATCTCTAGACCGTCATACTCCTGGAGGCTTAGAAATACACTCCTTCACTGACTCGAAGTCGTTACCCGCCTCACAAAGACACTAGAAGAATATCCAAGACACTTTACTCAAACTAGTTGCACGGGCAAATTCATAGCCATATCGGTTGCAGATAATAGGGTGCGCGAAGAGAAGAGGGACGACCTCTCCAAGCAGGTACTCGAACTGGAAGAGATCCATAAGATAATGGGGGCCCCTCGTATCTGGAGGAAACTCAAAGCAGCCAGGGCGCAATTAGCCAGCCTTGATTTAGACAGAGATGAATTTGCTGCCTTACGAATGAAACACGCGTTTTATACCAGGGGGACAAATGCAGTTGCCTACTGGCTCATAAGCTGCACGTACAACGACAGGCAGCGACCGTCCCACTCATTCTCACTGATGATGGCGTTAAGAACACGTGGGGTATGGATGTATCAAACGCCGTCCGCAATTTTTATGCAATGTTGTTCACTGCACAGTCCTTGCCCACCCATAACCCATCTAACTACTGTCAGGGCATAACACACTCCAAGCTGACGGCCAACCAAGTGACGGCCCTAGACAGCCCCATTAAAATCAAGGGAGTTAACTTGGCCACAGCTCTACCTAAACTCTTCAAATCCCCCAGCCCTGAAGGCTTTACCACCCTTTTTTAAAAAACCTTCTGCTCACTTTTAGCCCCAATATTGGTGCGACTTTTCAATGTCATTGACAGCACTAGGGGGCTCCCACCCACCATGCTCCTGGCGTCAGTGGCAGTCCTGCCCTAGCCCAGTAAAGATGCTAGACTCTGCGCCTCTTATAGGCCACTATCTCTCTTGAACATTGACTTCAAGATCCTCACAGGGATTCTTGCGTTTAGACTGGGGCCTATGAGGCTGGGCTTGATAGACCCGGAGGAAGCTGGATTTGCCGCGACATGGCAGTGCAGCGACAATACAAGACGGCTACTGCATCTCTTGGACAAATCCCACCATCAATCGGAGGAGCATGTTTTCCTGTCAATAGATGCAGAGAAGGCTCAAAACAACATAGGAACAGCTAAACCATACAAACACTGAAAGGGTTTGTGATTCACCTCCCTCTAGGTAAAGACAGGAGTCCCTACATTATATCCCTCCTACATTTAAACAGAAATAATAAGCTTCATGCTCTCACGGTGTGCAACACCACTGCCCCTGCCGTTCCTCAGGGGCGCTTAGAATAACCAACATACACTTTGCCAACTGTAGGTTGCACCACAGAGTCCAAATGTCCTTAAATAAATAACTTTACGAATGTCCGTCCAGTGTTGATAATGTTCAGAATTCTTTATTCTTCTTTCTAATCAAAAATAAACACCAAACAGCCAACACGTTTCGTTCTATTAAAAGAACTTCATCAGGGCTGTAAAAAAATGTAAAAGCAAATATATAATACAACATAATGTATATACATAGATACACATACATTTGAGAGAGTATACAAAGACAGGAGACATTTGGTAAAAATACATTTCCTAATCCAACTTTCAACAGACTTATTTGACATTTATTAACAGAGTCAGCACTAGTTCCTTTGTTCATGTAAACCATCATGATAAATACAAATTCCATCTCTATAGTCATAAGTCATCCCATATAAGACCCCAAACCAACTTCCTATTATAACGTATTCATTTATTAAGATCCATTTGTAACAGGGACAGCTAGTGGGCGAATATGCCACCCAATACGAGGCCAAACATTTTGCCACCTATTGGTGGTCAATGGCATGTGGTCGTGATTCAAAAAGTAATAAGGAGAAAAGAGAACAAAAGAATGCTAGAATATATATATATATACATATATATATATATTTATATATTTAGTAAAAGTAATAGCACAGCTGAGAAGCAGGAAACCCGGGAAAAAGAGAGAAAAGAATGCTAAGAAAAACCCCTCTTTGGGACTCGGAGCAGCTAGGTGATCTGTGGAAAAAGAAGGGTTTCGAAAGGTGTGATCTAATCGGTATCTCGGCGATTAAGGATATCTGGGGAAGAGAGGGGGTCAAGTCCTTCAGTATGCTTCAGAGCGAATATGAGCTCACAGACACTGAGTACTTCTGTTATGCCGAGGTCACACACTCACTTCAATCTCTGCTGCCTAGGAATTCTGATCCTCCAGAGGCCTCTCCCCTGGAAGATAGAATTCTAGACAGTCACCTCCCTGACAAAACAATATCGTTAATATATAAGAAGTTAATCAACCACATGGCAGACCCTCTACAGATACTGCAGGATTAGTGGACACAGGATGGGATAGAACTAGATGATGAGGATTGGCAGACTGCAGTATCCTCCCCCAAAGAGGTGGCTATTCCTGCACACCTGCAACTGGTTCAGCTTAAAATCTTGCACAGGATCTACATAACTGGGCCCCGGTTAGTACATATGGTATTGTCCGACACAAAAGAAATCCAGGAGGGGTTGCAGCCTCACCGGAACATTCATGCACACCATCTGGGAATGCACACACAGTAGCCCCTACTGGCTCCTGATCCATGATACAATCAATGATCTGCTGCGTGTCTCTCTTCGCCTGGAGGCGAGACGATGTATTTGAAACATTTGGGAGCCCACAGATTTAAACACTTCTCAGACACAAAGGGTCACACTGGGGTTCATGTTGGCCAAACGAAACATCGCTCAATTGTGGGGGGCAGCACAACCGCCCACTCTGGAGGCCTCGGAGCAGAACCTTGATTGGTGTATGTTCAGAGAAAAAACTGTATATTAGACAAGGGGGTACCATAGGAAAAGGTCCTGTATTTGGAATCCGTGGAATGTATATAGAGGGAAGATCTGTGTACCGTCTCGAAGTATTGAGCAGGATGAGCCTATAACCCATGATGTTTCTCTCTATGATGTAATAAATGTATCCATCCTCCCAAGCGTACTGTAATGTGTAACTTGTATGACCCTCCTCACTGAACTGCTTTTCTGATGTACGTTTCAATAAAAAGATTTATAAAAAAAAAAAAAGAATGCTAAGAAAAAACTTTTACTCCCCAGACCCAGACTGCATGGTACCAATCTAACATGTTATTTTTCTTAATTGGTTGCTAGAATAAACTCAACCCTGAGTACAAATCCTTCTATGTAATGGAACGGAAATACACCTACCAAATATATTGTTGCTTATAAATTTCAGCCCAAAGAAAAAAGTTATCCGGCTTGTTTAACTATGAACTCCCAGTTTCTTGTCACCTCCGTTGTGGTGTGTACAAAAAAAGACAAGATATGTCTGCTATGCCTGAAAAAGTATGGGAAATCAATTTGTTTAAAATTCTAATCTATACATCACTGTCACAACAATAAATCTAGGCCAAATATAATTTTTCTAAGCTCATATCCCAATGTGCAGTCCCTCCAATGAGCATGTTCTAGCAATTCAGTCCCTACTAAACTACACATAGGCATCAGTAGAGAGCACCCCCTTACCTATTAGGCTACTTGGTCGGGCGAAGGATCAACTCTAGTGACAGTTTAAAGTTAAAAGGCTGATGTGCCTGAAAAGAGATTATAAGCAATAAATCCAACTCAACTATAAGACCACTGATTGTAAACAATTCTAAGTATATCTCAATATAGAGTAAAAATGTGTCTGAATGCCACCACCAAAAAGGTGAAAGCTTCAAGTCCCAACAGGCGGGTCAAAAAATCTATGCCAGTCATTAAATATCGAGACGGGCCCATAAATAATTGTCACTCCATGTTAAGATCTTGAATTGATGTAATTTACATGGTGGCTATTATGTAGTCCCTGCCACCACGTACTTGTCTTGTCAACTTAAGCTTGTTACATTTCACCGAGCTCGACGCATGTCAACCTTATTTGTAATTAAGTGTACCTGAATATTTTTTTTGCACCATAGCTCATTATAAAAGCTTGGTATGCACTCACATATATCACATAATTTTGGTCCTGTTAGGAAACACATACCAGAAACCAACTCGTCAAGTCACATTCTCCGAAGCGCAAAAGAGTTTAAATGCCCAATATGTCGGCCAAAGACATCCTAGGGACGCATTTTAAATTAGCAGTCCCCCTAGGTAAAAACAACCCAACATAAGGCATTAGGCCGAAGCATTTATTCCCTGTGGTCACTTCATAAAGCAAATCCCAACAACTCCCACACTCACCAAAATGACGCGGTCTCGAGCTTTGAAGTGTGAAACTTTTCCAGTGCTCGAAGGGGACGCCCGATCCTTCTCCCCCTATTTGAGCACCTGATCAAGTTAAATGACGTCACCCGCCAGACTAGCGCTCCTCGTTGAGCATTGTAAGGGGGGAGTCTTAAAATTACTTAACTCCTTCTGCAGTCAACGTGTCTTAAACCCCTAGGGAGGGTCAAAAAATTTACTCAAGTTTTTCTTCAAAATAACGCCATGATTGATTGATAAGCCACACATAGGATTGGCAACAATCTGATCACGAGACAGCTTCATTAAACTCTTATACAACGTTCAATTTTGTGTATACATGTCAGTTCCTAACCCTTCTAGAAAGGGTCAAATAGTGCCCCAAAGCTTCTTAGATAGAACACACACCAAAGCCACATTAAGCGAACCACGGAACAAGTTCATCCTCAAAGGAGGGTCAAATCATAGCCCCAAAGAAATAACCAACATTTTGCACAAGTTTCAAAAGTGGGACGTGCATTAAGCCGCCGATGTACTAGACAAAGGTCAAATTCTTAGAGCTCATGTTCATTCATACAGGTTTAGATATGCACTGCAGTGTTCCACATATGCCTAAATGCAACTATGCATTGCGACCTCATGGTAATAACTTGACTGCCCCCATTCGATTCCAATTGAAAGACAAATCAAATATAGACTGGTACCAGTATCATTACCCTGTGTCCTCTCTCCCCACCAAAGGTGGATGCCTATTTCCTGAGGTTGCCTTATGTAAAGGCACAGCATTACAGGCAGGTGCCTATTTCCTAGAATTGCCTAATGTAAGGGCACAGCATAATAATGTCCCCAAGCAAACCTCATAGAGTCAGAAGGAAAAGAATAGAATTTAAGGATAGTAGGTCTTGAGTGAACAGTATTGCCAAATTTGACCTTACAGAGTCTGATTATATTCGACCCCTTCCAGACCAAAATGTTGGTGCCAATCTAGCAAACCTTTTCAGTCATCAAGATGTGCATTTGTACCATAACAAACAATAGTCTAAGGTAAGCATTATCTAGCAACTAAATTATGTTTATGTATGCAACATTAAAATCGTTGTAAATCAGAGAGCCTAGCATAGTCAAGCATTGTTCCTAGATTCATTTTATATCATTTTGTTTCAAGAAAATAAACATAAAAGAGCATATAAAAGCTATGTGTCTTAGGTGAACAGTATTGCCATATTTACCCTTGCAATGTCTGATTATGTTCAACCCAGTCATCTAAATGTACGTTTGTACGGAAACAGACAATGACATAAGATAACCAGTCTCTGGCAACTGAGTGATGTCTATACGTGCAACGTTATAACATTTCTACCTCAGATAGCATAGCACAGTCAAAATGTGATCCTAAGTATATTTTGCACCATTTTATTTCAAAAGTGCCAACATTAAAAGGTTTACTAGTAATCACATAAATTAATGGAGCTCATCATCCCATATTGTGCCCTATCTTTGTACTGCGTAGGCAGCAAATCCACCCTGCTTCATTCAGTCAGAGGGACAGCTCCCTGTCTCCTCCCCTCGGTCCTGTAGGAATATGACCAATACCATGAAACCAAATTTCAGGCCTTGCCCCATGGCATTCATTCATGTGTGCTGTCATTGGGTATCTAATGTCTTGGTGCCGAATCGCCCTTATATGTTCCTTGATTCTAATCTTAAGGGCCCGAGTTGTTCTGCCCATGTAGATTATATTGCAGCTGCATCTTATTTCATAGGTAACATGGTGGTTTTGCATGTAATAGTGTGCCAAATTTTGTATATACGTGCGGTATTATAGATAAAATCCTTTATTTTATTTTTCCATCTTGACAGATGTTACAATCTGTACATGTAAAAAAAACATGTTCCTGAGTTGACAGCCACATGTCCCTTGTCTTTTTCGATGCCACATGGCTAGGGCATAGTATGTCTCGCAATGTCCTGCCTCTTCGGTGGGTTACTTTGGGTTTCAATGAGATTTCTCCCTTAACTCCTGGCACTTCCTGCAGTAACTTCCAATGTTTGGAGATCATTTTGTAAACCCCCTGACTATGTTTATTGTATTTTGTGACAAAGTAATAGAAGACACTGGATTTTGGCTGGCACGTAGAGTGCACCCCTCTTGTAAGGTAGACTCCCATGATTTCATCAGAATCTTCCTTTCTGCATTGTCCAGTACTCTAGGTTTATAACCGCTTTTTTCAAACCTCTTTTCAGTGATTTTTAAGTTTTCCAGGAATACATTGGTGTTACTACAATTCCTGCACACCCTCACTATTTCTCCATTTGGGATATTATTAATAGTAGCCTTCGGATGTGCAATGGTAGCATGTAATGTACTATTGCTTTCTGTTGGTTTGCAATATAATTTGCTCTGGATTTTATTTGCCTCCACATATAATGTAATATCCAGGAAGTCTATCTGGTCTGCACCATGTGTCATTGTAAGTATCACATTGAATGGGTTGTTATTAAGGAAAGCATGATATTCCTCCAATTGGCCAATAGATCTATTCCACAGGAGGATGATATCGTCGATATACTTTCCCCAAAAGATGATGTTATCTACCCGGGGAAGGCATATCGACCCCATGCGTGTTCCCTTTCCTACCATCCCATGAACAGTCCTGCGTACGATGGAGCAAATTTTTCTCCCATCGCAGTCCCTTGGAGTTGGTGATGCCACTGACTGCCATGTAAAAAAAATTTGGGGGACAAAATCAACTCTGTCATTTCGAGGATCATTTCATTATGTTCAAACCACTCAGCTGACCTCGTTTTAAGGTAGTATCCCAATGCACGTAGGCCTAGATCTTTCTTGATGCAGGTGTATAAACTAGTTATGTTGCATGTGACAAAGTGTAGCCCTTCAGACCATATGACACCCACAAACTTGTTGAGGATGTCCTTACTATCCTGGATATAAGCAGGTAAGTTTCTTACTAGTGGCTGCAAATATGACGAGTCCACATACTCAGATAGGCACTCCATTGGAGAATCGATCCCTGCAATTATAGGTCTGTCTGGGGGAATGCTCCTCCCTTATGGACTTTGGGGAGAATGTAAATGCAGGGATAACTTGGTTTTGTAACCACCAGACACCTGAATTCCCCATCAGTCGGGAGACCCTTTTCCCTCCAGTCCCCCAATTTCATGTTAATAGAAATTGTCAAATCTGGCATTGGATTGAATGGGATTGTTTCATAACAGGCCTGGGCCGCTAATTGTCTTATTATCTCCTCCACATAATCATCTTTTTTCATGATCACAACGTTTCTGCCCTTATCGGCTTCACGTATTATCAAATTTTCATTGTTCCTCAAAGTCTGTAAGGCCTGTTACTCAGCTCTAGTTAAATTAAATGGGCCCTCATCTCTATATTTGTCACCATTCAATAGCTTGCGGAGGTCCTCAGTGGCACGTGTTTTAAAAAGATCAATTTTTGGAAGAGATACCGGGGGCATGAATTTAGATGGTGTTCTTAACCCACTGTCTATATCCGTTTTAGGATGGACTCCTAGTTCCAAATTTAGGTCTTCCCTGGTAATAGAAGTTTCCTTATTCAATGTAATTAACAAGTGTATACCCTCCACATCCCCTACCGTATAATCAGAGGATACACACTTTGAAACATCAGGCTTGTTACATTTCGGATTAGTATGAATTTTTTTTTAATTAAAAAATTCCGGTGTATTTATGCAAATCAACAATAATAATAATTCTGCAAGCCTGCATTGGACAAAAACCAAGACCCTTATGCAATACATTACATTTGTCTGTAGTAAGACAATGGTCCGAAAGATTAACAATTGACAAGTTACAGATATTGGGCACCCGTGTGTTTGAACCAATTACATCTGTATCTACAGCAGTGGCATTATTTATTTCCTCTTGGATGACCGTAAGTCTACTGACAACTTTGGCAATTCTTTTTTGTTTCTTGTGCCAGGCTCCTCCTCCCCACCTTGTCTTGCATATCTTTTGGGTTGTTTGCTGTTGAGGCGTAGCCCACCCATCTCGAATAAAGCATTTATTTATTCTTGTGGTGGTATGTTGTCATTTTTGTCACTTCCTGACTGTAGACTTTCTGTGGAGGTAAAGGAGCTACTGCTAGCTGATCTAGACTAGACTCAGACACCTCCTCCCTATTCTGTAGTGTAGTTCCTATATTCCCAATCAGCTCTGTGTATTGGAATAATATATCCTATAGATTTGACGTAGGACTTATGTCAGTAGGTCTCTATCGAATATACTAAACTTAATTGTGAGTGCCAGCTAACTCAGCGGTCACTAGAAACTTCCTCGAATAAATAAGAAGGGATTTGTTTCTGACAACCGGATAAACATGACAACTTTGTTTCCCAAGAATAAGAATATATCTCTCAGAGTCGTGGAAACAATAGATAACTATTTCCCTCAGTCAATCGTGCATGCTTCGTTTCTACAGAGTTGCAGAGAAATAGAGAGACAGGCGCTTTTAATAAAAGGTTTTTTGAACAGTCTTCTTTCTCTTGCAAGAGAGGTGAACTGATACAATTGTTAGACATAATGCAAAGTATAATGCGTACAGCATAAACAGTAATATGAAATAATACTGTAAGAGCATTGTATGGTTTCTAAGCCACATAAAAATGCATACATAAATAACATAGACAAAAATACTCAACTGGTGCTTCTAAAATACGCCTACCCCAATGTACCTAACCTAGGTCTAGTATGAGGGAAGAAGTAGGTATGGTCTTTTGCATAGGTTTAGTTTTTTGCTAAGAATCTACCAAAGGTTTCTCTAGGTTCTAATCAGCTCCATACCTTTTTAGAATGAAGGAGGTCTGGTATCTCTTTCTCAGGACTAGATTTCCCAACACCCCGCAAGTGGAGCCGCAAACACTGGAGCTGGATTCTCTGTGGAGAAGGGCAGCTTCCTGATCAGTGCATCAGCTGGAGAGTCGGCTTCCTTCGGCACTTGCTGTAGCGAGCTATGTTGGGAAAGTAGGTCTTCGAACTGCTCCGAACCACCGTATTTTGCGTTAGCAAGTTAAGGTATATTTATACCTTGGAGGTGTCTAGAAATACCATAGTTGATGTAAAGTCGGGCATATGAACATCATGAATGAACCGCTGAGGAATAGTTGTTCATTGTAAAGTAACTGAGTTCTTGGAGAAATCAATATTCAAGAAAGTGAAAGTCCCAAAAGGCTTAAGCTGGGTTTCAAAGAAATCGTTGGGACGTTTGGTGAACGGATGGAAGCAGCCATGCCCGTATTTGGGTAGCTTGGGCTATGCCTAAATAAGGGCTTGATTTCTATGCCTATAAAAGGGCAACGTGAATTGTACCTATATAAGGGCATGAATCGGGAAAATTCAACTGGAGCCTAAAACGCCACACAACAATTCATTTTTGCTGACTCAGTGGTTTTGACAATATCATACTTTTTTGCAAGAGTATAAATCCCTCCCTCTCGATAATCTGTCTCATTCCTCTGTATTGTCTTAGCCTTTTTACCTCTTTGATAGATTTGATATTTCTCCATCACTTTTTCTAAGATTTCATAGTTCTTTTTTACCACCTTAGTAAGTGGGTTGGCCAAGAAGGCATTTGACAGTGTCCACTGGCCCTTCCTGGAGACCATTTTAGAGAGGTTTGGCTTTGGACATTGCTTTGCCAATGGGTTTTCAGTGGCTACAGTAGCCCTCGGCCACAGTCAGAGTCAATGGCTTTACTTCTGCCCCCTTTCCCATAGCGGGGGGAAAGCGGTAGGGTTGCCCGCACTCCCCGTTATTGTTGGCCCTTATGTGGGGCCCTTGGCCCAACGGGTCTGGAAGAACCAGAATATTTGGGGGATCCTGTTATGGGGGAGCAGAACACCATTAGCCTTTACGCAGACAATGTCGTAGCCACACTAGAGTCTCCTCTCTTCTCCATCCTGGCGTTTCTGTTTGAACTAGACTCATTTGCAGCATCCTCTGGATTTAATGTCAACGTGACCAAATCCCAAGCACTGGGCTTCTCCCTGACACTATTACCGCTCCTACCCAAGAATGCTCTATATGGTGGGATCAAAAGGCTATGCCCTACCTGGTGGATCTCACTGGCTTTATCCATTGCGGAGACAACGTCTTTGAACTTTTCTTGATTATTGCAACAGACGAGGCAGGAGCTCAAACGTTGGCAGTCATTCAATCTCTCGTGGTTGGGTAAAGTAGCAGCCCTCAAAATGAGCATGCTCCCTAAAATCCTCTACCTCTTTCAAACCCTCCCAGAGGAACCCCCCCCCAGGCGTTATTAAGCAGCTACAATCCACCACTCGAGGAAGGGGGGGTTGGGGATTCCTGATTTAGATTGCTACTACAAAGCGACTCAGTTGAAGACTCTTTTGGAATGGGCTCAGCCAGAATCTGAAAAGAGCTGGCTCTTCATGAAACGTGCACTAGCAAAGAAGGCCCTCTGGAAGGTTCCATTTCTTCGCAAGGCCTCCAGGTCCCCTGGGCTATACGGCTCCCCTGTGGCTTGTGCCACACTGAAAGCCTGGGAAACTACAGCGTTCTGCAGTGGTCTGACAACCTTCCCCTTGCCTCTCACCCCTATTACAGAGAACCCAGATTTCTCCCCAGGCCTTGATGGGAGGCATTTTGCCAGTGGGACACAGCTGGCTGTAGGTTGGTGGGGCACTTATTTGACCACGAGGGCCCTGGATCCTTTGTGGACTTTAAGTCAGACTCTCGCATGCCCGAAACAGAACGCTACCACTACTTGCAAATAATGGCACTGGGCCCTGAAACTCCAAATTCGCCCAGGAGCGGGGAGGTTTCTCACTCTGTACGAGCACTGACTGCTGTCGAAACAATCTTCAAAGCGGCTAATCACAGAAGTCTACCACATCCTGTGTCCTACAGAACCAGCAGTTAAGTCTGCAGGCCGAAAGCGGTGGGAGGCTGTGCTAGGGTGGACCCTGACGTCTAAAGAATGGACAGATGTCTACTATAGAGCTCTACATTCAGCGCGTAACACATCTAGCATTGGAACAGCTACTAAAATTATGACCTATTGGAATCTTCCACCCTCCCCGACTTCATAAGACCTTTCCCCTACTTGCTGGAGAGGGTGCGACGCTGAAGGCACTCTTTTGCACCTGCTTTGGGAATGCCCTAATCTCACTGCCTACTGGTCGCAAATGCTGGACAAGATTGACAGCCATTTTGACACCACACTATTGCGCTTCCCTGCATATGTGGTCTTGGGAGTGTCTGACAGGCTTGCCTTTCCCCTCAAGTCCCACAAGGGCAAGCTATTAGGTATAGCACTAGGGGCGGCTCTACAGAACATACTGACACACTGGGCACAGATAACACACCAACAGTACAGGGATGGTTACACACTTTGGTACGTTCTTGGCATGGAGCGCATTTCCTTTTCATTGCAGGGTGATTGGGCTTCTTTTGCTGATATATGGTGACCCTTTATATCCCTGCTATGCACTGAGTTCTGAATAATTATCTTGCCCGAGATACTTAAAGCTTCTCCACCTGCCTGTGATGAGTGACAGTGCAGACTAATTTTACTAGTAATTCCAACAGGGGCTGGGTCTGCTTTTCGCTCTCCTGCTTAAGCACACTCAACGGGGGAGGAGACGGGAGGGGGGAGGAGAGGGCAGGAGAGGGCAGGTACATGGAGGGGGGTTTGGTAGTTCTTCTTGTTTATCTTGTTTTCTTTTGATGCTATGTGTAGCGAAATGAGAAATATCAGCCTATGTCGCAGGCCTCATTATCAATTGCATCTGTTTGCTAATAATCCAATAAAAAGATTTTGAACTAAAGGATCACTGAGTTTTAAAAGGCGACTCAATGTGAGTGTATGAGTTCTAGAGCTCACAAACTCGATCAAAGAACAGGGGTTCCCACATTGGTCCACTGATCCTTAAGCTGAGCTATGAGCAAGGTCCTCAATTCTTTAACCCTGCAAACTCAGCTAAGAGCTTACTAACTACAATCTAAGTTTGCTGGCATCTGAGGCTGTTGTTGTTCATAAACTTTGTGTCAAGTTTACGTAATCTGTGAATTTTGTTTTCAAAAGATTAAATTCAAGGGGCTTTAAGTCAACTCTCCAATGTCTGGTGGTCAGGGTGCCCAACTAGGCCCTCTTATATTGTTTAAGATTTTTTTCAGTAGATGGGATCCATGCTAAAACATGCCCATGTCTTACAATGGCAACAGATGTTTCAGGTCCATAAATCCCATTTTGAGTTTGTGAACCTGAAAAGCCTGTCAAATCAACAGACCTTCCCAGTCTAACAGGGTAACTATGCCTCGAAGTTTGGGTCCACTGACAGTCCACCAACCCAAGTTGGAAGGCTGTTCCAATCTAATAGTCAAGATATTAAGCATGGGCCAAAATCCAGTTCGGCTCACAAAATTGCCGCAAAATTCGCAAATTCGCTCGCGGGTGGGTTTTTTTTGATGGCCAGCTAACTCAAGGGACCAAAGTTACATGCACACACGGTCACTGGAGGCAAATCTTCTGGCTCTTTACGCAGCTGCAGTGCAGGGAAAGCACTATACATCACCCAATGAGGTAGCACTTACTGGATTAGCCAGTAGAAAGTACTCCAGTTGAGTAGAGGTATTGCACAAAATGGTGGCATCTTCGTGGATAACTATGCAGGGCAGGATTCATTCTGGCAAGAGGCTCCTGTCACAAAAATTAAACCTCAACAGGAAGCACTTACAGATATAAATAAAGCAGGTGCCTGAGTTGAAGCTCAAATTCAGTAGCGTTTTAATCAGCCCAAAACATTAGTGAGCACGGTCGAGGCTGGCCATGTGTGCTTTAACCCCATATCTGCTGTCAGTAATTAGCTGTAATACTTGAGGGAGGTCTTTGCATCCATGAGTTTCTCGAGCGCAATCCCCACGTAGTTCCTGTGACCAGGAGGCTGCTTTCTCCTCACCTGCTGCCCTGCTCGCTCTCTGACCCTTAATACATAAGAGGCATGTTGACACGCATAGAAGCCTCGCTCATTTGGTCCCGCACCACACACTAGCGGTATCAAACGTCTTCCCGCCCTTTCCAAATTATGATGGACAGCTCACTCAAGAGACCTCGGCGCCTTTTGACGGGGTGGCAAAGTTACAGGCACACACACATCTTCTGGCCCTTTACGCAGCTGCAGTGTAGGAAAAGCACTTTACATTTACCCAATGAGGTAGCACTTACTGGATTAGACTGTAGAAAGTACTCCAGTTGAGTAGAGGTATTGCACCAAATGGTGGCATCTTCGTGGATAACTATGAGGGGCAGGATTTATTCTGGCACGAGGCTCCTTTCACAAAAATTAAACCTCAACAGAAAGCACTTACAGATATAGCAGGTGCCCGAGTTGAAGCTCAAATTCAGTAACGTTTTAATCAGCCCAAAACATTAGTGAGTAAGGTCGAGGCTGGCCATGTGTGCTTTAACCCCATATCTGCCGACGAAAAGCGGCTGTAATACTCGAGGGAGGTCTTTGCATCCATGAGTTTCTCGAGCGCAATCCCCGTGTAGTTCCTGTGACCAGGAGGCTGCTTTCTCCTCACCTGCTGCCCTGCTCGCTCTCTGACCCTTTATACACAAGAGGCATGTTGACATGCATAGAAGCCCCGCACCACACACTAGCGGTATCAAACGTCTTCCCGCCCTTTCCCAACTATGATGGACAGCTCACTCAAGGGACCTTGGCGCCTTTTGGCACGGTGGCAAAGTTACAGGCACAAACGGTCAGTAGAGACAAATCTTCTGGCCCTTTGCGCAGTTGCATTGTCGGAAAAGCACTATACATTACCCAACGAGGTAGCACTTACTGGATTAGCCAGTAGAAAGTACTCCAGTTGAGTAGAGGTATTGTACAAAACGTTGGCAACTACGTGGATAACTATGCAGGGCAGGATTCATTCTGGCACGAGGCTCCTGTCACAAAAATTAAACCTCAACAGGAAGCACTTACAGATATAAATAAAGCAGGTGCCCGAGTTGAAGCTCAAATTCAGTAACGTTTTAATCAGCCCAAAACATTAGTGAGCACGGTCGAGGCTGGCCATGTGTGCTTTAACCCCATATCTACTGTCAAAAATTAGCTGTAATACTCGAGGGAGGTCTTTGCATCCATGAGTTTCTCGAGAGCAATCCCCATTTAGTTCCTGTGACCAGGAGGCTGCTTTCTCCTCACCTGCTGCCCTGCTCGCTCTCTGACCATTTATACATAAGAGGCATGTTGACACGCATAGAAGCCCCGCTCGTTTGGCCCTGCAACACACACTAGTGGTATCAAACGTCTTCCCGCCCTTTCCCAACTATGATGGACAGCTCACTCAAGGGACCTCAGCGCCTTTTGGTGCTGTGGCAAGGTTACAGGCACCTACGGTCAGTGGAGACAAATCTTCCGGCCCTTTACAAGCTGCTGTGTAGGAAAAGCACTATACATTACCCAACGAGGTAGCACTTACTGGATTAGCCAGTAGAAAGTACTCCAGTTGAGTAGAGGTATTGCATAAAACGGTGGCATCTTCGTGGATAACTATGTAGGGCAGGATTCATTCTGGCACGAGGCTTCTGTCACAAAAATTAAACCTCAACAGGAAGCACTTACAGATATAAATAAAGCAGGTGCCCGAGTTGAAGCTCAAATTCAGTAACGTTTTAATCAGCCCAAAACATTAATGAGCACGGTCGAGGCTGGCCATGTGTGCTTTAACCCCATATCTACTGTCAAAAATTAGCTGTAATATTCGAGGGAGGTCTTTGCATCCATGAGTTTCTCGAGAGCAATCCCCATTTAGTTCCTGTGACCAGGAGGCTGCTTTCTCCTCACCTGCTGCTCTGCTCGCTCTCTGACCCTTTATAAACAAGAGGCATGTTGACACGCATAGAAGCCATGCTCGTTTGGCCCCGCACCACACACTAGCGGTGTCAAACGTCTTCCCGCCCTTTCCCAACTATGATGGACAGCTCACTCAAGGGACCTCGGCGCCTTTTGACGCGGTGGCAAAGTTACAGGCGCACATGGTCAGTGGAGACAAATCATCTGGCCCTTTACGCAGCTACAGTGTAGGAAAAGCACTATACATTTACCCAACGAGGTAAATTTGATGTTGCTGATCGCGAGTGAGGAAAAAGTCCCGCCGGGATGTCATTTTGCTCGCTTGCGGTAGCCAACTCCAACTTGCCATTGAGGACCACGAGCAAGCAAAAAATGACCGCTGCACTACGTTACGCTACGCGTGTTTGCACTGTGCTATGTGCAATTCTTGTAGTACGAAGTTGCGCAAACTTTGCAAACTATGCGAGCGTAGTGTAGTGCTTCACCCAGGGTTAGTGTTAACCCCTACTTAAGCAACAGCAACATTACTTGTCAGGCGACACTACAAAAACTGAACACACAATACAAAAAAAATCCCACACCAATTTGGAAAATAGAGTACATTTTAATGAATTATTTGTCACCAAAACACTAAAATCCCTATTAGTAGAACCATAGATATACCATTTTAGAGGTTTAGGTAAAAATAGTGCTTTAAAGCATAAAGCGCAAATTGTTCTTCTATGACCATGCCGTACTGGGATAAAGTAAAAAGTTCAGGCCAACAGTGATGTAGTACTGGGCTGAATACAGAGACCAGGTTAAGCCTGCTGAGAATTGTACCTTATGTGCTTGAGGCAGGGCATTGCTACGCACAGCACCGGTTTGGGGAACTGATGTGGGGTCCTGCATCAAGATGTGTTATTAACTATTGTTTTTTATGAGGGATGCAGGAGCCTGCATCGAGCTGCATAGCTCTGCATCAGATCTGATGAGGAGGTAAGGGCGCTGCAAGGTAAGATCTACACTGAGTTGTGTCCAGCTGCATCGGTTCTGATGAAGAGTTGTAAGGGCTGCATCGGGTAAGTCATGCTGTATCAGTTCTGATGGGTGTAGAGGTACTCTTCAGGGATGGGGTTTGGAGTAGTATTCAGAGCTGGCAGGGCTGCAGTAGTTTACAGGGCTGGGGGTCTGGTTGTTTTCAGGGCTCGGTGAGGTGGGGGAAGTTTTTAAGGGCTTAGGGGGTTGGGGAAGTTTTTAGGTCTTAGGGAAGGACGGGGTCGTTTTTAGGGCTTGGGGCAGGGAAGTTTTCAGGGCTGGATGAGAGGGGGTTGTTTTGTAGGAGCAAGAATTGTAGTTTTAGGTGTCAGGGCATGGGTATGGGGTGCTGTTTTAGGACTCAGAGCAGGGGGCAGGAATTGTGGTAGTTTTAGGACTTAAGAGAGGGCTGAGTAGTTTTGATGATGAGGCAGGGACGTGTAGGTCCAGTTCTTCTTCCTCAAAAGCAGGGCAGCGGAGAAGTCCCTCTTTGTAGGCTGGGAAGCAGGGCAGCTGAGCAGCTGAGCATTCCCTCTTGCAGCTTAGCAGTGCAACAGCAGTGCATTCCATCTTCTGAGTCTTCCACGGGTCCAAAAGTAATCTGAAGAGTGGGTCTGAGTTTTCTATTTGTATACCTGGTACCTCCTTTGTGTTGGGAGAAGGTTATGGAGTTTCCCCTTACACAAGTGTCTGTAATTTTCTGCCTCCTTGCCCACATCCTAGTCTGTCTGGGTGCACAGTAGATCAGTGTGTGTGTGCAGTTCCAGTGCCTTCGAAGTGAAAGTCTGGCAAGTGACAGCCACGGCCCCATTAGGCCAGGTTTGCCTATCCTGCCAACACCCAGACTCTCTATTGTGATACTCTCTGTAAGGAATACAAAAAAGCCAAATGCCAGCTACACCTAGTCATGTGACCCAGGAACAGGCTGCAGGCACCAAATTGGTTAGGATAAGAAAATGCCAACTTTCCAACATGTGCCATTTTCAGAAATGTGTCTTAAAATACCACTAAAGAGGATTTGAAATTACAATTCATCAGACACCAAGAATTACTTTCCTTCCTGCTCCCAATCAAACGTCATCACTTAATAAATGAAATAAGGTAACCCAATGTTGTCCTATGCGTGAGTTAAACCTTGCAGTAGTGAAAAACGAGTTTGAGAGTTTTTCACTATCAAGACATGTAAAACTTAAAAGTACATGTCCACCTTTTTCAGTACCCTATGCCTTGTTAGGGCCTACACTAGGGGAGACTTATATGTATTAAAAATGAGGTTTGGGCCTGGTACAAGCTTTATTTTGCCTGGTCAAAATGGCAGTTTATAAATGTTTACACAAGCTGCAATGGCAGTCTAAATATATGCTTAAAGGGCTACTTAAGTGGGAGGCACAATTAGTGCAGGGGGCCCACTAGTAACATGTAATGTACAGGGCCTAGGTTCTGGGAGCACCACTTTACGAGGGATTTACAAGTAAATTAATAGTGTCAATTGGGGACAGAGAGGGCCAAGTCCAACAAAATCACTGTAATTTAACACATTAAAGAACATTAATCACATTTTGCATTGCTTTTTTCTCAAAAGCTTATGAACAGAAAAAAACTATGTGTGTGTATAGCTCACATGATTTGATCTAGTTTATACATTTGAAATTACAGATTAAGTAAATAGAATTCCATGAGGAGCACCTCATACTCAAAAAACTTACTGAACGGTCAGTTGCAGTAAACATTCAACACAAAAATGTAATTTTAAATTGATTTCTGGATGCTCATGTTCAAAATATGCAGCATGTGTTGAAAGTTGTAGTTTTGCACTCACAAATTACCTGAATGGTCCACTTGGGTAAATAACCTACCTGAAGTGTTTGTTGACTACCAGTTGTAAGGGAACTGCCACTCCAGTTCAGCAAGTCAAAATGCATTTGGATTTGTTGCTTCATGCTAGAAAATTACGTAACAGTATGGATGTGAAAACAAATTATTTGAAGTGTTTGTTGACTGTACACATTCTTTTGCTCGCATTGGAAAGATGCTTATCACATTACATATTTCCCCCTAATGAGGATCGATTTACGTAATGTGGCATGATTGCACAATCTCACCAATTATGCATAACTTTTGTTACATGATGTAGGAAAGTGCCCTTTTTGTATGGTTACCCCCACACACTTTTTGCTACAATGCTAATGGCTATGCGTCTGCAAGTGCACTGGAGCCTGCTGCCCAAGCCCCAATGCCAGTGGTCTCTCCTTAAAGCTGTAGTGTGTAAATCGGCATCGCCAATTGACAGGGACTTTACCTCCTTATAAATCCCTTGTATGTGGTACCATTGGTACCCATTGCATGGGTTGTAAAGAAATCCCCAGGCCTTGCAGCACTGTGTGTGCCACTCTGAGTGACCCAAGTAAACAATTGACAGCAGGCATGCCTATGCAGACTACAGAAACATTGTAAACTGCTCCATTTCAACTTTGCCATCACAATGTGTGGCAAATTATATTCACTGCTTTTCATATATGACAGTCACACCTAATGAAGGCCTCCTA
Organism: Lissotriton vulgaris; assembly: GCF_964263255.1. Classification (NCBI taxonomy): domain Eukaryota; kingdom Metazoa; phylum Chordata; class Amphibia; order Caudata; family Salamandridae; genus Lissotriton; species Lissotriton vulgaris. The sequence continues at coordinate 1,732,190,053 of NC_141689.1, read as the reverse complement.
AGCCCAGGAGGCAAGGTGCCTTTCATTAAAGGTGTGGTCATGTAAGTGCATGCTTATATTTCTGTATGGTCGCCTTTACCATTAAAGTACACTGTATGTGAAAGGATTACATGGGCTACCACACGGGCAAACCCGGGGACGCTAGCTCCATTATGGAGCCCCCTAGATATTTCGAGTTTGGCATTAACCAATGTACCTTCTCACCCCTGACACAAATCTTGTGTCAAGGGTATGTGGCATGCGCCCAGATGGCTAGCTTAGTGATTGCCAGCCTTGTTGCCCCAGCTTCTCCGTGCTCTGGGTGGCAGCCAACTCTAGCTGCCACCACAACAGGATTTCGACCTCGTGCCAGGCAGTGTGAACAGTCCTAGACTTCAGGAACAAAGGCCTGAGCAGGAAAGAGGTCACACCTCCCTCTCTCAGGATGGCTAGTGAATGGACACACAAGGAGGTGAGCTTCGAAGGCTACACTGCTTGTAATATGCATCAGGGGTGCTTCCTAAAGGAGGAACAGCCCTCCCTCTGCCCAGAAACATTTGCTCCCAGAGAGGTGGAAAATAAGGTATTCAGGGGGTTCGCACCAGCAAAAGGCTAGTCACACCTTTGTTTTGTACAGCAAAGGAAGACTTTGGTAAATTTTAAAATGGTAGAAATAGTGGGTTCTGGGTAGAAAAGGTAACCTACACCCCTGTATGTGGTCACCTTAAGTGCAGAATAACGGTTGGAGCAAGTAGCTCATTGGCTGCTTGCACCCACAGCCCTAACGCCTCTCAATCTAGGAGCCTCCCCTGACACCAGAACCTGAGTCCTGAATCAACCTGTATCAAAGAGGACAAAGAAGAGACTTGTTTCTTCAACAACCGGACTTGCACAAACCAAAAGAGGATACTCTGTCTCTGTAGCATCACTCCTCGGAGCTGTCTGATCGAGACTTGCCCTAGGCCAACTCTCGGTTCCCCCAGTCAGAGGGACTCCTGTGAGAGCCTTAAGCACCTTCAGACTCCCCTGGACTAGCGCCAATAGTCCCCTGCAAACAGCAGGTAAAACAACGCTTCGGATCTGAAGAATCTCTGAACATCGGACTCACCGAGGTATCACTCAAATACAGATGGTCAATCAATCAATCAATCAATCAATCAATGACACTTATAGAGCGCGCTACATACCCGTAGGGTCTCAAGGCGCTTGGGGGAGGGGGGGTGCCGCTACCGCTCGAACAGCCAGGTCTTCAGCTTCTTCCTGAAGGAGAGGTGGTCTTGGGTCAGGCGCAGGTCGGTCGGGAGGGAGTTCCAGGTCTTGGCGGCCAGGTAGGAGAAGGACCTTCCTCCTGTAGTCGCTCTTCGGATGCGGGGGACGGCGGCGAGGGCGTGGTTGGCTGATCGGAGGTGGCGTTTGGGAGCGTAGAAGTTGATCCGGCTGTTGAGGTAGCTCGGGCCTTGGTCGTGTAGGGCTTTGTGTGCGTGGGTGAGGAGGCGGAAGGTGATTCTTTTGTTGACGGGGAGCCAGTGAAGGTCTCTCAGGTGTCCGGAGATGTGGCTGGTTCGTGGGATGTCGAGGATGAGTCTGGCTGAGGCGTTCTGGATCCGCTGGAGTCTCTTCTGGAGCTTGGCGGTGGTACCGGCGTAGAGGGCGTTGCCGTAGTCCAGTCGGCTAGTGACGAGGGCCTGGGTGACGGTCTTCCTGGTCTCGGTGGGGATCCACCAGAAGATCTTCCGTAGCATGCGTAGGATGTTGAAGCACGCCGAGGAGACGTTGTTGACTTGCCTGGCCATGGAGAGGGAGGAGTCCAGGGTGAAGCCCAGGTTGCGTGCATGGTCTGTCGGTTTGGGTGCGGTGCCCAGGGCGGGAGGCCACCAGGAGTCGTCCCAGGCGGAGGGTGAAGAGCCCAGGATGAGGACCTCCGTCTTGTCCGAGTTCAGTTTCAGGCGGCTGGTCGTCATCCACTCGGCTACCTCTTTCATCCCTTCGTGCAGGTTGGCTCTGGCGGTGGCGGGGTCGTTGGTCAGGGAGAGGATCAGCTGGGTGTCGTCGGCGTAGGAGATTATGCTGAGGTTGTGTTGGCGTGCGATGGCCGCGAGGGGGCTCATGTAGACGTTGAAGAGAGTGGGGCTCAGAGAGGATCCTTGAGGGACGCCGCAGATGACTTCGGAGGCCTCTGACTTGTACGGTGGTAGGCGGACTCTCTGTGTTCTTCCGTCGAGGAAGGAGATGATCCATTCCAGCGCCTTGTCCTGGATTCCGACGTTGCTGAGGCGCTGTACTAGGGTGCGGTGGCAGACAGTGTCGAATGCCGCGGAGAGGTCTAGGAGGATGAGGGCCGCTGTTTCTCCGTTGTCCATCAGGGCTCGGATGTCATCGGTGGCGGCGATGAGGGCGGTCTCGGTGCTGTGGTTGGCTCGGAAGCCGGACTGTGAGGGGTCGAGGGATCCATTCGTCTCGAGGAAGGCGGCCATCTGCTTGTTGACGGTCTTCTCGATGACTTTGGCTGGAAACGGGAGGAGCGAGATGGGGCGGTATTTCTTGAGTTCGGTGGGGTCCGCTGTTGGTTTCTTGAGTAGAGCGCTGAGTTCGGCGTGCTTCCAGCTCTCAGGGAAGGTGGCGGTGTCGAAGGATGTGTTGATGATGTCTCCCAGGTGGGGTGCGATGACAGCGTCAGCCTTGTTGAAGATGTGGTGAGGGCAGGGGTCGGTCGGTGATCCGGAGTGGATGGAGTTCATCGTGCGGATGGTGTCTTCGGTGCTGATCGGGGTCCAGGCGTGGAGGGTGGTGGTGGGGGGTGGTTGTTCGGTCATGGTGTGCGTTGGTTGGTTGTTGAAGCTGTTGTGTATGTCCGCGATCTTGTTGTGGAAGTAAGGAGCGAGGGAATCGCAGAGGTCTTGCGATGGGGTGATGTCGTTGTTTCCTGCGCTGGGGTTGGATAGCTCTTTCACGATGTTGAAGAGTTCCTTGCTGTTGTGTGCGTTGTTGTCTAGCCGGTCCTTGAAAGCAGTTTTCTTGGCAGCGCGGATCAGCTGGTGGTGCTTCCGAGTGGCCAGCTTGAGGGTGGTCCTGTTGTCCGGTGTAGGTTCCCTTCTCCAGACTTTCTCGAGGGCTCGGCAGTTCTTCTTGGAGCTCTTGAGTTCGTCGGTTCGATGGTCTAGTGCATTGTGGAAACTGTAGTCCTGCCTTCCATGATGTTTTAGGCAGCTACCTTGTTCACCAAGACCATTGGATGTCGAAGAATCCTTCTGCTACTTTTGCCACTGCCAAGTCTTGTTGGCCGCCAGTCGACAACTGACCGCTGCACTCGATGCTGCATCAAGAGGGAACTCCCCAACACCTGCAATTGACCTTGGCTGTTGCCTGTTGTTGAGATTTTGCATCCATTTTCCTCCTAGCACTGTCTAAGCAGGGAAAGCAGCACCCCGACGGTTCCCGGTCAGCAACTAGGACAGCCTGGACAACTCTGCACCTGGGCTCTATGGGCCTGGCAAAATTAAACTGACTGTTGTGGACTGGGATCACCATCACCTTTACCCCCAGGGGGCTCCCCGCAACTCGACGGTCAAGTGACTGATTGTCACTACCACTTTTTCCCAGTGACCATAAACCAAAAGCTCTGCAGTATTGAATTGCTGTGATTTGTTTTCTTCTAAAATCCATAACTCAGGTTATAAGCATGCTTTTTCATTTGCTTTGGTGACAAAGTTAGGATACAAATACAGTGTGTTTTTATAAATTGGTGTCCGATTGCTAATGAGTTATTTCAATTACTTATTGTCAATATTAGCACTCTGAAATGCTTAACACATGTTCCTCTATTGAAGACTGAATGCACTTTGCCACTCTACCATAGTAGTGCATGCTGAGGTCTAACCATCATCACCACATAATACTCCACCTTCCTTCTACTAAGTTCGCAGAAATTACACCAATTAGGCTGGTGTAATTAAAATGTCACCCAGGTCGAAATTAAATCAGGCTAACATTGGTGTAATTCTATTCAACATTTTTTTCAGTAGCAGAGAGCTAATTTTCCAATCGAAGTTACTAAGGAAAACTTTTTTGTAACAACCCTCATGTTTCTGTATGAAAATTGACATGACAAAACTAACCGACATTTACTTTTTTTCTGAAAGTTTTCATGCTGATTCATCAAATGGCTCCAAACGTGTAAGAGAAACAAAAATTGCTGTTCCGATGGAAAGTCAACCTTTCCATAACAACGAAGCCGCTGCCACCAAATCTGTAATACTTTTGTATTTAACGCTGTACTTTCTTCCATCTTTCATACGAAATTGAACTACAGTCTAATCTGAATGACTTGGTACTTCGTGCCAAATTGTCATGGGGATTTTGGAAAAAAATCTAATTGATAATTGTGTATGGAAGAATGTGGAGGCATGGTTGCCAGTGATCAACATTTCACTAGTGTCTAAGTCGTTATCAGACGCAGTTCTATTTTTTTATTCAAAAAAATATTTGATTCGGAAATTAAATTCTTAAGAAGTATGACAATAAAGTCACATTTTCAGTTTTCCTTGGGGCGATGCTTAGGCCAATTCATGGCAATATACAGAAAAGAGGTACAGAATAACTTTTACAATGTTAATATGCTTGGCTTCTGTGGAAACATACCATTTTAAATTATTAGGAATAATTTTAAAATTATATTTCTAGATGAACGCCAGCCTTACTCACCTAATTTAGAACTTTTTTTAGCAGTAGGTTACCCACTATACGCACTGTTCTAATTCCGGGATAAGTGTGTTAAATACATCGGCGGAATGTGCCTTGCCTATCTATACACATATACTTTTGAATTTTCTCTTACTATCTTCAAACTTGCAAAAGTGTTGAACACACCGTAAGGTGTTTCGTGATGGGTGTTCACAATTAGTTTTCACCTAAGATAATGAGACATCTAGGTGTATGTGTTGCTGACAGTTTGGTGAGTGCACTAATTAACCAACCAACCCTTCTCATATGATTGGGAAGATGAGAAATGTTTGCTTTAAGTTTGTTGAACTAAGAGAAAAACAAATATTTCAAAACGTTTCGAATTTCCATACTCTAATGTGGTGAATCTGTAGTTTCCACAATGTTGGAAATGGTTGTACATGGAAATATGAAAACAAGCTTAAGGGCCTCGAATGGAAAATGAAGGGAATTGGAAATCCTTGAATTTCTAGAGTTAACTATGCATAATAGTCCACCTGTTGAATTTCCTTCAAAATACGGGTGTCATTGTGCAGAAAATGCAACTGCCAGCTAATTTGAGCTCCCTTCAGAAATTGTAGGATTTCCGTTTCCCTTCAAATTCTAAATCATGCTCTAATCCCTAATCAGCTCATTCACAGTATGGTGTCTGACGTGCCTGGTTGGCTGAGCCTATCACATCAGCTTTCCTAGTAGAAGGCTATCTGCAATGCTGAGAGATTCCTACTATGGGCAAATTTCGATCCCGTCAGGAAGGCCATCCCAGAGCCGTCCTGATTCGGACTTTCCAACCAACTCGTACTGGAATCCGGTTTAAGCAAATGAAGCAGTACGATGCCCAAAACCCTTTACGTACCAAACCACTCGGTCGCTCCAATTCGTCTTCATTTCCCAAACGAGAACTCTCTGGAAACGCTGAATAGAGTCATCCGGAGGCACTTCCAAGTACGATTCTGAACGCGCAAGTACGATGCGTACTTCCTATCCGCCGAATCTGTCACCACAACCAACAAGGCAGAGCATCCGGAAGGGAAGTATTGCAGCTCCGATTCGCACCACAACACGATTCCTGTGACCGAGACTGTGCAGCCATATATCCCATTGCATATTTAATCCCTATACTCTACATCTACAAAAAATACTACAACCCCCGCCAACGCCATCATCGCAGATGGTAAGTTAGACACCTACCCATACAGAGTAACGTAACTACCCCAAGCAAGACAATACAAGTGAAATCAGGGGCGCAAGTCAGCCAAATTGGGAGGGGGGATACTTGCAGCAATGTAGAGGCAATTGTCGGGTGGGGGCTAATATTTCCAGCAATTCAGACTCAAAGGGGGCGCTGGTGGGCAAATACTCACAGCAATGTCGAGGCAAATCTAGTGTTGGGGGCTAATAAACCCAGCAATGTAGATGCAAATATGGTGTTGGGAGATAATACCCCCAGCAATTTAGAGGCTAATCTGGGGTTGGGGGCAGGTACCCCAAGTAATGTTGAGCCAATTTGGGATTTGGAGGGGTAATACCCCCAGCAATTTAAATGCAAATCTTGAGGTTGGGGACTAATACCTCCAGGAATGTAGAGGCAAATTTGGGATTTTGGATGCTAATACCCCTAGCAATGTAGATGTGAATCTGGGGTTCCGGGGGGGGGGGGTCATACCCCCAACAGTTGTGACCCAATTTGGGGCTAATAACCCCAGTAATGTTTACTTAAACAATGTAACTTGTGCTCATACAAAGTGCCTCAATACCTACAGGTGGTGTATATGCTGCAGGAATGTCTAAAAAAAGTAAACACAAAGGTCATTTTTCAGAAAATGCATGCCCACACTGTTGCAGCAAAAGTAACTGGCAATTTTGAGTAATGGGCAGGGTGGAGTTGCTGGTGCTCTAGGGACCGTTGAAAAACAAACAAAGCCTCATTACCTGGTAAACGGTCCCTTAATAACCTTTGAAATACTCGGGCTGATGCGCAAACTGGACAGGTCAGCCACCTATAGCAGCTCAAAGACTGTCTGTGTGTGTGGGGAAGCTGTCTCAGCCTGGGCTGACACATACAAGGGGATGGCCGGAGCCCATGGAGCTCTATGGGCGTTGAATGTGATAAGAATGTGTTCTGAATAGGCTCGGATTGGCAATGCCAGGAATTGGGCATTAGTCGATGGGCCACATAGTTTTGGGGCCTTTGTAAACCACACCAAGAGAGTGACTCACTTTCACAGTCCCCACCAGGTCACTGCAATGTGGTGCCAGTATCTTGTCGGCTAGCCAGCTGTGCTGTAAATTGAGCTTGGGGGACAACCTCTGGAGCATACTCACCACGGTGCACTGCCTTATGTGCCTTGATAGAGGCAGTGTCATCTCCCCCAAACAACCAGCACTTTCAGGTCATGGCAGCTGCAGGGAGGTTGCATTGTATGTAGGGACCTTGCAGGGAGGCAAGTCACATTTGGACAGCGTAAACCTACACACCACCCCTTGATCAGCAGCTGTGTGCTATATTGAAACCCCTCTTGACAGTTAAAAGCATAGAGGCCACAGTAAAAGAGTTGATCACGGATTGTGTGCCAATTACTTTCAGAGTGCCTGAGCATCATTGTGAACCCAATCTGAACATGGGTCCATAGTATGTTGTATATGTCCAGTGAGAGAATGCCATCAGCAGGTACATACACTTAACCTGCTAAATACTAGGACAGATACACATTTGACGGTGGAACAGGAATTGCCATCACCACACATGTGTAGTATCACAAAGTTAATGAACGAGTCCACCACAACACACACTGAAACATTGCAGGGCAACAGAACTACAATGTACTGACAATAGTATGACATTGTGATGCATCTGTGTACAGTAAAGCCCAAAGGATATTGGCCAAGGCAACGCAGTAGTCCACTGACCCAGCCACTCAGTACTGATTACAGTGCCTCCAACTACAACAAAACTGAAGTTGTTGTGTCACAGTCATCAGGGAAATATTTGTACACAAAATCCATCTTGGTTTTGAAAGAAGCATGGGCCAACAACAATGTGGGATACTGTCACCATGTGTGGACTGGGATTTGCTGCACACAACTCCCAATCTGTATGTGTCTACGGTCATCTTTGGAGAATGTCATTTGCAGATATTCGGTATCTAGCTTCTCAGAATGTAGTGTGTGCCGCAAAATAATAATACCACTTTAAATGTGCAGATTGTGTCCTGCAGAATAGTAGGAGTACGCATGAGTCTAAGGGCGCAGGATCAACCAACTGTGTTGGGGTGTCTAGTGCACAGCCCATTGTGTAAGATAAGCTGCAAGAATGGGTGAGGATGCTGAGGGGGTGGTTCAATCTGTGGCTTTCCAACACAATTGATATAGCCATCTTCAAGCCTGGGGATATGGGTACATCTTGTGAGGATGATGAATATGTGCAGAAAGAAGTCTGCTTTGCACACATCTGGCACTGAAACACTGGGCCTGATTCACAGAATTAACTTAAGACAAAATGCTAAACTTACTACTTTTGGTATTCACAGAATGCACTTACTACTTTTGGTATTCACAGAATGGATTTATGGCTACTAACTTTACGTCCGCACTCAGGTTAGTAGTCCTAACTTTACTACTACTAAATTGCGAAAAATCCTAATTTAAGACTTTCGGTATTCACAGAAGGCATTTGGGAGTCCTAAAGTTAGGAGTCCTATCTTTACTACTACTAAATTGCGAAAAAATTGTAATTTGAATACTTTCGGTATTCACTGAAGGCATTTAGGTAGTTATATTTAGGATTGGCTACCATAGGAAATTCCGAACATTCTATTGGGAATTACTTTAGCCCCGATTGAGGGATCTGCCTGTAATTTTCCTTAAAATGGTCTCGCTGCGCTCCGCTCCTTCCTTGGAAGTTTCGCGGGTATTCGTGAAGTGGGGGCTGAGAAAAAAGGGGGGTCCCAAAACGTGTTTTCTCCATGTTAATTTCCATAGGACGGTCTGACAAGTCTACAGCCCGAACCGCTGAACGGAACTACGCCAAACTTGGCAAAACTGTAGGGACTGGTACGCAGATGTGCTTTTGCTATGTTTGGTGAAAATAGCTCCAGTGGTTTTTATGAAAATTAACTTCAAAAACACATATATATCTATAGGCGCTCTCCAAACGTTCACCGGTGCGCGTATCGGGGAGCACACCCGGCGCGCTATGGGAGTGCGCATGCGGAAAGCTGATTGGCTGTCGGGTGTCTGTCAACATTCTAAACAGTCCGGAGAGTCCGCCATCTTGTGTCTCGGTAGAATCGAGACACAAGAGGTGAAAAAAGAAAGGGGGATATAATTAAAAGGGGGCAGAGTAGACACCCCCTGACTCCCTAGGTTTTCTGAGGGGGCCTTGAAGGACTTTGAAGGGCTAAAAAACTTTTTATTTTTTTTTTATTTTCGCGGGGTAAGCGCTGGCGGCGCTCCCCGGTATGCTCTCCGGTACGCGCACCCTGAGTGCACCATGGGGAAAAAGTGTTAAAAAATTGCTGGAGTGTGTCACAAAAGTGACGCAACTCCAGCAATGCATCCTTTCACATGGGGGAAAGTCCCATGTGAAAGGGCCTGCGTCAGTCTTATGGCTGCTGTTAAGCAGGCGCAAGATTTGGATGCAACAGCGTCATAAAAGTGACGCAGTGATATCTTTTAGATTTCACTGCGTCACCTCTACAACCCTTTCTTGCGTCAATACACCCCTTTTGCATACATTACAGCTGACGTAGGTATAATGTGGCGCAGGGGGTTTACAAAGTGACGCATCTATCTGGATGCATCACTTTGTAAATATTTAGCAAAAAAGGCAATTGCCTCTGACACCATGAATTGTACACTTAATTTGTCCCAATGTCCTATTTTATTGACATTGTAAGCAATTTAATTTTTGCATTTTCCTTCAAAAAACTTTTTCAGTATTGCACAATAGGGTAATAGCACATTTGTTTAGAACATTTCCATTAGCAAAAATATATTCAACAGAAAAACAGTGATTAACTTAGATACTTTACGACATTTCATTATATTACATAAAGGTAACACTTGACAATTTACAACATTTAAAGAAAAAACATTAAAGAAAAAAAGGGCCGGGACCACGCCAGTTGGATTGCAAGTTAAGAACGTGCCAGTAATCTTTACAGAAGATCCGGAATACCTCGAGGGATTCAGTCACATCGGCACTAAATGCTCAAGAGATTGGATGTTCCATTCAATAAAAACTGCTGAACGCCTGGGATTAAAAGAACAACAGCTCATCAAAGAATTAGAAGAGGCTTTCTTGAACAATCGAGCTATAGAAAACGCCCAAGCTCTTCTAGCTAAACTTGAAAAAGAAAACCAAACTTTCCAAAAAACAACTGAAGATTTCAAGAGGCAAAAACTACTAAAAGACATTACAAATTTTTCCGAGAAAAAAACATACCCTTACTTGGAAAAAGACTTTTATAAACAGCCACAAAACACCGGATCTCTACGAACTTACGGTGGCAGAAGCCGGAGACAATTCATCACGTTCTCTGACGAATCCTCGGCGTCAAATAGTTCAAGTGACGCGGACGCACCCACTGGGAACAGAGACGATCAAGCCCGCCAGCACTACCAGCCGGCACCTTTTTCCGACAGAGGCAGAGGCAGACAACGTGGCCGTCAAAGAGGAAACAGATGGTTCAATCGGAACAACCAATATCAAGGGGAGATCACAACGAGGAGACGGGTTTACAGATGGTAAAGAAAACCAACTGTGCGATATTTAACCTATCCAATTACACTCTGTCGCCCAGTGAAATGAGTGTTCTACAAAAAGGGTTAACCTTCATTCCAACAGTCAAACCTAACATCTGCCAAACAAAATTGGAATTGATTCAATTATTCAGAAAAATGAGGCTGAAAATATTCTTCCAAAATCAACAAGATACGACAGCTCGAAATTATTCAGGACTCAAAAACCCTTCTACCTTCTTCCCACACTCGAGTCAAATGCCTGCAGAATTACTAACATTCGAAAAGAATGTGTTACGTGATCTGGATACACTAGACAAGAAAAAGAAACGATACACCAAATGGAACCTACTGAGAGATGAAAAGACTGCCCTACATGATCTTCAAGACAATAAAAGTCTAATTGTAAAACCAGCCGACAAAGGCGGAGGGATCGTGATCCTTTCGCGTGAAATGTATGAAGCAGAAGTCCAAAGGCAATTATCAGATGAAAGGTACTACAAACCAACTGACGACAACTGGAACAAAAAACTAACTAATCAACTAGAAACACTGGTAGATGAAGGCCAAAGAGAAGGCTGGCTATCTAAAAAAGAAGGAGAATACCTTATAAACAAGAACCCCAGAACTCCTTTGATGTATGTCCTCCCAAAGATCCATAAGGACCCCAGAAACCCACCTGGTCGACCAATAATTTCGGGAGTCAACTCCATACTTGAACATCCAGCAAAATACGTGGATACCTTTCTGAAACCACTTGTAAGCCAAACATCGAGCTACATAAAGGACACCATGGAAGTAATAAACTTCCTAGACGGCCAAAACTTTGACGAATCTATGGAAATCCTAGTAACTATGGATATAGTTAGCTTGTATTCCAACATCCCACAAGGAGAAGGCTTGGAAGCCTTGGAATACTTTCTAGACAGAAGAGAAAGACCACACAATGTACCTACAGATTTCCTGTTGAAACTAGCTGAAATCTGCTTAAAATGCAACTTTTTCAAATTCAACAATAAACAATATTTACAAACCGCCATGGGATGTCCCTTCGCGCCGGAAATGGCGATTATGTATATGGCATTGTTTGAAGCAAAATGGGTCTATAACAACAATCCCTACGATGGTCATATCAAAATATGGCGTCGATACATCGACGACGTCTTTATGCTGTGGAGAGGTGATGAAGAGCAATTAAAAGAATTTTTTGTATGGCTCAACAACCGAATCCCCAATATTCAATTCACATTGGCACACAACAAAAAAGAAATCAATTTCCTTGATTTGATGATAAAACATGATGAAGGTACCATATACACTACCCTGTATACAAAAGAGACTGACCGGAATACCTTCCTCCATTTCTCTAGTTTTCATCAACGCAATCTTCGAGAGAACTTACCTCTAAGTCAATTCATGAGGCTGCGCAGAAATTGTTCTAAGAAAACTGATTATTTCTTAAATGCCAAAGAACTGATGGAAAAGCTACTAGAGAGGGGATACCCAAGAAAATTGCTGAAGCGAACAATGAAAAGAACATGGTATATCCCCAGAGAAACTCTCCTGATCCCAAAAGAAAAAACAAAGGAAGAAACACCAATAGTTTGCGTGACCACATTTTCAGGAGCCACAACCCAAATAAAGAAGATCGTCCGCCAAAACTGGAATACAGTAAAAAGCTTGAAACCCCTTGAAACTTTACCAATATTTGCACTAAAAAAGAATGAGAATGTGAAAAACAAACTGGTCCGTGCAGACACTTCTCTACCTCCACAAAATACCACCATCCATGCCCTTCTAAATCTCCCACCAATTAAAGGGCATAAGAAATGCGGAAACTGTGTGTCGTGTTCAAGCACACTGGAAGGAACCACATTTACATATGGACTAAAACAAATCAAACATGACGACTTTACGAATTGTAACACAACTAATGTTGTATATTGCATAGTGTGCCCATGCGATCTCGTCTACGTGGGCAAAACAAGTCAACCAGTTAAAGTAAGAATATCACAACACCGCTCAAGAATCAGATGCAAGAAAGTAGATGCACCCATGGTCCCACACTGTATTGCTATGAACCATGGACCAGATGACATAAAATGGACAGTGGTCAAACACATTAAAGGCAAAAACGTGGCGCATAATCTATCAAAGCAGGAAGCTACAACAATCATGTATCTCGGCACTGTCGATAATGGATTGAATGAACTCACCGAAATTTCCAGTTTTGTTTGACAAAGCTTCACCACACCATGTCAGAAAGATTCCATATCCTTAATAATGCCTCAACACGGATCACTATGGAGAAATGATATTATGCGGCCAATCTACATGAGATTTAAAATGATTTGCTGATATCACTTCGAAAAGTAAAATACTCGACGTGCCTGGAAAAGACTAACGTCAGCCATCCAACCCCTCCTGCTTAAATAAAGTTCTCAACCCTACAAATATGGCTCTTCAACAACGTTATCCACACATCAAAGAAATACGCCAGAAACATACTCGTCCCCCAATTATGTCAGCAGGACGTGACAACACGGAAAAAGCACGATAATGCCTCTCAAAAATCCTAAGATGACCTCAAAAAACACATCGGCATCATTACAGAAATTAAAAAACAACAACAAATAGCGTCCATTAACTTGGGACAACCGAAAGCTTCCTGAAACCATGACAACAGGCTCTCTGACCAACGGGAAAGCGGAGTCTAACCCAGAGTGTAGCGCAGCCAATGAAATCACTGCAAAGTGAGACATAGCGTACTAACATAAAATCGGCAACCAGCTCGATTACATATCGCAAATCTTGACAAGAACTACATATGACATATGAGACAATTTATTTAAAATATGGTTCGATAAAATCACATGCTGCCACAGGCAACACAGTCAGGACAACTCGTAACCTACAGAAAGTGCAACGCGTCATAGAAACCGGCCTCATCTCCAATAAGGAAGGAGCTCTCAAAACGCGAGTGAGCGCAACCTATTAGAAACGAGCACAAAAAGAATAGCAATAAAACAACCAATGGACAACTCCACTGTGAAACCCATGTCACTGATGAAACGCTGACACAGGAGAATACCGCCACGGAGAGAGAACGCATTGGGAACTGATTAAATGAAACCCAGATACCAGGCGGCAAGACACCAACAATAAGGTACGAACTACTAACCCTGAATGCGCCGCTCCTCACATAGTTCAAAGCATGGGGAGGCACGCCAAGCATGACGCCCTATCAAACACGTGGGTTAAACTATCACGCAACAACTCCGTCCCCACGGGAGAACAGACCCATTTTAAAAACGAATACACGCTCATTTACTCAATACAGTTAGACAATCAAAATATGAGCCACATAACAATTAATTAACCTGAATACCTATCCTTGTCCCGCCTCTAGGTTGCTTTCCAGAAACCTCCCGGCAAAGACTTTTCAAACATTGACTCAACCAAAAAGAAAGCACCATTTTACCGGCTGTTCCATCATTTGATGTCATGTAAAGACACGAAAGACAAAGTTAAAGAGCAAACACCGCTCAACCGCAAAGGGTACGTGATCCTTAATTAATATGTACTTTACACAAGTGTACATAAGACCTCTGATCCCCCTACTAAAACATACTCCTTACAACCCCACAGGTGTAGCATGATGTCCTACACAAGACTACCATGAGCCCTGATGAAGACCTTCCCTAAATCAAATCCTGATATTTCAAAGAAGGTTGAAACGCGTAGGCATAACGTCCGGGCCAGGAGAACTAGATGCCCTATGATCCAATATACCAATAGGACATATAGTGAGAGACATATCTCACAATAACGGCCAAAGAAACCTTAAAAACATTTCTCCGACCAGATACAGGATAAAAATTCACTGTTTTTCTTTGTTGGAAATCATTATACCTCAAAGAATAGTTCACTCAGAGAAAGAAAGTAGGACTGTTCTAGTGAATTTGGTACAATAACAAATTTGCAAGCTCATTTTGTGTATGTTTTCAGAATAATAACATCAAGATCAGAGTTTTTTCTTTAATGTTTTTTCTTTAAATGTTGTAAATTGTCGAGTGTTACCTTTATGTAATATAATGAAATGTCGTAAAGTATCTAAGTTAATCACTGTTTTTCTGTTGAATATATTTTTGCTAATGGAAATGTTCTAAACAAATGTGCTATCACCCTATTGTGCAATACTGAAAAAGTTTTTTGAAGGAAAATGCAAAAATTAAATTGCTTACAATGTCAATAAAATAGGACATTGGGACAAATTAAGTGTACAATTCATGGTGTCAGAGGCAATTGCCTTTTTTGCTAAATTTTGACCTGATTCCAGCCTCTGACTACCTTAAACGAATCAAACCCCTGTCTAGCTTGCTTCACTTTGTAAATATGACTCAACAAGGTGCATTTTATGCAGTACAGGTGTGTCACATAAAGTGAAGCACTGGTGGCATAAAAGTGACGCATGGCCTCATAAATGAGGCCTTCAGTGTTCTACTCATGCGTCATATTTTATTTATGACGCATTATGTCACAAGTACTTACAGATACGTCAGTATTTCTGACGTATCTGTAAGCGCAAAAGTGATGCATTGCTGGAGTGTGTCACAAAAGTGACACAACTCCAGCAATGCATCCTTTCACATGGGGCAAGTCCCATGTGAAAGGGCCTGCATCAGTCTTACGCCTGTTGTGATACAGGCGCAAGATTTTGACACAACAGCATCCTAAAAGTGACACAGTGACATCTCATAGATGTCACTGCGTCACATCTACGACACTTTCTTGCGTCAATACACCCCTTTTACATACATTACACCTGACGTAGGTATAATGTGGCGTAGGGGTTTACAAAGTGACGCATATACCTATATGCGTCACTTTGTAAATATGACTCAAGAAGGTGCATTTTTTGCAGCACTGGTGGGTCACGAAAAGTGATGTACCTGTGGCGTAAAAGTGACGCATGGCCTCCTAAATGAGGCCTTCAGTCTTCTACTCATGCGTCATATTTAATTTATGAAGCATTATGTTGCAAGTACTTACAGATACGCCAGTATTTCAGACGTATCTGTAAGCGCAAAAGTGATGCATTGCTAGAGTGTGTCACAAAAATGATATAACTCCAGCAATGCATCTTTTCTTACCCTTCCACACCCCCGTTCCTTTTCTACATTTTCTCTGAATATCCACATTCCCCACTCCTCACTCTCCTTCCCCACACTCACCTTCTTTCAGTCCCCTTACTTCACTTCCTTTCTCCTCTCATACCTTTCTCTGCTTTCTTACTCATTTTCCTCTCCTTTATCAATGCACTCCACTTTACTTACTCTTTTTCATTTTTTTAAGAACATAGCTCTTTGATGAGAATTGGAGGTAGCTCTGAAAAGAACTTTTTTTTCTTCTTTTTTCTTTTTTTAGAACAAAAACAAAAACAGGGAATGGAAACTGCACAACAGGAGCAAAAAACAAAAACAAATTTAGGGCTGGGAACGGCAGCGAAGGATCTCCAATGCTCGAACCATGAGCAGAACACTTTGTTCCCCATAGCAAAGTAGCTTATCACAGTCTCTGCATTTAAGGACGCCTTTGTTAAAAGCAGGCTGAATATTTGGAACCAGCTCTTGCGATCGCCCCCTCACCGATGTTGTTGGTCCTCCGGTTGATGTAGAGGCCCCATCACTGGGAACCTCTCGTGCCAGAGCCCTGACACTTTCCCGGGCAAAATTCTGGGGGTGCCTCCTCTCCACATGGCGAATCATTGTGGAGTTCCCAAAAGAAAATTTCTTAGTGGGGTCACCCCGTGACAGGACTGTGTGACAGATCCTGCACTCCACTTTTGGTGCATTTACCTTCTTCTTGTCATCAGGAATTGAAAAAACTTCCAAATAAAGTGTTCTTTAACTTTCGGCTGAGGAACCTCTTCATCAAGGAATTCATTGGAGTCATCTTCACTGCTGGATGGTCTGGCAGCCATGATAATCCAAGATATCCAACAAAGAACCGAGCGCAAAAAGGCAGGTCTTGCAGTCACAAAAGTGAAAGAAGAAGAGAAGGAAATGGGTGGGGATGTCATTCTTTGTAAAAGAAACTGTTAGCAACCAATGAAAAGAGTTATTTTAAGGTCACATGACTTGACGCGCTTACGCTGCGCGCACCGAAGCGCTTTCTGGGGCGCTTACGCGGCGCGCCTAAGTGACGTTTTGATAGTTTCACGGAAATGCAAAATCATTTTCATTTCGTAAATCAAAAATACTGCTTTTATAAGTATGGCACTAAATGTCTTGCGTTATTATTTACTTTTCATACATATTTTTTTACACAAACACAGAAATAGCGCCCTGGGTGCGCTCTCCGGAGAGCTTACCGGTAAGTACACCCAGAGCGCCCCTGGAAAAAATGATTTAAAAAAAACAACATTTTAAAAATATTATTATAAAAAGAAATTAATAATAATTAATACTTACACAAAACAGCAAATAAAAAAATAAAAAATCGTAGGTTACAAACTCGATAAAGAAAGGAATTAGCTTTTAAAAAACCTTTGAAATTCACTGAAAAAACCATAGGTTTAACACCAGTTATAGTAAGCTGGACATTTTACTCATACAAAACCATTGAAATTCCCACGTTATAGTTAGTTGGACTCACTATAATTTGCGCGCCCGCAATCCACTGCTGATAATGTCACATATTACATCATTCATGACATGGTCAATGACATCACTGATGGCATCACTGATGACAACATCCATGTGATAATACGATGCACCTCCTCACACTCTAATCTAACCTTTGATACACCCAGTGTTAAATATAAACTACCATTCCTGAAATTATTGACTCACCAATACCAGTAACTACATATGCACTCACTGATTGCTAGGTCTACACACACATCCACTCATTCACCCATACAATCACTCATACATACGGACACTCATCCATAGACTACTATCATATCCAGTCATATACCTATACAGACACTTACACACTGACACTCATTCACAGACTTACTCAAACACCTAGTCAGGTATGCAGAGAATCAATCACACTCCCATTTCCTCAACTACAAAGTTATACACACCAAACCTTACTTATTCAAATATATAGTAACACATACTTACTCTATTTTTCAATCACTGAAACAAGTACACATTGAACCATACAGTCACTTACACAATCACAGGCTCTCATGTATAGTCATTTATATATGCCAACTCTCACATGCACTGTGGTTTACATATGTACTTACTTGGACATGTAGCACTGAGATATCCTTTCACTCACCAACACACCCATGCACATAGTCAACTGCCCATACAGCTGTTTCCACATGCACTCTTGAACCCATACACCAAGTGAATCAACTGCTCACACATCTATGCACAGACTCACACACCTCCCAGCCACCCGCACACACACTCAGCCTCACATACAAATACTTGGGCAACCAATCAATTACCCATATAGCCACTCATATAGCTACTGATCGACACATACAGCAGCTTAAACAACAACAGACATACTGATGCACACATTCAGACAGTTTATTCACTAACCCATGCATTTAGTAAGACACATTTAATCACTCACTCATACAGTCAGTCACGCACCTACTAAATCCTTCATCCAGACACTTATAGATCCACTCATTCTTCAATATGTAAAACATATTTAAACTTTACAGAAACACACAGACACTGGATGTTGTCATCAGTGATGTCATCAGTGATGTCATTTGAGATGTCATCATTGATGTCATCAGTGATGTCACTGACCATGTCATGAATGATGTAATATGTGACATCATCAGCAGTGGATTGCGGGCGCGCGAGTTATAGTGAGTCCAACTAACTATAAAGTGGGAATTTAAATGGTTTTGTATGAGTAAAATGTCCAGCTAACTATAACTGGTGTTAAACATATGGTTTTTTCAGTGAATTTCAAAGGTTTTTTAAATGCTAATTCCTAACTATAACGATTGTGAAACCTCTGGTTTTTTCACTGAATATATATATATATATATATATATATATATATATATCTATCTTAATACTTGCCGTTGCCAATGCTTGTTTTGACTATTTTTGAAAATTTTCCTGGCCGTTTGTAACACAGACAGACAAGATTTAAAAACCACATCAGATGCATCATCATCTGTTTGTGGGCTAAACTGAGTCTGATTCATAACTGGAATGGTATTTTTCAGCATTGCATCAGGCTTGTTTCCGGATGATTTGGTCAGATGGGCTCAATGGAAGTATAACATGAATTGAATTGTAATCACTTGTTCGGACAGCTCGTGGTTGAGTGATTCGGAAAGTATTCCGGAACCAATTCGGTAGGAATGCTTTTCTGACAAGATTGTAATCAGCCCCTGAGCAGGTGGGGATCACTGTGCACCCAGTAATGCAGCTACTGCTGTTGGATCTGTTGAAGTCCCTAAATATCCTGCTTATTATAGTTTTGTTTTTCAGAAATAAACTCCTAAACGAACAGTTTCGTCTAAAAAAATAAACACATTAAAAAAAATGTTTTCATCCAATATGTGGGGGGACCTCATGCATTTTCCATGCCTTTGACCACAAAATCTTGCAGGCGGTCTTGGTCAGGGAAGTCTATGACAGTCACTTTTCCCATAATATATCAGAATGACTATTACTATGACACAAGTGGATGAGCTAACAGATCAATGTTTTCTGACTGCAAATTCAGTTGAGCTTCTTCTGTCAGAAACCCAGCAGTTCCCTGACTCTAACTAAAGTGAGGGAACTGCAATTTGGTTGGAAACAAAACACCAGCAATTTCAGGGGTACTCCTACGCTGCCAAATTCTAAGTCCTTAATTACGAGTCCCGGAGGGCACGGCGGTGGTGGTTCAGCCGAGCATATTACATGTTTCCTCTCCGACAGGGTTTACATTGAGGTTTTTACTCCATGTAAGGCCTGTAGGAGAGAAACCAAAGGAGCCCCCATGTGTCTCCTCTGTTTGTGGACATATATTTAAAACAACAAGGGGACCCCAATTAGTATCAGCGAGGGACCTCGGGGAGTTTATCGTACAGAAACAACAGTGGTCCCTAGCAAGGAGACACAAGAATAATCAACATAAATATAGACCCAGTCAGTTCTATATTGTAGAAGACATGCCCAGCCGGACAGAGGTCTTCAAGTTTTATATTTCAATAAATGTTTTGAGAAACAATAATACACCTTCAACAATTCACGTTCGTGGGGCACAAGCCTGTTCCAACCCACGACAGTACATAGACACAGCCAACATACACAGAAGGGCTTTCAAGGCAAGATCAAAAAGTCTCTGTAAAGTTTCAAAATTAAACAGAGAGATTCCAGTAGGTACCATTACATACTTTCGTGTGGTAAATCATTGTACAGGTATATGGTACACAGAGTCGACGACGTTTCGGACCCCCTTACTAAATGCTGGGGTCCATCATCAGGACAGAACAGTAGTTGCCTTATTAAAATTTTTGAGCCTCTTTAGCCTAAAGGGAGGAAGGGGAATACAAAATACAATAAGTTTGAGTTTAACCACACACATAGGGTTGGTGACATTGTGTGGTGGTTAATACGCATATTTACCAGGTCAGGTGATATATACATTCTAGTGTCAGCAAGCACGTGACTGAATGTTAAAAAACTACGCTCACAGTGACTAGGTGAGTGACATATACCTATTTGTGATGGGTGAAAGATTCTCAAATTTAAGGAGCGGAGGGTGACTATGTAGTCAGATGAAAAACGGCGCAGTGGTGCCTCAGGAATGTGAGGTGAAGTTTATAAGCGGCGCAGTGCAACAATTCATTTGCAGGTAAAGGTGGAATGTGAAGTTCTCAGTGATGAGCGGCGCGGTGAAATAGTTCAGTTGAAAGTTAAGGTACATAGAGCTTACCAAAAGGCATAGGATTAAAGAGCTCACAGGCGAGCTTGAGTTAAACAATAGAACAGGACCGGTGATGAAGTGAGTCATCGGTATGACGTGGCGAATCTGAGAAACGGGGGGAAAATGGCAGCAGTTATGAAAGGAAAAGCCAAACCTCGGTGCCGGTAATTATTGCAGGGTTTGGAGGCTTACCAGAATTTTAGGGATAGTATTTCAAAAAGCCCGGGGGCGGAGCGGAAAAATTACCACGATTCCGCTTGCACTTGTAAAGGGTTCAATATTTCAGTACAGGGGTGGGAAGGCAGGGAGATGTTTGTGGATGCACACAGGGGGAAATACCATGTGAATGAGGCACCATCCTGGGACCGCTACACCGCTCAGCCAGCAGGACACTTCAAAGTCGTAATCTGGTGGGCGGTGATTAGTCTCTCACCACCAAAACCCTAATCAGGCCCTTAATGTTTCCTTAAGTGTTTTGAATCCAAAGACTTTAGTATTGTTTCTTTTCACAGGTGCATCTTCCTTCTGTTTGAGTAGTGAGGTTTTGTGAATAACTGAAACAGGTGTAACATGCACCAGTGCAACGGTATAATTTAGGTTTGATGTAAGTTACACCTGCCTTCATAAATTTGTCCTAAGGGTGCACTAATTATTTATTTGTTTCTTGATTTGATAGCCTAGCGGATTATCTCATCACAGATGTGAATATTAAAAGTTTTTATATGCAATGCAGAATTACTGTTTTTTATTTGTATCCTAGATGCCTGTGAATGATAAATATTAACAACATTCTCAGCTTACCTTCTATTTTTAGCACTGGACTGAATGCTTGGAACTACAGTGATTAGAAATGCAAAATGTAGATGATGAAATCGTGAAAAATGGTTTGTTTCATAGAATGTGAAGTAGAAATATTTAGATCAAAACCCTCAGTCATCATGCTATTAATTGAAATATTAATTATTCTAATGCTTCAAAGAAATAACTGTTAAACATCAGGTAAAATATTGATGCTATGTTTTGCTCAGTTGGGTATATTGAATAAAGCAGTATATTAGGTTATGTTTCTTGGTGCATAACATCAAATACTCATACTCATGCTCCTTTCTTGCAAATCTCATTGAAATTTATATTGCACATTATTCTTGTATTTCAAATCCCCTTGTGTTTTAAATCGCCTGAAGGACATGATAATGGAGGCCTTTCATAAAGAATGAAGTGGTGTGATCAGGCTAAATTAATAATAACCCTCTCTTAAATTACCACTTTGGTTACCTCTGTACAGAGTGTTTTTTTCTTATTTCTGCTGAGCCCAGGCTGCTGTTGTGCATGGTGTATCAGTGGTGGGAGGTGTGGGGACTGCCACAGAGTTCCTCAAGAAAACTGGAGTGTGACAGGAACTTAGATATCAGCCTAGGCAGCGTCCCATTGCAATCTGTGGTGCATATTTACAATGAGATTCTGCCACTGGAACATCACTTTGTCCAACGTTCCAGTGGCACAATGCCCTGCACCAAATTTACAAAGCGGTGTTTAACGACTTTGCAAGGCTAACACAGTGTTTTGCATTAAAAGTGCAAGCAATGGGTGTTGCTGTGGGCGTTCCACCACAATACCTAATGCTTATTGAAACTGCCCCAGATTTACAAGGATGTGTAAACTGAGGCAGCTCCAAAAACAAATGCCATTCAAAAGCAGACGTTAAATTGGTGCAGCAAGGAGAAATGCTATTATTTCTCCTCTTTTTTGCTTTTTCAATGTGTGCTGTTTTGTGCAGCACACATAGAAAGTTCATTTTGCCTCTAAGATTGTTTATGTGTGGGAAGGTGTCCCTCCATTATGCAAGGGTACCTGCGTTGCAGGGAATCATCCCTACAATGCAGGAACCCTTACACTATGTTAGCAGTGCCACGCTGCGCCATTTCCTAGTAAATAAATCCCTGTGACTCCCCCCTCCACCCCAAGCTCTTCATTTAAGACATCTGGCTTTATGTGGCTAGATGAGAGGATCTGCAGTTTGAATGGAAGGAAGGGCAAAGGTGGGGAATTGGCTTTATTAACAGTCAGCTGACCTGAAGTTTGGGCACTGGTATATAGAACAGGAGAACACTGATTTCACCCACAGGTAAATAGTGGTTGCCGTAGCAATATACAGCTGAAAGGACTGTGAGGGGGCAGCAATGGTGGCCAGTGCAATGCAGAGCAGTATTGTTGGGGCCTCAAATGCCGGAGATACCTCACTTTCAACACACGTGTTTCCAATGGGTCATTGGTAACATCCCCTTGTGCACACCTTCCTGTTCTCAGGTTTGCTCAAGAACTTAAAAAAATATATATATAAATCACTTCTTAGTTTTGCTTTTCATTATCATAACTTTATTTGATTTCTTTAATTTGTCCATGTGGACTGTTTAAAAGATCATTTCACAAATTCACATCATTTGTTGGCATCTAGTTTCAGATCCTACGCATTTCGGGCATAGAGCCCTTCATCAGGGAGCATCGCTATAGATCAAAAAAATATAATACATTACTTAACCATTTATACAATCTTTCATACTGGGTGTTAGTGTATTACGTGATTCACTCGTGAAGTTCGTGAAACAAAAATTCGTGCATTAAACCAACGTAATGTGGTCTGTGTTGGTGCGAAAAATTTAGTGATGATATATTCATCGCGAGAAAAATACGCGTCGGCTAACACTTACATGCCTTGCCGGTACTCATTGAAAGTTTTCCCGATGCGAACACAAAAATGTCTAAAACGAACAAAAGAACACATATTAAATCTGCCGCTCTTAGCCATTTGGCTTCTTCCGATGCCTGATAGTACGAAAATTACTTACTTCGAGACGCGGGCATCTCTTCTTAAGCCTCCTTTTTCGCCGTCGTTAGTAAAACTTCACTGCTGCCGGTTGTACCACTTCCTAGTATGGCCTCATGGGTCGTCCCCATTGGACGCTCACGGCCGATCACATGATGGCTAAAAAAGGAAGATAGACTATACTGATAGCGAGGCCAGCGTTTAGTCGCCATGGCAATGGCGTTAAGAGAACTAATCTAAAAAATGCGGAAAAGAGTGCAAAATTCAGAACGACTTAGAAAAAACTTAGAAAAAACGGGCACTGTGTTTGAACAACATAAAAATAAAAAATGTGTAAAGTAATAATAACAATAATTGTATTGTGAATCGAGAGTAGCAACCACCGAACATCACGAACCAAGGGTAGGACAAAAGTCATACTGTCAAATATGTATGTAACATGCACAATGTTCATAAATAACATGCAAACTCTATGCAATCATTAAGCCCATGTGGCTTGCTGGAGTTTATCCTGTAGATCCAAATGTTTTCTCTTTGGAGTAGATATTTATTGATGTCCATACCTTCTCTTTTTGTCGCAGTTTCCAAAATTACAAACTTCAATTGGGAAACATTATAATGTACTTCTGAAAAACGCAATTCAATTGAAGATTTTTTGTTGTGGGTCCGAATGTTGGACTTGTGTTCATTCAAGTGTGCCTTAATTTTTCTTTCTGTTTTTCCTATATAAACTTTGCCACATGGGAATTTGAGTAGATAAAGTGCATGCGATGTGTCACACGTTGCATTTACTTTTAGTTTAATGTCATGACCTTTCATAGGGTTTGTCATGGTTGTACCTTTAATAATGTTATTACAAATTCCACAATGCATGCATGGTCGGGTTCCTTTGAAAACTGTTGGTTTTCCCATTTTTTACTTTAATATTTTCCCTAAATTCTTTCCCCTGGTATGTGCAAAAAGAGGTGGTCTGTCGAATGTTGCATTAAAATCCGGTTCGAGATGCAAGATAGGCCAATGCCTTCTTATGATCCTTTTCAAGTTGGGGCTTGATGTAGAAAATCTAGATATTACCACCATTCAGGCGTCATCTTGTTTCTGCTTCTTTTTTAATAGGTCAGTTCTCGTAATTTGATTCACTCGTTCCTTAGCCATGGTAATGGAAGCTTTGGGATATCCTGTCTAAGCAAATCTTTCTCCCATTTCCTCCATTCTTTCTGTGGCTTTTATGGGATTAGATGGGATCTTTTTGACCCGCATCATTTGTGATATCGGCAAATGTTGTTTTAGGGCAGGCTGGTGAAAACTGTTATAGTGCAACGTGTTATTTTTATCAGTGTTTTTTTTATAGATGTCTGTATCGAATCCCTTGTCTTATATTGTAACTTCTACATCCAAGAATGATATTTTTTGATCGTAGATGCCCAAGTCAATTGGATGCGTTCGTCTTTGGTGTTTAACTCCAACAATGGTTCTTCTAATTTATCTCTTGTATTTTTCCAAATAATGAAGATATCATCTATATATCTCACAATCATTTTTATGTTTGTTTGCCAATTGGACTGACTCAAGATGTGCTCCTCTTCATAGGCCTTCATGAAGATATTTGCGTACACAGGTGCAGCGCAATTGCCCATTGAAGTCCCCACGATTTGCTGGTACCAGTCATCTTTATATTTAAAATAACTCTGATATAGCGTGAATATCATGAGTTCCATCAAGAAGGTTTGCATGGGTAAATCCAAGTCGGTGTCTAAAATTGCTTGCTACATTGTTTCTAACCCTGAGGCGTGTGGAATCGATGAATACAACGACTTAACATTGCCGTACATCGTAGTAATTGTTCATCTTGTTTAATTTCTACTGTTTGTAATTTTACCAAAAAAGTCGTGTTCGTGATGTATGTGGTCATTCCTTTGACTGTGGGTTTCATGTGCTCGTCTACAAATTGCCCAATGGGTTCGTGTAGGCTTCCTCTTGTGGAAACAATTGTTCTAAGTTGTGGATCTCTTAAGTTCTTATGAACCTTGGGTATCATATAAAAACTGGGGCACCGCATCTTCGTACTTTTTTGCACATGTCACGATTCCTCAAGGCTAATCATGTTTTCTTTTCAAACGTACGGTAGACTAATTGGGTACACCTTAGAATGATTGGGTCACATGCAGGTGGATCTATAATTTCAAGTCTTTTGGTTTTCTCGTAGTATTCTCTATTCTTTGTCACATATTCATCTTCTTAATACTTCTGGCTCCTGATTGATATCATTTTCCTCTACTCATTTACAGCTTATACCCCCTGACGAAGAGCCTCCTGGCTCGAAATGCATTGGGGTGAGGATATATGCATTTGACGTCACCATATTGAACCAGAATTCTTTGGATAAGTTTCATATAATGAAAAAAAGACTTGCTTCAGCTTCTATTATATGAGGAATACCTTGGATATTATTGTGAACATATCAACTTAATGTGAAAAAGTGAACAAAACTTTTTTGAACATTACCTTTGGATTACCCCGTTGCTTATCTAAGCACACAGGTGTGCTCAGGTCAACCACCTTGTGCCTACAATGTTTCCACAAATGCTTTTAACAATGTAGCTTGTTACAGACCATTGGCATTCTGGAGGCGCCTCTGGATTACTCCAGAAATCTCCTTGTATGCTAAGGCTTACTGGAAGTGAGGAGGATGAGTGGAGCTTATAAGATCCTATGGCTGACCTCAATTAAAACTACGCTGACAGAATTGAGGATGAGTAACCTATGGGAACACCCAGAGGCTGCGGATTTTCCACCAAAGAAGATCTACCAAGCAGCATATTGAGAGTTGGTTAAACTCAAGAGATTCTCTTCCCACATAAGTCAGCCATTATCAAGGGCCTTCTTAGACATCAAGGATGAAGCCATTTTGGAAAGTTATTGGGACCTTATCACCAAGCCTCTGACCGTAAGCTTTACCATCAGTTTAGAATTGGTACGCTTCCTTTACGATGTTTTACAAGCAAATGGAGCCCTGCTAGTAATGACAAGTGTGTTTTTTGTCAAGATCATAGCGAAACTATAGAGCATTTTTTATTTGTATGCCCAGCCTATCAACAGCCAAGGAGGAACTTTCTCAAGCCAGTATGTTCATGGGCATCAGCAGGGGGGGGCAAGGAGGGGCGTTTGCCCCACCCTGGAGCGCCCCTCCTTGCCCCTCCTGCCAGGGCCTGCTCTCGGGTGGTCCAACCGGTGCCATCGCACAGGGTGCTGGCTTCCTTGGGGCGCCGTGTTCACAACATAATTATGATTTTAAAAGCACCTGCTGCCCATTCCTTTCCTCCTGCAATTACGGGGCCTCACAGAAATATCAAGATAAATCCTGTGATTACTGTTCTTCCTCGCCAGAGATCAGAGTTTTGTGTAGTTGAGGTTTTTGACTTATGTGAATGTAGTACAGAGGGTTAATATGGAATACAGTCATAATATCAAGTAAAAAATATAGAATTACCTTAATATCGAGTTAAAAATATAGAATGGACAGAATATTGAATGGACAGAATATAGACAACAAAAATATCGAATGAAATGGACAAAATATCGAATGGACAGAATGTAGACAACAAAAATATCGAATTTGAGGTAAGTAAGTTAATATCGATTTACATAAATATAGAAAGTCAAAATATCGAAGTATTTAATATAGATGTAAAATATGTCGATTTTTTAATAATATCGAATTTTTTAAAGTGTTTATTACGTTAGTATATGTGTGAAAAGTGTATATTTATTTTATAATTTATTTTAAGTAATGAATTTTATGGTATTTAATTTTTGCGTAATTTAATTCTGTAGCGGGTTGTGGGTTTATAGGGGAATAGGGTGGGAAGTAATTTAATTATAATTGATTAAATGTTTTAATTTATTTATTGATATTTATCTATAATTAATTGTAAATTAATTTTTAATTGGTAATTAATTAAATTAGAATTGGTAATTAATTTTTATTAATTGATTAATTGATAATTATGTTCATTTTAATAATTTATTTTCTGTAGTGGGTTGTGGGTTTATGGGGGAATAGGGTGGGAAGTAATTTAAATTTAATTGATTAACTGTTTTAATTTATTGGTATTTATCTTGAATTAATTGTTAAATATTTTTTATTTGGTAATTAATTACATTTTAATTGGTAATTATTTTTTATTAATTGATGAATTGATAATTATGTTCATTTTATTAATTTATTTTCTGTAGCGGGTTGTGGGTTTAATGGGGAATAGGGTGGGAAGTAATTTCCTTATAATTGATTAAATATTTTAATTTATTGGTATTTATCTTGAATTAATTGTTAATTAATTTTTAATTGGTAATTATTTGTATTATAATTGGTAAATAATTTTTATTAATTGAATAATTGATAAGTATTTTAATTTTATTAATTTATTTACTGTAGCGGGTTTTGGTTTTATAGGGGAATAGGGTGGGAAGAAATGTAATTGTTAATAATTAAATTTATAAAGTTATTTATTGGTATTTATTTTTAATTAATTGTTAATTATTTTTCATTTGCTAATTAATTAATTGTAAATTGGTAATTAATGTGTATTAATAGGTAATGATTATTAATAAATAATTTTTATTTGTTTTTATTATTATATTATATTAAATGTGTACTTATTTTTTATTAATTATTTAATTGGTATTAATTTGTTTTCAAAACATTAATATATGAAGTATTTACTTGCCCTACTGTTGCACTCACTGGAGTGGGAAAAGTAATTTTTACCCTTACGCTATCCAACGCTTTCCTTACTATTGCACTCTCTGGAGTGGGAATAGTAATTTTTACCCCTACGCTATCCACCGCTTTCCCTACTGTTGCACTCACTGGAGTGGGAATAGTATTTGTTACCCCTACGCTATCCAATGCTTTCCCTACTGTTGCACTCTCTGGAGTGGGAATAGTAATTTTTACCTCTACACTATCCAACTCTTTTCCTACTGTTGCACTATCTGGAGTGGGAATAGTAATTTTTACCCCTATGCTATCCAACGCTTTCCCTACTGTTGCACTCACTGGAGTTGTAATAGTAACTTTTTACCAGCCCGCTATCCAATGCTTTCCCTACTGTTGCACTCTCTGGAGTGGGAATAGTAAGTTTTTTACTGTACGCTATCCAACGCGTTCCCTAGTGTTGCACTCTTTGGAGTGGGAATAGTAATTTTTACCCCTACACTATCCAACGCTTTCTCTACTGTTGCACTCACTGGAGTGGTAATAGTAAATTTTACTCTTTCCGCTATCCTAAGGTAAAAATATTTTATATTTTTTATTAATATTACGTTCATATATATATATATATATATATATATATATATATATATATATATATATATATATACATGTATTAATAAATCAATTTGTATGTTTTTTTTACTTACATTAATTATTTATTAATTTTAATGTTATTTAAGCATTTTAAGTATGTTTAAGTCAATTATATGTATTATTTCTTTAATTTTTAATTACTTTAAAGCATTTTAAAAAAATCGATATTTTGACTATCTATATTTTTTACAACGATATTTTTGATTCAATATTTTTGTACTTACCTGTTTGGAGAAAGGAAGTCGATATTTTTGTATTCTATATTTTTTACTCGATATTTAGGTAGTTCTATATTTGTGTCATCGATATTGTTTCAGTGATCCGGTTAATATGCCTACTGCAAAGAACATGTACCAAGTGGATTACAGAGTGCATTTAATGTAATTAGATCAGCAGGCTACTGCTATTAAAAGAGCCATACTTTTGTTAATTTCAGTTTATAACTCGTAATATAGAAGAGTGAGGTATTAACTTTCATCATAGAAGTGCAAACACTCTGCTAAGTATAGAACATTGATTAATGTTGTAAAAGGGTTAATTTGGGTAGAAATGGATTCTTATTATTAAAGAAAACTCCCAACTATGCTGTTTCTTTTTTTTTCGACTCTGAGTTTGTCGTTCTCCACACCAAGCACTCCTAAACTATACTGCCTACCAGTATGTCATCACGTGTGACTCCTACACTTTTAGTCCTTTGGCTTATGTAACATTTCCGATACACTGATTTACACAAGTATGATTGATTGTCAGTGTAATGTGTGTGTGATGCAATGTGCTCAGACATACTTTAATGATATGAGTAGCGCTATATAACTAATTCAATGCATCTGAGAGAGAGTGGTTATGGAGACTTGGTGACTGTTAAAGGGTGCTAGTGAGAGAATCCGTGGTGGAGGTGGTAATTGGGAGCGCCAACTAACATTGTCGCACTGGGTGCAACCAGCGCTAAAGCCGGCCCTGCCCCCTGCGGACGCCCAAGCCACTTTGCATTGCACATGGTGCTCCAGCCACTGTACCTATCCAGCTCGCACTCGCTGTACTGGTCTAAAGCTCCTCTGCATCCCAGTGCTCAGTAGGACAAGATGCGGGCTTCATTTTCCTGCACCGTCCCTTTGGCACTCTCTTCTAGGTGAACTCCTGTGCATCTCATCACACGTCACATCTAGACAACACCTGAAGACTCTGCTCTTTTCTAGATCCTCTGAGTACCCTCTGCCCCCACCCCCCCTCCATTTTAGAATTTAGTAAGAAGCGCCAGGAGACGTCTGACTTTATAGCTCGCTCTGACACAATAACAAGATTGAGGCAAAGTCTTTTCAAATAATTATTGGACTATAGTGATGGACTGCCTAGATCAGTTGCTGTTAAGTACATTACTAAGCAGAAAGAATAGTCACACTTGAATAAAAGAGTATATTTTAACATATTCACCGCTCTGACATAAAATGGTGGCCATCAATGGATGATTTTTGATTTAATAAGTTGCATTTATCAAGAAAGATGACACAAACAGAAAACGAATGGAAATGAAGTGTTAGACATACGTCAGTACAGAGGGGGATATCCAGATGGGTTAGGAAGCGTGAATGCTAAGAGGAGTGGGGCTGAGTCCATGTGTAGTCACCATTGTAGTCCAGAGCAGGGAGAAGGCGCAACGAGCAGGCATATGTAAGATGTATCCATGAGTAGAAATTATCATACAGCCCTTCCGAGTCTTACTCATTGAGGATTAGAGCAACTCGTTCTGGGCACTTGCCTGCATTGCCGCAACATTACAGATTTCTCATGCAATTCAGGGATGTATTCTTTTAAAACAATTTTCTTCCGCCCAATGGTATAGATAGCCAAACAGCGAAAGTTTACATCCATGTGACTGATAGGCAGGGCACTGGAATTATGCAATTGTGGGGCAATTTTCGCATAAATTGTATATTTGCTGCATTTGTTACATAATCCAACATATGCCGCATAATCTGCAGAGTTTAAGAAAAAAATTGTTTCTAGCTCAAACGGTTCAAAAGTTAGTCAAAACGCAGCAACACATGTTGCTGGGCAGTTGAAAGTCCTTTGCAAAGGTTGACTGACCAACTTTCTGTAGTTTGATGCTATATTTGGGTGTTTAACTAATACTAATGAGGTGCAACTAATGACCAAACAGTGTTAACAAGTTTAAAAATGACAAAATGAAGTTATACTGTCACAAAATGTGCCACATAATTTGCTTTTTCTTGACACATAATTCCCTCAACCCTTTTGCTTTATGTGACCCTCCCTGCCTCATAATTACAGTGGCCCTGCTGTATCCCTGCTGAGAGCCTCATATTCTACTCACAGCGTAGAGTGTGATTGGTGGAGTAAGGCTGGGTCTGCCTTACCCGTGTGCTCTAGACTAAGATGCTGTGGCTGAACTTGTGTGGTGAATGTGGCCTCAGGGAGTTCAGACCTCTGTGAGGACTGTAGACAGACAAAGTGAGGAAAGCACCTGACTGCCGATGGCAGAGCCACTTTTCGCAGCTACCTCTCACCACTGGCGGGCCCCAAAACTAGGGCAGTGCCTCATACACACTTAAGGGTCCCTCAACCTGTGCACTAGATTCTGAACCCGCGCTGTCATCAAAATGAGACGGTCAGAGAGAGAAAACAGTAAAACTCGGGGAGTCATGCAATTACACAGAAATGAGTATGAAAACATAACACAAACTCAGCGTAGCAGTGCTCCTGGGTGCACTGGGGAAGATATTTCTGTAGCACCCTGCCAAAAAGATGTCTGCATTCCTCACCTGCACTAAGTGACTATCTGGTGATGTCAGCAACAAGGGGTTAGTGGGGCAGCGATGACCAAGTAGTTCGAACTTCCACTCTGACCTAATTTTAGAATTGCAACACGTACTCCAAGACTGCTTGAGCTTGATAAAGGTAACCAAGTTAAGCAACACCAGTAAAATAGGTAAATGTAATTTGTGAGGTATAGATTGAAGAAGGTTGTTGAAAAATCTGTTTCATTTTCATGTATCATCCCCTTCCCTAATTACCAAAAATACAGTACAAAAGGTCGAGAATCCATAATTAGGTATTTTGTAACGCGACAAAAAAGGCCATCCTTCCATCCTTTTTCAACTTTGGGCTGAATCTCTTTTTCTGTCCATCTGTTAACAGTTGTTCTTAATCACAGTAAAGCGTTGTAAATGGCCATAACACATGTTTTTATTTTTGCATACATTTGACCCAGGCAGCCAACTAAATAGTCAGTAGGTGCTTAGAAGAATGTAGGGTCTAAATGTAGTGGTTTTGAGATTTGCATAATTGAGGACCCTTTTTCCGAGAATCTTCGCATACATAGACCTTCTAAGCAGAGAGCGCCACAAGTTGTAACTAACACCCCAAACCTCAGGACAGGAATATTTCCAGGATGGCACAGGTACTAGTCCAATTCCCGAAGTAAAGATGGAAGATTTATATATTTATAGTGTTCTGGCGTGTGGTGCTTGCATCAGTAATTGCCTTTTGTTAAAGGTGTAATGGTGTAAGTTGTACTTCCAGGTTTTGGAGGCAGTCGTCTGCCATTCTGTCCTTCGTTGTTTTCATGACCCCGCTGGTTTCTCCCGTGGCTGCTGTTTGTTTGCGATGGGTCAGGTTCTTGGAACTAGTGAAAGGCACCCTTCGGCTGCTTTGTAGTGCTAAGTAGTGTACGTTTCTTCAGTTTACACAAGGCTCCCAGCGGAGCGTCTGCCCCTTGCTCTGGTGTTGTTTTTGTCCTCAGGCTGCTCCCCACCCCTTATCACCTCTCTGAGAGCCAGTGCCCCCTTTGAATCTCTACCTGCCGCCCACTCCTTCCCCGCCTCTTCTCTAGGTTCACACCTTGGTGCTTTCACACTTAACGTCACCTCCACCTCGCATTTGCAGAGAGGGCTTCGGGCTCCCTATCACCGACATGAGGAGGCGGTAGAGAGAGGGGAGACAGAGGAAGACTTGGTGGGGTCGGAGGAGACTGATACGGTGGGGGTGAGAGTGAACGAAGAGGGGGGAGAGAAAGAGAGAGAGAAGCAGTGGGGAAAGAGAGACTGAGAAGTATGGAGGAAGGAAGATGAGAGAGCAGGGGGGTCTGGGTGAGGGAGAGCAGCTTCAGAGAAGTGAGACCTGTGTCCTAACTCCACCAGTGAATACAGCAGATCCAATGGAGAAAGAACCAGGCCAGACAGAGAAGGTCCAGGCAGTGTGCACGGAGGCAGGCTCGATGGGTCCGGAAGAGGGACAGGGCAGGAAAAAAAGCTCCAGAGAAGGGCGAGCAGAACCAGACCAGGGCGAGCCGATCCAGACCAGCAGATCCTCCCTGAGCAGGGAGACGGCGCGATACTCAATCAGAATGTAGTGTTCAGCTTTTGGGGTGCCAGGGGGATAATTTTAGGGTTCAGGGTGAGTATGGGTTCTGAGGTACCAGGGGGGTAATTTTAGGGTTCAGGGCGTGTACGGGTTGTGGGTTGCAAGGGAGAAATATTAGGGTTTAGGGCGGGTATGGGTTTTGGGGTAGCAGGGGAACAATTTTAGGGGTCAGGGCGGTAATGGGTTATGGGGTGCCAAGGCGATAATTTTAGGGATCAGGGTGAGTATGGGCTTTGGGGTGCCAGGGGGACAGTTTTAGGGGTCAGGGTGGGTATGGGTTATGGGTGCCAGGGGAGTAATTTTAGGGTTCAGGGAGGGTATGGGTTTTGGGGTGCCAGGGGCTTCATTTTAGGTTTCAGGGAGGGTATGAGTTTTGGGGGGGTTGGGTAATTTTAGGGTTCAGGGTGGGTATGGGTTTTGGGGTGCTAGGGGGTAATTATAGGGACCAGGGCAGGTATGGATTTTGCGGTGCCATAAAAGAAGGAGATGGCTGTGGCACAACAACCCTATGGTGTATGAGATCATTTGCGGCCTGCTCTCTGCCCCCCCATGGCTCCTCCTGCGCCCCAGTGTTTCTTGTGCCCCACCTGGCGCACATCATGTCGGAGGATGGTGATGACGTTAACATTTTGCCCCCCGCTAGAACAATTTCTGCGGACGCCCATGAGTATGCTCGCGTATGAACTCTAGATCGGCGCATGTTGCCAGGAGAATTTTAAAAACAGATACTTCAAATCTCATTGTAATTGGTGTGTCTACATTTCTGAGCTGGGCATGGGCTATACGTAATAAAAATGGGGACGGTATAGCAGTTGTATAAAGACTAAAATGGGCCGATTTCATGCAGGGTCTCGAGTTGGTTATTGTTGTTCCAAGGTATGGTTTTTAATACGACTCGCCCACTGGTAAAATTAATTGAGGTTGAATTAAGTCTGTCTGCTTGTTCATATATTTAATAATTTAAAAAAAAAAAAAAAAAAAAGGGATAAAACTTTTTAATATGCTCTTGTATATTTATTCATGTACTAACCTATGATGTCGTGGAATCAAGTTTTATATTTTTGATAACCGTGGTGTATTTTATGTGAAGGATTCTCATTTTATTTGGATACTATGTCTTTTATGATGAATAACCGCAATAAAGACTTAATGAACTGAACTAATTACAACAAATGAGTGAGCACAGGTCTGTGAATGTGCATTAAGGTAAAATACGTTGGGCCAAGTAAGCCACTAAATTCTGATCCTTGTGGACGCCCCTATTTGCACATGAATCCCAATTCATAATTCATTATCGATAGATAGATAGGCTTTATTCGATAAAAGATTTATCATAAAAGCATTTTACAGAATAAAGAATTATGAAGCAAATTCTTTTTAAAAACAGTTAGAAATTCAGCACGAATAGTAAAAATATTATATAAGTAAAACGGATTAAAAAAAATAATAAAATATCACATCATGTCTTTAAAGTAATCATAAGTCCATGGATCCAAGATTTCCATTACAGAAGAGAGGAAGGTTTTGAACTATATTGTTCCCCGACTTGCGGTAAGGGCACTGGAACAAAACCGAAATTCCTAGTCCTAGGCAGTTGTAATTGCCTTACAATTGTCTCGGTACTTTTGTCTGATTAGCCAGGCACGCCCCAGGAATTTGGCTACACCACAAACAATTGTCAGAGAGGAGGTATCGGTTTTCAAGATACGCAGGGCCGCAATATGGCTCATAAAGCCCAGTGCCCTACATGCTGGTTTGAGCCACTTTTCTCTGGCGTTTTTGTATGCCGGGAATGCCAGGAAAAGATGGGCAATAGACTCCTCAGGGTGGCCACAACTAGGGCAGGGTTCCGGGACATGGTTAGGGCCTTTCCTTTAACTCATTATCTCATCCCTGCAGTGTTCTCCTGGTGAATTTTGTTGAAGCAATCAAACTTGCCGAAATGTTGCAGTTAAAAGCGAGGTTAATTCCAATACTTTTGAGAATTTGTTGCCAAAATTCTGTACGAAATTCTGCCTCTAATTCTTAATCTTTGCAAGGAAAACTCACATTGGAGATTATTTACTGCACCAAGTAAACAGCACACCCAAATGTGTCGCTATTGAACCTTTCTATTTCACTTGTAATTTAACTTTACTGTAGCACTACAGGGGCCATCATCGACGCTGCTTGTGATTAGGAGGCCGCGATATATAAGGTTTAATGTGTGCAGAAAGCATTAATAAGAATGGGATATATGTGCCATTAATGACGTTGACTAACCATGACATATTGACTACTGGTGCACTGGCCTGAGAAGGCATGTAAGAAAAAATGAGCTGCAACATCTCCTTGAGGCACAAGTGAAAACATTTGAATTTGCGATATTGACAAAAGTGTTTTCTTTATAGAATGTGCTAACGGCAGACTTTCTAGTGGTCACTGATTTGCATTCTTGCTAACCACACACAATACCATTTTTCTTCTTATACATTCAGCTGCTGATGGGCTCATTAGTCAAGTGGAATATTTGTTGGAATGTAACATTAGTCACGACAAAATCAATTAGGACTGCATAATGCTGCTGTTCAGTAGTGGTGACAAACGATTTTACAAAGGTTGGAGTTTTGTTGATGAAGGCTTTTATGCAAATTACCTGTCAAGTTAAACGCATAATGTAAGTTTGTCTCGTGGGCATTTTATTGTTTTATGCATAGGACTTTTATTTACATTATGTTTTTTGTTGTAAACTTTATTTATAGATTTTAAAGAGGTCCATGCGTTTGGGCGTTTCGTGCGTCAGTCCAGTACTAAAGGCCTGGAGGGAACAAAGGCATTGATAATATCATCATATACAGCAAGGGCGGAGCGAACACAGTCATCAAAGCAGCAACGTCAAGAGGAGAAATCATGGTTACAAAGCCTTGTGGCAATGAAGATCAACCACACTAAGGTGAGATTTGCAATGTGAATTGGTGTCTATGGTTAACAGATAGTCCATGAGAGGTTGCCAGATACCTTTCAGCTGTGAGGCAGGGCGTTGCCGCGTGCATAGCTGCCAAGGTTAGAGATTGCCAAGTGTGACATTTATATAATTTCTGTGTAAATATGAGTGACATTCCAACGACTATGAGTGACACTTTTTCGCAAGCTAAATCAAGCAAGAAAGACTTGGAAAACATATAAATATCAGAAATTACACCCATTTGAGAAACAAGACACTCTAAATTGATGTTAAAACTGCTGGAAAGCACCAGAACCTGAAACATCTAGTGCCTTTCTAAGCTGATCGAACTATTAACCAAAATGAGGACTCAGATCTGCACCACTCTCAATGACAGTGTGCGCCATGCCACTACAAACAAAAGGACGTTTCTGTAATTTTCAGCAAAGTCAGTTATTGTAGTAGGGTCAGATTATCGGCGCAGTGTGCCTACCACTTGCTCTGCTAACCTCGAGTCAGGGCCGGACTGGGAACCAAAACCGGCCCTGGCAAAGTGCTCGGCCGGCCACTCCTCCCCACTAGGGGGAGGGTGGGGGTGGTTGGAGGTGCCGCCGAGCGCTTTGCTGGGGTGGGTTTTCGGCGGATTTTGTTGCGCGGCCGATTTTGCTGCTATGCTGCAAAACGGCCCTGTAACAAAATCGGCCCCCAGGGGCTCAAAAACGGCCCCAACCCTTGCGGCGCACTGGGGGATTGCCCGGTGCACGCTATGGCCAGTCCTCCGGGCCTGCCTCGAGTACAGAGAATAACATAATGACTGCTATAGTGGTGGGGCGGGGGGGGGGGGGATAAGGAGGAGGATGAGGGCTGTTTTCAAGATTGGGTGTCCTCACTTCAAAGCGCATATTATTGTTCTTTGGGGTACTAAATGTATCCGAGGTGCAGACTCTCCACTACCAACATTTTTAGCAGGTGTTCTGATTTAATTTCTTCTGCAGTCTCTGACAAACCGAAAATACCAAGCTTTACTAATCACTTTCCTGACTGCTCGACCGCTATAAATCTGGACAAACAAATGAGCACAGGGACATCCATAGTATTAGGAGCACCAATAGTTTTCCGAGTTCAGAGGTTAAGTGATGTTTAATCTTGCACTTACTTTGATTAGAGGCAGGCGATGCACCGGGCTCCCATAACTGTTAACATGGTTACCCATTCTGGCCTTGCGGTTTCAGCGCTCTATAATTGAAGGCATCGACTCTGGTCTGCAGAGGTGCAAGGCTGGCTGCAAGCAGACTCAGGCCGTGAGTCACAGCGGGCCACAGCAATTCCAGTTTGCAACCCATGGATCTAGCCCGCCTTCAGTGATAGTCGTGTTGCCCACTCAGCTATCCTGACTCGGCTGAGCAGTCTCGTAACAGACTGTCCTGGCGGCCGCTGCAACACTGACTTTTGTCTCCCAGCTCGGCTGCTGTAATTATATTGAATGAAGCCGGGGAGAAGTATTAACTACAGTGATAAGTGGTGATGGCTCGAGCGCCAGTGCGAGCTGCAGAAAACAGGACTGTGAGCGATTCAACCGGCGCCATGATTATTTGCAGCGACCCGGTCATGACTATTAAATGCACTGCAAATTACCCAACCAAGCCGCCTTCTAGCTCGCAAAATTATAAACTCCCTGCGGCCGCTCCAGCAGCATGATGTGATATCTCCTCCCAATGTCGTCATGCTGGTAGTGAGAGCCTTGTGCCGTGAATTGGAAGCACAAGATACATTACAGCCGTTGAGTGAGCGCTGCAAGCAAACTTAGCTCAGCTGCCGGCCAAAGCCTGCTGCAGCAGCAAGGGGAATCCACGGGCGGCGCATTGCCACAGACACTCAGTTTTATGAGCGATTTCAGCGACAGCTGACACACAGTGATATGTGTGACAATGCATTTCAGTGCGGTAATGCGGATTACCACAATGAAATGCACTAGTGTCACGGCTGATGCATGATACTTGGCAGGCCTGTGTCCTGTCGGCCGCTACAACACTGACTTCTATCCGTCTCCCGGCTCGGTTGCTCTAATTATATTGAACTAGTAAACCGGGGAGAAGTATTAACTACAGTGATAAGAGGTGATGGCCCAAGCGCCAGGGCGAGCTGCAGAAAACATGGCTGTGAGTGCATCGAACAGTGCCATGAATATTTGCAGCGACCTGGTCATGACTATTAAATGCACCGCAAATTATCCAACCGAGCCGCCTTCTTGCTTGCAAAATTATAAATCCCCACGCGTGCTCCTGCAGCAGGATGTGACGTCTCCTCCCAATGGCGTCATGCTGGTAGTGAGAGCCTTGTGGCATGTATTGGAAGCACAAGATACATTATAGCAATTGAGTGAGCGCTGCCAGCAAACTTAGCTCAGATGCCAGACCAAGCCTGCTGCAGCAGAAAGGGGAAGCCATGGGCGGCGCGCTGCCACAGACACTCAGTTTTATAAGCAATTTTAGCGACAGCTGACACACAGTGATATGCGTGACAATGCATTTCAGTGCGGTAATGCGGATTACCACACTGAAATGCGCTAGTGTCACGCCTGATGCGTGATACTTGACTGGCCTCACGTGGTATAAACTTCACTGGTGGAGTCACCATAAACCATACTGTTAAGCTGCGTCTTAATAGTGGGACAAATCCCACTGCCCCAGTGCAACACTGTTTCCCTTTTGGCCAGCAGTAGTGCAATGACTGTATATCGGCAAATTGATTTGGGGATATCTGTCACGTAGCCCAGGAGCACCAGAAAGGGTTCTGCATGAAGCGTAACATTTGTCATTAAGTAGAGACTTTCACGTATTGCGCCCATCGCCCTTGTCATTACTGCCAAAACAACCATTAACCATCTCTCTCACATGTAGATGTAACAGCTCAGATTATTCCAGGGCACCAAAGTTAAAGGAATGGCTGGGGAGGCAGGTATGAGTAATTTTAATGTATATTGTATTACTAAACAACCGCTGTTCTGCTCTTCTATAATTAGATGGGCAGCGCCACCATGTGGCAGACTGTTCTAAATAAGGTGTTGACAATAAGGTGCCGGTGCCGAGCACTGGAAACCAATTAAGTTCCGGTGCTGAGAACCCAAATGCACAGGCTCAAATTAAGCACTGATTGCACTTCTATAAGCCCCCAATGTGTCGATATGTCCATGTAAGATGGCCAAAATCAGCTTTAGGGGTGTTAAACTTTGGTCAGCTTTAAGCCCTGGTGGGGTCTTTTTTGGCAAGTGTTCTGGGGCAAATGTGCAGGAAGTTAAATTGGAGCAGCTTGTGTCAATGATAAGGGAAACAAAAGTAATCTGTGCACTGCAAAAATATAATTCTTAGTTAGTCAGCACACAGCCCAAGTCATTCCCCCATTGTCCTCTTGTCTTCTCATAATGGGTGGGCTTCAGTGACATACAGGTTTGTATAGTTTGGAAATCAATCCCCCCCCCCCCCCAGGAGGCCAATATCAAGAGAGTCAAAGGGGGGCAATCATCAGGAGCTAAGGGATATGAGGGGATGCAGGCATGAAGGGTGGCATGGATGCCACGCAGGAGGAAGAGATCCATCTGTGTGGCTCGGGAAAATCTGGCATTGTCAGTGCGTGAAAGGACATGGCTATTAGGGAAGACATCTCTCTTTGTATGCAAGTCCTAATTACTAAGTGTGCCTTAAACCCCTTACTCCTGGGTAGGTGGGATCCAAGGTTTGTTAGCCACTGAAAGTGTAATAGAATACGAGAGCCTGCCCTGAGTAGACAGTTAAGTTTCTTCCATGCCCAACTCATGGTGGATAGTGTTTGGATATCAGCGGGATCAAGTTTGATACCGCTCATTAGGATGGCTGTTAATGGAATGTCCTCCACTTGATCTCTCTCTGGGATGAGTAGGGCAGTCTGGCATATGCGTGGAACTAATGTGAAGCAAACTGCCCCTGCACCACAAGATCATAAATTTGGAAAAAGGGGACACCGAAACCGCCCCTGCCATAAGGAAGCACAATGGTATCCCATCAAATTCAGGACCTCTGGCACACCCTTATATGGTGCAGCAGCAGACCCCAGAGTATGAGGAAAAAATTGTTGGCCAGGGGTATGGAGATATCTAGAAAGAGGTAAAGAAAACGGGGTAAGACAACCATTTTAATAATGGCTATCCATTCCACCATGGAGAGTAGGAGCCACATACACAGCATGATCTCCACCATGACTCTATCAATGGCAGGGCCACAATTTAGATGGATCACATGTTCCTAATCCCTATGTGGTGTTGAACTGAGATATCTTGAAGAATCATTGCACCACTGCAGCGGATATTCACATGGTAAAGCGGAGGTACTCTTGACACACAAAAGGTAACCGGATGGTGTACCCAAACTATTCACCAGAAAATCAAGGGTAGGGAGGGGCAGACACACATAAGTGTTAAGACAGGATCTGTCATTCACCCTAAGGTGACATGCTTCATCATTAGGTTCCCTCTTGCATACTGAGACTGCTAGGTACCCAGTATGGGCTACAACTCCCCTGTAGGAGAGGAGCATGAGGTGTTTTATATCTTCCAATGTAGGGCAAAGTGAGGGACAGAGTGCAAGAATTATAATAAACTGTGAGTTAAAGCTGTCTCCCGGTGGACAAGATTAATCTTTTGTTAGTGCCCCCAGTGGATAGATTAAACTAAGCCCAGTGAAAATAGGGATAAGATGTTCCCAATTAGGATCAGGTCAACATAGTTGTGCCTTAATAGACCGAAGAGGTTCTTGGCATTCGTGAGGAACGTTCATTATGTAACTCTGTTTCGTTAGTCTGAAAATAATAATAATAATAAAAAGTTACCATACTATTACTGGTATGGGATAGTCAGTGGTACCAGCATGAGTCAGGTCCACATTCTGTAATGATACAAGAACACACATCAAATCAAATCAAAAACACAGTATGCATTTTTCAAGGTCCAAATATTTACAAAAAAAACGTGTCCTTCACCGACACTGTAAAAGTGTGTGGGTATAAAAAATTTAGTAGTATAAGGTGTCACCAATTGGAGACTACTAGTCAACATCCACCTTCATAAGTCCTTACATGGCAGGTCTCAGGACTCTAAAGATGTAAAATTTACAGTAGCACATTGTCAAGCAAAACATAGGTATTCTGGTCATCTCCTCCTTAGAATCTGGGCCTCACAACGCCTAAAATACGGCAACATGTTATGATTAATGGTAAATCTGAAGTCTTTAGGCCATAATTAGGTCTGTATTTTGTTATGAACTCATGTCCCATGGCAATATGGGGTTTCGTTATCATTACCTCTGAGCACATAATGTGCAACTGACATCACATTTAGTGTGCTTATTTATCAGCCATTCAAACGTGGTGTATATATTACATTCTAGCATTAACCACGATGTTCCCTATTCACCTACTGCATGCACACTTTATAGTATGGAGCTCATCAAAGGTATTAAGCAGAGCAGAGAATTGCTTAGTTCATTAACATTCCTGCATGACTGAATCTCCTCATAGTAATAACTAGCTGTGCCATTGTGTTTCCTCATTCATAGCATTTCACCCATATTAGCCCCATTCACTTAGCCTCAATGAGCGCATAATGCTCAGATCGGCCATATTGTATTCGCTCGCTTTTTTTAAAGCTGAGGTACTGTCAGTTAGAGAGAACAGTTCTGACTTCGCCCGTTGAAATGGACTCTGAAAAATCCCTCAAATCAGATAATTTCCTGAATCAGAGGGGCACGGTAATGAGCAGGCTGACGGAGAAGCTGTAAGATATTGTCTGTGTACATGGAAATGAGTAATGGGCCACATCTAAAACAGAGTCCACAGTGCATGTGCTTATCCTGTAAGAGATGTACCAGTGGATCCATGGCAATAATAAAAAGTAACGGGGACAGGGGGCACACTTGCTATGTACACCTGGCAGTTGTGAACTGGCGAGTGACTGATCCATTCACCCAAAGCCATGTTACTGGTTGGGAGTATGGGAGCATAATCAATGCGATTAAGCATTTAGGGGGCCCTAGCTTCAGAAGCGTCACCCAAAGGAAAGTTCACTCCTAGCCTTTTCTCCATCTAGCAATGTTGCAACTGCAGGGACCTCTATTGATATTGTATTAAGTTCTGTAAACACTGTGCAGAGGCTGTGACACGTGGATCTCTGGGGGACAAACCCTGAATGGACCGGGGAAAGATCTTATCAATCAATAGTGCCATCCTGGTGGATATTACTTTGGCCAAGAATTTGTTATAAAATTGTAATGAAGAGAAGAGTATGACTGAGGCACAAAGGTAAGGGTCTTTGCCAGGTTTTAGCAAGAGTGCGCCCACCACCTCCCATAGGGAGGTGGCAGCACATCCTACTCAATAGCTTTATCATACATATCTAGAAGTTGGGGAATGGGAATAGATTTATATGTTTTGTAAAAAATACTCATTACACCATCAGAAGCAGGGGCCTTAGTGCAGTCGAATGCATCAATTGCTTGTGATATTTCCTCTGCAGAAAAGGGCTTTCTCAAACAATTACGCTGCCTATCTGTGACCCACGCCATTATTAAAAATAATTCCAGTTTTTTAAAGCGTGTGTAATCAACCTTAAGGGTATCCAGGCACTGGGGGCCGCTGGTGAGATTAAGTGAGCTATTGCCCAGAGTCACAAGATGCTGAGCTGAGCTGCCTCCGGTGCTGGTGATCGAACTGTGATCCCTGCGCTCTGGAGTCAGCCACTCTGACAACTGCTGCACACCTCTCCCACCTCCCCAAAGTAAGTCGCTCACTAATCATCACCCCCTGCAAGTTTAGTGCAGTATAACTGTTGATAATAATGGAGTAGGTCATCAGTGATATCACCATTATTAGTGACCCGTTGGCCATCATCAAGCATGAGTTCGGATATATAGTCTGGAACGCAGATGGGATGAAGGAGGCACGCCAATTTACACACAGCGAGTTTGCCCTCTCCATATCGATGGGCATGGGAAAACTTTCCTTAGTGAGCAATTTCTTTTTCAGCCAGGGAGCAAAATGTGTTCATCAGTGCTGAGCGACAGTACAATTGGGCACTCCCAGGATGCTGATTGTCAGATCTATCTATGTCTTTCAGTTCAGCCTCCACACGTACGATGATGTGACAAATGTCTCGGAGGACTCCGGCATGTTTTGAGATACACATACCCCAGATAAACACCTTAAAAGCACCCCACAGATTGGCCTGATGAGCCACAGAGCCCGTGTTCAAGTCAAAATACTCCAGTATGGAATCACGAATCTCCAAACGGAACACTGCAGACATGAGAGGTGTTCCGGGAAAACACCAAGTCTGTCAAGTCCTTTTCCCAATGGAACACTAAGAGTTATCAGTACAGGGGAGTGGCCCAATAAAGTGGCCGGTAAGTGCTGTTCATTCCCAAGCCAGGAGAGGGCATCAGCCAATAGGAGCCAGTAATCTGTGCATGTCCATACAGCATGTTGTGCGGCTTATTGGAGTGAATATGTTGCCATGCGTCTTTTAGGGAGTAAGTGTCCCTGATGTCCTTAAGTATCTGGGAGGCATGTGGTTTGCTAATAGTATGGGTTCCTGTGGAATCAAGTAGTAATTGAGATCGCCCCTGGCAAAATAGTAGTGGTGTCAAACCTGCCCATAATTGAAGAGAGGTTGTGAAAAAGTCACGATTATCAACATTAGGGGCACGGACATTCACAAGAAGTATGCATGCAGTAGTCATTCGGGCAACCAGCCAGTACCATATAGCGACCCTCCTTGCCCATGTATCTAGCGTTGAAACTGAAGGAGACATTTGTGTGGATAAGTGTGCACACTCCCTTTAGTATGTGTTGTAGCTGGAAAAGCATGAGGACGGTAGAGTCTGGTGGCAGAAGATGCATTTCCTGTACGAAAGCAATCTTCGCTCCATGGCTATTGAGGTAAGCCAACACTTCCCACGGTTGTTCAAGCCCCATAAATTCCAAGTTAAGCATGTAATCTCACCTAGCACGGCCAGCCCAGCCGAAGTATCAGTCATGATAGGAAGTGCGGAGTCTGCATGGTGGGTGTCGCACTATATGGAACCCTCCCTGGGCAAAGGTTAGGGAAAAAGTAAAGTAACAATAACAATCCCTACATAAAATAGCACCCACCACTCCCCACCCACAGGGAGCATCCAAGACCTCAT
The DNA here is from genome assembly GCF_964263255.1 of Lissotriton vulgaris. NCBI lineage: Eukaryota > Metazoa > Chordata > Amphibia > Caudata > Salamandridae > Lissotriton > Lissotriton vulgaris. The sequence continues at coordinate 1,732,145,993 of NC_141689.1, read as the reverse complement.
TAACTCCCTTAGAAATAAACAAGCAAACATGAACCCCAATTAGGAAAGCGTGGTATACACCACAAGGGTGGGCAATAATACAGCCAATGGACCCCATAGGAAGAAAACACTGATTCATTATAATAGGTAGTAACAGGCAAATACTGGATCATCCTGTCAAGACCATGGCCAGTAAAGTAAGTTCGAGAGGCTTTGTGAGACCTGCATGTTGGCGAGCGTATGGCATGGGGTAGTCTGCGTTGATAGAGCACCACTAGGGTTGAGTGTCTTGCAGAAGAATAGCACCTCATCGGGGGAGTCAAATAAACAGGCCTTTCTGTCGATGTCCACTCGAAGTCTGGCAGGGTACAGCATTATATACTTAAGACACTTTTTGACATCTTGGAATTCATGACACACCTCTTGTACCATCAATGTAAAGTCATGGTACAAAGTAATTCTAGATCCCTGATATTGCTCGTGGGCCACCTTGAATCCTGTGTCTCTGTCCCTAAAGTTCAGTAAACATGTAATTATGAGACAAGGAGGACCCCTGGAAGTGACCTGGGCCCAAATGATCAGTGAGCTTGTTCCACCACAAATGTGTCTGTAAAGCAGGGACGTTCGAACAGTTCAACAAGCAATGTTCTACAAATTGGTTGGGCATCCCATATTGATAGACTCTGCAGTGCCCGTGATGTGAATATTGTTCCTGCTTGATCTCGCTTTGAGATCTTAATTTATAATGGCCACAGTTTGGAGGAGTCGTTCCCTCTTGTCCAGGCACTTTGCGAGGGCGGAAGCTCTATTTTCCAGGGCCGATATATGTTCTTCTGCACCGTTCAGATGTGCACCATGCTGTTCAATTCTTCCCTATTGCTGTCTAAGTGGGACGTCAAGGTATTGAATATGGTGCCAATGGAGTGGAACTTGGAGCGACCTCTGCCATGATGACGCTGGTCCCAGTAAGATGTTCCTCGGTGCAAGGGTCAGATCCTCTCTCCTCTGTGTCAGACATGGATTCCAGCCTAGGAGACTGTCTAGGCCATCCAAAGGGAAGCTTCCATTGCTTGGGACCCCTCCCTATAGTGATGGTTGGGGAGACGCACCAGCGTATGCCGGTCAAGGGTGACAAGCAAAGTCTAATTGGATTGATCCCCCCACACAGTGAACCCAGCGATCAAGAAGGGGCAGCACTGGGGAGGAGCCAAGATGGCGACCTGAACGGACGTGTGGTCGCTCGGCTCCGCCGGCTCTGGAGACCCGCGCTACATCCTGACTCCTATCCTTGGGTTTCCCTCGCCCGGAATATGCGGGACACGGAGCTGATCCTGTCGGTGTCCCTCTGATTTCTCCGCCCGCCCGGAGTCGTGAGCTCTGGGCGGCTCGTCTCTGCCCCGGGTCGCCGCCCGCACATCGGCGCCTGCCGGACCTCGCATGCCCCGAGGCGGATAGTCTGCTGCGGCGCCTGGCTAACACACGGGCACGCTTTCACCCATCTGCTGCTTGCCATACCCGCGTCCTCAGCCCTGCCGAGATCCAGCGGAGCAGCGCCGGCACGGATACTTGAGGGCTCATGAGGTTCCCTTTGTTTGTGGCCGCCATGTTGTCGGACGGACTTCTCCGTTGCTGTGCAGGCTGCCGGTGAACTCCTCACGGCCCTATTTGCCTGCCTCACTACTGGTTGTCCTCTGCTCCCGTGACACACCGGAGGGGGTACAGTTTGTTGCAGGGGCAATATCTACCTCCCATCGGGGCCCGTGGCCCCCGTGTCTCCCCCTCCTGGTGCCCTGTGGACGGCTGGCAAGATGGCGATGCCTGCTCACCAGCGCTGCGGAGATGGCGCAGTGCCCTCCTCCAGGGGAGGTGAGTGCATCCTTGCGCAGGGGACCGGAGTTGACTCTTCCTCCATGAATAGAGGACTACGTGGAGCACAGCCGGACTACACCCTCAGGGACGTGATGAATATCCTGGGTGAAGTACGATTGGAAATGCGGCGCTTCTATAAGGTACTGGCTGAGACTCTGGATGCCTATATTTCTGCTGAGAGCCGAATGCAGGGGGCCCATCCCCGACAAGAGCCGGGACTGACTATGTTGCAGCTTGTCGGCCCACCACTATCTCCTGGAGACACTGTATCGATCGAGAGAACCATTGTTGGGACTTTTGAAGATTTGTTGCCGCTAGTCGACTCTGCTGCTGTTACAATGTCTCCCCTTTGTTCTTCAATCAACTGTTTGCCTCGTGCACCAGTCTCGCTTAGCTGTTCATTGCTAGCCTGTTCTCCTGCCCTGTCCCCTTCTCCTTCTTGGAACGATTTTATTTCATCCTTCAGTGACTTTTGTCGCCAGTATGTCTTGGAAGGGCATTCTCCTATGGGACTATTGTTTGCGAGGGACGGGCTATGCTTCCTCTGCGGTGATGTACCTCCCCCATCCTTGAGGCGGCCATGTTTCTTTGTCGACGCAGACTGTATCGTATTACCAAGTTGGTTGGGTGATGGACTGTATCCTAGATCGGGCCAGGGTTAGGCGATATCCTAGTTGCATCAATACAGTGGCGGGTGGAGGCGGGGAGAGACTTGGGTTGTGTATGTGACACGGTGTACTATTTTCTGACTCTCTCCAATGGCAGGATCTTTGGTGAAGTTCTCCGTTAATTGATATTGGGGCGCAGACTGTTAAGATGCCGGCGGTGTCCGAGCGTGTACGAAGTGTACCTCCTCCTCCAATGTTCTTTTTCTCTATGAGAGTTTAAGATTAGATTAGTCTTTTCTTACTCTCTATTCCTTATGTGGGTTCTCCTGGGGCGACAGGCACGTTAGTAGGGGGGGGTGGGCCGTAGCCTCTTCGACGTGCAGGGTGGGGGGTTTGGGTTTTTACTTTTTCTTTTTGTTTCTATGGCCTTCTTCTTATCTTCACTCTTATTTTCTCTCTCTTCCCATATATCTCGGGTCAGACGGGAGGTTGGGTTTGGTTCCTCACGGGATGTTCTTTGTGGTTTGCGTCCAAGTCTGTATCACATGGTTTATTGATTCTATTATTAAGATTTTGATTTACTGCATCTTTATTGAATGCTTACAGAACTAGCTTTTCCTTCCTTTTTCCACTATCGTTTGAGGGCGCATATCCTGTCATGACTTTTCCCAAGTAACGAGTGTCCCTCTTATGTGTCCTTGGATCCTTTCTAGTTGCTATATAATGAACCCTTCTATATCCTATTATACTGCAGGCAATCTAGATGGTAAATCCTGTTGTGATATATTGACTGGGCGGGTGCCAATTGGGGCGACATCTATTCTTGTGCTTGTGTGTCCTCACTGTGAACGATTCACGCCAATCCTTTGTTAGCAATGTATAATTGGTGGATCTCCTCCACGTGGCTCGCCCGCTCAGCTACCCTGTCTGACTTTAGGGTGATTCGTCAAAAACATAAAATGAAACCCTCCTTATCCTTTTCCTGTGACTCCTTGCTAATCCATCGTAGTGTTTTTACCTTTTACTTGCTGCATCGCAAGGTTCCCCGGAATGGTTGTATGTTGTCATAGCGGCCGGCCCGCAGTGGTTGTAGGCTGACGCTGTGTACTGTGTTCTCAAAAATAAAGGTTTTCAAAAAAAAAAAAAAAAAAAAAGAAGGGGCAGCACTGTGCGCAGTATATCCAAATGCAGCACAGAGCCGCGTACACCCAGCAGCAGGCAACGGAAGTGCATTGCGGGCTCGAAGAGGCCACCTGTCTGGGACTCGTGTTCTTGTCAGCAATCTTCCTGCAACCCGATATAGCTGCTGAGGCACGCAATGGTAATGGGCCTTAGAAGGCCTGAAAGCACTCGCCTGAGTCACTGGGAAACACACAGCAACATCCACAGTAGGCGAGGGTCGCAGAAGCTGTTGGGTAGCGCCATCCCTGGGCCCTGATCCAGTCATCACCAGGCCACGCGGGTCTCGCCATCACTGGAGTTCCCCCCTTACATTCGGCACCAGGGAGGAGTGTGGCTCAATGGTTAGAGCGGCAGACCTTGATGCAGAGTTCTGGCCAGGGACCAGGGTTCGATTCCCGCCTCGGCGGGTCTCTGGCTCATAAATTCCACTGACTGGATATTCTCGCCTCAGTGCCTATTCTAATCATGGGTCCCACGCTGCAACTCTGGGCAATAGCTTGCTTAGCCTCCACAACGGCCCCCTACAGCGCTGGGGATGCCTGGTTGCACCCCGGGGATGCCCAGGAGTGGACATTTCACGGGGAAAAGCCAGGACGGGTTCCCTAGCGGTATGAGTACAGCGCCAGGACACACTGCTTGCCGGGGTATCAGTGCGCTTTACAAATACGTCTACATTTACATTTACATTTACCAGGTTGCAAACATCAGCAATTCTCAGTTACAATGGGCTAGGGGCTTCAGGTGTTGTTAGTGGGCTTGCGGACCTCTGAGAAGGGCTGGGCCGGATAAGCAAATCCACAAGTCTGCCACCTCTGCCTTTCACATCCTGGCCTAAAACACCAATCCTTGTGCAGCATTGAATGGGTTGATGGGTAAAAGCAGGGACGATGTGGAGGGATAGGATCAGTGCTTAATTTTAAAATATTAAGTGTGAGGGCTCTGATCAGGAGACCACTGTAGCTTACACCACCCATCGCCCTTGTCATCGCTGCCAAAACAAAAACTAACCATCTCTCTCACGCGAATGCGACAGCTCAGATTATTCCAGGTCCCCAAAGCTAAAGGAATGGCTGGGAAGGCAGGTATGAGTAATTGTAATGTATATGGTATTCCTAAACAACCGTTGTTCTGCTCATCTCTAAATTAGATGAGAAGTGCCACCATGTGGTAGACTGTTCTAAGTAAGGTGTTGACAATTAGGTGCCAGTGCCAAGCAGCGAAAACAAATTAAGTTCCAGTGCTGAACACCGGAAAGCACTGGCTCAAATTATGCACTGAATAAGATTGCAGCCTTTAAACTGCAAACATGGCCGGAGCTTCTGTGACCGAGTGGCAATCTCAGACACCCGTGTGACCAAGCCCCTTATGCTTTTTTTTTAATATGTTAATTTATTTTACTGGATCCGAAGTGGAAAATAGTGAGTACATTTTCACCAAGTTAGTAATGACCACCCAACCATTTCGCCCCAGTAATTCATTTCCACTCATTTTTGTTATAAAAGGTTAATGGATATTTTCAGTATTACTAATATATGCTCCCTTTTCCTCATTTCCTTTTTAATTCCATCTCCTTTAGTGATTGTTTCTTCGGACATGATGCCTCTGGTAATGTAGTGCGTTTACATTAGGACTCAAAAATCTTACATGTGTATATTTACTCTCTCACGCTTTGAGGTAACGTTACCATTTTTGGCTATACACCATTTCTGAGTGCAAAATTGCTATGAAAGAGTAAACTTACGTGACTTCGCTCCCTCAGTTTAGAATATGGAGTCTGCATAATTGTAAATTATGATGGCAAAGTTACTGCAAGTCACTTTACAACAATATTTTATGTTCTGCACACTTGACCTCAGCAAATCTTTTCAGTCTAGGACAGGTAGATGCAGAAACAGCAGAATGTTTTGTGGTGTTGTGTCTGCTTATTTAGTTATTTATTTATAGCATTTATAGAGCGCATTGCAACCCTCCTGGCACTGAGACAAAAAAGGAAAGAAAAGAAAAACTGGACAGGAAAAGGAAAAGAGAAGCAGGAATCTGAAAGATCATGTGACTGAGGGCCAGATGTAGGTAGGCGTTTACCGGGTGGTAACGGCCGAATTCGGCCGTTACCGATCCGGTAAGAGCAATTTGACATGTAGGTCCCTGTATTTTACAGACTCGGTAAATTTACCGATAAGTAAATTTACCGAGTATGTAAAATACCGAGTCGGTATCATTACGGATTCCGGTAAATTGGTATGTAGGTGGGACTCTTCTGAGTCCCACAAGCAGTACAAAATCGGTATTTTACCATCAAATACTACTTGATGGTAAAATACCGTTTCTGGTGTGCATGCACATGTGTGCATGCACACCTATGCCATATGACAGGCAGACCTGCCCTTAGGGCAGGTATGCCTGCCACATGGCACCCGAGCCTCTTTTGGGGGTGCCAGAGGGTGTCAAAGTGACACCCCCTGCACCCTTGTGACAGTCGGTATTTTCCGATGTGGTAAATACCGACCGGTAAATGCCCAATCAATCCTATGGGCTTCAAAGCCCATAGGAATGAATGGGCATTAACTGGTCGGTATTTCCCGCATCGGAAAATACCGACTGTTTCCGAATCGGTAATTGCACATCTGCATTTACCTACATCTCGGTACTTTTATTTTCCGACCTCTGAAATACCGAGTCGGTATGACTCGGTATTTAAGAGGTCGGAAAATAAAATTTACCTACATCTGGCCCTGAGTCAGGAATCAAACTTTTGGGAAAAAGCCACGTCTTGATTTTCTTACGAAAGTGCATTAGATTCTGTGTGCCCCTGATTTCCAAAGGAAGGCGATTCCAGAGGAGGCCAGCCGTCACTCAAAAAATTCTTCACCCCCAAGGTTACTTTCCTTATCCTGGGAATCCTGGCAAGACTGGCAGTGGATGAGCGAAGGTTATGTATAGGTTCATACCATTGGAACATATCTTGAAGCAATTCTGGTGCCTGTCCATGTAGTGCTTTGAATACTAAGAGAAAAATAGGAATGGTTTTTGAATGTCAATCTTGAATGGGCGCACAGCCTGTATGTAACTACCCAATGGAGATGTCAGTAAGCTGACAAATCCTAACAATTACTAGAGAGACGTACCCTATGCACACACTCAATTTTAATCTAGACGTCGGTAAATGTATACATTCTTAATAGTTGAACAGTCATGCAAAGAAACAGAAGTAGTAAACAGTAGTGACAAATGAATATAATGACAAGGTAGAATCCTAGTGTCCTTGCTTAATTTTCAAGGCTTAACAACAGCCAGCCGACACGTGTTTCATCGCATCACGCGAATCTTCAGGGCTCTAGGTAGCTGTGTTTGAGCCAATCGGTCGCTCCTCCGATGATACTTCCGACCCGGTGGGGCCCAAGACCGTCTGTTGCTCCGATTTCATATGAACAAAATAGACTCAAAGCGAAATGCGCTTGTATAACCACCCGGGAGATGTAGTATAAGTAGAATTGAGCAAGTCTCTTCCGTATCCAGTTAATGCGTTGTATGCTGTCAGAGCGATAAATGTTTGGTGGAATATCCGAAAAATGCGCTGCTCCCGGGTCGCCGTGTTCCTGGTAGTGTCCACTACCAGGAACACGGCGACCCGGGAGCAGCACGTTTTTCGGATAGGGAGCAGCGCATTTTAGGGATACCCCACAAAACATTTACTTATCACGAGAGCATAGAGCTACCTCTATCGCTCTGACAGCATACGACGCATTAACTGGATACGGAAGAGACTTGCTCAATTCTACTTATACTACATCTCCCGGGTGGTTATACAAGCGCATTTCGCTTTGAGTATATTTTTTTCATATGAAATCGGAGCAACAGATGGTGTTGGGCCCCACCGGGTCGGAAGTATCACCGGAGGAGCGACCGATTGGCTCAAACACAGCTACCTAGAGCCCTGAAGATTCGCGTGATGAGATGAAACACGTGTCGGCTGGCTGTTGTTAAGCCTTGAAAATTAAACAAGGACACTAGGATTCTACCTTGTCATTATATTCATTTGTCACTACTGTTTACTTCTTCTGTTTCTCTGCATGACTGTTCAACTATTAAGAATGTATACATTGACCGACGTCTAGATTAACATTGAGTGTGTGCATAGGGTACGTCTCTCTAGTGCTTTGAATACTATACATAAAGATTTAAACAAAATCCATTGAGTAACTGGGAGCCAATAGAGTTCCACCAGTGCTTGCGTCATCAAGGAGCGGCGTGCTCGAGACAGGGCCAGCTGCTGCCGCCTGGATACTCTGAAGTCTTGCAATCAGATATCCTAGAGACTCTAAGAGCAAGGCATTACAATAATCCAGGCGGCTTAGTGTAGTACTCCTAACAACCATAGTTCTAACCTGGACTGGCAGCAATGGCAGAACTTTCCGAAGTCCTCGGATAAGAGTGGAACACCCTCTCACCAGTTTGTTAATATGGGACTCCAGATTCAACTATTCGTTAAAGCTGACCCCCAGATTATGTACTGTGCTCACTGGAGTCAGAGGGCCATCCGTGGTTATTGGCCAAAAATCATTTGGCAGTCCTCGTGGGATCCTACCCACCTTGTAGTGTAAGAGTTCAGTGTTTTTGCTTTTGAATTGGAGTGAGTTGTTCTTGAGCCATTTCACCATTTCAAACATACAAGCATGAAACCTTTCCATGGGATCAGCCTGATCACCGTCCAAGGACACCATAAGCTGGGTGTCATCAGTGTAGTTAAAAACGCTGATGTTATACGTTTTTATAATCTCCATCAGTGGTCGCATATATGCGTTGAACAATATAGGGCTTGTCGATGACCCCTGGGGTACCCCATGTTCATTTTTCACAAACTCTGATTGATACGGAGGGATTGCTATGGCTTGCCATCTATCTGATAGGTAAGAGCGCATCTACCTCAATACCACCCCTGTTACTCCTAGGCTTTCCAGCCTTGAGAGAAGTATACCATGGTTGAACGGGTCTAGCAGTATTAAGGTTGCCGATTGACCGCTGTCCGCCCACATTTGAAGATTGTCTAAGATGGTCACCAAGGCTGTCTCTGTTCCGTGACTAAGTGTAAACGATAATTGCTCCTCTTCCAGTTTGTTGTTTGTCTCCGGAAAGAGGGACAACGCCCTACCAACTAGACATTCTAGAATCTTAAAGAGCAAACAGCTGAATCTGCGTTCACGCCCAGATGGACTGCTGTCACGGCAAGACTTAAATCGGCACTCTCCAGCATTTTAACATCGTAACTTCGGACGCTTGTCCTATCAGCCGCTTATTCCTCGATACTGTGAATAACCGTGAATATCCATCCGTAGAACAAAATCCCCGACCTGCATATGTTCGCTAGAGGGCTACCCTGTATAATGTAAATCATACCGTATCAAGGAGAAAATGTCCACAAAGCTGTTTCCTCCTATCAGCCTTGCCTCTCAAGCTGCTCTGTCACACCCCCCCTTTTTTAGCCTGGAGACTTCATCCTCAAAGCAGTGCTTTACATATATCGTCCTGTGCTTACAACTTAGCTTCATTGTTTTGGGGTGTATTTACGATCCTATCTGGTTCGAGGAGTTTCCTCATTAAGAAGAAGTCCCTTTGTCTACTACTCCGCACATCCAAGCGTGCCTGACCATCCTATGCGATCTATATATATAAGAGTGACCACCGTTTTGGATGTTTCGTTGCCCATGTGTGTTTCCCATCGTATACTTGCCCTGATGAAGGTGCGGCCGTAGATCGGGCCTAGCACTGAAATACGCATTGGCGTGGTTACGTTATGTCCTGCTAGTGCCATCTTTGTTCCCCAGCAAGCTGCTGAGAGGACACCACAGGACAACTTCAGTGTATTTGTGTACGATGTGTACTGAAGTGTGTTGGAGTGTATGAAATGAATATGAATGTAGGAATGTGTGATGAGAGTTTAGTAGAATGCCTGGGATGATGAATGGAAGATGAATGGGAAACTTGGGCGTTTTATTTAAAGTCCATGTGATTGAATTATTGTTATTTATGTACATGTTTGATATTACACTTTTTGTATACCTTGTGAAAAAATATCTACCAAAAATAAAATGATATATTTTTTCGCCTTGTTGTCTGAGTCACAGTAAACTGCATTAATTGACAGTGAGCTCTAAGTTGTGTTGACCTAACAAATGTTTCTGGACTCTTTTTGAGCCTTTAAATTAAATATATAGGGCAGACTTAATTTCTCTGATTCATAGAATCTTAACCGGGTAAGGTAAGAGGGAAATAGGCCTATAGTTCTTATAGCAGCTTTGGTCTATTGTGGGTTTTTTCAATAGCGGCGTGATAATGGCCTGCTTCCAGCTACGTGGCACCTCTCCACTGTTAAGGGATTGGCAGCACGGCTGATTTAAGATAGGAAAGATCTCTAATTTGAGCTCCTTCATTATCTTGTGGGGGATAGGATCCAAAGGTGACCCGGAGGTGATTCCCAGGGCTACTCGGGCAAACTCCTCTTCCGATGGTATCATAAAATGATCCATGGCAACCTTAGGTAAAGCCAGATTAGAATCACAATCCCAGTTAAGGTTGTTCTCACAGGTCTCCCCCTTTCCCTGCTCTGGAGGACCAGATGCGGTCACATCTTTCAGTTCATCCACGATCTTCTTAATTTTTTCGTGGAAGAAAAGAGCCAGCCCATCACATAACTCCTGAGTGGGCTAAATTTCACTGTTAACACAGTCAGGATGAGTCATGTCTCTAAATATCCTGAAGACGTCCCTTGATTTATTAGATGATTTGAGTATGGTGGAGGCAAAATATTCTGCCTTAGCAATCACTATTTCATTTTTGTATTTTATTAAAGTAATCCTCCAGCTTGCTTTGTCCTTTTCCACTGTCTTCCTGCCATTTTACAAGTCAGCTTAAGACTCCTTAAATTCTCTGTATACCATGGGGCTGAGGGACTACCTCTTTTCCTGATATCTTTTACCAGAGCAAGCTGGTCAATCTTTCTAGTTAGGAACACACAGAGAGCTGTATAATTCTCTGTTACCCGAGTTAAACAGGATCCCTGTCTGGAATATAGGCCCATATTTGCCTTTCTTAGTAATCCTTTCCAGTCCCTGCCACAAAAGGTCCTTTCTTGCCTATTCAGAGGCCCCGTTTTACTTGAGATTGACATGCTAACATTGGCTAGATGGTGGTACGACCATCCCACCGGCAGAGTTTCCCCATCTTAATAAGCCTTTCCTCCGCAAATATCCTATCTAATATATGACCTTCGAGATGCGTTGGGATCTGTCACCCATTGTGTTAGGCTCAGGTTTTCACAGGACTGAATAAGGTTATTAAATGCCATATCCATTCTACCATTGACCCAAAGATTGCAGTCTCCCAGGACTAAGAGCCTGTTATGGGTAAGGGCCATATTCTTAATTACATCAATCAGTTCTTGCTGTTGTTAGACATTAATTGCCCCTGGTAGCCAATAGCAGATCATACCTGTAAAAGAGTGTCCTGTTTGATCTATAACGGAAAAGCCAAGTATTTCTGAGCAGGTGATTTCATCAATATCTAATGGAGAGATATTCAATATTTCTTTAAAAATGATTCCAGTCCCACCTCCCTGACCCCTGGATCTTGCCTTGTGAAAGGCCTTGTGTCTCACTGGACAGGCTGGTTCCAGTTCTAACTCCAGTCCTGCCATGGTCCATGTCTATGTCATAAATAAGACATCTGGGGGCGTGGCTTAGCGCCCAACGAGGACGGCGGCTCAAATGTGAGCGCTCCCGGTCTGAAGGGGTTTTCGCTTCACACTTCACCTTAACACTTCCTGCAAAGCGGATTTCCGTGGACCGGAGTCCACGGACACCAGCGGGCTCCTGTCGGTGAAACAAAACGAGCAGCGGAATGGTCGTTTTTCACACGTTGTAGCGGACGCGGCTCTGAGATAGTCGCGCCCGCCATCTTGGATCCTGCTACCGCGAACGGTGGCGCTCCCGCTCGGGAACCATGAAAGCCCGCCACGGAGCCCCTAGTGCCTACAGCTACTTCTGGTGAGCTAATTTCTGCATCTTAGCGCCACCGCTGTAGAACTTTACCTCATGACGCCTTTTCTTCAGTGAATTTAAACAGACTTCACTCTTGTTCTGACGACCTGGGCGGCCATTTTAGTCAAATGTTGCTCCTTTTACCTCAGGCACCCTGAATGTATACGCAGCTGCAGCCTACCCCCTATTAAGAGAGCGTTTCATTTCCTCACGCTCTTACTCTAATAGACATTTACTACGTGAAGCTTTCCTGCGCATTGTTTCTAAAAGTTTTTTTTTTTTTTTTTCTACATGCTCTTCTCACATCTATGATGCTCCTTACCTGATAAACCTCTGCTGCATCACAATGTGCCATTCTTGCATGCCCTAGTGCAGTGCTGTTTCTTCGCTCTCAACATCAATGTATTACCTCTTCAAATGACTCGAATGCTGCTTCATTCATCTGCGTAAATCCTTGGCGTTCCTGAATTCTATGCAGACAGCCCTCTTTTCCTTATTTTCATTTTTTTTGGGGAATTTGCTTGCTTTCCTCCTGTCAAGAACTCCTGCGCACACTTGTAGCTGTCTAAAGGCCAGCAGTGGTTACTACTGAACTTTATTTTCTCTTACCAATAACTCCTTTTTATGGAAAGAAAGGCAATTTCTCGCACTCCCAAGACGCCACGTCGTGTATTCATTAAGAACTCAAAAGTTTTCTCTGCACTGGCGCACCTCGAGGCCTCTCAGGCGCTCGTTACTCAGATGCTGCAGTCTAGCACGGAGCGGCCTGCCCAGCCTCCAGGGAAAGTCACGACGAAACGCCTTAAAAAAGATCCTCCATCACCAACAGGATCCACTTCGACTGTCTCCATGGAGCTTCTGCTGGAGGAAATCCGTGCCCTTAGACCTTTCATGGAGGAAACCAATTCTAAGTTGCAGGTTCTCACCGATAATTGGTCTCAGATGGATGCCAGGGTAACAACAGTAGAAAAGTCTTTGACTTCTCTCCAAGAGTCGTCCTCCAAGGTCTCACACATGCAGTCTCAGATTTCCTCTCTTCAAAAGCAAGTTGAAGAATTGGAGAACCGAAACAGACGCAACAACCTCCGTCTCTACGGCCTGGCAGAGAATTGTGAAGGGACTGACCCCATCGCCTTCTTCAAATCTTTTTTACCCAAACTTCTTCATCTGCCTGAGGGTACTACGCTTAATATCCAGCGTGCACATAGGCTGGGTCGCCTCCCTTCTACTTCTTCTCCCTCTTCACGACCGAGAGGTGTCATCATGTACTTCTTAGAGTACACTGACCTTCTCAAAGTCATCTCAGCAGCTCGTGCATCACCTCGTCTCCAATGGTCAGGATCCAATCTCTTCTTTGCTCAGGATTATGCCAAAACTACAGCAAGCCGTCGTAAAGCCTTTTTAGATATGCGACCAGAGCTTTGTGCTATTGGAGCCAGATACGGCCTTTTTCATCCTTGCTTTTTCAGAGTTACACACAACAACAAGACCACGACCTACGAGGATCCTGTTCGTCTCAGAAGTTTCTTGAATGCTGCACAGTCGTCTGACATGGACTTCTCTGGCTCCTCATCAGCTTTTCCTCCATGAATCTTGTTTTCCGTGACTTTATTGGCCTAATCAAATTATATGTTTGATGTTTGATGTTCGCTGTTTTGTTGTTTGCCTTTCCTGGGTTTCCCAGCATCTTCAGTTTCTATGTTCCTTTTTGACCCCTCCCTATCTCTCTTCCATCCCCGTTGGATGGACAAGCAGTCTTCATCAGTGTCTCTTATATACTCTTTCGTTACGTACCATTGCTTTGTTTCCCTCTCTTCTTATTCACGTTGTTCCTTTCTGTTTTTCTTCCTTGCAGGTTCCACGACTTGTATTGCGTTCACCCCTCGACTTGCTGGTTCGCTTACATTGGATGCTTTGCCTCCTCTAGTTGGCGCTCCCCCCTCACTCCTCTCTCCTCGTCTCCTCTCCTTGGTGATCATCCCTCCTCCTTTTTACCCTCCGTAAGTATGTTTTCCCTTTTCTCCCTGATGGTCGCTTCCCTTTTTGTCTCTTTTTTTCTTTTTTTTTACGCTAGTTTCCCTTGTTCCACAGGTGTCTTCTTCTCTTGTTTTTCGACTATTCTTCTGTTATACACTTCTTCCCATCACTTTCTCTATTCTCTGGATTACCCTCTTACTCTTCTTAAGTCAACAGTTCTTCACTCTTATTTCTCCACTCTCTCTCCCTTTCCTTCACTCTTCCTTTCAACATTATTTTGTAATGACTTCTATAGATTCTCCTATTCTTCTGGAATTTCCTTCTCATCTGGGTTCTTCTCGGATCTTTCTTCTCTATGTTGATATCCTCCTTTTTAATTTTATGAGATGTCTTTGAAAGTAATTACTTGGAATGTTAGAGGCATTAATTCTCCCATCAAAAGACAAAGAATCCTATCTCACCTTGCACGATTGAATGTCGATATTGCTTTCTTACAAGAAACCCACCTATCTGCTGAAGAATCTGTTAAATTGAAAAGAAATTGGGTGGGCGAGGTTTACTACTCTCCTGGGGATGGTAAACGTAATGGTGTGCCATTCTATGTCATAAAGCTCTCACTCACTCCTTACTTGCTCAGGAATCGGATGCTGACGGCCGTTGGACGTATGCTAAACTTTCTGTCAATAATGTTCCAATTTCTCTTCTAAATGTTTATGCACCCACCACTGGCGATCCCACTTTTTGGCATTCATTTTCCCAGCACATTACCAGATTTATTGATGACAATTTAATTTTATTTACAACAAGGGGTGGTGAGGGACAGAGTCTCTGAATTAAGCAGAAAGCTCTCACCCAGTCAAGAGATCAGGGCTAGATCCAACACCGTTTTTTAGCTCACTGCACCATCCCAGTTTCAGAACCTGGCTGTATGCAAATTAGTCCGTTCCTGTCCCAGTGCATGATGGGAACAGGGCAAACCAAACTACAAAAGCCAATTCTTACACTGGGAAGGCTGAAATGCCAGAAACCGGTCCCCGGTAGCTTGTCTCCTTTCTGGTGAAGAATTGGCTTGGTAGTTTAGTCTGCCCTGTTCCCATGATGCACTGGGCCAGGGACAGACTGATTTGCATATAGCCAGGTTCTGAGCTGGGATGGGGCAGTGAGATAAATAACGGTGATGGATCAAGCCCTGATCTTTGGACTGGGTAAGAGTGGTCTGCTTAACTCAGACACTCTGTTCATCACCACCCCCTTTTCTAAATCGTTTTTGGCCACTATAGGTGTGGCAGGGTATACTCAGACATGAGTCCCTTTCTCACTGCTCCATCAGGATTCAAGCAAGCCGCGCCGAAGAAGGCTGAAATGCCAGAAACCGGTCCCCGGTAGCTTGTCTCCTTTCTGGTGAAGAATTGGCTTGGTAGTTTAGTCTGCCCTGTTCCCATGATGCACTGGGCCAGGGACAGACTGATTTGCATATAGCCAGGTTCTGAGCTGGGATGGGGCAGTGAGATAAATAACGGTGATGGATCAAGCCCTGATCTTTGGACTGGGTAAGAGTGGTCTGCTTAACTCAGACACTCTGTTCATCACCACCCCCTTTTCTAGACAATTTCATTTTAGCAGGTGATTGCAACCAGCCCCTAGACCCCTTTTTGGACAGAAATTCCAAGGCACATTTCATCCCTAATAAGTCACATAAGTCCTTTCTTCACACCATCTCCCAGCATAAGCTTACTGACGCTTGGCGTTTATGTAACCCACAACTTCAAGAATTTACTTTTTATTCCCCATGCCATCATTCCCAATCCAGGATTGATTACATTTTCGTGTCCCACAACATTGTTCAAACTCTTACCCATGCTGAAATTGGCCCGATCTTACTCTCTGACCATGCCCCAACTTTAGTTCAATTGGACATTTTACCCAAATCTGTTGGTCCCAAACGTTGGCGCTTTAACAACTCTCTCCTTTTAGATCCTAAATTTACTGCCTCCTTCATTACTTTCTCAGAGGAATTTTTCTCCTTAAATGATCATTCCCCTGTCCCCAAGCATACCATTTGGAATGCCTTTAAAGTGGCAGCGAGAGACTTCATAATTGGCTTTGTTGCAAAAAAACGGAAAACCGCTCGCAACTTCACAAAGGCTATCCTTCTGGATATTAAGAAATTGGAGCATTCTTATTTTACTTCTCGTTCGCAGGAAAGTCTAACCGCCTTGATTAATGCTAAGATGAAATTTAACAAAAAATCCACGGACGATGCATCCTTGTATCTATTGAAATCAAGTGCCAAGTTTTATGGGGGCAAAAACAAAGCTGGTAAAATTTTAGCTAATTATTTAAAAGTTAGACAAAACAAGTTGAATATTGAATCAATCTATGACGCTACCTCCACTCTCAAGCACACAGACGCAGACATCCTCACTGAATTTTCCACCTTTTACAAAACCCTATACTCTTCTGAAACTCAGGCCTCTTCCCAATCCTTAGACGATTTCTTTTCTACTATTCAAAAACCAACCCACTTTCCACTTGACCTCTCTTACTTAGAGCTTGACATATCCCAACAAGAATTGCTCAAAGCACTTCAAACTCTCCAAAAAGATAAGGCTCCTGGCCCAGACGGCTTCACGGTAGAATTTTTTCTTCACTTTTCAAAGCTTCTTATCCCAAAACTTCATTCCCTCATTAGCACTTTCCTCACCTTAGGTTCCTCCTCAGGTTCTTTTTCAGACGCGCATATTTGCCTCATTCCCAAGGAGGGGGAGGACCCTCAATATTGCAAAAATTACAGGCCAATCTCTTTGGTCAATATTGACTATAAAATATTTGCGAAATCTCTTGCGGCCCGCCTCGATCTCCTTCTCCCAGACCTTTTGGGCGAAGAACAATCGGGCTTTGTTAAAGGTCGCTTCATTACTGACAACACCAGACTCCTCTTCAATATTCTCTCTAAATCTCGCCTTTTGCCCCATCCCCTCGCGGCTATTGCCCTGGATGCTGAAAAGGCGTTTGATAGGGTTGAATGGACCTATCTTTTTCATACCCTCCGTTGGTTTGGCTTCGGCCCTGTTTTTATATCTCTAATCTCACTACTTTATTCCAACCCACATGCAGCGGTCTGTGCCAATGGTCAGATATCCTCTTTTTTCGATTTGAAAAGAGGCGTTCGTCAAGGATGCCCCTTGTCTCACTTCCTCTTTAATTTGGCCCTAGAACCTTTTCTTTCCAAACTCCGTCAGAACCCCTCCATTCAAGGTTTCCAATTCTCAGACTCCCACATCAAACTAGCCGCATACGCAGATGACATCCTTCTCTTTGTTTCCAACCCCACTGTCTCAATTCCTGCCTTCCTCACTGAAGTCTGCGCCTATTCCCAAATATCCGGTTATAGACTTAACAACGATAAATGTGAGATCCTTCCCTTAACTAAATTTACATTTAAACCTGACTTTGCAGCCTCTAACTTCACATGGAAATCCTCTAACATTAAATACCTTGGGATGCACATCACCCCCACCATTCCAGAGACTATCTCCCTCTGTATGTCCAAATGCCTTCAAAAATTGACAGATCTCACATCCAAATGGCACCCTCTTTATTTATCCTGGTGGGGTCGCCTTGATACCATTAAAATGATTCTGTCTTCCATTGTCCTGTACACTCTCTCTAACATTCCAGTCCCCATCCCTTCTAAATTTTTCAAAAAAATCAATTCCACTCTAACGTCCTTCCTGTGGAATAAAAAGAAACCCCGAATGTCTCTACTCCGTCTGATCCGTCCTAAATCA
Organism: Lissotriton vulgaris; assembly: GCF_964263255.1. Lineage (NCBI taxonomy): Eukaryota > Metazoa > Chordata > Amphibia > Caudata > Salamandridae > Lissotriton > Lissotriton vulgaris. The sequence continues at coordinate 1,732,128,554 of NC_141689.1, read as the reverse complement.
GAAGGAGGGGTTAATTTTCCGGATTTCCCTGCTTACCATAAAGCATTCCAACTGCGGCAAGCTTCTTTTTGGTTACAGGACCCTGACGCCCCCTGTCCTTTATGGACTAAATTTGAACGGCTTCATCTCTCCCCTTTTTCCTTTGCCGAATATCTTTCCTTCTCCCGCAAACCCGCTTCTATCTCTACTCCTATCCATAAATTTACTGCCAAATTGCTTCTATCTTCTTCTCATCCTCCTCCCATAACCATCGCTGCCTTTCTTTCCTCCCCCATCTGGCATAACACTACTCTACTCATTCGAAATAGACCCTTTTTTTGGAAAACATGGCATAACAAAGGTTTACAGTGGATTTCTCAACTCTTCTCTGGCTCCTCTTTCTTACCTTTCCATACTCTCCGCTCCCTGTATAACTTACCCGCCTCCTCTGCTCGCAATTACCGAGTGCTTAAGGATACAGTCCTAATACAATACAATAGCCTCTCTCAGCTATGTCCTCCCCCTACTTCATCCACTCTCCCTTCCTCACTTCACTCCTTTCTGCGCTCTGCCCCAAAAGCTGCTGCTATCTACAAGTACATCCATACCGGTGAGTCTCCCAGACTTAAATCCAAAGTGGAAGAGTGTTGGGAGCATGACTTGTCTGTAGCTTGGTCAGTCTCCTTTTGGGATAAAATTTGGACCAAGATTCGTAAATCCTCGAGAGCAGCAACCCTTACACAGACTCTATTTTTTATTTACAATAGACTTCTCCTCACACCTCATGATCTCCACAAACGCTTCCCTACCACTCCCCACACATGCTGGTCCTGTTCATCCCCACAAGCTACTTTATTTCACATGTTATTCTTATGCACTCATGTCCATAGTTTTTGGTTACAGGTTTGGGCTCAAATTAACTAAATTTTCCATACTCGTATCCCCTTTTCTCACACACACATTTTCATGGGCAGCCTTTCCCCTTGTTGGGATAACGTTGACCTAAAACCTCAGATTGTCGACTTGCTACTAGCTGCTGCCTTTCAACAAATAACGGTCAACTTGAAGGACTTCTCCAACATTTCCTTCAAGGCGTGGTGGTTCAATGTCTGTCATAATCATAGACTTGACACTGCTTTTGTTTTTCCAGCATGTATGGCTACAAAACGCATGGACTTATGGCTACCTGTTACTCTTTATTTGGACTCATGTGCTAAACGCTCGTTTTGCCCCTCACCCTCACAGCAAGAAGTTCTCAAACCCCCTTAATTGCCCGATGCATTCCGCTTCTTCTTCATTTTTCTTCATTGTATCACTTTCCTTTTTCTTTTCTTTTATTTATTTCTTCCGAATGTTTTTTTTTATGCTTCTCATGTTTAATGCTTAACATAGTTTCCCTTTCCCTCTCCCTTTCTCTTTTATCTAGTACCCAGATAGATTCACCCTCTTACAATATTTGCTATGTATGATTGTTTTAGTCTGCTAATAGTCTTCACATTATTACTCCAATGTATTTTGTTTTGACACCTGGATTTTCTTTTGTCATTATCAAATAAAAACTTTCTTGAACTTAAATAAATAAGACATCTAAGCTGAGTGTCTCTATCAGTAACTGTATCTCTGTGGCATGCTTAGGAAGCGATCTTACATTAAGCAGACCACAGTTCAAGCTGTCCTTCCTCCATAAGCTAGGCACCATCCCTGTTTGATCAATCATTTTGCCTGTCACTTCATCCAGTTGAAGTAGGCAACAATTTGCTAGGCAGAGACATAATCTGTGGGAGAGCTGACTGGAAATTTATTCAGGGAGGTATTTGACCTTGAAGGCGGGTTTTAGGTGAAAATCTGGGGCATTTTGCCTTTCACTTCAAGAGGTGAAGATTCATTAAGGTGTCTCTGGTATAGCATATCTTCCCTGGGGCAGAAGATTCAGGGGGAATGGCCCTGAGCCCAGTCCAAGCACGTCCGCTGCTCGACGGCATCATATCTGCACTAAATGAGTGAGGCGGGAATCCTATCAGAGGACAGGCCAACCACTAGAGCACCTGCCTCACTACCGCCGGAAGTGAGTATTACTGGAGAAGAATCCCCCTCTCCTCTCCTCGACTCAAACAGCTACAGGGAAGCTGCGGTGGACCGGGAGAGAGACCCGGAGTACAGATGCAGGTAAAAGCAGTAGCAGCAAATAATTAAAAAAAACAGCATTAAAAGATTCAGCTCTAACCTTTCAGTCCTTCTGGCAGTTTGAAAAAATGGAATTTCACCCAGCTTAACAACTTGCATCCAATTCTCCCACATGAAGCAGTTTAATGATTGATGTATTGCACTGAATAGTGGTCAGTGTTCCTTGATGAATGATAACCCTGATGCTGATGTGTCTTTCCTTGAGTTTTCCCAGTATGTTAACGAACAAATATAGTCTAATATTTTTGTATTTTTTAAAAGCATTATAACACAAAAATTCAATCAAAGCATACATTCAATTAGGATGTTATGGCACCATTAACAAAAACTCGTATTTCCATTAGTATATCATTGATACCAATTTACAATGGTGTTATTTTCACAAATTAGCATAATTCTTCTGCTGTTTCCAACAGTGATTAATGTCTGTGTGGCCAACTCATTGGGATATATTAACCAGATAGTTGCTCAGCAGCCACTCAATGATAATAATTACAAATTAAAATGAGGTTGGGGAAATAATTTAGCTTTAACCATATTTTTTTTCTTCTTTTTATTATATATTCATCATTTTGACTTAAGGCAGCAGCTGATCATTTTTCCCTGGATTTTTTCTTTTTTTACGCAAAGCCCATGTACTAGTGGATTGTTAAAATTGTATCACAGCTTATTTGCACAAAACCAAGTTGTAAATATTTTAAAATGTTAGAGTGAGAGTGAGGAAAAGGAGATGGCGAGTAAGACAAGTGAAGGGGAGAAAGAATTCAGATGCATAACTAATTTCGGTGGATGATGTGCATTTTTTTAATATTAGAAATAGACTTCTTTCATGATTGAGCCTCCTCCTTAAGAGTGGTAATTATGGAAGAGCACTGTTCGCCTATTGTAAAAAAACGAGTTTCTCATCCACCTGTCATTTCAACCCTTTTTCATCAATCGAAGGCTTAAACTGGCTCGCTTGGCAATTACAGCCTCCGAGCAAATAAAATTAGGAAAAGAAAATGTTTATTATCAATTCTATTACAAATGTAATGGGATTCATCAACCTCAGGGCAAATACATGTGTCACTTCCACTCATGCTTCATGGTGTCATTGTAATAAATATGAGCAGATTATAATATAGGAACTGCATTAGCAAATCACGCTCACCTATGTGCTCACAATGTCCTTTCTCGGCTTCTATGGATTTGGCTGGGTCCACTGAAATGTTTGTTTTCAAATAGGTTCATGATAATATCCTCCTCTGGTAAAGGAACATATTTATAAAGAATGAGCAATTGTCCGTGTGTTCATACCAATAGAATGTGTTGGATGTTTGGGAGGCCTGGCAACTAAATAACTGCAGAAACCAATGGGTTTAGGTTGGACAGGGATGTGGCTCCCCCCACAATACCTTTTAAACAAGTGTCAATATATTGATATTTTTCAAGAACTCTGTACATTTTGTAAAGTCTTCTAACTTTACAGCTAGTTGTGAAAAGTAGCAAGAAATGGTGCCATTAGAGCACGGTGAGAAATAAGCATTGGGCATATTTCAAGATATGTGCTTCAAATTTAGTTTCGAAAGCATTTCTGGAAAACAAAATTGAAGAAAACTGAATAGAATATAAATGACATTATATATGGGCTTGTGTTGTCTCCATCAAGGCACCTTTGGGAAATGAGTAATAAGTGCTAAGTTTATAAGCACTATTTAATTACACATGTTGATAATACTTAAATTAGTTTTAAATGCAGTTCAAAACACATTGAAGCAGTTATGAGTACACAGTCATGATGCATCCAAAGGTATAATCTCACTCTTAGGCCCCCATTAGGATGACGGGCGGACTTTGTCCGCCCGCCATCCCATCGGAAAAGGGGACCGCCCGCCATAAGGGCAGGGGTTCAGATGGTGGCATTAGGATGCGCCCGCCACAGTGGCGGGCGCATCCTGTATTTTTACCATTGCGTCGGGCGGTGCTGAAAGCGCTGCCCGCCGCAATGGTAAAAATGCACGTCGACGTTTCAAAGCACAACATGACAGGCACCGTGCGGTGCCTGCCATGTTGCACTTTGAAATGCATGGGGTACCATAAGTACCCCCCATGTGCACCCCCCACCCCCCGGAGTCCCTGGGGGCCCGCTACGGGCCCCCGCCGGGATTCTCTGCATGCCTTTCCGTGGCGGCATTGCTGCCACGGAAAGGCATTGAAAGTGGCCCATCATAATATGGCTGGCGGTGTCTCATAGACACCGCCACCATATTATACCTTTTCCGCCCCGGTCGCCTTGCGACTGGGGCGGAAAAGCGGCGGACGGTCTTACCTTCCACCGCGGTCCCCCCCGCCATCCTAATATGGGGGGGGTTTCAAGGCAAGGATGGCGGGCGGATAGCCCCCGCGAGGCCGGCGGAGGCTACCACCAGCCTGGTGGGGCCGATCCGCCAGCCATCATAATGGGCCCCTTAGTCTGCAATTTGCTGACTGTGCCTGGCTCCTGCAAAACATACCTCAATGGAACAGTCAGCAGGCAGAAAGAGAAGGCAGTCGTAGGTTGTTTGGGGAGCCTGGGTATATCTCAGGGAGTGACCATTCTAATATGCTTCCTTCTTCTAGCTAAAAGGAGCTAGGAGTAGCCTTGAAGCCTGCCATCATCATTCAAGAGGCTTATATACCGATTCATCATCGGCATGTTTTGCGAGTCTGTAATAGCGAATAATAAGGAATCGCTATTACAGACTCGCAAAACGGGATTCATGTAGGAATCGCAAAATAAATTGCGATTCCTACACATTCCTTATTTGCGATTAGCAAATTGCTAATCGCAAATAAGGAATAACTCCCCATTCAATCCTATGGGCCTAAAGGCCCATAGGAATGAATGGGGAGTTATTCCTTATTTGCGATTAGCAATTTGCTAATCGCAAATAAGAATGCGATTTCAAGGGTGCTAGGGGTGTCCACAGGACACCCTGTAGCACCCCTGAAATGTAAATTAGACTCATGTTGCGCACACACATGTCCAAAGGACATGTGTGTGTGTAACATACAACTGAGAAAAATGCCCAAAAGGGCATTTTTCTCAGTTTTCGCTATTTACCACGAAGTCTGACTTCGCGGTAAATAGCGGGAAAAAATAGCGAATTTGCAATTTTTTGGGGGGTCATGAATAGCATTTAAGGAATCTCAAATTGAGATTCCTTAAATGCGATCGCAATTTGAGAAATCGCAATTTTTTGCGATTTCTCAAATTGCAAGTACATGACCCAATGATGAATTTCAAATGCCATTTTTGTGGGTGCAAATGGTCGAATTCTGCGATTCGCACCGTTTGCGCCCGCAAAAATGCTTCATGAATCTACCTGCTAGTGCTTAATTTGTCCATGTGGGTGTAGATAGTGGGCACTACACTCATTTTTGGGGACCCAGACTTAATTCTCATCATCCAACTTTGACACAGACCATACCAAAAGAGGGGAAAGCATACCAAAGGTTTTAGAGGAAGGTAGGGAAACAGTGACAAGGGGAGGTATATGGATGAAAAAGAACCTGCAAGAGTAAGAAAAAAAGACACAAAGCGTAGGGTGGAGGAAGAAAGGTGCACTCGGTGGAATCAAAACTAGACAGTCTTGGTATTCAACAGGGTTGGAATTCAGTAATGCTGTCATTGCCTCCAAAAAAACAACTTTGGCCCTTGCACTGATATCTTTTTTTTAATTAGGCACTGTTTCGATCCCAAACTACTGATAGGGAATGGTAGTAATACATTTTGGATTCTATTACTCACCCTGTACAGGTATCTTTATCTTTAGGTGGCTGCCTGCAGAGTGATTCATAATTGACTGGGTAGATGATAGGCAGTGTGGTTTAAATGAAATAGAAGGCTCAAGAACAAGGGAAACAAGAGCCCTTCTCCTCAAATGCATCATTCATAGTCTGACTTAAGCCTTTTTTCTTGACAGTTGAAAGCATATGTCCTTCTCGCAATGCTGGAAACTGTAAAGGTGCTTTCTGAGAACTTTGTCTGAGGCAGGCTTCTGTTTATTTTGGGAAGGACTGAGCCATTTTCTTTGGAAGCTGATTGACTGCCTTATTGTCTCAAGAAGAAAGATTACAAAATATTCCTGAGGATAAGCATTTGCCATTTTTATGCTTTCTTGGCGATGAGAGCTGTTAAAGAGCTATGGGTCACCGGAATACCGATTGCCTAATTGCGATTAGCTCCAAATCTTAAGTACTAAACTGGTATTCCTAATGTATGAAGTACTTTTATTCCCAAATAGTAATTCATAGTAGTTTGCAAATCTACAGACCTCATGAATATTGAGGTCAGCAGACCACCATGTCTGTCATTGCTTTTTAATAGAGCAATCTTTTTAAATGCAGTCCATTTTCCTTAAAGGAACTTTGGATATGTTTAAAAGAAAAAAATTAAACTTTACAATTAAACCACTGTCTGCTCCTAAAAAAACATTTTTAATGTTCTCAAATGGAAAAGGGTCTCCAAGGGACGTTTCCCCCATTGCGAATGGGTTACAACCAGTTTTAAACTGGTGGTAAAGTATTGCTGTTTTGCTGCCAGAATTTGTTTGCAAAGCATTAATACATACCGGTCTGATATGGTTTTTGGAAGGGATGCCCCCAGCAAATACCGAACCGGCATTTGGTAGCGAACACAAATTGCAATTCGGTAAAAAGTTACCGAATTGCAAATTGCCTTTTGTAAATTGTAAATAGCTTTTTTGCAATTGCAAAACGTCCTGATTCTGTGAATCAGGCCAATTGTGATCACAAAAATGTTGCACATCTGGCCCAAAGTTGTACAGTTGAGACCATGAACTTGTTTGATATTGTGTCTGTGGTCCATGAGCTCATGGTCTCCTGGTCTATCTCACACGGGTAATCATTATATCTACACATTAGTGTCCCTATGCCCTCCTCTCCTAGTGCTATTGACCTCTGTACCTTCCACTGCCCTCCTCAGTGACACGGGTTGTCTGTATCCCAAAGGTCATGCGTCATTCTCCCCACAAAAATGTTGAAATATCAAAGTGTGTGTAACATTTCTAGTGTATCCATGTCCATGTGCCCCTATGCCAGTTTGTGTCCCCATGTCAGATTCCCAGGGTCAATATATTGATTTCAATATCTGTGTCATTGTCCCTGTGGCATCATTCCAGTTGCAGCATCCCATGTAACTTTAACTGTTCCAGTGTTAGTATAATGTTTGTGACCCATATTTACTTTCCAGTTTCACGGTCAGCATAGAAAAATATCCTTGTATGTGTTGCTGTTCCTTGGTCAGTGTTGTAGGGTCCATGTGCCAACGGTAGTATCCTGGTGTCAATGTCTCCATGTCCAGTGCCTCTCGTTCTGTGCCTTTGTCAGCAACCCTGTCAGAATTCACGTCAGTACACTAATGTCCTGTCCGGCTGTCCCCCCCTTCAGTGTCCCGATGTTTTGTCACTATACTTGTATTATGTACCAGTGACACTATTCTTGTGAGTTAGCATCCCTTTGTGAGTTTCCCTGTGGCACCCCACCTTGCCAGTGTCCCAGCATGACCAGATGTCTCTTCTTGTCACTGCTCCAGTGTCATGATTCTCAAGTCCGCATTTGTGCTCCTATTTCAGTTTATCCTGTGCCAGTGACCTAGTGTCAGTGTTTATTTGCCAGTGTCATTATTTGACTGGCAGTGCCTATTTACCATTGCCACTGTGTTGGAGAATCCTTGTTAGTGTCTTCTCTTTTTTTTTTTTTATAAAAATTTTCAAAGCAAAATCTCAAACAGCGTTACAGAAGGAAAGAATATTCAAGACCCCCCCACCCTCCTCCCATCTTTCATATGTGTTGATGGTCAATGATACAGGTACAGATAAACATACACAATAAAGAGAAAAAAAAGGAATAGTAGTAAAAAATAGTTTCATAACAAAGTAATATGTCAATAAAAAAAGGTATTACGGGTATCTGTTAATCCTATTATGCCTCTGAGTCCCCTTGTCCTTGTTGGTCAATCCATTTAGAAAATGCTCCCCAGATTTCAGTCCCCGTCCTCCTTTTCTTCCGTCCTTTCTTGGCATATACAGACTTTTCTAAATGGTATGTGGCGACTAATCTAGCCAGCCATTGTGCATAGGAGGGAGATTCAGAGTCTAACCAACCGGAGGAGATACATATACTCCAAATTTCCATTGCAACAAATATAAGTCCTTCCTCCTTTACTCTTACAGAATCAGATTGTGTACCTAAAAGAATGGTCGTGGGGTTTAGGAGTATTGGTTGATTAGTTATTTCGCAGAGTAAATGCTGTATTCTGAGTAGGGTAGAATTGATAGTTGGGCATGTTGCAAATATATGTATAGAGTCTGCCCCTATTTCAGAACAGCGTGGGCATAGTGTTCCTCTCGAAGACCCCCATTTAATAATTTTGCTAGGTGTCATATACAGAAAGAATACAGTTTTGAAATGTTGTGCTTGGAGTTTAGTAGAAATTAAGATATGTTGTGATAGTCACAGGGAATTGTAGAATATACTTTTGGGGTAATCAAGTTTAACATGCCATTTGGTAGCAATGGTTTCTAAGTCATCTGGGGTTTCCTTATTTATTATTTGATAGATAGTCCCTATACGTACAGAGGTTACGTTCCGGAGGGTGTTCACAAGCTCAACCTCGGCAAACCCGTTGACTCCTCCCACCTTTCTGGCTAAGTAGTCGCGAATAGCCATGTATTTAAATAGTTCTTGACTTTTTAGTTTAAATCTCATCTGTAAATTTGAAAAGGATTCAATCCCCATCTTTGTTATAATGTCTCCAAGTTTTGTTATCCCTGCTCTGTGCCATTCAGATAAATAAGATGAGCTAAATATAGCAGGTAAGTTGTTGTTGTTAGGTATTGGGGGAATAAAAATTATATCTGCCGAGTGGGGGGGCGGAGCTTGCTGGCGTCCATGAAAGACGTGTGAGAGCTGAGCTCCTCGCCTGAGCCCCTTTAATATTCGCCAAAGATATCCTTTTTGACGCCTCACTGGCCCTAGCAGGGGCAGATTTTGCTACTACGATCCCTGGAGCTGCTGGGGGCGCCTTCCCGGGTTGAAATCGGTGGTGGCATCGATCAACAGGCCGGCGGAGTTTGGCGTGGCGGACCAGGCCGCAATCCGCGGACTATCCTTGGAAGCTACCCGCCCTACGTAACGCTACGTGCGGCGTGGGGTCCCTGTGCGGTCCCGGATTGCCAGACTGCCTTCTATCCTGTGCTTCTTCTGGACTGGTTCGCACCGGTGTTTTTCACCATTGATCACTGTCGCACTGCCCCTACGAGTGTGCCTACTGCGACTCATCGGCGGAGGCCTGGGGCGCTCCGGAGTGGCCCGAGAACCAGACGGCGGGAAGCTGCACCCTACGAACGCCGGCTGGCGAGCGACACCGCTACCCTGGTCTGCTTGGGGACTGGAAGGACACTGGTACCGGGACGTGTTCTTTGGAGTGTGCTGGCGCTTCTCGGCAACCAGCGGTGTGACCTGCAGCGTGGCGAGAGTCTGGAGGTTGGGATCGTCCCCCTGGTTTAGCCTGTACCACGCGGCCTGCGGCCGCCATTTTTGGCCTCCACTCTTTGCTACGCACCGGACTGCTTCACGGAGTTTGCTCTCCTGGCGCCCCCCCTGCATTGAGCCGCCTCTCTCTCTTTGCTTAGTCAACACACAAACAAGGACGCATTATACGGACCCCGGCCATTACTGAATATTTCGCTACTTTAACATCTAAAGACGAAATTGACAAAAAATCACTTCTGGTAGAAGAAATTCCCAACTCATTACTGCTTACAGGGCTAGAAGAATGTGTGCTAACCAAATTTGGGTCAAATTCACACTTAAACTCAAGCGACATTATATCCGACAATATGCAAAAGTCTCTCAATAACTCTAGAGATTTACAAATCCAGGGTCACGAGGAAAATCAGTTAACATCTTCAACACCAAAAAAAGGCCCTGAAAATACTTGTCACCTGGAAGAATGTTGTGCTAATAACTCTAAGATAACACAAAACCAACATGAGTCAAAAATAATAAATAGTTCCCCTTTACAAAAAAATCAAATGCAACCTCAAACTCTTGAATCATCGGTAGACCCTTTTCTCATAAAAACCAACAACTCAGCTAACATAGTTTCACCTATGTCAAAAGCCTTGTTTTCCTTACAAGAAATACTCGAGTCAGTCCTTTCCTTTTTAGGGAATATACTAGAAAATTCAGACCAAACTCTGGATGTTCAAATCGGTATCCTTAAGCATCTAGTTGAGGAAAAAAAGAAAAGGAAAGAACGCCCTGATCTGGAAAAAAACCAACTGAAGTCCAATGACAATGATCAAAGGAATTACACAAGTCACAAAAATAGCGAAAAAGATCTAGGAAAAAATGATCGTGGCACACAAACATCAGTAATTCCAAAACAAAAAAAAGAGAAGTTAATACGACAACACGAACCACCAATATTCTCCCTGAAAAAACTTTCCAAAGAAAAACCTGTAAACGACAAACAATATCCAATTTTCGCAAAGGTCAAGAAATTGGATATACCAAAGGATGAAGATTTGGATGAAAATACCCTAAAAGTTTCCTTCAATAATACATCTGAAAGCAAAAAAGGAGAAAAAACAAATAAATCTATAAATACTGACCAAGTAGAAGGAAAAAGAAAGAGGAAGAAACCAATAAGACGTATACATAGGAAAAATAATCGTAAGCTGAAATTCCAAAAGTTTATAACTGCCAACAATAAACAAGAAGTGCCAGAAATTGAACCTATTAAGCCCGGGGTTACTGGCAATATGGAAGCTAGCTCAAAAAAAAGAGATGAGAAATTGAAACCACTAGATCCGGCTGCAAAGGTTTTTGTCTCGCATAATGTCCCTGAAGAATTACTACTCCAAAATACGATCAATAGTACAAATAAAGGAAACAACCAACATGGAGTAGGAACATCAAACTCCAGAACACTTCAACTTGAAGAACTTTTTCCAACGGACTTAGCACCACTAAACAGAAGAAGAATTATTAATCTCCTTCACCACATCAAACCTTTGGAATCCCTGAATAGCAATGAGATTGACCTAGTAATCTTTCCACAAAAAGATAATAATAAAATAGCTACAGTAACCTTCTGGTCAAACGTTATACCTGGAATCATAATCAGTGAAAAAGAAATACTACACAAACATGGATACGACGTCTATTTAAGAAGGGATCTTAAAGAAAATAGATTTCCCCCTAGATATGACGAACAAATATGGGGAATCTCTAACTCGCAATACAAAAATCCTCTGGGAGAAACTGACGTGTCCGAAGTAACGTATTCAGGAATTAAGTATTCAGGGAAAGACACTTTGAAGGTAAAACTGGAAAATGGTGAAAGGCTAGTATGGCAACAAGATCCAAAGGGAAAGGAGTATAGAGAAAGCATCACATCTGGGTCATGGGTATCTGAGAACTTGAACAGCAATAAATTTACATCATACTCGGGACAACCTGTTTAGCGAAGGTCTCAAAATAATATCATGGAATATAGCGGGGAAAACTAAGACCAAACTAACGGAAGCCATAAACAACCACCCGGACCTTTTAATGCTACAGGAAACCTGGGCTACACAAACATTTTCGCAAAATAACTACTACGTATATGACATCCACGCCATAGCATCCACTCGAGGCCACGCAAAGGGTGGTCTGGCCATATTACTGAAGGAGGATTATATGTGGGTTCAGGAAATTATCCAGACCAAATCACAAAACCTGCAATGCTTAAAGATTCTTCTAAAAACACATGATGTAGCAACAATACAATCATTTTTGCTGTTCAATGTCTATGCCCCTCCGGGCAAGAATTACGATAAGACCTTTCTAGTAATTATGGAATCCATCACACAAATTGTCGAAGACCAATCATGTATTCCATATATAATAGCAGGTGATCTAAACGGCAAAATCTCAAATACAGAAATTGGTAAATGGATGCAACTTTATGATGACGAATTTGCCGAGTCCTCAGCCCCGCAATTCCCCAAGGGTGCAAAATGTGACAAAAGAGGGAAATTATTACTATCGACACTCCCCTCACTACGAGGTGTAATTCTGAACGGAAACATAGAAGGAGACATTCCGGCATCGAATACCAGACAGGGTAAAGGAAGTTCATCCATTATTGACTATATTATTTGTAATATGAATTTAATGGAGACTGTTACCCACCTAAAAATACAGCTAAGCCAAGAGAGCGACCATGCTCTGTTAATTTTAAAAACTGAATGGAGGACTCAAACAGCAACCAGCAGACAGTTAATATTTCATAGAAGCTCTGTTGTGGTAAATAGTGCCCAAAGAAGAATTTTCTGGAGCTCGAAAGTACTGGACAGAATAACGACACTGGTTGAACAGAAAGATCTCTTATTAGAAACTATTTCGGATGATCCAATAGAAAACTTCGAACACATCATCAATAAGCTAAAAAATCTGCTATTTGACAAACTGCAATGTGCCCCTAAAGGTGTGAATTATGAGAACAAGAGCTGCAACAAAAATAACACCCAAAATACCCAAACATCTATAACTAAGAAAGAATTGAACAGACTGGTACGTGCACAATATCTGAATCATTCCTTGTCAATTAAGAAAGAAATAAATAAATTAAAAAATAAACTCAGAAGAAAAAAGCAAAAAAGAAAAAAAGAAAATCAAGACCGTAACTGGGTGGACATCCAAGAAGCTGCAAAAGATATGAATTCCCGAAAATACTGGTCACTTGTAGCTAAATTAACTGGCACGAAAAAAAAGCTACAAGCGATACCTGTTACACCAAAGGACTGGGAAACATATCTAACAGACTTATATAAAGCAAACCCGATTAACTTTGAGGGGAAAAGTACAGAACAAGATAATGGAGACACTGACTCACAAATATATAGAGTTACAGCCATCTCAGTAGAATGGAACATAAGAAAAGCAAGGAAGACAGGAGCTTCTGGTCCTGACCAGATCCCAATAAAGATCTACCAGGCAAATCCAATGGAATGGAGCAAATTGCTAGCAAACTTATTCAACCACATTTTTAAAACTGGACAAATGCCTATATCTTGGCAAGGAAGCACTATCATCCCAATACATAAATAGGGAAGCAAGACAATCGCAGGAAACTATCGGCAAATCGCCTTAATGGACGCCGCTGGAAAAATATTTGCAGCAGAGGTTCTACAAAGATTAAAAGATTGGGCTTTTTCATTGAACAAAATTCCAATGTTTCAAGCTGGCTTTAGGCCAAAACATTCAGTTACGGATAACATTGCTATAATACAAACAATAATAGACAAATACGTAACTGGCAAATCTCAGGAGGTATACGCAGTGTTCGTAGATTATTCGACGGCGTTTGATCGAGTAGATCGCCCTACTCTATGGTATAAACTCAAGGAACTTGGCATTCCAGACTTACTACTCCAAACTATAGTGAACCTTCACACCGACACCTGGTGTCAGGTCCAAATGGGAGGCGAAAAGGGATTAACAGAAAGGATAAAAACATCCAACGGCCTAAAGCAAGGGTGTCTCTTGGCACCACTACTATTTTCCCTATATCTCAGCGACTTACCTAAGCAATTACAACAAGGCTCGAATCTGTCCCCAAAAATTGCTAAACAAAACATACAAGTGCTACTCTACGCCGATGACATCGTTATGCTTGATCTTACACCTTATGGTCTGCAACAATCCCTGGACATTCTTCATGATTACTCAAAATCTAACTTTTTAATCCCCAATTTAAAAAAACAAAAATTGTGGTTTTTTCAAGGAAGAAATTTACTGTCAAATATGGATGGAGTCTAGGTGGAGAGAAAATAGAAACAGTAAGCGAATATCCATATTTGGGCAGGATCCTTTCAAAAAATATCACGAATGGAAGACATATAGAAAATCTAATGAGGAAGTCAGAGGTGCATACTGAGGCCCTCTTAAGGCTATATCAGACAACTGGGAATCGGCATTTCTCCTCTTTAATAAAAATATATAAAGTAAAAATTCCTCCCGTTTTGTCATACGCAACAGAGTACATTCCAATGACACAATGGTCCTATATGGATCGTAAGGAGGGGAACATTTTAAAACGGATAATGAAAGTCTCAGATTCTACACCAGTTCAAGCGTTACGCATAGAATTTTCGATCACGAGCTCCTATGCCACGGCGGTAGCAAATGTAATCAGGTGGAGCTACAATCTTCTCCATGCAAAGGAGGGCACATTAAGACATCTGCTGAGACAAGAAATTTTCGAGGGTGCATTTAAAAATCAGACGTTTTTGAAAAATATGACGAATATCTTTCAAATGGCAGAGATCACCCCGGAAATGCTAAAAGGCTGGACAAACACCCAAATGAAACTTTTCCTAAAATGCTTCACTCCGAAGTTAAGCTATGAATTAGATCACCAACACTGTAAAAAATTGTCAACATACAAATCTTTTGCAGATTCATTGGAATATAAACAAAAACAACCATATATTGGGTTTTCATTGACTCATGGTGCAAGGAGGACAATCACCTTGTTAAGACTGGGCACCTTACCCATACTAACTTACACAGTAAAATGGCAGCCAGAGGGATCTTCGATTTGCCCCCTGTGTGAAGGGGGAGACCAAACCCTAGAGCACCTGTTGTACGTGTGTCCCAACTTGAAGGTAATTATTGCACGGACAAGATTTCACGCCCCGATTTACCGATTCTGTAGAATCACCCGAGTGAATGAACTAATAGATTTATGCAAACAGCCTCCAAATGAATTTGTCTGCTACAACTTTTATAAATTTCTTAAATCTTTTTTACCATTGTACTGATTAAAATGTGTAACTATTTTTAAAATTTTTGTAAAATGTAAATTTGTGGTCCTCTGTAGAGTACCTATACAAATAAACTTTTCGACTTTGACTTTTGACTTTGACTAGTCAACACACTGCGAGCACCGCCATGGGAAAGGGCGACAGAAACCAGCGAAAGCTCACGTTCGAACAACGGAGACCAAGGGGCGCGGAGGGGGCT
Source organism: Lissotriton vulgaris (assembly GCF_964263255.1). Taxonomy (NCBI): domain Eukaryota; kingdom Metazoa; phylum Chordata; class Amphibia; order Caudata; family Salamandridae; genus Lissotriton; species Lissotriton vulgaris. The sequence goes on along the minus strand of NC_141689.1, from coordinate 1,732,113,329 downwards.
CCTCCGGAAGCCTCGTCGCAGACGGCTGATAGCTCGCTCTGCGCGGACATTCGCGAAATGCTCTGTACCATGGAGAAAGGTCTGCAGGAGAGTATGTCCGCGATTGGCACAAAAATTGACGCCTTATCATTCAGAATGGACCGGATGTCTGAGAGGGTGGACAAACATGCGGAGAGGTTGGACATGGCGGAGCGTAGGCTGGCGGAGGCGGAGGAGGCCCAGACGGAGTGGGATAAGGACCGTAAGCAGTTCGGCCGTCTCCTCCAGGTCATACAGGACAAAACGGAGGACCTGGAGGCGCGTTCACGGCGCTCCAACGTCCGCATCACAGGGGTGGCGGAATCCACCAACACTGGCAAGATGGAACTGTTCGTTGAGAAGTTGCTTCACACGCTGCTGGGGGAGGACGTCTTCTCCCCCATGTTTATCGTCGAGAGGGCCCATCGCACTCTGGGTCCCAAGCCGCAGCCCGGCCTCCCGCCGAGGCCAATCATTGCCAAACTTTTGAATTACAGGGACCGCAATCTTGCTCTACGGCTGGCGAGGGAGAAAGGGGAATTACAGTTTGAGGGCATGAACATTTCCCTCTATCCTGACTTCACGGCGAGGGTACAAGAGGAACGGAAACGCTTCGCCCCCTATAAGAAACAGATGAGAGATATGGGGCTGGACTATGCCATGTTGTACCCGGCGAGGCTCCGGATCAACAAACAGGGACACTCGCACTTTTTCACCGACCCAGCGGACCTGAAGAAGTCGCTTAAGGAATGGGCCAAGGAACAGCGCAACAGCCCGAGGGGTCAACGTACAGAGGAGGAGGAGGCTGTGTCTTTGGATGGTCAGGGCTGATCAGTCCCTCGCCACAGAGCCAGGTTTGGCTACGTCATTGTGAATGCTTGTGTTGCATTACAGAACCCGATGTGCCTTTTCTTTGCCTTCATTTTTTCAAACCACGATTGATGAGCCCGGAGTGGTGCCACTGAGCGGGGCTCTAACTTCTACTGCTGTACTTCTGTTTTAGAGGGGGTGCTCCCTGTAGAACGTTGGGACTGGTTATTCATTACTCTACTTGCTTTCCTGCTGGAGCTTGGGTGGGGTGTCGAAAACAATGGGGGTGGGGAGCAACAACTGTATCTGGTCCTTGTAAGAGCGTATTATAGTCTAGCTAGAACCTCTGCCCCTGCGCTTTCGGCTTTTTGACTCTCTAGGGGGTCTTGGGTTTGTAGTGGGTTGTTTCGGGTGGGTTCGGGGTGGGTAGTGCCATGCTCTGTCTGACCGGGTTGGGGTTGGTCGGCTGTGGGTGGGTGGTTGTTGGCTATGTTCTTGTGCTGTTGCTGACATGTTGTATGGGGTTCGGGGTCTGTTGGGTGGGGGGGTCTATTTTTGCCGACTACTGCAATGTGTCTGATGCTTCGTCTGCTCTGCCATACTATTTTCTCTAACCTGCTATGTCGACCACTGAGTCTCTAGGAACGGAGAGCGCCCTAGGCTCACTGTGATTGCTATCATGGAACGTGAGAGGGCTTAACGATTTCCGCAAACTCAGGAAAGTCTTTGCGTACCTGCAGCGCCACCGAATTGATCTTGCTTTGCTGCAGGAAACACATCTGCCGCTTTCCAGTCCTATGTTGCAGATGAGGGGTCTTGGTCCCGCTTGTGTTGCTGCGGGGTTCACCACACATGCTAGGGGGGTCCTCACCTGGGCTAATCCCAAATCCCAATTATCGCTGACACGGGTGGCGGTGGACCCGGAAGGGAGGTATGTGGTTGCACGTTGTGTTGGGAAGGATCATGATCTCTTGCTGGTGAATGTGTATGGCCCCAACTACGATTCCCCTGATTTCTATTCTTCGCTTGCTGACAGCTGCAGGCAGTTTGTGGGCTCTAGAATGCTGTGGGGGGGGACTTTAACTTGGTGTTGAACCCAGAACTGGACAGATCTGCGGGCCCCCCTAGATCCCCTGCTGCTTCGGCGTTGCTTCTATTGTCGGAATGTGTGAAACTTGACTTGCTTGATGTGTGGCGTCATAGACACTTGGGGCGGGGTGGGTTCACTCATTACTCGGCCTACCACAATATCCATACGCGCATAGATTACTGGTTCGTTTCCCGCTCCCTGCTTGATGCGGTGAAGGGGTGTACGGTGCTGCCGCACACGCTGTCTGATCACTCGCCCTTACTCTTACTGCTGGTGGCTCCTCCTAGGAGGATTCCCCCGTTCACCTGGAGGTTCCCCCCGTACTCCCTCCTAGACGAGGCTTTCAGAGGGGAACTGGCCGAAGACATAGAGACCTATTTCGCAACCAATGTGGGTTCGGTAGACAGCGTTCAAGTGCTTTGGGATGCATTTAAAGTGTACATCAGAGGGATGACTATGGCGAAGCACTCTGGGGTGCTCAAAGCTATCAGGCGCCGGCTGCAACTGCTTGAATCACAGCTCAATGACCTGGATCGGCAGGCGGTGGACTCGGGTGATGCCACTGACGCAGTCACACTTAAGTCCTTGCTAGAGGAATTTCAGGAGGAGGCGGATAGGGAAATTAAACATATGGGCAAATATGCGACAGCACGTGTGTATGGGGAACGGGAGCGGCCTGGTGCGCTCCTGGCTAAACTGATGCGCAACAGCAGGCCCCCATTGGTTATTGAGGAGTTAGTGACAGCTGCCGGGGAGGTGGTGGCTGAGGAGCATGATATCCTGGCGGAATTTCACTCCTACTACACGGCACTCTACTCCTCGAGGGACGCACACCTTGAGGAGGAAATCGACGACTATTTAAGCTACATCCAAATGCCCTTCTTGACCGACTGGCAGAGGGAGTTTCTTATGGCCCCAATCCAAAAGGAGGAGATAACGGAGGCGCTGGAGGGCATGAAGTCTGGTAGTGCTCCTGGTGCGGATGGCCTCACGGTGGCTTTTTACAAGGCCTTTCAGGACAAACTTGTCCCGTACTTGATGCTCTTGTTTGATGATATTTGTCAGCAGGGCAGCATGTCGAGATCCATGAGAGAGGCGCTGCTTATTACCATCCCGAAACCAGGTAAACCCCCTAACCAATGTGGCTCTTACCGGCCGCTGTCGCTGATTAATGTGGACGCGAAACTGTATGCCAAGGTACTTGCGACCCGTTTGGCGTTGCTGGTCCCGGACCTTGTTGCTCCAGAGCAGGCTGGGTTTGTCCCCTCCCGCAATCTCACTTATAACATCCGCACGGTACTGGGCACGATCCAACATGTCAAGCATGAAAACAAGGCTGTAGCCATCTTCTTAGACATGGAGAAGGCCTTTGATTCTGTTGAGTGGTCGTTCATGCTGAGGGTCCTTCGTAAGCTCGGACTCGGTGAGCCGTTTCTACAAATGTTGGGAGCCCTATATTACAAGCCCACAGCGAGGCTAAAGATGGGGAACCTAGTCACTGCTCCTATCGAGATTGGAAGGGGCACACGTCAGGGTTGCCCCCTCTCTCCATTGCTGTACGCCTTGGTGGCGGAACCCCTCGCCTGCGCTATACGGGAGTATCATCGGTTCGAAGGGATAAACTTTCCGACGTACCAGATTGGTATCTCAACATACGCGGATGACACTCTGCTATATGTCCGGGACCCGGAGACTAACCTCTCTGCGGTGCTGCGGGAAGTGGTGAGGTTCGGGGCCCTATCGGGCCTTCGCGTCAACTGGAACAAATCAGTGGCGTTGCCCCTGACGCCGGTGACACTCCCTTTTGACTCAGAGTACCCATTGCAATGGACCACGGACTCCATCCGCTACCTGGGGATACGCATACATACTGACCCGGAGGTCCTGATTCGCGAGAATTATGGGGTCGCCTACTCCAAACTGGTGGATGATGTCGAAGTGTGGTCCAGACTCCCGCTTTCTCTCATGGGCCGGATAGCACTCATGAAGATGGTAGTGCTCCCCAGGTTTCTTTTTCTATTTACGAATATACCGGTGGTCCTTTCCAAAGCCTTTTTCCGGCAACTTACCCAGACGCTCATCCGCCTGGCGTGGGGGGGGAAGCAGCCGCGGGTGCAGTGGCAAACGCTCACCCTTCCGTATGAACAGGGGGGCCTTGGGGCTCCAGACCTGGAGCGGTACTATAGGATCGCTCAGGGAGCACATCTTCATACATGGATTCATGGGGATCCTGGTATCCCTCATGTGAAACTGGAACGGCTCTTTGCAGACCCCATCCCGCTACCGGCAACAGTATGCTATCCGCCTGATCGGAGGGTCGGCAATCTGGACTCTATAGCCACCACGAATCATGCTTGGCATGCACTGGTTGGCTCCCGAGAGAGTGTGCTGCTGTATTCACCCTTGCTCCGTGTGGAATGGGCAGCCTGGTTGGCCCCACTGACGGAGAAAGGCGTCCCGAAGGCGCTACGCGACTTGGGTATTGTTACCGTGGGAGATCTCTTCTCAAACGGCACCCTGAAGACGTTGCAGCAGGTCCTTCAATCCTGTCCCGGGGCAACGTTGCTCCATAGCTTTCAATATCATAGGGTTCGTAGAGCGGCCCTTGCCGTGTTGGGCCCGGAACTGGCTGAACCGCAGGAAGTGCCGGAGCTCACGTATATAATCAGGACCCCCTCTTCTCGCAAACTGGTCACAGCTCTCAGGACACTGGGTGATAGACATCGGCAGTGTCCCCCCTCCAAGGCCCGGTTGGCCTGGCAGGCTGACCTCCAATCTCCTATCTCAGACGACATGTGGCGTTATTGCGCTACCAACACTAGGAAAATCTCGCTCAACGGTCGACACCGCCTGGTGCACTTTAAATTCCTACAGCGTGTCTACTACACGCCCGAAAGGCTGCATAGGTATGGGCTTAGGGACTCAGCGGAATGTGAGCGCTGCCACTTTCACACGGCAGACTTTCTCCATATGGCCTGGACTTGTCCTGCCATTCATAAGTACTGGGTAGAGGTCTTTGCGGACCTCAGCACTATTCTTGGTGAGGAGATTTTGCCCAACCCGGCGCTCGCATTGCTCGGTTTTTCCAAACCGCTTCCGGTGGCAGTGAGGCGGCTTGCGGACATGGCATTATTGACGGCAAAGCGTCTGGTGGCACTGTGTTGGTTGCGGGGGCCAGTTCCCACTAAGAAGCGATGGGGGGCAGACTTAATTTACTGTTGCACGCAATCAGAGGTGTATAGTGAACTCCTGCCTCCGAAGAGTCACCCCAAAAACTTCTGGGGGTTGTTTAGGGCGTTTCAGAGTGCGCAAGAGTATGGTGAGTCGGATCCTGACGGGGAGGAGCTGGATGTGCTGCAGGAGGACGGGGTTGCGACAGCTGTGGATGAGGAGTGTGGTAGTTGAGGGCCTTGGCGTAGTGAGTGAGTGGTGAATTGTGTCTGGTCTTCAAGGTGGGTTGTGTTGGAGGGTTGTTCGAAACGGCTGTCCTGGTTGTCGGCAGGAGCTATCCCCCTCCGGAGCTTTATTTCGCCCTAGTGGACATGTGATTGACACCCATGGCCCTATTGAGGGGTTTGTGGTAGTGGTGGATGGTGGGGGCGGGTGGGAGGACACAGGTTTGAGTAGTCTGGCTGGTTTTTTTCAGGGTGGGTGGGCTTGTGTTTGTCTGGGGGTTTTGGTTCCCTCTATGCACCTTTTCTTGGTTCCCCGATGGAGATACTCCGTCCCTGGGTCTTCACGCAGTTCTTACTGGGTGTCTACACTGATCGCACCATCCTGACACGCCAAACTTCGCTTGGAACTGATATTGCTGGCGCTGCTGGGTGTGCTTTCTTTTTATATGTTGCGATCACTCATTGGCTGCTCCCATGGACTGAAGCTACTGTGCATTTCTTCCGCACCTGCAGTTATGCCGCCAGGCCTCCGGGCTGTTGGTCTTTACGGCTGTGTGTTTCACCTTTACCCAGGGATTGGTGAGTGACCTTTTGATGCCGCCGGCCTCCGGGTTGTAGGCGATGTCGGCTGTGTATGCAACTTGAAGGTGTAATAAAGTACAAAGTTAATCAAAAAAAAATTATATCTGCCGAGTCCCAACATTCTCCGGACTTGTCGAAAAACTTTATAAGAATTCATTAATGTCTTAAATTGAACACAATTGTAGTATCCATAAGCTGTTTCTCGGAGTAGGCAACCCCAGTATTGTTCCCCTACCAGAGACCGAAAGGGTGAGGGTAAAGATGGTTCAGTTCCGAAGGTGGAGTCTCTTAGCAGAACTGAGCTATATTGCCGGACTGCCGCCCAATAATATAAAGTAATGTTAGGAAAAGCCCATCCCCCTCTATCTTTTGGTAGTGTGAGATGTTTTAATGCGCGTCTGGGCTGTGCGTATGCCCAAATGAATTGAGTAAAAATTTGTTGGAATTTAAGTAGGTCTTTTTTACTAAATTCAAGAGGGATGCAGCAAAAAAAATATAGGGCCCGATTCACAGAATGAACTTACTACTTTTGGCATTCACAGAATGCACTTACTACTTTTCGTATTCACAGAATGAACTTACTCATTTCGGTATTCACAGAAGTTAGGACTACTAACTTTAGGACTCCTAAATGCCTTCTGTGAATACCGAAAGTCTTAAAATTAGGATTTTTCTCAATTTAGTAGTAGTAAAGTTAGGACTACTAATTTTAGGACTCCTAAATGCTTTCTGTGAATACCGAAAGTCGTAAGTTCATTCTGTGAATCGGGCCCATAGTAGTTTTGGAAAATAAGTCATTTTAATGACATTACACCTACCGACCAATGTTAGATGTAAATTATCAATTTGTTTTAGTGCCTTATTCGTCTGGACAGCAAGGGGAGCCAAATTACCTGCCACTATTTCCTCCAGTCTAGGTGAGACTAGTACACCCAAATATTTAGCTTCTGGTACTACTCTGGTATCAGTCCAGATGGTTTTACTATTTATTAGTATTTGTGTTTTATTTTTATTTAGGGCGTACCCAGAAAGTCTCCCAAATTTTAGGGCTTCCTCCTCTAATGCCAGTGTGGAATTGACAGGGTCTGGAGTGGTAATAGCAAGGTCGTCAGCGTAAGCCAGGATTTTACAGTTGTCTTGAAAGTATGTTACTGGAGAAATGTTGTGGTTTTTCTCTATTTGTTTAATGAGGGGATCTAGATAAAGGGCGAACAATAGTGGAGAGCAGGGGCATCCCTGCCTGGTGCCTCGTGATATTTTAAAGGGTTCCGTCAATTGTCCATTTATGGTAACAGTAGCGGTTGGATTATGATAAAGTGCCTGCGTTGCCTGCATAAATCTACCCCCGAACCCCATATTGTCCATTATCTTCGAGAGAAATCGCCATGAGACCCGGTCCCTTTCTTAGGTATAAAACCGTGTTGCCATTTTGAAACAATGGGTTCTACTATTCTGGATATTCTGGAGGATAATACTTTAGAGAATATTTTGGAGTCACAGTTGATGAGAGTTATTGGTCTGTAAGAGCTCATTTCTAGTGGGGATTTATCCTTTTTGGGGAAAATAGAGATCCTAGCATTAGACCAGGAAGCTGGAGGGGAGGTGCCATTAAAGATGGAAGTAATTACCTCTGTAAATATAATCTTGATTTGACTGGAAAATATTTTAAAGAACTCAACGGGGATGCCATCAGGTCCAGAAGCCTTCCCATCTGGGAGGCTATTAAGGGCATCCAGGTTTTCCTCCCATGTAGGAGTAAGATCTAATAGTTCGCTATCTCCTAGGCTCAGTTTGCTGAGTTCTATTTCGCTGATGTATTTAGAGATTTCTCTGTCTAAAACGTCGGCTGTGCAACGGATTTCTTCCTTGTATAACCTAGAATAAAACTCCTGAAACTCATGCCGAATATCGCTAGGATCCGTAACCTCTGTTCCTGAAGCAAGTCTGATTTTATGGATTTCACTAGAGGTAGTTTGTTGTCTTGTCCTGTCAGCTAAATGATGTCCAATGCTGTCACTACACTCGTATGTCTTCTCCCTTGCTGCTGCCCACTTGGCCGCTATTTTGTCCATAAACACCGCCCCTATTTCTGCCCGAGCCAAAATGGCTTCTTATTGAATTAGTTGGCAATCTAGCCCTGCGTGTATTGTTTGGGCCAGCTTTATTTCAGTTTTTCTTAATTTATCTTGGAGATCTTTGATCTGGGTTTTTTCCGCTCTGTATTTTTGTACAGAAAACCTAAGGGTCTCGCCTCTGGTCCCTGCTTTTAGGGTATCCCAGACTATCATATGGGAGGCAGAGCCAATGTTTATCTCTAGGAACACCTGGATCCATCCTTGCATATGATTTATATAGCTAGTGTCGAATAATAAAGCTTTTTCAAAACTCCATCTGGAAGCTTCTCTGGGTTGCCCAAACTCCCTTATGGTAAGAATAATGGGGTTATGGTCGGACATAAAGCGGGGTGCGATATCTATAGTGAAGATGCGGGCCAGTGATGCAGAAATAAAAAAATAGTCTAATCTAACCAGTACTTGGTGTGGGGCTGAGTAAAAAGTGTATCCAGGAAGTGATGGGTTTTTGCTCCCCCAGCCATCTATCAGGCCGTTAGTTTGAATGAGGTTAGTTAAGGCTTGGAAAACTTGGAGTTTCCTTCCTTTGTATCTCCAAGTTGTGTTGGCTTCCCAATTGCTAGGTAAATGTATGTTAAAGTCCCCGCATAGGACTATCGGGGTGGGCCAATGTACTAATTCATTAGAAACTTGGTTAATGACCCCGGGGTCATCAGCGTTACTACCATATAGTGAGCAGAGAGTGAAAGAGATGTTGTTCGGAAGTTGAATATGGGCAATGACCCCCCTTCCTAGTGAATCTGATTTAGTTCGTGGATTGCTGATTGCAAATTTACTGTCGGTTAAAATTCCTACACCCTTTGTCTTAGCTCCTTGCTTAGTGGCACCCACTACTTTAAACCCTAATGTATTTAATAAGTGTATTTCTGACTGTTCTACATGAGTTTCTTGTAGGCATATAATGTTTCCTCCAAGTGTTCTTAACCCCATCGCCACTTGTTGTCTCTTTAAAGCGTCGTTCAAACCGCAAACATTGACCGAGACGATACGTTATGGTTCTATCCTAGCCATCTAAAAGATATGGCAGCACCCGGTTACATACCAAACTGATCAACAAAATTTGATGTAAATGTGTATGGTTAATACCTGCATGTGTCTTTTGTGGCTTAACCCACCCTTACCCCCGAGACCCCCCCATAACCCACCCACCCCCCCTTTGTGTGAGCAATCAGGCAGAGCCTGAATGATGGTGATCAGTCATAAGCCGCAGCCGTCCACCGCACCAGGCGCCTAAGATGAATGTGTTTGATAGAAGACCAAGTGATCAAGTGTATGGATTATGATCATCCCCCAATTTCTTTCTTCCTTCTTCCCTCTTCCCCCCCCTCTTCCCTTCTCCAACTAAATCATGATTTAATAGATGCTAGAGGGTAAGTGGGAAAGAAAAGACTAAAGAGAGAGTAACCATTTACCTTTAAGTGATTTTCCCCCCCCACCCTTATCTCTCTTTTAAAGTAGCATAATTTTTTTTCCCCCTTCGTTTTTTTTTTTTTCAATTTGCTCCTCTATGTCCCTTCTTGAGTCTGATCTCTTCCAGGTGCTCTTTGCCTTTAATCTCGGATGTAAAGACCTTGGTGGTGCCATTTAGAATGACCTTTAACCTATCCGGGTTCATAAGATACACCTCTGCACCTAGTTGTTGGAAGGGAGAGATCAATTGCCGCAGATGCCATCTGCGCTCAACAGTCTGATGACAGAAATCCGGTTTGGGAAAAAAGGTAATTCCGTGAGCCCCTTTTTTTGAGTTGGGGCGTGCCTTGTCATAAACCAGTTGTCTCAGGAGGAAGTTGCCAAAGTAAACAAGGAAGACCCGGGGCTGTCCTTCGGTCAAATTACCATTTTTGTATTGACTGAAGGATCAACTTTTGAGCATCCCCGACATGGCATGGTTTGATCACCGAATGCAAAAACGCCGTGACTGACTGGCACTGGATGCCTGACACCTTCTCACATGAATGACCAATTGCACCTTAAGCATGGTATGTTTTTGCGTTAAACTGTCCTATGAGTAACACAGATGGCTAATTGTATTTTATATGTTCCCTTCCCTCCTGTCAATACAGGCTTTTAAACTCAGGCAAGCACTGAAAGTCCTGATGATGATCCACTATATATAACTGGATCGAAACGCCGTCGACATAATATGTGGTCTAAGCACTCTTTCACTATCATGTGCCAAAAATCATGTGTTTCCCACATATGTGAAGCAATTAGATTACCCTTTTTGCTCCCGTTCCTTCTGAATGCCTGAAAATCCCTTGTTTAATGTCATTTGTATTGCGTGTCTAGTACTGTGGATACAGGACTGTGTCCCACTGCTATATTTGTTGTTCTGTTTAAATTGTCCTATTTAATTATTGAATAAATTTTGAAGTCCGGCTGGACTTCCTGTTCATTATAGTGCTTATTGTGGCCTATAATTATTGTAAGCTGTTAATTCCTCCTTGTCAAGAACCGCTGTTTTTCACTAAGTTGATACCCTAGGTCCTTGCTTACCTAGAGGGTTCCCTTGTTCTTTAAAAATAGTATGTTGCACAATCGCTGGATTGCAAGGGATCTAATCCTATCTACTTCCTTTTGAAGTAGGCCCTAACTGTATCCCCCTCTTCCCTTGTTCCTTCCCCGTCTGTATTGTACATAATATGTCTGTTCCTCCACCTGTGTACTCATTAGAATATATCCAGAAGATCTGTGAGGGCCCTTCCTTATTCTCTGATATCAACGACAGTACCCCTTCTACTACACCATCTGCCTTGCCCGAACAATTAGAGAAACTAAAGAAAAAATATGTACGCTTAGAACTGATGACTCTTGTGTTAAGGCAATATTTAAAAGCAGAAATCATTCCATTAGGATTGATAGTAAGGAACATTCCAGGTATTTTTACCGACAATCCTAAATATAATACAAACTTCAGTCACATCGGTACAACCTGCTCGAGACATTGGCTCGTGTTGGGGATTGAGATAGCTACTGAAATGCCAGGTACCTTACTAATTGAAATTGAAGAAATTGAAAAAAAGATTAAAGATGCTAGTTTAGTCCGTGACTCCAAAAAACTTCTAGACCAAGTGCAGGAAACAGTTGATGAGTTCCAACGAATTGAGCAAAATAAAAAGACTAATAAGGTCAAGAAAGACATTAAATCTTTTCATATTGAGTCAAGTTCAAGTTCAAAAGACCTTTATTCGAATTTCATAAAATCCATAAAAGTACCGATTACAGCAATAATTCATTAGAATAAAATACATACAAACAAATAGAAAAATTATACAAAAGAATATTCCAAAATGTTATACAATAAAATAAGTTCCATTTCATTACATTATGTGCAAAGTGACACCATTATGGCTAGTTACTGATTTAATTTCAGGGGTTTTCCATCGTCTTACGCGCTCGTGTAACCATTCTTAAGAAAGTGCTGGTGCGAAAAGTCAATTCTTCAGTGTCCAAAGTAAGTAGCATAGTATATGATTCTTTGAGGGTGAGGGGTCTGTGTTTTTTAAAATAGGGGGTTAAAAACCATTTAATAAATCTCAGATAAAATTTACAGAAAAATAACAAGTGCAGATCATCTTGAGTACTCGTACCATCACAGGGACATGGGGTGAGATCAGCACTGTGTCGATACCCCAGAGGAAATGACAACATGAATTTGACGGTTCCTGCCCTCAGTCGAAACAATAAAACTCTCTCCCAGCTAGACATAGGGAGGGAGAGATAGGGCGGGAGGGTTTGCCCACACAGTCCATTTCCTATGTATTTCGTCACACTTGATTTCTGGGATTCTCTTCCAAGGCGACCATTTCTGTAAAGTGTATAGAGTGCATTTTGAACCTCCATTTTGTCCTTTGGTTCAATTAACATTGGGTCAGTGAACAGGGTACCTCTATCAATTTCGTTGAGTGATTTAGAGACTTCTGTGAACCAGGGAATCTTCATGCCATATTCACAATTTAGACAGTCCTTAATAATGTTCTGTGTAAGGACAGCGGCATAATTTCTCCAGATCCTGATCCAGAAGAGAGTCGGTCTGGCTCTAATAAAATCACTTATATAAGGAAGATTTAGTTCTTTGTGACAGATAAAGTCAGATGAGGAAATCGGGGCACCCAGCACTTTTCTACAGAAACGGTTTTCCTCTCTTTGAATACATGTACTGCTTCCCAACCCCCATACCTCTGCTCCATACGTAGCAACAGGTGAGCACTGTAATTTAAATATCTTTAAAATAGCCTTAGTGGCACCAATTTTCTTTGGGCGGGGGAGGCTCAACACAGAATTGTTGGCTTTCGAGAACTTGCTCGTGGCGTGGGCCAAATGCCCACTCCAGGAGCTGTTCGCAGCGAAAACCAACCCTAAATAAGGGAAATTAGGAACAGATTCTAGTTTATCTGTGCCTATTCGAATTGTTTTTAATTTCCTTTTACCTGGGCCGCAGGACATTATAAAAGATTTTTTTAAATTTACCTTTAAATCCAGACCCTCCATAAATTTTACAAAGCAATGTGCCAGCAGACGAAGGGCGTTTGGGGTGCGGGCCATGAGCACCGCATCGTCTGCGTATAAAAGCACAGGTAAAGGATTACCTAAAATCATTGGGACATCTGATGTGGCTTTTTTCAGACAATTGGATAGGCCATTGATATAAATGATGAACAACAGGGGTGCTAGAACGCACCCCTGTCTCACCCCCCTTCCTATCTCAATGGCTCCCGAGACCTCTCCACCCATCCCAATACGTACCCGTGCTTTCAGGTCAGTATGGAGATAGGATAGAAATCTAACGAGAGTATCATCAAGACCATTAGATGAAAGAATTGACCACAGCTTAGATCTTTTTACAAGATCAAAAGCGGATGAAAGATCCATAAAAGCGAGGTAGGTAGGGGATGATCGGGCAATGCAATTTTTATCAATTATCAATTTCAAATTTAAACATTGCTCCACTGTTCCTACCCCGCTCCTAAACCCCATCTGACATGGGTCCAGGAAATCAGTGTCCACCGCCCATTCCGGTACCCTATTGTAAATTATGCGTCCTAGGACTTTTAGGGTATTGTCCAAAAGGGAAATAGGGCGATAGTTTGCTGGATCTGTCCTGTCTCCCTTTTTATAGATTGGGACAATAATACTAGTAGCCCAAGTAGATGGCATGGCTACTTGTGGAAGACTATTAAAGATGTTAAGAAGTATAGGTGTCCACAAGTCAACATTATATTTAATAATGTCGATAGGGAAACCGTCTGGTCCAGGTGCTTTATTTCCTAGACTTTCCCTTATAGCTATTTTGACTTCATGATCCAAGATCTTTAAACCATCCAATTGGTCCGGATTAAGAAGAAAATACTCATCAGGCTCTTCAGGAGGGGCTTCATATATTTTGGAGAAATGGCTCTCCCACGCTGCACTAGTTATATTGCAGCTTTTTTGGGTGAGCTCTTTGCCCATTTCCCTTCTTTTTTCGGACAGCGGACCAGAATGGGCCACTGCCACCCAAATTTGCACTAATTAACAAGGAGTCCCAGTGATCGGACAATAGGTTAGCCTTCCTTACCGAAATTTTCTCTTTGTAATTTTTCCTAGCGGCTTGAACAGCAGCTCTGCATCTTGGTTTAGCAGAGAGTGCTTTTCTTAACTCTCTGTTAGCCAAGGAGCAAGATGAGTCAAACCATCTAGGCTCTTTGCATTCTTTGGGGAGTGGGACTGACAAAAGGGTTTTAATAGTATGACATAATACTTCAAAATCTGCTATTAATTTCTCATTGTTACCAGTGGGGGACAAGCAAGATTTTATCAAATATGGGTGTAAAGTTTGTACGCTGTCTAGGATAGCCCCACAATCAACTCCACTCCATTTCAATCGAAGGCCATCAATTGAAGGTGTAATATCCCTTGCCCCATTTAGATTCATATAAATTGGACTAGATACAAAATTTAAAATCACCAGCAAAGGATTATGATCACTAAAGGAGGTTTGCACCACAGAGGTGTTTGCTATGCGATCAGTTATAAGTGGTGAGGTGAACACATAATCAATAGTAGAGCTACTATCCCCGCTGATAAACGTGGGGGCATAGGGGAAATTCGTGTTATGCCCTTCCCTCATAGCATCAGTAAGGTTGAATTCAGTTAATATTTTAGACAATTCTAATCCCCTGCGATCTGCTGAGTCAGGGCGAATAGGATCATCAGACCCATAATTCTCTGTTAGTTGCACATTGAAATCGCCCCCTATTAGAATACCAGTGTTAGTGTCTGCTAGTGAGGAACATTCAAGCATACTTAAAACCTTTGATAATGCCAAAAATGTTTGTTCGGTACACAATAAAAATCATTATTATAAAAATTGATTAAATAAATCAAGGTCTTTGACTTTAGCTTATATTCAAGAATTTGGATGTTGGCATTAACGGAGTTATCAATCTGCAGATCTCTGATTATACCACCTGCCAGAATTCTAATCCCTATGAATACACCACCCACTGCTCGACCAAATCTAGGTTTGGGTGATGTTAAACTAAAACAGTGGTACCCCTCAATATACAAATTCCCTACAGCCCATGTTTCCTGAAACATAAGAATATGCACATCATTAATTATCTCAATCCATGCAGGATCCAACAACTTAGCTTCCAGCCCTGCAACAATCCAACTTAAAATCGATAAGCCATAAGCATTACAACATTTGCCCAATATACTCCCAATATTTCTAATTTTATGATGAGTTGACTTATGGGAAATAGACAATGTGGGCAAAATGCTATTGGTAGACATGGTTTCTGTAGGATCAATCGGGTCATGATAAACTGCTACTGGAAGTGGAGGTCCCTCCAATTTACCTGTCGCAGCCTGTCCATATATTCCGTTATTGGCCGTTGTTCCCAGTCAGTCCTGATCGTCTAAATTAGAAAAATAATCAAATCGATTAAAAGTAGGAATGTTGAATGTTGTTGGTGTGAACTGATAGGGATCAGGAGCTGGGTAAAACCTTTCTCTATAGTTGTGTTGGTGCGTGGTTGGAAATAGTGGATGATAGGGAAAGTGAGGGGCGGGAATTGACATTGATGGCTGATTCCGCAAGTTGTGGCTATTCATATGATTAACAATGGGCTTCTGATTCTGGATAAAGAGCGGTGATTTAATCCTTGCTCCAAAATTCATTTCGTGATAAGGGATTGTAGGATGACTCGCCATAGCCTGTTCAGGAGGTATCAAATGCCTATAAAAGTAACCCAATGGTAGGAGTATGGTGTTAAATTCCCTGGGGGAGGGTGACGGGGCGCTAGCAAGTGTTTTCTCCGCCCATTGAGGATTTTTGAAACTTATGGTGACACAGTCACCCTCAAACTTTTTCCTGAGTGGGCCTATCCAACCCACTCGCTGGGTGTTAATGATCTCCCTTGCACCATCCATAGGAAAATTGCAATTTGCAATCAGCCTATGGAGGATTTTATTTTTAAGAGATGAAAAAGTTTCATCCTGGTCCTTCCTTAATTTGGTGACATTTACCATCACCAATACATACGCTCCACATTCTGGTGGAAGATTGATGCGAGAGGGAACTTGCTTGGTTGTTTTTTGTGGCGGTTGGGCCACAGAGGAACTATTTGCGGGATTCGCGGGTTGGCCAGTAGTAGTCGCATTTAGTTTTTTAGTGTTCTGGTCCATCCTTTTATTCAAAGCTACATTATTAGTGCTAAAAGTAGCTGCTGGCTGACTAATAGGTGGACCCTTCAATGTCTCTGATGTAACTAATGAGACTTTGGGTGTAACATTAATGTTTGTGGATGGCGCTTGTGGAGTATTAGTAGGTTTGGTGCCAAATGTTTTGTTTGAACTAGAGTTTGTTGCACCATTTACAACACGTTCTTTATGTAAATTCTTAATAGGGATACTCAGATCGGCTATTTGCTTTTCGATCCGACTGAGCCTACTCTCAATAGGAGATAAGTAAATACTCAATAATTCAGCCAACCTTTCCAACACGCGGTCATTAACTCTTTCGGAGTTGTCATTGGTGGTATCATTGTTAACTGACAATCCACCCTGCTGCTCATTCTCTCTATCAACTTCCTGGATAGTCTCTGTAGCTCTAATTGTATTCTGATTAAGGTTAGAGTTAGATCCTTTCCCGGTTTTCCTTTTTGTCAGACCATGTTTACTAACCTTTATGGACCGGGACTTTGGTGCATGTTATGTTATGTTAACCCTTTGTTAGAGCGCAAAACAGCTGCCCCAGCAACGGAGCGTCCCGGCTCTGACCTAAACAGTACCTGAGGGGAGGGGAATAACCAACAGAGGACTAGATGACGGAAAAGAGGTGGGTTTTGAGTTCCTTATACCTTATGTTTTTGGATAGCCCCCTCCCGTCTACCTCTTAGTTGTCTTATGTTATCAACGGGTATTACTTCAGGGGTAGGGTTGATAAGTAAATCTGGGGTCTTCTCCAGGTCCATACTAATGTCAGTGTCTGAGTCTATCAGAGGAATGGAAGCTGATAGATTAACCTCACTTGGGATAGTGTGGATCTCGGCACAAATATTTACTAAGGGTCTAATATTGTTTGGCAAGACCTGGACAGGTGTGGTAGCAGCAGCAATAAGACCAAGGGAAGAGCGTTTGGCATGGGCCAGATCTTGAGAGACCCTACGCTCTAAAAGCGAAATACCTTGGTTTATGGCATCATTGGCCTTAATAATGAAATTATCTATGGGGCCAATTACTGAGCAACCCCCTGCAGCGGCTGTTTTGCTGCGGCTGCCCCTTGGAGACATAATAATGGAAGCGTATACTGGACCAGAGACAATATGAGCTGACGTTTGTAATACAGAATGGTAATAGTGAACAATGAACGAAGCACATATATTAAAGCTAAGGGGGGTGAGAGATTAGAATTGGAATTACCACTCAATGAACACAGTAAAATAATTGTTGACCAGCATGCCGGTACTCCCAGCTGCAATATGGTGCACAGTCACAGTCACAGTCAGTGGCACACGTTACTCATACAGAGTGTGTCTTTCGCGATCCATAACACATAAGCTAGAGTAGAGGTACCTTGCGGGAGTGATGTTAGGGGGGTGGCCCCATCCCATCCTATTCGTGCCACTGAGGGCCACAGAGGGCCCGCCCTTGTCCCGGGCTTCTCACGGTCGCTCCCGCGCACGACTCGCGGGGCGGGAGGGGTGTCAGGCTTTTTCTAGCGCCTCCGGGCGCTCCTGGCGCGACACGGGCGCGCTGCCGCCCCAGAGTGGAGAAGTGTGGCTCAAGTGGTTGGAGCGGCAGACCCTGATGCAGAGGTCTGGCCCGGACCAGGGTTCAATTCCCCGCCTCGGCGGGTCTTGGGCTCAAAATTTCCCCGGACCTGACAATTCTCGCCTCGGTGCCTATTCCAATCATGGAGTCCCACTCTGTAACTCTGGGCAATAGCTTGCTTAATCTCCACAACGGCCCCTCGCAGCGGGATGCCTGGCTTTCACCTTGGGGATGCCCAGTAATGGGTTATCTCGCAGGGGAATACCAGGACGGGTTCCCTAAGCAAGCGCTGGGACACTCTCGGGCAGCCATGCGCTCTATAAATCAAATTTCATTTCATTTCATTTTCAGAGGCTGCTGGGGAGTGTAGTCCGGTCCCTCTGGTCTGCCTCACTGGGCACACGCAAATGCTGCCACCGTTCCCCTCACGGCTCCGTCCGATGGCGTGGTAGCGTTAGAAATAAGTCTCCTTGTGTTCCCCCTAGGCTCCCGGGGGTCAGGCTTTTTCTAGCACCTCTGGGCGCTCCTGGCGCGTCACGGGCGCGCTGCCGCCCCAGAGGCTGCTGAGGAGTGTAGTCCGGTCCCTCCGGTCTGCCTCACTGGGCACACGCAAATGCTGCCGCCGTTCCCCTCACTGCTCCGCCCGATGGCATGGTAGTGTTAGAATTAAGTCTCCTGGTGTTCCCCTTAGGCTCCCGGGGGTCAAGCTTTTTCTAGCGCCTCCGGGCGCTCCTGGCGCGTCACGGGCACGCTGCCGCCCCAGAGGCTGCTGGGGAGTGTAGTCCTGTCCCTCCGGTCTGCCTCACTGGGCACACGCAAATGCTGCTGCCGTTCCCCTCACGGCTCCGCCCGATGGCGTGGTAGCGTTAGAATTAAGTCTCCTGTTTTCATATTGAGTCAGCATACCCATATCTCCAGAAAGATTTTTATTCAAATCAGTCTTACTCCAACCCCCGTAATTCAAGACCCTGGGGTCGGTTCAATCAACGTCGCACGCTGGTTGGCTTTTCTGATTCTTCAGTAGACCAATCCGAGAACTCTGATTCCAGTGACAATTCCGGCCCATCCAATAGAAATCCTGTTCCCAATAGGAATCATTTTTTAGACAGAGGCCAATCCAATACACCAACCAGAGGCAGAGCCAAGAGGGTCCCTCGTTGGCACAACCCTCCGGGGGAGCGCCAAATGAGACAGAAATTTTACAAGTGGTAGCTTCCACCAGGATAGAATCTCAGACCATCCCCATCTTCAACCTGTCTGCGCATATGCTCTCAAATGTTGAATCTTCACTCTTAAGTAAAGGTCTTTCATTCATGCCTACAATACGCACTGACTTTTTAGAGCTCCAAACTGAACTTCTAAGATTCTTTCGGAAGGTCCGTCTGGATGCCTTTTTTCAAATGAATCCCACAACCATGGTCACGTCCAACACCCCATTCAGACCACCGTCCACTTTTCTCCCGACGGCAGGAATGGTGCCTTCAGAGGTCATTACCTTTGAAAAAATGGTCACAAAGGATCTCAATATACCTAAGGAAAGAAAAAGATTTATTCCTTATAATCTACCCCTAACAGAAAAGAAGGCCATTGATTCACTAAAAAACCTTGACACACTTATAATCAAAAGTGCGGATAAAGGTGGTGGTATCGTCCTTCAAAGTAGAGATGTATACACTGCAGAAATTCTGAGACAACTATCTAACCCTGACCACTATATGAGACTCTCGACCAACCCAACCAAAGAACTACAGACTCTCATCTCGAAAGTCACCACAGAGGCCTTAGAAGTAGGGATTATTAATCAGAAAGAGTTTCAGTTCCTTAACATCAAATCCCCACGAATGCCTGTAATCTACACCCTCCCCAAAATACATAAGAGCATCACTGCCCCGCCAGGACGCCCAATTGTGTCTGGTTGCGGCTCAATTCTTGAACCTCTGGGCGAATACGTCAACTTTTTTATTCAGGATTTTGTACCTGAAACTTAATGTTATGTCAGGGACAGCATGGCGATGGTCAATTTTATGAGGATACACCTTTCATTGTAGGTGACCAGCTTCTGTGTACAATGGACGTTGAGTCCTTGTACACAAATATACCCCAAACTGATGCCCTTTTCGTTATACGAGATGTTCTTGACACCAGGCCTAGGCCCCATCGTGTACCCACAGTTTTCATACTCCAACTGTTGGAAATTTGTCTAACCAAAAACTTCTTTTCCTTTGACCAACAGTACTTCCAACAGGTCAAGGGTACTTCCATGGGGGCTGTTTTTGCCCCCAACTTGGCAATACTGTTTATGGACCAAATAGAGACTAACTCCATTCTTACGTCTTCCAACCCCTTCTCATCATGTATTTCCATTTGGAAATGTTACATTGATGATATTTTTTTGATTTGGAACAGCGACATGGGGAATCTGAATCTATTCATTCATTGGTTGAATAACAATTGTTGTGGGTTCACATTTACCAGCTCAATTGAAACCGAATCAATCCCCTTTTTGGACCTAAACATATACCATCTTGATGGTTACCTACACACAAGATTGCACCGCAAACCAACAGAAAAGAATATGCTGTTATCTTATAACAGTAACCACCCCAGGGCCCTGAGGGATTCCTTGCCCTATTCCCAGTTCCTCCGCAACAGACGTAATTGTTTTGCAAAGGAGGACTACTTTAAGGAAGCTGGAGTTTTATCAGAAAAACTTAGGCACAGGGGCTACCCTAATAGGCTAGTTAGAACAGCTGTCAAACGCGCTTGTCCTAGGGAGGCACTTCTTTGTCCCAAAGAAAAAGAGTCTAATACTAGATTAGCCTGCGTAACCACCTTCTCACCTGTGTCCAATGAGTTGAAAAAAAGCATACTTAGGCACTGGCCTACCTTGAGTGCAGGTAATTTGCATTTTGACAGACCACTGTTCGCCTTCAAAAAAAGCTCTAACCTCAAAGACCATCTAGTCAGAGCTGCTCTACCTAACCCCCCTATTCTGAGCACAATAGACTCCTTTTGGACCCAAACACCTCTAGTGGGACATGCTAAATGCGGATCATGCAATGTATGTGAGTTCACTATTGAAGGCAAATCGTTTGTATTTAATAAAGTGACTATTCAATGCAAAAGTTTTACAAACTGTAATAGCAGTGATGTGATTTATCTGATCCATTGCCCTTGCAAAATGATATATGTGGGACAAACAAAGCAAAAGATTAAGACAAGGATTTGCCAACATCGCAGCCGTATTCGCTGTAAAACACCCAACGCTCCATTGGTGGATCACTTCACCGACAAAGGACATACGGACAATGATTTGCGATGGACAGTCCTTAAGTCAGTGAAGCTGCCACCACGTGGAGGAGACATTGGACTCTTGCTTAACAGAGAAGAACTTAAAATGATCCTGCTTTTGGATGGTATACAAACTGGCCTCAATCGCAATGAGGATTGGACCTCACTCCTGTGAAATCAGTTTTTGGGTACTTTGATTAAGGACTGGACTTCCCCTCCGTGATAATGTTTCTCTATCTAAATGTGCTATGAATGCTTCGTTTTTTAACTCTTCTGCCCTTACAATGTTAAATTATGTCACTTGCATGATGTTCAGAGATCGCTAACTCACTTAGTTAATCCCTTCTTCGTGCACCCACCCACTACTCTTGTACACCGTTCTAAGATGTCTGCCACCGAATGTTGCCTGGCCGCCACATTGTACCAAATCCCCTTGCAATATGGCCGACGCGGCTTCTTTACCGAGCACGCCCTGACTCTGGTGTTCTACGGCGCGATTCGGCACCGAGAAGACCTGCTCTTCAGTTCCATCGCGAACCTAAGGTAAATTAACCTCCTCGGATCCCTGGGCTAGAGCGGTCATTGAGCCCCCGTTGGGTCTCACACACTATCCCTATTTTTCCTTAGGAGCCTCCTTAAGGGCATCGCACTCCGTGGCCAGGGTCCCATTGGCGGCTCAAGAGGTAAGCTACTGCCTCAGTAAGGCTTGCAATGCAGTCACAATTCCGCTTTACGGACTAGCGCATGTATGTTAATTTTACCTTCCTTCTTAAATATAGGTCACGTCCTGGCCAAGTTCCCCTGACGACTCTTATACCTCGGGTAATCACTCTCTAATTACGCGTTACCTCTGGTTATTTTCAAGCCCTTGTGCTCCCTAAAGTCACCCAACCTCGGTCTCATCGGCGTACCCATAGGTAAGCTACAACCCTTAGCTTCACTTTTAATGCTGTCTCATTCCTGTATCTAAGCATTCGCGCGCTAAACTTTAAAGTGTTCTTGGCTGTAGGTCCCGACCTGGCTAAAGCCCCCTGACGTCTCTCAATCTCGGGAGATTGACTTGCCATCAATGCGCTACCTGCAGTAATTCTTCACAACCTCGTGCCTCGTAAGGTACCCAAACCGCGAGGTAAGCCCTTCAAATCAACTAGTCACTTCAGTCCAATACGTGGCTGGCAGTCCTACTTATTACTGGACTTATTCCTTTTAGGCCCTTGCAGGCTCTTCCAACCTCCTCCCACAATCAGTCCTTGCACTCGCCAATCGCGTTGAGGCTGATCACTGACGGGCAAGGTAAGCCGCCGCCTCCCCTGTCTATTAATTCAACTGAGGCTCACTAGCCTTCCTAAGCTCACTATGGCCTCTTTCCCTTAGGCTAATCACGCCCTACCGCAGTACAACCCGGCTTAGAATCTTCTAGTTGGCAGGCCGCGGGCAGCATCACCGACATGGCATGGTTTGATCACCGAATGCCGTGACTGACTGGCACTGGATGCCTGACACCTTCTCACATGAATGACCAATTGCACCTTAAGCATGGTATGTTTTCGCGTTAAACTGTCCTATAAGTGATACAGATGGCTAATTGTATTTTATATGTTCCCTTCCCTCCTGTCAATACAGGCTTTTAAACTCAGGCAAGCACTGAAAGTCCTGATGATGACCCACTATTTATAACTGGATCGAAACGCCGTCGACATAATATGTGGTCTAAGCACTAGTTCACTATCATGTGCCAAAAATCATGTGTTTCCCACATATGTGAAGCAATTAGAATATAAGATTACCCTTTTTGCTCCCGTTCCTTCTGAATGCCTGAAAATCCCTTGTTTAATGTACTTTGTATTGTGTGTCTAGTACTGTGGATACAGGACTGTGTCCCACTGCTATATTTGTTGTTCTGTTTAAATTGTCCTATTTAATTATTGAATAAATTTTGAAGTCCGGCTGGACTTCCTGTTCATTATAGTGCTTATTGTGGCCTATAATTATGGTAAGCTGTTAATTCCTCCTTGTCAAGGACCGCTGTTTTTCACAAAGTTGATACCCTAGGTCCTTCCTTACCTAGAGGGTTCCCTTGTTCTTTAAAAATACCAAGCTATTCTGCAGCACTAAACTTCAGAGGGAAGGTATCCGCCTCATGGAGCCCTCTTCGACTACGGCCTGCAGCGTTGCTCCGCTGGAAAAATCCGAACTCCAAAAAAGCGTATAAGTATGAACACAAAAATATTCCCCAGAGTGAAGGGGCCAAAAATATTAAGCTGGTGAGGGACCTTCCTTGGCTGCCAAAATTCAAGAGCTACACCAGGACCTTGCCCAACAGCTATCAGATCTTGTGGAGCCATTCCCAGCCACAGCCTGTTTCATTGCTCTGCTGAAGATTTTGGACTTGCATTTCAGAGGTTTAGTCCTAAGGTACATTTTGTGATCGCGTCTGTAGCCGTCCTTTGCTTCATTGCATTTGGCCTCAAATTACTCCTAGGTCTCTGTCTACCTTGACCAGTAGACCCTGGTTGTTGCTCAACATTTTGTTGGCATTGTTTGTAACCCTAAACTGTATAAATTCATGCTTCCAGTTCTCCTCATTGCATTTGTGTTGTTTTGATGTCTTTGTATTTGTCAAAATGTACTCTATATTTCTAAATTGTTAGGGATTTTACTTTTGTTATGTTTGCATTGTGACTATGCACATTCCTTGTAAATTACGCCTGTCTTGCCCTGTGGCATAGCAACCAGGAGGTTGAGTTAAGGTTAATTTAGTGACTCATCCTAACAAGGATTGTGATTAATATTTGAGGTGGCTAGTTACGCGCTTCAACAAATACCCCAATTTCTAACACCGAGCATTATTGTGGGGGTACCTGCGACTTTCAGGACTCCCATGGCTATGGCCTTGTGTATGCTCAAGTTCCAATGTTTCTTGTTTTTTGTAGCTGTGAACACTCTTTGAATGAAGCAAGCATGATACAGATAGTTGGGAGCCATGGGCAACAGAAGGAGAGGGGGAGTCATTGTTCCCCATGCCGCACACTTTATCAGGGCCATGCGCTCATGCTACATTTATTTATGATTTTTATAGCAAACCTGTACTATTTATTAATAAAAAGGTTCCTAACCATTCTAATAGAAGTTATGGTACATGCTGCTGTGAGTTCTCTGTCCGACATCGTGCAAACAATTCGAACATGGCTGTCTTGAGCTGAAGGATGTTGTCTGTTTGTTGGGGTATTTTTAGTGTTTAACCTCCAAATCTTTGGACAAACTTCGTAAAACTGAGAAAAACATGTTTCTAGTGGCTGGAGTAATATCGCTCTGCAAAAGCTGCGTGGACCTTTTGTTAGATATTTCTACGTTTATAAAAAGCATTCCAACACAACACAGACCATAGTACACCTAACAACTTGCTAATAAACGGAGGTACTTTTTCTGGTAACAAAGGTATATCATTTAATCAGTCTAGAAAAACCATGAAATATTATTGCCTAGGCATCCATGAATTGGATATTTTACATCGAGGATTTCTAAGCAACATAGACAACGAAAGTGAAATTTGAGCGGTTTTAATTTCACTTGGACAAGCAAGTGTTTAACTATGGTCAGCATCTGGCCACCTGCCTAAAGACAATTTTATGTTGTTGTGATTTTATCAGCTCTTATATAACGCTAAGACACTAAGGGCCTCATTTATGAGGCCGTGTGTCACTTTTATGCCGCCGGTGCATCACTTTTTGTGACGCACCAGCAGCGCCTTGTTGCACCATACTTACAAAGTGACGCATCTAGGTCGATGTATCACTTTGTAAAACCATGCGCTACATTATACCTACGCAAGGTATAATGTATGCAGGCGGGTGTTCTGACGCAAGAAAGGGTCATAGAAGTGACGCAGTGAAATCTATAAGATTTCACTGCGGCACTTCTAGGACACAAATGCGTCAATTTCTTACGCCTGCCTCACAGCAGGCGTAAGACTGACGCAGGCCCTTTCACATGGGGCTTGCCCCATGTGAAAGGACACATCGCTGGAGTTTCGTCATTTTTGTGACACACTCCAGCAATGCGTCACTTTTGCACCATACAGATACGTCAGAAATACTGACGTATCTGTAACTCCTTGCGCCATGATGCGTCATACTGTAAATATGACGCATCATTGGTGTCGCAAGGAGGGCGCAGTGAAAAGTGACGCATCGCTGTTTTCAAGCAGCGATGCGTCACTTTTCATAAATGAGGCCCAATGATTTCAATGCACTTAAGGGAAATAATATAAGACCCAACACCAGACCGCCTGCAGTTTGGTAAAAAGATAAGTTTTAAGTGCTTGCCAGAAAATAGATGGGGAGCTACAGCGTGCATTGAAAAAGTTGTCGAGTTTAAGATAGTGCATGCTTGTACAAAGTTTCAACAGCCACCAACCTAAAGACAAATCTAGGTTCATTACCAACCATGCTGGGCTCCATAGTTATGAGAACTCGAATTGTTATTCCCGTATTTTATTGTTTTAATGTGACAAAAGCAAGCTACAGAGCCCCGCCCATGTGGGTTGAGGACGGGAAATGTAGTCTAAGGGGGTCAATAAGGTTTGGAGGGAGTTGAAAAACTGAAGTAAACTGGAGGTTCACCCGCTGTAGTAAAGAAGAGTTATTTGTCAAGGTCTTGTCAATAGACATGAAGGCAAACTGAATCAAATAGAATTAGTAAAAGCAAAATGGATCCTGTAGTTGTATCCACTGGAGATCATCTGCCATCCAGAATCAGAAAAGGAAAGAGTTTTCTCTGTCGGCGGTGGAATGAGCAGATAGACGACGTCTCGGAAACTTGTGAAGATGAGGTGAGATGACATGAATTTTGGTCAGAAGAACCCATACACTCTTGATTGTAAGGGGGCAAGGTCCCTTTTTATTTAACCAGTTTCCTAGCCAAGACATGAAATATGGAGCAGAGATAATATAATTGGCTAAAAGTGCAAGGGCAGCTATTTACAGAAGATGCACCAATCAAACAAAAGCCCTCCTCACCACAAACAACAGTACAGTGGGCCCGCTTTATAAAGAGCAGAGCATGAATTTGTTTGACATACTCTTGTAGTAATTCTGTCTGACTCCTGAATTCCAGGAGTAAGTCAGGGCTACTCCTGGCTTACAACTGGAATTCAAAAATTGATACTGGAGAAAGAGATAGCAAGTCATAGTTAAATATGTTCTTTTTACATTCCAACAGAGTGTGAAGCCTCCAGAACTTTCTCCTACTTCAAAGGTGCCACCAACTATAAATATTGGACCCCTAAGACCCAACTCTTCAGTATACCTTTGGACCTGCCAAAGACTCAGAAGGACTGCTGTGCTCCTCTGCTGCCAGAAGGACTGCTACTCTGTTGTCCTTCTACTTTTCTGCCATGCTCCCTGTGACCCTGCTTCCTGAGTAAAAAGGACTAGACCTGCATCTTGAACTTAGTGCCACCAGAGGGATTCTAAGGGCTAATTGGCTGGGCACCTGATCAGAGCCTCAGGGACAGAAAAGGCTTCAACCACCTTGAACCCAGCACCTGGACTCTGTGAGTCTTGCCCCCACAAGTAGAGTTACCCCAGTACAGGACTTTTGGAAGTAGGCTTGAAGGTACCCTGTCCGACGCATTGCCTCGCAGGACCTCACATCCCTCGCTGCATGACGCATCCTCGACTCAAGATATCACAATGTTCAGCAACCAGGATTTACGAGAAATGTGTTCAGTAGGCCTAACTTGGTCCCTGTATCCAGCCAAAGCTCCATTGTGGTCGACCTGAACTTGTAACTTTGCCATGGTCCAATGTGATCTGATAACCACAGCTGGAGCTTCATGCGTTTAGGCACTATTTTCACTTGAATCTTTACAATTGCATATCTCTGGTTCAGCTTATTGAATGTTTCTTGTTTTGGTCTCAAATAATTTATTAAATATACTATATTTTTATAAATTGTTGTGGGGTGTTCCTTGTGTTCTGTTTTCACTGTATAATTGTGTTTGTGTGCTGTATAAATACTTTACACATTATCTCTAAGTTAATCCTGACTGCCTTCGTGCCAACCTACCAGAGGATTGAGCACAGGTAAATTTACTTTTACTTGTGAATTTATCCTAACAGAAATTGTGGTTGCTTCTTAAGTAGGGTTTCACCCCACTTAATCAGTATCCCAATTACCTACACAGGTGAATCAAAACCACTTGCCCTGAAGCCTAAAGTTTTGAGGACCAATATCTGCCAATCTGCAAACACCAAAGGACCTGGTAGGATCCTCCCTGGACCTTTCACCTTGAGGGTGAAAGGTCCAGGGAGGATCCTGTCAAGTGGATACCTGAAGAAGTGTGTGAGAGACTACTGCACTGATCGATCTGTTCATCTGTGTGTAGTTTTTGTGACCCCCGTATGCAAGGTGAGGCCATGGCGAAGATAAAGGACCATCGCCCTGGTGCATCACCATGACAAGATGAGTGGGCTCACTCTGTGCAATTTTGTGACCTGAAGGGGCTGAGTCTTTACGTGAGTTACTAGTGACCCCCATTAGCCAGTTGGGGGCCTTGGTGAATTTTAAGGGCTGTCACCTTGGTGCATCCCAATGACAAGAAGAGGGCCATCACCTTGTGCAGTGCTTTGACCCAGTGGGCCATCACCCTGTGTGCCGCTGTTCGCAAACTCCATGTGCCAGTTGGGGGTTGCAGTGAAGAGAGCAGTCCATTGTCCTGGAGCATCATGTGTGATTCAGTGACCGGTTGTAGCAGAGTATTGATTAACCATCCAAACCCCGGAACACCCGAGACATGCCACCGAACTAAGTAGGACTTACCACATGACTGTAGGAACACAGTTCACTGATGCAAACCCAGACCTTTCATACCCCCATTCCAGTGACAACAAGTAAGACTTAACAATGGGCCACCAAACCCCTGGGGTAACTTTACATTACAATTACAGTTGCTTTTTAAAAGTCATTGTTAAACTTGCTGGTACTGAAACACTATGGTGCTGACATACCTTGGCATTTAAAAGTCATTATGAAACTTCTAAATCTTGTACTCACTACCAGAGCCTAGCCTCAATGTTGCCTCCTGTAAATGCGGAATACCAACAGGGAAGTGAGACTCACAATCTTACCTGGACAATACTCGAGTGTTGACTTTTCGACGAATGTGTGGATTATTTTTTGTGTGTCTTATTCAAATTTGGGTTTGTATGTAAATACTACTTTTGTCCTAAAAGCAAGTATTGGGCTGCACAACCATTTATTGTAGTTGCTATATGTGTCTTGAGTCTTGTGCATGTGTAAACCTTGAACCTATCTTCTCCTCAAGAAGCCTTGGAGTGCTTGACCTGCGCTATCACTGAGACTCAATTTCTAAAGGGGTACTTGGTTCAGATGCTCACAGCCCATCTTAGGTCGGGTCACCCGACATCAGAAGGTAAAGGCCTCCACCCTGACGGTTGTGCCCAGTAATTCCTGCTTTCCACGTGGCCCTCTGAAAGGGGTTATGAAAGCTTATTTCTTCCAGTTATTAAGAGAGGCCTTGCAGCACAAGGCTAATATCTAAGACATATCTTTTGCGTCATCAATTTCCCTGCCTTTTTTAAATTCCTTATTACTTCTGCAGTATATTTATTCATAAACAGCAAACAGTTGGGAAGTTCCTCACTGTAGTTTGTCAAAAACATAAATCCGTGTGAGTTGTGTGAAAATGTACACCACATTGTGATATTATCCACAAACTTCATTGCCACAGGAATTGCTGCCTTTACACATTGTGTTGTATTTTTTATCACACTTAAAAGGGGAAGGAAATTATAGGACCCAGTCCTAGCAATTTCTAAGCAGCTGGTAAAATACTTTTTTCGTGTACCCAAAGATCTCACGGTATGACAGCATCTCTTCAGAGCTTCAACTCATTGGAAATATGTACGGAGGCGTGCAGTGTCCTTGGGTGGGGTTCAAGGACTTGATTAGAAAAAGAGATGTAAATGCACTTCTCCGGAAAATGAATACACGTGCATGACTTTCACGGCAGGTATGCGATACTACCTGCAAAGATACACTTACAACAATGATAATCTCAATAAACAGGAAACTCAGCCCCACGACCAAGAAATCAATTTAATGTAACATTGCCAGGTTTGAATTTCATCTTCAAGCATATGGTAAGCACATGGGATGAGCACTAGAGTTCAGGAGGAATTGGATGTCTTATAAATGAGATGATTTGTGGTTTGGAGATGATTTAAGATACCTTGCCTTCTCAGCAAAATAAATATTAAATGCGAATTCATCAGATTTAATAATTGGTAGCGGTACGCAATAGATTTATTTTAACAATGGTAAATGCTGCATATTATCTCCTGGGATTCCAAGGTCCAGAAGTATGACCTCCTATTATGAAATGAATAATTCATGCCGGCAATGACAATGCTTGCTCATCTGTCTTGTGACGATCACTGACTCCTGGAACAGAAGACAGCTCGAAATATCACATGTCACATTTTTCATTAGACCGTAATGCAGAAACAGTCAAACAGTGGGCTTTTGGAAAGAATGTATCCCAGGAACACTCATTTGCTGTAAAACATACGAACGTGCAAGATCCCTCCTCAAGTGGGTATGCTAAATTATTCTGTGTATTTGATGTAAGTCTACCTCACCAGCCAATTCTCGCCCCAAATATTTTATTTATTGGTGCATGTATTTAAAGAGGAAATAATTCTGGGAAGGGCTTTTGGTCCCTTTCAGAGGCAGGTAGTTATAGGCGTAGCAATGGTGTTATGGGCCGTCACTCAATCAAGAAAACGCGGGTCACGACTCACAGTTAAGTATGACGTTACAGCCATTATTTGGGGTTAAAGAGATCCTCTCATACCCCAGGGCCGGGTGGTGCCACTAACCCCGCTGCACAATCGACGGTTACGTCCCTGAAGTCTGGAAAGATGAGCCGGCTGGATGGCTCAGCTGGAATATTTCGCCCAATTGTCAATGTTTCTGTTTTTATTTTTATGAAATGTTGTTTTAACTAGCTTGACTTAAAGTTATTACACTGTCAAGGACGGCATTGGATAATGCTCGCTCTGGAACTCCAGCATGTAATGCTCTTATCATCTGAAAGATGGGCACATTAAACAGGTAATATGCAGCCAGCAGCAGACTTAAAATATGGGCAGTTTAAGCAAAGCGTTACAGTGGAATACAAGAACTATGAAGAGATACCAAATTAACGTCCGTATTGACCTATAAAGAGTTATTGCATGTCCAAAAATATATGAGTGGGTTGATATCTTCAGTCACTAAGGGCCTCATTAGGATGTTGGGTGGACTGCATCTAATAGGCTGCCGGTGGCAGTCTGCCTGACATCCAGGGCAACGTCTGACGGCAACATTAAGATACAGGCAGTCGGGCGCAGCTGGCAGGGGGAAAGACCGCCGCCTCCCACAGGCTCAAGGAGCCAGTCGGGGCTGCGATCGGACAGTAATCTCTACAATGAAGGTGGTGCCTGCACAGTCCATTTCCCACAGTCTTTTCATGGCAGTCCCGCCGCTATGGCAAGGCTATCAGAAAAGGTCTTTCATAGCCCCCAGCAGGGCCACTGTACTCTTTGGACCCCCAGCAGGGCCCCATCTCCCGTCGGCCTCAAGCTATTTGTTAAGGGGGGCACATGTGGTGCCCCTCCAGACATCTATGCACCGTGTACCAGGCACAACATGGTTCATGGATGTTTAAAAATATGCTTTTTACTACTGCTGTTTGTGCTGCAACCATTTTCAAGACAGCAGCACAAGCCGCAATAGTAAAAGCCATGTTTCCAAAATCTACACAGGAGTCTCAATGTTATATGGAGGGTGAAACCACTGACTACTTGTTGGCCGGTCTCCAGCCCACCCCTCTGCGATGGCATTCGGACGCCCGTCCAACTGCCATCGCAATGAGGCTCTCAGAAGTTAAATTAAATAAAGAATCCCTTAAATTATTTTATTTTGCCTATAATTATTCAGTTGTCTGACAATATCGATTAAAACATAAACCTAACCTCAAAGTTAAAATTAAATGACAACACACGCAAAAGCATATGGTGATGTGTACTAGTGGAGTTTGTGAACGAAAAGGTACTTGTAGCGAAATGTAATGGGCCAAGAAAATTTGCCAGGTAACATCTACCAGAAATGTCCCAATGAAAATCATTGAGACGATATGTGAAAGAGGTATAGGATGCTATAAAGCAATCACTCACAACACTGTCACAATTCAATAGAAGGTAGTAGAAACATAGCGAGCAAGTGCTGCCCTCCACCAGCAAGTAACAATGTGCTCTAGAAGTGTGGAATGTGGTGTGGATAGTGGTGCCCATCCCCGGCAATGACCGGGCAGTAGCACAGCTCCCGCACTGTCATTCCAAACCCTGCTTTGCTTCGTGCAAGCGAGAGACGGAAACCTGCTCTCGCTTCCACAAAGCAAAGCAGAATTGCTTTTGGACAAGGGGAGCTGCATGTCAGCAGCTCCCCTTGTCAAAAAGCAATGCCATCTTCCGCAGGAGGTGGGGAGCCGGCTGGGACTGCGGGGGCATTGGGGCTCCTCCTGCGCTCCCCAACGTAAGGCCAGGCCCCTTGAGATTGGGTCCCCAGGGCCATAATTGGCTGCAGGAGGGGGGCCACGCAACCCCCTTCCAAAAAAATAAAAATATTAAAGTCTGTCCAGGTCCTGGGGGATGAGGGGATGGGGTCCCCTGTGCCAATAGTGGACCAGGAAAGAGGGGCCACGTGGCCCCCACTCCCTTATACATAATACAAAAAAATCAAAACAAGGCCAGACCCCGGGGCCAAAAGTTACCCAGGGAAAGGGCCCTCTCCCATTTAATGATAAAAAATAAAATAAAAAACAAGGCCATGCCCCAGGTGATGAGGTCCCCAGGGCCGAAATCAACCTCGGGAGGGGGGCCTCACGCGGCCTTTCCTGTTATTTAAAAAAAAAATGTTTTCAAAAAAAGCCTCAGGCCCTCGGTTATGGGGTCCCCTGGGCCCAAAAATTACTAAAAGAAGGGGGGCCACACATCCTCCTTCTAAACTCCACACTGCAAACGCACCGCCTGGCAAGTCCAGAAGATCTCTGAGTTGCTTATGGAATTCCCCCTTAGTGCCGCTTCAGACCCTCTGTCCCTTTACCAGAGGTCTGTCACTGGTGCAAGCTCCTGGGAATCAAAGGGAATACTGAGCCGGGGCTCCCTGGGGCCCAAATTGAGCAATCCCTTGAAAGCATTTGCCATGCTAACCATCACCCAGTCATCCAGTGCACACATGTACCCATCCACATCCCCACCCCAAGGACTGGATTTCATTTTTTTGAAGTTCCTGAACTTCTGCCTGTACTGTTTATGAGTGAGACCATACCTGACGCATAAAGCCTCCTTCATGTTGGCATAGGTCAGGGTTCCTGTCCTCTCTAAAGGTGGTAAAACATCCCTCCCAGAAGCCTCAAAGTGTTTCCATAGGCCTGCCCCCAATGCTTCTCAGGCACCTCATTCATCCTCAGTGCAATCTCATATGCTATGAACCACACATAAATATAATCATCCCTTTGGTAATCTTTGTGAATGTGCTACCTTACCTGCTGGCACTTGCTGTGCGCTGCCACCATTTGAACTGAACTCCACCTGTTTAGCCTTAATGTCCAGTTCCCCCTTGCTTAGCTCATGAGCTAAGAGAATCTTCATCACTGCAAAGGTGAGAGCATTCTTGCTCTCCTCTGCTCGTTTTTCACTTTCAATGAGCTGCTTTTTCTCCTCTGATTGAGCCTTAAATTTAAAAATCTTCAACTCATGCAGTATGACCCTTTGGTTTTCCTCCAGCTCCTCTGGGGAAAAGCTCCTCCCTGGATGGTGACTATCAGCCCCTGAGGCTGGTTTTCCCACTGGCAAATATTGTGGACCAAATCTATTCCCTAGTTCATATTCATCTACCTCAGCATCACCTGTCTCCTGAGCCTTTTTGGCTTCCCACCAAGCCCTCAAGGCCATTTGCAGCTCCTCCTTCTTGGCGCTACTTTTCATTGGACATCCCAAAGCTCTGCAGAATTGCTTCAATTGATCAACTATGTAAGCAAGCAATGCCTCAATGTTGAATTCCAATTCTAAAACCTCACTGGCTACTTGACTCCTTTGAGACATGATGTGTGGCTTAAAGGTCGCTCAAAAATAGAACCAATAATCAAAAACACAGTATGTGGTTGCATTCTGGTCTCCACTAAAACTAGTGATGTACACAAATCACTGTGAGTCAATTGCAAATACAAGTTCAAATCACACCACCGCCACCTATGTTAGAACCGGGGTTCCGTAGTTGGCTGAGGTAGGTACCTTGGTCAATATAGGAACCATTGCTTCTAGTCAGGGAAAGGAAGGACATACTCTTAGACAACGCCTGCTCACCCTCCGGTGGCTTGGCACGAGCAGTCATGCTTATCTCCAAGGCAGCGTGTAAAGTATTTTCAAGCACACTCACAGTAACCGAGAGATAACACCACAAATGGACACCACACTGATTTAGGAAAATAGCAGTATCTTTATCAAGAAGAAATACGGTGAGACCAAACAATAAGAATATCCAGCATATGGGTATTCGTAATATTTCACTGAGCCGGTTATTAGGCCAAAAATAATTTGTAGGTTCTTGCAGTGTTAATGAGCATCTCACGATGATCTAATTCAGTCCTAATGCAATGCTATGCATTTTGTAATGTAGAAATAAATCAGTACTTAATGCAAGTACTAATGCGGTTCGTAAAGCAAGTAATAATGCAGTCCGTAATGCAAGTACAAACGTGGATTGTAAAAGCAAGTAATAATGCAGTTCGCAATGCAAGTACTAATGCGGATTTTAAAAGCAAGTAATAATGCAGTTTGTAGTGCACATACTAATGCGGATCATAAAAGCAATTCAGCACTGATCGCGGTGCTCGTGAAGGTCTCAATGCAAGTCTTGCCTGACTCATGGTCAGTGACTGCCAGAATATGCCCCCAAAACTGTTATGAAGAAAACAAAGTGCAGCTCCACAATCCGACTCCGCTCCTCGGCGAGTACGACCAGCGATACCGACTTTAGCGGAGGCTCATGTTGCAAAGATGGGAAAGGCTGAGCGCGATCTCTCGTAGCACGCACTCTGCACCAGGCGGCGACACACTCACGCTCGTTAGCATTACCTGGGGGGTGCAGTCTCTCCGCTCCTCGTGGCTTGGGCATCATGCTGTGCGGCTTCTGGTTGGCCGCGGGTGCTCTTCGCAGTGAGAGTCGGGCTACCAGGCAACGGACTCGCACAGATCGGATCTCAGCTTGACTCTGTTGTTCTTGGACAAAAGACCTTGGACCCATGATTGTTAGGGTTCACAGATCTCTCCTTGGCAAGGGCAGGCTTAGGCTGGCGGCAGTGATTTCTCATGGCGTCCCCTTGGGACGACGGTCCGGGCCACTGGCGATAACGATCACAGCACTTCTCATCAAGCTGTAGATCGAAGCTGAGTGCAAGACTGCTCCGGGGCACACGGTCGTGGGTCACTTCTCCCGAAGGTCTCAGGCTGTAACAAGCACATGCACACAGCCTCGCTGGACACACTTGGAGACTTTTATGTTCTTGAGTTTCCACAACAGGGCGCTAGATCCTCTCGGGCCCTTGGAGCCAAGTTTCTTCAGGACACAGCACAGAACAAAGTCCTTTCAAGCAGGGGGACAAAGCACACAGCAAAGTCCCTTGTCCTCTCTTTAGTCAAATCAGCATACATCAGGCAAGCCCCAGAACACACAGCAAGGGCAGTCGTTCTCTTCAGTCTCTACAGCTGTTCTTTTTTGGCAGAGGTTCCTCTTGATCACAAAGTAGTTTCAATCCTTTTTCAGGCTTGAGGTCAGTCTTGAGTTTAGGGGTTTCAGCTCTCACATTTATACCCCTAAATGCCTTTGAAGTCTTTATGTTCATGGGGCTCTAAGCCCGGCCCATACCAGACCTAGGTATCTTCCCGCCAGTCTACAGCTGTTCTTCTTTGATCAGAGGTTCCTCTTGATCACAAAGTAGTTTCAATCCTTTTTCAGGCTTTAGTTTAGCCTTGAGTTTAGGGGTTTCAGCACTCACATTTATACGCCTAAATGCCTTTGAAGTCTTTATGTTCAGGGGGCTCTGAGCCCTGCCCAAACCAGGCCTGGGTGTCTTCCTGCCAGTGCACACCCTCTTCCTTTGATAGTGGGGGTCTGGGCCCCAGATACTCCGCAGGAGGTAGAGCTATCCTTTGGTGGTAGCAGCACAGCCTTCTTCACAACCAGGGGACAACAAGGCAGTTAACAAACTGCGCGTAGGCACTGCAGTGCCACGCCTGAGATCTCTTTTTAGGGCTACTTGTTTGGGTGGCAAAATTAGTGCTGCAGGCCCACTAGTAGCATCTGCATTACTAGCCCTGGCACACATATTACACGTTACAAGTGACTTTACTAGTAAGACAAACATACCAATATGGACAACCAATAACACTTTATTCAGGGAATGCTTGAACTTTGACACTGATCAGCTGTGGCAAAGGGGCCAAAGCATGTAAGTCGGCAACATCATGTTCGAAAAAGGTCTAGGAGGAAGGCAAAAAGTTTAAGGAACTTTAGCCAAAAGAGGGCCAAGTCCAACAACAACTATATAGTTTGAGGGATCGAGAAGAGATCAACAAGCAAAGCCTTTCTTCATATAAATTCAGTGTTTGGCAAAATTTCTGTTTATCCATATAACTTTCAAAGTTCCACAAAATTACTACAAGTTACAAAGTAACACATACACTACTATATTGCAATTATAGCTTATCAATGTTATAATAGCCAGACTATGCTAAGGGTCTTCCTAGGAATTACGTTTTCTTTTCAACGGCCTATACTCTTCCTCCGGTTAATACAATAGGATACTAACAAGCTGATAATCTTCCTTGTACCAATAACATGATTGTTGTGCTCTGGCTCAATGTAGTTATTTCCTCATTCATCAGGGGCATATGTAATATTTCACATAAGAGTTGTCCCAGTGGTGTGAGTGAAGAAGCAAACCAATGTTTGTGTAATTATACATATGTGAAAAATATTGAATCACATTTATCATTAATCTTTGAGCACCTTTCTATGTATTAATGTGATTAGGAAATAAACAATATTGTACATACATCATGAAATGAAAACCCATTGCTTTTTTTTTTTTTAAAGAACAATTTTTGACAATTTTTCCCAAGAAATCCGATGAATGTTACAGCACACTTATACAAATTATATCATTTATTTATTTTATTTATTTATTTTTAGCGATTTGTAAAGCGCCTGGTGACCCGAGGGCATCCCCCCGCTATAATATTTATGGAGACCAGAGGACAAAAAAGGAGGGACTTTATTTAGGGAGCAACAGCGTTTTCAGTTTTTTCCTAAAAATCAGATGATTGGGTTCAAGCTGAAGGGTGAGGGGGAGTGCATTCCATCTGGTGGATGCTTTAACTGAAAAGCGACGGCCGCCAGTACGTGTCTTCCTGTGTCTGGGGACATTGGCCAGGTTCTCATTCTCCGAGCGAAGGGACCTGGGAGCCTTGTAAGGCGTAACCATGTCTCTCAGAATAGCAGGTTTTCTAAAAGCTAGCTTACACACCGGGTTATGTGTATATTTCTTGAACTCTATCACACATTGTTATCGTATAGATTGTAATACCATGAATTGTAGACTTATAAAACTTCTTTTTAATTACTTTTTATCTCACAATTGTTATGTGGCTTTTTTATCACTTTTTTTTAAATCACAATTTATACAACTTATTTACAATAATTCATACAGGTTTCTAACCATAAATATATTTCTAATCACCAGTGTATATAATCCATGTACTAATGTATAGATCAACAATTGATTATTAATGTCAAATACAAAACTGAATCCAACGCGTTTCGGCGAGTTGCCTTCATCAGGAGTTCTGTATTTTCAATTGCTGGTATGATACTTGGGTATCTGCTGGGTATATGTGTGCAATATATATCTATGCAGAATATGGGTATCCGACCGAAGAATCCTGAACACGATTAAAATCTGTTATATGATCTCAGCTGCCACAAGTCTGATGGCTCAGTGGTACGTCACATGCTATCAATTGATATATGATGCTCCCTTGTTATGAGGTTCTAATGAGATGGGATGGTTGCTGTTGTGGGGTCTCAGCTTCCATAAGTCTGTAGGCTCAATGATACGTCACGTTATATTTCAATAGATATGCAATGCTCCCTTGTAATATGGGTCTAATGAGATGAGATGAATGTTGTAAATCTTGTTCTTTGGATTTCACGGCTCAGACCGACGGCTTGGTAAGTTTATATGGCGCAAGGGGAAATGCTTTAAAGGTCAAAGACTGTGAATATCCCTTTGGAGAGGCTGGAGGGTATAACTGGTCCAATGACAGATAATATATCGATACACGCTGGTAAAGATGGAAACCTCTCTCCTAAAAGTAAAGCCATAGCGCAAATCCGTCTGGCCCGTCTCAGAATAGCAGGGCCAGAACCATTAAGCAATTTGTGTGCAGTGCACAGGGCCTTAAATTCGACCTTTTGGCATATTGGAAGCCAGTGAAGAGCCTGAATTGCTGGTTTGGCTGATACTCTGGAAGGGAGATTTAAAAGTAACCGGGCGGCTGCGTTCTGCGTGCGTTGGAGTTTAGCCATGGTAGCTTCAGGGGCTCCCAGGTATACCATGTTGCTGTAGTCCAGCCGCGCCAGCACCAAGCCCTGGACCAGGAGTTTCCTGGATAGGGGCGGAAGTAGAGGGAGGATCTTCCGAGTGGAGCGCATTAGGCCAAAGCAGGTCCCTGCTGTCTTGATAGCTTGAGTTTTCATCGACAGCTCGGGTTCTAGCCATACTCCTAAGGTCTTAATTTCTTGTTTCGGGGCGGGGATTTCCCTGAATACGTCTGGCCAGACCGATGGAGGGATGGTGGTCCATTGCTTGCCCAGAAGCATGACTTCAGTCTTTGAGCCATTTAATTTGAGTGATGACTCACACATCCAATTGTGGATATTTTTTAGGCAGTTTTGCAGATTGTCCGGGTGTTTGTCCAGTTGGGAAAGTGAGACGACTAATTGGGTGTCGTCCGCGTAGCTTACTATTTTAATCCCGAAGGGGGTAACCACATCTTCAAGAGGGGCCATGTAACCGTTAAATAGAGTTGGGCTTAGTGATGACCCCTGGGGGACCCCACTCGTGAGGGGGAGGGTGGCAGAATTTCAATCATGACACAAATATTTACCAATTGATTCATTACACGATAAATACTTCACATAGAATCCAGAAGATTGCATTGTTTTCAAACCATGGTGGCAGGTGTATTGCCAATAGCAACAGCGGTCATCTCTCGGTTAATCATCGCATTTTTCCAATTTGCTATAGGTTGCCATATCTTTCCGCCCAGAATTCTAGCTCTTTGTCCCTTTCTGTCATATATTGCTTTTTCCAGGTTATAAGTTGAGAGTAACCTGGCGATCCAATTTTGGAAGGTTGGTGGTACCCTATCAAACCATGCTCTTGCTATGCATATTCGGAAAACTGCAGTTACCATAAACATGATCTTCGTGAGAATACCCACTGCCCCTGCCAGCACCCCCAGCAATATTAATTCATCTGAAAGCTTAATCTTTAGGCCCAGTGATCCCTCAATGAAATTCTCAATATCACTTTTTAAAGAATACAGTTATGGGCATTGTGAGAACATATGAACGATGTCTGCATTCGTTGAATCGCAGCCCGGGCAAGTTATTCCCGAGTTGCCTCCCCATTGTGCAATTCTAGCAGGGGTATGGTAGAGCGAGTATAGGGTCTTATAATGCTGCGACTGTAAAGTTGCTGAGCATAACACCGTACGACCCAGATCTAGGGAGAGCTGAAATCCCTCTGGCTGTGATCCCACTTTTTCTGCCCATTTCGTGGCATATTTAGCCCTGTCATCGCTTTTGTAAACATACAATTCTGCGTATAGCTGTCGGATTGAACAGTGAGTGCAGCGCTCTATGTAGTCCATTATGCAGCATGTGCCAAAGCCCAGTGCACCCCCCTGTTAATTTAGGAGGTAGCTTCTTATCTGTAAATATTTAAAGAAGCTACTGCCTGCTAACTTGAATTTTATTTGGAGATCATGAAATTGCAGGATGCCCTCCTGTTGATCCATGAGGTTCCTGATCTTCTTAATCCCTTTGTTGTCCCAGTCCCTCATAACCATGTCCCTGAAAATATCCCCAGGTAAAGAGTGTTTCGTATACAGGCGTGTGTAGCTATTATATCTGCCTAGGCCCATTTTATTTTAGATCGCCTTCCAGATGTTATAAGCAGCTCGTAAAGTCTTGAACCTTGTGTGTTTGAAGTAGCTAAAATCAATTGTATTCAGAACCCCATTCTCAGCCCTGTCACCCAACAGTGCAGTATATACATTAGTGAATCCAGGTGTGACGTCCCCTTGCTCGGTTCCCCGGCTCCCAATCAGCCCCTGGAAATACTGCATAGCTACAGCCCAGGAATAGAGCCTAAAATCCGGTGCCCCCCATGCCCCCTTTTCCCTTGGTAGTGTAAGGTGTTGATAGGCTCTCCTGGTCTTACTCTGTGCCCAAATACATTTATTTATTATTGCTTCTATTTTATTAAACCATAAGTGGTCAAAAATCAGTGGAATGGCTCTGAACAAATACAAGAACTTTGGGAATGTAATCATCTTGATCACGTTTATACGACCCATCAAAGTCAGATGCAGATTGTATATCCTTTCGGTATTTTCTTTTACTTTACTTAATAAGGGTCTCATATTAAGCTCTACCAGTCTGTCTAAATCGGCAGTAACTTTTAACTGTTTGTTTGTTGTGCTCCTGAGGCGGAAGCCGGGAGCGTGGCTGTGTGCTTGTTTTTTAACCATTTGTGTCACTTTAAACTTCGTGTAATTTTAAAACTCACTCACGCTTTCTGGAATCACTGTGGTCCAAAGCAGCCGATCTATTGCTGCAGCTAGACCGCCCCAGAACTTTGTTTGGCGCCAGCGCGCTGAAACCGGAGGCCACGCCCCCTTCCGAGGCCACGCCCCCTCGCTCCGCACCGGAAGTAGCATAAATTATGTGCATGTTCCGAACGCGCAGCGGACGAGCGCAGCGGGTGCGACGAATGCACGACGAAGGCGCGCCTAAGGCAAGCCCGTCTGCGCCCGTCCGCGCACGACCGGGCTCAGGGCCAGAACCTATGCCAGACGGGCACACCGATAGGGTGAGTTACTCGCGACGTGCCTTACTAAGTCTCAGACCTACAAAAAACACACAATGTAATTATGTTCACGACTCAGGCGGACATTTCACAAACTGTGCCATCTGCCCCCCGGTCAAATTACAACTGACTCAAGCACCATTCGCACACTCTGGCCTGAAATTAGCAGGACTGAACTGTAGGTCGCTCCCCATGCCCGCCCTGCTTATTAACCATCTGCTCGTGGACTATGAGCTAGAC
Source organism: Lissotriton vulgaris (assembly GCF_964263255.1). NCBI lineage: Eukaryota > Metazoa > Chordata > Amphibia > Caudata > Salamandridae > Lissotriton > Lissotriton vulgaris. The sequence goes on along the minus strand of NC_141689.1, from coordinate 1,732,073,231 downwards.
ATCTTGTTTCTCACAGAAACGTGGCTCACACCGCACTCGGACTCAGATGTGGTCTTGGCTCTGGCCCGGGCTTCCTTATCCAGTCCCAAGCACGCCCTTGTAGTAGAGGGGGCGGACTGGCCATTTTGCACAGAGACCACTTCTCATGCAGAATTAATGATGCTCACATCAAGGACTCAGAGAGCTGCCATTTCACCATCCATCTAGCCCCGACAACCTCGCTGACAGGTTTTCTGGTGTACCGCCCCCCCGGCCATTTCGGCCCCTTTGCCAGCGCCCTACTAGATTCCATATCAGCTCTTGCCCACTCTACATCCAACTTCACTGTGCTAGGGGACCTCAATATCCACTTTTATGATCCCCTAGACACAGGGGCTGCTGACCTGATATCAGACTTAGCTGCCTATTGTCTCCAACTGGCCAATACCGGAGCCACCCATATTAAGGGCCACTTACTAGACCCAGTCTTTACAAATGTCCGTACCCTCCAGGCTAGACCCTCCTGCCCCCTCCCCTGGACAGACCATTTTCTGGTCCCCCTTTTTTGGCCAGGAGAATTTAGGAAGCCCCCCAAGCCCACCACGTACACTCGGGACAGGGCATGGTCCAGACTCTCTATCAAGGACTGGGCCAATGCTCTAGAATCAACGACCCCGCCCCCTCCGGGGACCCTGTTACAGCTGATAGTAACTTCAGGAAGTGGATTTCCGACTCACTTGACTCCATCATACCTATAAAAACCCGCGAAGACAAGAGTGGAAAGACAGGCTCAGCCCCCTGGTTCAACTTAGAACTCAGAGCCCTCCGCAAGGAATGTAAAAAAGCTGAACGACTGTGGAGGAAGGATTGGCTTCACTCCAATAAAGACGCATACCGGAGGACTGTGAGCATATAAATCTGCTCTGAAAATTTCTAAAGCCTCCTACTATGACGATAGGATAAAAAATGCCACTAACTCCGCAAGAGAATCCTATCTCATCGTCAAAGAACTCCTAAAGGTTCCTGAACCCCCACCACTGACCGGGGCCTTTCCAGACAGGAGCAAAGAATTAGCAAAATTCTTCGACTCTAAAATCTCCCACATCCTAGATTCACTCCCACAGCCTAGTCAGCTACCTTGCTGGGACAATGTAACGCCTGACACCTGTCCAGTAGGCGCCCCTCGCCCGCTGCTTAATGCCTTTAGGGCGGTTACATCGGACGAAGTCGAAAAGACTCTGGCCAAAATGAAAAGTGGCTCCCCCCTTGACCCTGCCCCCATGAGGTTTCTTAAAGCAGTCGCTCCAGCGATTGTTCCTCCAGTTCTGGAGTTGATTAATGCCTCTCTGTCCCAAGGCACCGTTCCTCCTAGCTGGAAGGGAGCGGTAGTCAAAGCCCTTCTTAAAAAACCCCAACTGGACCCCGCCAATCTGGCCAATTATAGACTGATCTCGCTCCTTCTGGGCATCAGCAAAATTGCCGAAAAACTGGTCAACGCTCAGTTGTCCCAGTTCCTGGAATCGAATAATCTGCTGCGACGGTCCCAAACAGGGTTTCGCCTTGGCCAAGGCACGGACACCGCCCTCCTCGCTGTCATCGAGGAGGCAAGGTACATTTTGGATTCAGGGGGATCAGTGGCAGTGATCCTCTTGGACCTCAGTGCAGCCTTTGACACGGTGAACCACCGTGTCCTGCTCCATCGGCTGGCCAGGGCAGGACTCGGGGGCACAGCGCTGTCCTGGTTAGAGTCATTCCTGTCGGGCCGCTCGTTTCAGGTCTGGGATGGCAGCTCCCGTTCTGTCTCTCTTCCTCTGACAAGTGGGGTTCCCCCGGGTTCCTCACTGAGTCCAACCCTTTTTAATGCCTACATGGCCCCTTTGGAGGTTGTAGTTGCCCCCTTCGGCATTAAGATTGTGAGCTACGCGGACGACACGCAACTGGTCGTCTCGCTCTCACATCAAGACCAATGCCCAGATAACCTTCTGCACTGCCTCCAGAAAATCCACCTCTGAATGTGCGATTCCTCACTCAAACTCAACGGGTCCAAAACAGAAGTTATGCTGATGGGCAAGAAATGGTCAACAATTCCACCATCCGTTTGGCCCGATACCATGGGTGAGGTGCCCGCCCCCAGGAAAGAAATTAAGAGTCTGGGGGTCTGGCTTGAACCAGACCTATCCATGAAAACCCAGGCTACCAAAACAGCCGGAACCTGTTTCGGACTTATGCGGTCAGTCCGCAAGATCCTTCCTCTGCTCCCCCCTCTTTCCAGGAAACTCCTGGTTCAAGGACTGGTTCTTGCACGTCTGGATTACAGCAATGCTGTCTATTTAGGAGCCCCAGAAGCTACTCTGGGCAAGCTGCAACGAACCCAAAATGCAGCTGCTCGGATGCTGATGGGCCTTCCCTCCAGATCCTCCGCCAGACCGGCACTTAAGGCACTCCACTGGCTGCCAGTGCGAGAGAGGATTGAGTTCAAGGCTATGTGCATCGCGCACAAGCTCTTCAATGGACAAGGCCCCTCGATCCTGGGAGACATGGTTACCCCGTACAAAGCCTCGAGATCTCTGTGCTCGGACAATGAACGACTGGCGAATATCCCCAAGTTTAGGAGGGCACGTACCGGAGGTCGTCGCTTCTCAGTAAAGGCGGCCACCCGCTGGAACTTGCTCCCCCGTAGTTTGCGCTTGGAACCCTGCTACTTGCGCTTCCGCAAGCAGCTCAAAACTCTGCTTTTCCCTAAATAAAAAGGTTTTCTTCCCCCTCTCCCCTCTCAGCCAACCTTACAGGTTTATAGCGTGGGGATGCCTCCGGGTCACCAGGCGCTCTACAAATCTTTAAATAAAAATAAAAATCCCCAAGAATGTTGCTTCCTCGACCACTCTGGAGTATTGATAAGTCATGAAGCTGTTCTGAACTATTTGCGTTTTCTCTTTGTTAATCCGGTATCCTGAGATTGCTCCAAAACATGTTGCCTCCTTCTCTATCTCCGGTAGCACCCTATCTGGGTTGGTTGTAATGATGGCCACATCGTCCGCATACGCGAAGACTTTGTCATTTTTACCATGCAGTTCAACTGGAGGGATCAAGTTGTTCCTTTCTAATCTACGCAGAATAGGGTCAATGTACAAGGTGAACAGGAGCGGCGATGCTGGACAACCCTGTCTTGTCCCGCGCCTTATCTGCACTGCCTCAGTGTAACCTTTGTTAATTCTTACTCTGGCAGTAGGGTCTAAGCATAACGCCTGTATTGCCTTAATATAACCCTTGCCAATACCAAACCACTCCATCACTTTCCACAGGTAGTTCCAGGAGACCCTGTCGAAGGCCTTCTCCGTGTCCAGGAATACAGCCGCGACAGGGTCCTCTGCAACCCCTATAGCATCCAGAATAGTAATCATCTGTCTCGTGTGCTGAGTGGTCCCTTTCTCTGGAACAAACCCATACTGTGATGTGCTAACTAAGTGCTCCATAACCCTACTTAACCTTTGTGCCAGTGTCTTAGAAAAAATGTTGGCATCCGCTTTCATGAGCGTTATTGGCCGACAAGATCCTGGTTCTAACGGGGTTTTGTCTTCTAAAAGTATCACGATAATGTCCGCCCCTGCCCAAGAATCTGGAACTGAATTCCCTACCTGAGCCTGGATAAGAGTCTCATGCATATCCTTCCCCAATGTGTCCCAAAAGGTTTTATAAAATTCTGCTGGGATTTGAACCGGACCTGTGGCTTTCTCAGAGGGAAGGTTAATCACCGCTTCCTGCACTTCCTGCAATGTAAATATGAGATCTAGCTCCTCCTTCGCCTCATCCTGTAACGCTACGTGTGGTATGTCTGTCAAATACTCCGTAATTTCTAAATTTGTGTTGCTAAGGGTCTGTTCGTAGAGTGAGGCGTAGAATTTCCTAAAAACCTCCCGAACATCTGCTACTTTGTTTACTTCACCTCCCGCCCCATTGTTTATTTCCTTAATTTCTCCTGCTGCTAGGTTTTGTCTAGTCCGGATTGCTAGGAGATGGCCCACTCTCTCATTGTATTCGTAACATTTCTCCCTTTTAGCTAGGTAGTTACCTGCCGTCTTTCTAGCTATACTTTCACTAGCCTCTGCTTTGTACATCTCTATATTTAATAGTATATCCTCTATTGGGTCTTGGTTAGAGATGGCTAGAATTAGGCGGTCTTCTAAGTCTGCTAGGTCCCTGAACTTTTTGTCCATTTCGGCTTTCTCCTTCTTAGTCCTCTGAATCGTGTAACAGAGGGTCTCCCCCCTGATACCAGCCTTGAAGGCATCCCAGACCGTACCAGTGGAGGTTGAGCCCCTATTAGTCTCCCAAAATTAGCAATCCAGATCCGCATTCTGTTAACATAGTTTTCTTCTCTTAAAAGCCCTCTCTCAAAAGTCCAAGTGTAAGGCTTTCTTCCCAGCCCAATGACCGGTGGGAGAGTTAGGACAAGCGGATTATGATCCGATAATATCTTAGGGAGCCTTTCCAGCTGACTACCACCTAGCAAAGAGCTTGAAATCAATAAGTAGTCTAATCTGGCCACCATCCAATGAGGCGCAGAGTAATAAGTGCTCCCTGTCCCAGGTGGGTAGTTCTGAGCCCACACATCCACCAGTACATTATGACGCGCTAAATTGCATAAAGCTTTACAAGTTGTCTTCTTCCTTCCCACATATGTACCCCCTCCCGTCATACCCAAACCCGCCAAACCGTTAATATTAAAATCCCCACAACATATAATTGATTCCGGCCATAACGACAGCTCCTGATCTAAAAATTCAAAAGTCTCTGGATCATCATCTGTGGAGCCATAAACAGAAACAATTGTACAGCATCCTGCCGCTGATTCTCCCTCGATCATAACCCATCTCCCCCACTGATCCTCTTTTTTTCTTTTAGTTTTAAAGACCCCCTTCCTGGCTAATATGGCGATCCCCCTTGCCTTAGAACCTTGTTTAGTATATGCGAGCACATCGAAACCCATTTGCTCTAGCATGAATTTATTGTTCCCCTCTATGTGCGTCTCATGGAGGCAGGCTATATCTATTTTCATCATTCTTAACATAGCAGCCACTTTCTGTCTCTTTCCCCCAACATTTAGACCACAGATATTTATAGAGGTGATCCTTAATGCCATCTAAATTTCTTAAATGTTTCCTTCTTGATATCCCGGTTTTTCTTCCCCTCACCCAGTGTGTTCATTACTTTTACCCAAAAACCCTTGTGTCTGTGTAGTTTCTCCTCACGTGCTGTATTTACCGAACATCCGTCCTTATCCCCCTGCTCCCCCCTCTCCTCCCCCCTCCCTCTGAGATCCCACCCCCCCTTCTACGAGCAAATAGGTCAGTTATGACCTATGTGAAGCCTCTGTAGGTTGTAGTGTCGCCTCTCTCTCCTACTCATGCCTACTAACCTATCCTGAGCATTTTAAGCTGGTGAGCTGTATCTGTCCTATGGAGATTTGACTGGACTTTTCCCTCAATTATTCCTCCCCCTATGCTGTTCTGTAAGTTCCGCCAGGAATTCCCCCGCCTTAATTTCAGAAAAGAACATCCTGGTCTGCCCTCCATTGATAATCTTTAGTTTTGCCGGGTACATTAGAAATGCCTCGGCGCCTTGTTTCTGAAAAGGGGTGATCAGCTGCCTTAACTTCCATCTTCTCTCAACTGTTACGTCACAGAAGTCAGGTCTTGCAAAGAATGTGACTCCATCATATGTTTTCTTAGAATCAGGCCTGGCTCTATCCATGACTTCCTGTCTTGCCAGTAAATTGCCTAAGAACACTAGCATTTCCCTAGGCAAGATATCTTGCTGACCTCCTTGTTTCTTTTTTGCTGTCAGTGGAAATCTATGAGCTCTCTGGACCTCTGTCTCCCACTGCCACTGGGAGTCAGGGAAGGCCCCCTTCAGGAGTCTAATAACATACCCTCTTGGATCCTGCCCTTCCACCCCTTCTTCTAGTCCAAGGAGTCTCACATTGTTCCGCCTCTGGCGGTTTTCAAAATCCTCGACCTTCCATTGCATATCTTCCAAGATCTTTACTTGCTCTGTTTTGAAAACCTGCCAGTCCGTTGTCTCATCTTCCAATCTACCAGTTTGTTCTTCCACTTGGCAGACCCTCTCCTCAACTTCTTCATACTTTTTGTTTATTTTCCTGAGTGACGCTTGGATCTTTTTTGTATCTTGCCTTGCTCTCCGGCTTTCCGTCCTGCCCTCAGACTGTATCTGCTTTAGTGTATTAAACATTAGTTCCATTGTTACATTCTGTGATGGAAGCCTTAAAGTCGACCCTCCTCTTGCCCCTTCTCCATGACTACTTTCATGGTATACCCCAGAGGTGGCTGAATAGTCCCACAATAGTTTTTTGTTCTTGCTGCCTGGAGATCCCCCTCCATCCCGTCTTGCCACAAGCTTTTTTTTCTTTTGTGTGCTTTTGTCCCTGGAGCCTCCGCTCCTATCTGAGTCTGTGGTAGGATCTGTGGAGCTTTCCCCCTCGTGGTCACTTATGCCGGTAGAGTCTGACCCTTTGTTAACAGAAAAAAACTCAGGAGACCCCCCTCTGGTGCCCTTGCTCTCAGCCCGCTCTTGCTGTGAGTCCAGACTTACCAGGCTCCCCCATTTAGGTCCCTGACTCTGGCTGTTGTCAATGTTTAGACCTGCCTCGACTGACAGTAAGGCATCTAGCATATGTATGTTGTTCTGCCTTTCCAAAGCCCCCAGAGTATCTCCAGCCTCCACTGGCCCCCTTCCGCTCACCGTAGGTGTAATCATCGCTCCTTCTGCATGCCCGGCTTTCTTCGCGGGATGTGTGGCTTCTGTAGTCGTTCCTGCTGGTTGCACGGCAACCGTGACGCTTGCGTCCTCAAGGACGGCATTTTCCAACCCAGCGTCTAACACGGAGCAATGATTCATCTTACCGCTGTCTGTCTCCTCGTCGGGAATCGGGGGGGTTAGGCAGTACTTTGAGCGGGAAAGACTCGCCTCGCAGTGCTGATAAAATCGCTTGCTTGAGCCAAGTCTCTCTGCCAATATCACCATTACTGCTGCTTGGGTAAATACGATTCAGCCCACAAGATACCAGCATATCTGTGTTTAAGCTACCAGCGTCATTCTTTTTAGGCAGGAGAGAGAAAGATATGCGACTTCTCTCTACAACCCTGTAGCGGCCATCTTGCCTCCCCTTCCTTCGAAAACCCATTGCTTTTTCAATGCTGTAGAGAAAAAGAAATAAATACATACCTGCAGCAAAAACGTTTGTCACCAAAAGCAAATACTACACTCACAACAAAGTGACCACACCTAACAAAAACACCAGTATTTATAAGGGTAATAGCAGGTGCAAAAAACTGGTTAGAGATCTTCAATAGAATATTCAGAACTTTTAAATACATTTAATTTCCTAAGTAACTTAGGGCTTAGCCATTCTTACCATAAAGTGATATAAATATCACAACTTTAATATATGGCAGGCTTACCAACTAGGTGGAAAATTAACACTATTTACTTATGAAATGGTCAGTCATATGATCCATATAAGTGTCCAAAAGGTTCCTGGGCAACCCGCAAGTCTGCAAAGGAATTTATTACAAAACCATATCTTCGGCAATTGTATTAACTTATTTACACTGCTTTCACATAATGATTTGAATAATTGGTAAATATTTATTCAAGTAGCATATAATTCATACTAATGAAAACAGCAGTTGTGAGCAATTGACTACAGTAATAAAAACAGAAAGAAAAAAAATATACGAGACAAGAATGAATTGGGTAAACATAGAGAATAGAAATGAAAAACGTGTACTACACATTTAATTCTCAAATACCAGTGCTTCTCGAAGTCTACCCCTTGTGCGGAGACTTTTAAGTGGGCGAGGAAAGATCCAGAAATTTGGCTCCTTTGCTCAATCCGAAGACATTATATCATCATCCCACCCCTGTCCTATCCCTCCTGCACAGCATGCTAGAACATTTTCAAAATAGCATTGTAATATTGTCATTAGTCTCAGCTCTATGAAAGCTTTACACCCTTCCCTAAACACCACTATCCAAACTTGCCCCTTCCAGCCCAATCGTCAAACAGGCATCAGAATAAGAAGGGAGGCAGAGAACTGGCTGCTACCATATTCTTTCAATGGGAAGGGCATGCCCAGGTTTGTATGACACTCTAAATGCAATTAACCTATGCAGATTCTGCCCTGCCCTCGCCCTCTCCCATGAACGTACTTATTCTCCTGTAATTGAGCCTATTGTGTTGGTGACGTTTTAATCTACCCACTGACAAGTAGAGTGATCAACTTGGTCCAGCAGTGTGGTTCCAAGACCAAACCTAATTAAGGCAGATTCAGAGATAGCTGACTATAACTGATGGCATGGGAAGGAATGCAACTACAGCCGAAATATTTAATATCCCATATGCACTTCGGAGATTTGTGAACCTAGGAAACAAGTTAAACTCGCTAGTTCTAGATAATACGCAAATTGTATGTTGGTGGAACCTTTGGTTACAGTGCTACAGATTTTCAGTGATGCACTACAGACTAACACTTTGCTAAAAAATAAATGTGTATATTTCTTTTTGAATGACTAATTAAATTATAAGGTCTGCAAAGGCTCAAAACATTTTATTAAAGTCTCAATCTGTGACATGGAACTAGTATGCAGATGGCGGAATGAGTTAGACAAAACTCCCACTTGCTCAGCCCACACATGAGTATGTATGTGTGTGCACATGTGACCACATCTAACAAGCCCAGAGCTTCTTACTCAGCTCTGCTTTTATTTACCTTTGTTGTCTTTATCTTCTAACCGCACTTACTCTGATGGAAAGCGGCAACAGATATGCATTATTTTTTAAGTGCATATTGACTCAGAAATTCGAATTTGTGACTCAGAATTTTCAACTGAGGAGTAAAAATCCCTTTATTTAAGAGTATGTGTTTATTTTATGGTTGTAAAATAGTTTGAGACTCATCATTTCTGTAAAATCAGATATTGGTAGAGAGGGGTGGAAACCCCACTCAGGCAACAACCGCAATCCTTGTCAGTCTGAACCATGAAGTCACTAAATTATCCTGTGCTTAACCCTCCAATAGCTTGACACAAAGAAGTCAGACTTAACTTAGAGGTACTGTGTTAAGTATCTATGCTGCACATAAACAGTAATAAAGTGAAAGCTCAACACAGGAAAAAATTCAAACTAATTTAGAAACATAGAGTACATTTTATGTAAATAACTTGATAACAGAATGAGCAAAATACAATCAGTAGATTGGGAGATATACAGTTTCAAAGGTTTAGGCAAATATAGATCCTGATAGCACAAAACGCCACTCAGAGTGATCCGGTCCTGTTAGACCTGGGGAAAGTCACAAGTTCAGGACGATCATGAAGGAGCGCGCGTCAGACACAGGGACCAGGTTAGTCCTATCGAAAAAGTTACCTTCTTAGAGTCCAGCACAATGAGTTCTATTTCAGGAGAAGGAGTCTGTAATGGAAAGGGGCGACCACTCGGTCCCCCCGAACGTATGGTGGAGTGCCCCGACCCCCCCGGGAAGCCATCTTGGGCGGGAGGCGAGCCTCGGCTGGTATGCCCAAAGCAGCGTAGCCGGGGCGTGCTTTTTCCCGCCCAAGAGTGGGTTATCCTAGACACTGAAGCCGCCAGCCACGCCCCCGGAGGCGGGTGGAGGCGGGTTTACGCCCGCCCGAAGAAGGATAAAAGGAGCGACAAGCCAAGGAAGCATCCTCTTGTTCCTGTGCTCTGAAGCTGCACCTCCCCGCTGCACGTGAGCTCGAGACGGAACGAAGAGCCATTTTTGAGCGTCTTAATTTTTCTCTTTGTTCTTTCAGAGAATCAGCGTTGGACGATGCCGGGCAAGAAGGTCGTAAAGCGGGTCGGTACCGATCAGATGCTCCGCATGCTCGTGAAAGACATGGCCGAGATGAAGAAGCAGATGGCGGCAATGAATGGGGTAGAAGGCCCTAAGCGGATCGTCGGACCAGCATTGCCGGGAGTAGTCCCTAACGGGAGAGGTAGAAGGGCCAAGAGGGGTGCAACTGTGGGAGAGCCCCCGGTTCCCGAAGCGCCGCCGGCGCACCCGGATACACCGACTGAGGCCCCGATCCCGGTTCTGAATGAAGGGCGACCGATTCCTGTTATAGTCACCCCAGCGAATGGGGAGGATATGCCTCCCGAGCTGGCTGCACAGTTGGCAGCATGGTTGGGAAAAGAGAGTGAGGGGGCAACGGCAGACGACGCCAGGGCAGTAATGAGGCAGTTGCGGCAATCAAGAGAGGCTGCAAAGGCACCATGTCCTTTTGTTCCCCCGCAGGCTCCAGTAGGACAACCCGCAGCGGGCATGAGTTCGGCAGCGACTACGGTCACAGCTTCCAGTTCAGGTAAGCAGCTTTTGCCGATTGCGGGGGAGGGGTCCGTACCCTCGAGAAGGGAGAAAGTTGCTCAGCATATTCCGATTGAAGTCAAAGAGAGGATATGGGCTGAGAAATATATAAACATGTTTTCTTTATTAACTGATCATTACGAGATTGAGCATGTGAAAATTCAAAAGGAGTTTCTGCACCCGAGTGTTTGGCGCGCCAAAATGGCCGCTTTCAGAGTCGATGAAACGATAGGTAATTGGGGCAGAGCGTTTGGGATATTCACTGCAATTATGGGGGAACGAAGGCCTGAACTGTTGGCCGAGTTACCCGTGTACCAGACACGTATTATGGAGTTTTCTCAGACATATGAGGGTAATCAGTGGTTTTGTTATGATAATATTTTTCGGAAGGCCAAGGAGTTCGACACATCTCTGACGTGGGATTGTTACGACTCCATCTCCTGGCAGAAAATGGAGAAATCAGGTGTGGCAAAGACGCCATTGTTGGGGGGGAACGGGGGCGAGTTTTCCCGCCACTCATCTGGGGCGCCCTTTCGGGCGGGATCAGGTAACGAGCACCATTCAAGGTCGAATGGCAATACAGGTAAAAAAGGGGTCTGCTGGAGTTTTAACAGGGGAAAGTGTACAAGGCCTCAGGGTTCATGCAAGTTTAGGCACGAATGTGGGGGGTGTGGACAGTCCTCGCATCCCGAGACCATGTGTAGAGCCAAAACGGGTGATAATGGAAGTAGGCGAAGCGCCAAACAGGTCTGAAATAGTCCGAGGGGCGCCTCTACCTACCCCGGTTGATACCATGGCAATGATTCCTTGGCTCAATGAATACCCGGATCATGTCTCCGCTGGGGTGTTGCGAGATGGTTTTTCGTATGGTTTCCGCATCCCAGTGGGGAATTTTCAGGGTAAAGCTCAGTGTAGGAACCAACTGTCGGTCCTGCAGAATACGGCGGTGGTACAAGCAAAGATTGGGAAGGAGGTGACCCGGGGTCGGGTTGCTGGACCATTTGACTTGCCACCAGTTGCTAATTGTGTTTGTTCACCTTTAGGAGTGGTCCCCAAGAAGGACCCGGGTGAGTTTCGATTGATACACAATTTGTCAGCACCGAGAGGTCTTTCGGTAAACGATGCGATAGACCCAGAAGTTTATTCGGTGCGGTACGCATCTTTCGGTGAGGCCGTCGCCATGTTGAATCGCCTGGGGCCCGGAGCGCTGATGGCCAAGTCAGACATCGAGTCAGCGTTCCGGTTGCTCCCGGTACACCCAGACGATCAGCGTCTCATAGGTTTCATGTTTCAGGGTCGCTATTACATGGATAAATGTATGCCAATGGGATGCTCCATATCTTGTGCGTATTTTGAGAAATTCAGTAGTTTTCTGCAATGGACGTTCACAAGAAAGATGGGGTTTCAACATGTTATGCATTATCTTGATGATTTTCTGTTCCTGGGGGCAGCCGGGGACCGGGAATGTGCACAAGCTTTAAATGAATTTTGTGGTCTGATGAGTCAGTTTGGTGTGCCATTGGCACCAGGTAAGACTGTGGGGCCATCTACTTCGCTCGAGTTTCTTGGAATAGAGCTCGACTCCGAAGAGGGTTGCTTCCGGTTGCCCAAGGAAAAGGTAATGAAATTCAGGGCCTCGCTTGAAACATGTATTAGCGAGAATAAGGTAAATTTGCATCAATTACAGCAGGCTGTGGGTCAGTTGAATTTTGCCCTTAGAGTGATACCGATGGCGCGCCCTTTTTCCCGCTCGATTGCACAAGCCATGGTCGGTCTTAAAGAGGGGCACCACCGCACGAGGCTCTCAGCAGAGATTCGCCAGGACATGCGCATTTGGTTGGCATTCCTGGCGGATTTCAATGGTCGGGTTGTCTGGAATAAGCCGGCGGTGTCCTCCGAGGAGTTGGGGTTGTGGACAGACTCGGCAGGGAGTATAGGCTTTGGCGCCATATTTGGTAATCACTGGTCAGCTCAAACATGGCCGTCATGGTGGCATGAGTGTGGGCTTACAAGTAACATCGCTTTTCTCGAACTGTTCCCAATTCTGGTGGCCTTAAAAACATGGCCTGAGGGGTTTCGGGATAGCTCTGTGGTGTTCTGGTCTGATAACATGACCGTGGTTGAGTGGGTCAATAGTCAAGCAGCACGATGCAAATGGATTCTGAGATTGCTCAAAGAAATTGTCTTGCTATGTTTGCAATTGAACGTGCTCTTTAGGGCAAGACATGTGCCAGGGGTGCTCAATCAGGCTGCTGATGCGCTTTCTCGTTTCCGTATGCAGGCCTTCTGGGGTTTTCTGCCCACAGCGGACCCGGTGGCGGCACCATTTCCCGAAGCTCTCTGGTCTCTCGGTGCCCCGAATTACAAAACCTCGTGGGAGAGAGTTTAGCACCCATGACAAGGAAAGCATATGAAGGGGCGTTCCGTTCCTATTGGTCCTTTTTGGGTTCTGCTAGGGGGGAGCTTTGGGGCCAAGAAGAGTATGTCCTAAAATTTTTGCTGTCTTTACATCAGGCAGGAAAATCGGTAGCTACGGCTCAAAGGCATCGGGCCGCCACTTCCTTCATGGCGCGGGCTCATGGTATCCAGGACCCCACGGCGTCTTTTGTGGTACAGAAAGCGCTGCGTGGGTGGCAACACCTTGAGGGTCGCAGAGTAGATGAAAGGCACCCGATAGGTCTGGAAAGGTTGGCCCTCTTACTGTCCGTACTCCCTGCGACATGTTCATCTCATTCAGAAACAGTGTTATTCCGGGCCGCTTTTGCATAAGCATTCCATGGGGCTATGCGGGTAAGCGAACTGGTAGCAAAGAACAAACATTATACGGGGGGTGGACTGTGCCGAGAGCACATCCAAGTTAAGGGGGAGACGATGATTGTCTCGTTTGCCAGGTCCAAGACCGATCAGGGTGCGATCGGGGACAGTGTAATAGTCCAGCGGATTCCCGGATCTCCCATGTGCCCTGTTGCATGCGTTGAGGAGTATTTGGCGCAGAGGGCGGCATCATGGGGGGGGACCTTGCTAAGACATGCCGATGCCACCCCACTGACGAGGTTTCAGTTCCAGCGGGTGCTTGCAATGGCAATTTCGGCCGCGGGCTTGAACTCGGGCGAGTTTGGGAACAATTCCTTCCGGATAGGGGCTGCTACAGAGGCTACAGCCAGGGGTCTGAGTGTGGAAAAAGTGAAACAGTTGGGGCGTTGGTCCTCCAATTGTTACAAAAGGTATGTGCGGTTGCACATGTTGTGAAGCTGATATCATGTACTCACGCTTCTTGTTTTTGTTTGGTTTACAGTGTCCCAAGCTTACGAGGCGGGGCGGACTGTGCAGTCGACCCGACACCTGGGTACCAGCGGTCAAAGATCACCGGCTGAGGAAAGAGTGGTGTGGGTCGTAGGCCACTCATACGTGAGGCGTGCCGCGGACGTATTCAAAGCAGGTGACATGATTCACATGGCTGGGGAATACGGGTACAGGGTGACCTTCTACGGTAGGGGCGGGCTCTGTATTGACCAGTTTCAAACTTCTATGGAGGATTTGTTAGGGCGGACAAGGTCACCGCCAGCTATAATCATAGTGCATCTTGGGGGCAATGATTTGGTGACCACTGGTCGACGGGTACTTCTCGAGTTAATATTGTCCACTGTAAGTTGGTTGGCGAGAAGGGTTCCGGGGTGCACGATTGCATGGTCCCATATGATTCCACGAAAGGTGTGGCGGGGGGCGAATTCTGTGTCTGCTATAAATCATTCGGTGAAGAAAGTAAATAGCAAGCTTGCTAGACTGTTCCGTACAAGTACATTGCATTCGATTCCTCATGGTTGTATCAGGGGGGACAATATGTATCTAGAGGATGGGGTCCATTTGTCCCGGGTGGGGAATTCTTTACTCATAGGAGACCTCGTAGCCTGGTTGAAGAGTTTACAGCATAACCTTTAGGTAGGAGTTTTGTGGGGGGTCCGGATAGCCGGTCAACTATCCGGCCTGTGGCGGTAAGGTCATGATCGGTGAGCAGTCATTGGAAGATCCCTAGGGGGGGGCGTCACCCATTACGGATGGGAGCGCCCGGGGGGAGGTGGCCATTGGCCCCTCAATGGGGAGGCGGTCCCTTCTAAGGATGGGATGCCTAAAGGAAAGGGAAGGCGGTCAAGGCCCCTCCCTGGATAGGAGGGGCTACGGGCCCCTCCTGGGAATTTCCCGGGGCCAGGACATCTGCGACGGCAGATGTGGTAAGTTGTGTGGGGTGGGGAGGGGGGTCTACGCTACCTTCTAGACACCTCACACGAGTCCTCGGACGACCATTAAGATGGCGTCGAGTTAACAGGGGCCCCCGTCAAGACAAGGGAAATTGGTATGTGCACATGAGGTGCAGTCCTCTGTGCGGCCGCCCCTCACAAGTGAGGGGGGAGTTCTGGTTTAGGGATCTGACACCGGTTACGACCTTGCCGTTGGCCCTTAACGTTAGGATGTACAATTTCAATTTGAAAATGGATTGGTAAGGATGTTAGTATCGGCTAGGAGAACCTTTGTATTAGAAATATGTTAAGGTTAGCCAAAACATCGTAATGTGGAAATGAAATTGTACATGATATGAAACTGTTATTTTAATGTTTTTAATTTTGTTTCATATTTTAATAAATACGGCCGGGAGGGTAACTCCCTCCCGCCTTCCAAAAGTTCAGAACTGTTTCCGGTTTCCCATTCTTGGGGATTGTGTTGAGAGGGGGTGGCGGGTATCTCAGCCATATGGAAAGGGGCGACCACTCGGTCCCCCCGAACGTATGGTGGAGTGCCCCGACCCCCCCGGGAAGCCATCTTGGGCGGGAGGCGAGCCTCGGCTGGTATGCCCAAAGCGGCGTAGCCGGGGCGCGCTTTTTCCCGCCCAAGAGTGGGTTGTCCTAGACACTGAAGCCGCCAGCCACGCCCCCGGAGGCGGGTGGAGGCGGGTTTACGCCCGCCCGAAGAAGGATAAAAGGAGCGACAAGCCAAGGAAGCATCCTCTTGTTCCTGTGCTCTGAAGCTGCACCTCCCCGCTGCACGTGAGCTCGAGACGGAACGAAGAGCCATTTTTGACCCACCCACCAGCCCCTGAGGACAGCAAGTTGTTTTTTGAAATAAAGTCATTTGACGTGGTAGTTGTTTTCTTACAGGTTGTTCTGTATAAAGTTTGTGATTTGGTTTGCAATAAAGTGGATAATTCTTTACAGTATGCTTTTATAAATAGTTGCATCAGAGTTGATCAGTAATGTTTTTGAGAGTTTATACTTCGAATTGCTTAAGGTATAATTGTCTTTTCCCTCTTTAGTAATTAGTTTGTCGTATTTATTGTTTGGTCGGGCGGTAAGGTCATGATCGGTGAGCAGTCATTGGAAGATCCCTAGGGGGGGGCGTCACCCATTACGGATGGGAGCGCCCGGGGGGAGGTGGCCATTGGCCCCTCAACGGGGAGGCGGTCCCTTCTAAGGATGGGACACCTAAAGGAAAGGGAAGGCGGTCAAGGCCCCTCCCTGGATAGGAGGGGCTACGGGCCCCTCCTGGGAATTTCCGGGGCCAGGACATCTGCGACGGCAGATGTGGTAAGTTGTGTGGGGTGGGGCGGGGGGTCTACGCTACCTTCTAGACACCTCACACGAGTCCTCGGACGACCATTAAGATGGCGTCGAGTTAACAGGGGCCCCGTCAAGACAAGGGAAATTGGTATGTGCACATGAGGTGCAGTCCTCTGTGCGGCCGCCCCTCACAAGTGAGGGGGGAGTTCTGGTTTAGGGATCTGACACCGGTTACGACCTTGCCGTTGGCCCTTAACGTTAGGATGTACAATTTCAATTTGAAAATGGATTGGTAAGGATGTTAGTATCGGCTAGGAGAACCTTTGTATTAGAAATATGTTAAGGTTAGCCAAAACATCGTAATGTGGAAATGAAATTGTACATGATATGAAACTGTTATTTTAATGTTTTTAATTTTGTTTCATATTTTAATAAATACGGCCGGGAGGGTAACTCCCTCCCGCCTTCCAAAAGTTCAGAACTGTTTCCGGTTTCCCATTCTTGGGGATTGTGTTGAGAGGGGGTGGCGGGTATCTCAGCCATATGAGCTGGGAGAGTGCCACAAATGGTAGTCACTGTAGTGCAAAGAGCAGGCTAGGCATTGTGGGCTGTCGTCACTGTAGCTGAAAGAGATTGTCAGGTGTCGTGGATGGTCGTTGCTTGAGCTTTGCATTGGCAGTCACTGTTGGCTGTTGTTGCTCTAGCACGGAGTGCAAATTTTAGGATGCCGGTCTCTGTAGAGTGAAGAGAAGAGCTTACTGTAACATTATTTTGGCGGTTGTCGCAAGTGGCAGAGTCTTGGTGCAAACAGGACTGTTTGCATCACAAGGAGCCCAAACCTTTAGATTTCACCTCTTCTTTTTCTGAGAAGCTCAGACTGATGCCAGCCAGGATTCCAGGATCTGGGGACACCACTTGCGGATCAGGAACTCACTCTAGCAGAGGCAAGCAGGGCTTCAGCAGGTCCAGTTGCAGGTCCAGGCAGGTCCAGTGCAGCAGAACATCTGGGCAGTTGCAGGGAGGCAACCGGAGCTTATTATATGCCTTACCTACTGATCCCTAAAGTCATTCAGGTTAGCCTTGAATGACATCAAGCAAGGAGAATTCAGAATTATGTGATACAGAGACAATGCAATAAAGGCTCTCAAATGCACAGATATACAGAATATACAAAAATAGGAAAATATTATAAATCTCAACTGGCAGCCAAAACAGAAAAGAATAAGACAGCATCTCTAGTAGAATAGTAAAATCTTCTGGCTCATCCCCAACATTGAGGGGTTTATACAAAGTCCTTGTATACAAACTCAAAATTTCTGCAGATTCTTTGTGGTGTGAATGAATGTATCTTTTCTTCTGCTTATCAGAGCACATGAAAATGAATCCTTATATTACCTTAACGTCTAAGCACCATCCGACTAACTGTATAACTATTCAGCACCCTCTATGCTAATATCATCCAGAGATGCTTGAACAGAACAAGATACATTAAGAATAATATTTTATGTGACTGAATAGGTCTCAGTGAACAAGCTAAAGATATAGCAACATGTTCCAAGCTACAGCTGAATTAGAAAAGATTATTTGTGAGTCGAACTATAATAACATAAGAAAATATGCTCTATACATTTCAACCTGACTGTGTGCTGCATAGTTTGTGGGGGGAGGATGTGTGTTGTAGGGAAGCACAGGGTGAATAACAGGGATGACTTCTGTCTTGGTCTAAATGGTGTTTTACACTAAAGTGTGACTTTGTTGACATACATTTGAAAAACGAATTTCTACACATCATAGGAGAATCTTTTAGAAAACAATTACACTTAATCAGTTAAAATTGCATTTTGTTTATTTTTCATAACACACAAAAAGTCCATAAAAATTCTCTTTCAAATGTGCTTTTGAAAAAACGGCTGAACAGCATTACGCTAAACTTGACAGAAAGCTAGACCATGACTCATAAAGCATGCTTTTGATGATTTGTTAGAAATCTGTTCAGCTATTTTTGAGAAGATATTTATCTAAAGTTAGTAATATCTGGATGCTTGATTCTACGGGTGCACTTATGTAATCCCACTGGGTCACAAATTTTAAAAAACTGTACTGGTACTCTGCCAGCGGACCCTCCATTAGTTTGCCTACCACTTGTGCTGCGGGTGTCTGCTGTTGCCGCCACTGCCAACTGAGTCAATTGGGGATATCTTGAGTCCCAGTCCCGCCCGTGAGTGAGGAGGCCAACCTGGGACCACAAGCCCCATCAGCCCTAGCGGCGCGCATGCCACCTATGCCGTCACAAGTCCCGGGAGGTGCTTCGGAAGATCCCAGGGCTCCCGCAGTGCGGGATGCGTGCAGCATGCCGGGCCGCGCCGGGGCAAACGTCAGGCCCAGGGTGGGCCCGTCTGCACCCGTCCACATCCGATCGAGCTGGGCTGGGCCACATTATTAACATCTGGCTCTAATCTTGCTCTTATATTCTTCTACATGGTTCTTTGCCCAAATTTGATACACTACTATACTGTACTGTGTGGATAAGGCTATTCAGGCTTACAGGATGAACAGATCCAAACCCGGAAATGGTCAAGGGGTAGTGGGGACATTGGATGCCTTTCTGTCAAGGGCAGAGTCGGCTCTTATACATGAAATTCAGCTGACAGAGCATAGATTGGCCGACCGTCGCTGTAGTGGATGAGAGCCGTGCACCGGCCCCTCGGAAGCCTGTTTACTGGAATCCTGGAATCCTATCCGGATAACCATCTAGCACCCTGAGCTATTTTATACTACCCAGTGACCCACCAAACGAGTCGGCGCCACACTTCTCCTACCAGCCATAGAATTTACCCTCCGGACATGACTTTTACTGCATCTCATCTGCAGTTCCCGTCCCCACGAGGGAGGCGCTGAGTTCCCGTCCCCACGAGGGAGGCGCTGAATTTTCCCCCACCCAAGGAACTGCCGAAATTAGCATTAAGGTGATCCAAGCAGGACATTACATAGGATCCTTCATACGCTTGACTCGAGAGCCCTTACAAGAGTAAGATAGACTTGAACTTCGTGTACCCTTCTCTCGGCTGGGGACTTCGCCTCCACAGAACCCTGAAGACAATAACTGTGCCTGGAAATATTTGCTCTATTATTATTATCCACCCTTGAGCCCTGGTTACTTACTGTGTGTTTCTCCTCCCTTGGTTGTACCCGCCCGCCCTGACGAAGGTGCTCCACACCGAAACGCACGTTGGCGTTACATCTAAGAAAGGCAGCACTTTAGTCCCCCCGGACTATAGTTCCTTCCATCCACCTGCCTTCTTACCCTGCACCCAAGTCCTTGCACCCCCAAATATCATCTCTATTGTGCAGGCTGTGTCGTGTATATCCTTGAGAGAAGTGTAAGAATGAATGTGAATGTGACTGATTGATCCCCTGGATACTTGAGCGAATGTGGAAGATCCCCCCCTTGGTTGCCTGGGAGTGTCTGAAACACTAGTAATTGATGAATTGTATTTTGTGAAGTATCCCTCAACCTATTGTCTTTTCTATCAATTTTATCAACAGAATGACAAGTATATATTTATTGAATGCCTCTTATTGATGAAATGTCAGATCTAATAAAAACACAAAAATGTTTATAAAAAAATATATGGACTGACCTTATGCTTTCTGATGTCTATGGCTCTGATGCATATCTAATGTCACCCCGTTTATAATTGTTGTGGATCCAGTAGGGGACCTTTTTGAAGCACCTGGGCAGGGTCTCTGTTGTTCTATTTATACTAGATTGTCCCTAGATCCACACAATGTTCAACAACGAACAGTCCCTGTGACAATGGCTTCATCTGTCTATCCTGTAACCCCAGTAACCCCAGTGTCACAATCTAATCGGGTTAGACCACAATCCTACGTAGGTTGCATGAGTCTACTTCTGTAGCAGTTCGTTTAGGATCCGGAGGAGGGAAGACCAGGCCAATTGCCTCCACGGAGTGGATTCACCAGGGTTGTATCCTGGCCCCCTTTCCATTTCTTATACATACAAATTGGTTAGAGGCATTCCTGATTAAACAGCAATTGGATTTCCAAAAATAAATGGCAAACTGGTCCCCTTGCTATCATATGCCGATGATACAGTCTTAATGACTTTGGAGGCCAATAGCCTACAAAAAACTCTGACCGCCTTCACTGATTTTATGTTAGCCCTGGACCTCAAAGTAAATGTTAGCAAATCATTTTTTTATGGTCTACTGCCCAAAGAAAACTAATACCAGGAAATTTATGGTGAAGGGAAACATTATCTAAAAGGTGCCCAGTTTTACTTACTTAGGTAATGTTTTTAACAATAAATTAAACTGGGATGACCTCGTTATGGTAAGGGCCCAATAGTCTAATAGATTAATACAGGGGCTTTTCCATTTTGCCTGCAAATTGGGACACAAGCTGGTAGCAGATATGTTAACTTTATATAAATCAAAATGTTTATCTGTAGCTACCTTCGGGGCTGGCGTATGGGGTTATCATAAGAGCTACCTGATTCAGATTTTAGAAAATACATTTTTAAAAAGATAATTATTGATTCCTAGTAGCTCACCAACATTATTTTACCATTCTGAGGTGGGACTGGAATATGTGAAAGACAGGATAAATATTTGCCCACTCATCCTATGGGGGAAAATTTGGTCCTCAGAAGAGCTAATATTTTCTAAGAGTATACTTAGGGATTCTATGGACATGGACAATGCAATGTCAATTCCTTGGCTATCATATGTTAAGAACACCTTCCGTAAGATTGTACTAGAAGAATATTATAATAACCCAAAAATTATTCAGAACAACTGGAAAATGGTTATTAAAAATGCATACCGTATTGAAATAAGTATGTCTAAACAG
Organism: Lissotriton vulgaris; assembly: GCF_964263255.1. Classification (NCBI taxonomy): domain Eukaryota; kingdom Metazoa; phylum Chordata; class Amphibia; order Caudata; family Salamandridae; genus Lissotriton; species Lissotriton vulgaris. The sequence goes on along the minus strand of NC_141689.1, from coordinate 1,732,052,428 downwards.
GATCGGGGAATGTTGGATGGTGGGATGCTAAATCATCATCAATTTTACCTGTCTTTTACTTTGTACGTACAATCGTGTTTTTTGATCACTAGACTAAGACTTGGCAAATTGCACTTTTAGCGGCCAATCATAAACAGGTTGGTTGGTGTGAGAGATTAACCCCCTGTCCATGCAATCATTTGTCCAAACAGAGCACAATGCACTTTATGTTGTTTTGTTCATTGTATGCAGTACCTAGAGCATGCTTAATAAAGCCCTTATTGAAAGCTATTTGGCCTTGTTTCTATATGGAGGGCTTTGATCAGTTGAGATCATTATCTACGGATGCAATCTGTAGTGCAGTGCATAGTTTTTTTTTAGAATAGCACTTTCAATTCGAAAATGCTATGAACTGTGAAAGGAATCGAAATGTTATATTTATTGTAGGTCCATTTAAGAATCAATTAAATGTATAGTTATAAAATCAGTAGTACAAGTATACAGTTATCCATACAACACTCATACAATCACTGAGTATTATGTATACTTACTTATATACAATAACTGTCACATACACTGCCTTTTATATTTTTAGTTTGTTGGACATATATCATTGAGAAAAATATTTACTCATCACCACACTCATAAAGAAATTCACTCACCCAAACAACTGTTTCCACATACAGTTTTAACCTCATATACTTACTAAATCAACTATTTACACATCTTTCCACAGTCACACACGTCCACCCAACCACACACACATTCATTCACTATCCCATACAAATACTCATTTAACTAATTAATAACTACTGTAGAGTTTCACATAGGTAGTAACCAACTTATGTAGTAGTTTACACAACAAGAGATAGTTTGATACAGGTATTCATACAGTTTAATCACTATCCCATATATTTAGCGAGACACTTAAAATTCCGCACTTAGACAGTCAATCACATCGGTACTAAATCCTCCATTCACACACTTAAACATCCACTCAGTCTTCAAGGCAGATAGCTTTATTTATATAATACATATTTAAATTACGAACCAAACCGCTTTCACTGGATGATGTCATCAGTGATGTCATCAGAGATGTCATTTGAGATGTCATTAGTGATGTCATCAGTGATGTCACTGACCATGTCATGAATGATGTAATATGTGACATCATCAGCAGTGGATTGAGGGCGAGTTATAGTTAGTAAACTAACTATAACAGGGGAATTTCAATGGTTTTATACGAGTGAAATGTCCAGCAAACTCTAGCACCCCTGAAACCTATGTTTTTTTCAGTGAATATATATATATATATATATATATATATATATATATATATATATATATATATATATATATTATTCCAAGTTTTCTCTGCTCCAAGAGAAAGGAGAGGAGCACACTCCACAGGTTCGTGAGACATCACGTTTATTTAAAACAATTGATAACACGGCTCCAGTGTCCTGATGCATTTCGGCCGCATCGGCCTTCTTCGGAGGGTAGGGGGAGCCATTTTTGACATTGGATGGCCCCTCGGAAGCACAAATGTCCAGCAAACTCTAGCACCCCTGAAACCTATGTTTTTTTCAGTGAATATATATATATATATATATATATATATATATATATATATATATATATATATATATATATATATATATATATATATACGAAACATTCTATTGGCAATAACTTTGGCGTCGATTGTTGAATCTTTTTGAAAGTTTCCAAACTTTTGGCCACCTCAGTTCCGCTCCTTCCCTGAAACTTTGGGGGTTATTGGTGAAGCGGGGGCTGAGAAAAAAGGGGGGTTCCAAAACATGTGTTCCCCATGCAATTTACCATAGGACCTTTAGCCATGGCTACAGCTCGAACGGCTGAACGGAATTACACAAAATTTGGCAGAGTGGTAGTCCTCAGTTCTGACTTGTGCCTTTCACATCTCTGGTGTCAATCTGTTCTGTAGTTTCTTTGAAAATTATGGTTAAAGTGATTTATATATCTATGGGCGCGGAGGATCCGCGGATTGTGCGAGGTTGGCCTCGTAGGATAAGCGCACCGTCTTGATCACGAGCTCAATTCTAATTGGCTGTCCATTGGTTGTAAACTTAGAAATCAGGAACTGTTGGAAGCCATTTTGTGCCTTGGTAGAATGAGGCTGAGGAAGACATTTAAATATGTGTGGAACGTGTGAAAAGGGGGCAGCGTAGACACACCCTGACTCCCTAGGCCTGCTCAGGGGGTCACATACGGACCAGTAGGGCCCAAAAAGTAAGATAGCATTTTTTTTTTTAAGTTGCAGGATGTGCGTAGGATCCGCACATTTTGCCGCCCAAAAAAAAGCATGTATTTTTGAGATATACACCAAGCTTATGTGTATAGATATTGGGTGGCTCTAAAAAGAGCCCTTGTTTTTATTGAGAGATTTTAGTACTTGCAATAAGTACCGATGCGGAGTCTAAAGTTCATGAAAAAGACTCTGCTCCCTTCATCTCTAAAATGTACAGCATCTCTCCCATAGATGCCATGCATATTGAAACGCAAATTTTTGTGGTTTATGGACACCATTCTATAGTCTCTGAGAAAAATAGAAACAGATTTATTCACATTTTTTCCTAGCTTTCTCAATCTGTGGACAAAATAGATTTGAGTAGTTCCATTTCTGCCTTTGGCATATGTGAGAATAGACAATGGGAGTTTGGGGGAAAAGTGAAATTAAAACAGAAAAGAAATGATTGGTTGTTTGACAACATTCTACACAGAAAACGAGGGTGCATGTTTTTGTTTTTTAAAAGCATGATTCTTATTGGTTATCAGAAAGTGATTGAAAATAACATTACGCAAAATAAGGTAGTATATTGAAAAGTCGAGCACACACTGTTTTTTTAGCAACATTGTGTGATGAACTTTTGCGTTATTCAGGAGCCAGTATTGCTTTTTTGCATGGGTAGATGCTAATTTGTTTATGGAAATGCAATCTGCTTTGGAATTTGAAAGTGAGAACAGATTTCACTGCTCTGCCTTTCAAAATGCAAACTATGTTTGCTGTGGGAGGGCGGGAGTGATGAGAGTCTCGCTCTGTCAAAGCAAACCGCAGTATAGCGGGGATAGGCACCCCGGGACACTGCAGGAGCCGGTCATAGTAGTTTCCAGGGCCCTCGAAGGCACCAGGCGGAGGGCCACGCAGTCTGCCTCCCGTAATACACAAATTCCCTGGGGTGGTGAAAGTGGTCCAAGGTGGTTGTAAATCTTGTACACAGTGTTTTGTTTTACTTTGCTTTCCTTTCTGTCATGTAGAGGACTAGGGTAAATATAACGGTTTCTGTACAGCCAGTAACTTTTAATCCTACCCCCAAATGGCTTTCTGCCTGTTACTATAGTAACAGTTCATTGAACACTTACGTGAGCACAGAGGTTATAAGTTCACCACACTATATTGCTAATGGCGTTGTACTTTTTATTCTTTTGAATTGGAACCGTAAGTTGTAGCTATACACTCTGATAAAGATCTGGCGAAGAGCAAGCCTCAGAATTATACTTCAAATTATAAATATAATTTCTATTGTGGACTGCTACCCCCACAAAAAAAGGCGTATGTACTTTTTTAATTAACTTTTACTAAAACAATAGATACCTGGAAGTATAACTAAATTATAACAATACAATAAATAACTAGAACCATAAATTTAACAAAACAATAAAATAAACAACATATAATATGGAGTCCAATAGAAGTAGTGTAGTTAATCTGCAAAACAAAAAAGAAACTAAGGGACATATTACCAAGGGGGGCGATAGGCACTTATCGCCAGTTCAGCGGATAAAAAAATCGCCGCTGAGCCTATTTAGCGATAAATATCGCTACTTGTTGGTAATATGCCCTTTAGTGTTTAAAATTAGAACAATGTGACTAAATGAGGACACACATTACAAGTCAAAGTAGCACTTGACAATATTTTCTATTTTTTTTATGTGTGCAGTGTACCTGATAGATTTCATTCATCTTATAGGCTGGCATTCAAATGGTGTCTGTGTAGAAGTGCCTAGTGCATCATATTTATATTACAAATAAACAGGTCTTTAAAATGATTCACAGATGAGACGGAATTAGGTCAGAGAGGAAGTCATTATGCAGGACAATATTTTTTAGGGCTTATTTACAAAACTCATGTGCCACTTTTGTGTTACTTTTCTCATGTTGAAAGTGATGCAAAAGTGGTGCAAGGGGTTTGTAAATAAGCTCTTATATTTCTAATGCATTTAACTGGAAGTATTGTATATCTAGGCCGCTCTGCTTACCTTGTGTAAACACTGTGGCCAACAGAGTTCATAACTTGAACTCCGCTTTAGTTTGTTACTTGCCGGATATGCAGGACTGCTTTGAAGAGGAGACCCCAATAAAGAATACTGGTGTGGAACTGCAAGTATGTGGAAGGACTTGCAGACTAAAAATCCGGTCAACTTTGGAAGGGAAGATTTAAGCATATTGAGAGAGGCTCCTTCTGCTTCATGAGAAGGTCCAAGTACTAGTGGAGCAACACCGCCAACCTCTACTGCACAGCTTAATATTCGGTCCTAATTTGGAGCCCTTTAAGAGAAAAAGTAAGAAGGTTGGGAGCTTTGTATGCCATCCTAATACCTAATCATCCATTAGTTATACAGTGATCCACCCTGTATCAGACTCATCCGTACAAAGGTGAATTGGACATTATCTGATACCAAAAACCCCTCAAGTACTTATATCTGTTACTTTTTAACTTCGTCGACTACTCATATTGAGAGTATTTACCTTAACGTTATCCATTAAAAATGTATGAATCTGCATGGTTCAGACAACTAGTAAATTACATAATTAAGATAGCGGCGTAATCAGCTGGAAGAGGAGGATATACTTTTATTCAACCTCTGCAATTTGCTGCTGATTTATGTAACATTCTGCAAACTGATAAAAAAGTTAAAAATTTATATGTCCAAGATTAATTTGAATGCACATAAAAACCTTTTTTCTCAATACATTTGGGGTTGAAAAGCAATCATTAGAGTTTATATTTGGCAAGAGAAATAGGAAATAGCATTGCATTATACAAATGTTAGGCCGAGATTGGTAACTCACTTCATTTACAAACTCCTGTCCTTGATCTGATAGAACGCTTTTTGGTCTTCCATTATCTAGAAATTGAGAAATAAACATCAAGAAAAATTGAAAGATACGTCTTCAAATAAAAAAAATAAAAACAACATTTTCACTTTGTATCTCAAGTGCAGGCTGAAAATGTGTAATAAGCATTTAAATGAGAAACATATGGGTTTCAGAGACAAACGTCTATAAGACTATCACAATGGAGATTTACATTTAAAAAAAAATATTTATAGAAGCAACAAAAATTATAACACATATTGTTCAATTTCAAATCACGTATTTGGCCAATAAAATCACGAGGACATGTTTTTTTTCGTTTTCTTGATACCAGAATGCCCACTAATTCTATCAAAACATGAGAACAGCATAGTTATCTTTCTGCAAACACATGAAATACGCAAATGCTTATCTCAGAATGCTTTTCAATCATGAAATGTCAAACCTGATAACTCCCTTAGGTCCATTGCAATTTTCAGCTGATATCATACGGAGAGCAGTCAGTGGATCTGGTATGTTGAGTGGTTGACCACCATCTGGTATAGTGCATGGGCACTTTGGGCAGGAATAAACAGCTTGTGGCGACCAGTACGTCTCATGGTTGAGATATCTGTATAATGAGATAGAACAGGGGACAAATCAAGTTTAAGGTTATTAAAAAACTTGGAGAGCGTGCTAAAATGCAACATTGGCCTATCGATTACATGTGCAGTGCATGGGGAGGAAGAAGCATGTGGTGCACTACTTTCAAAAATTAAAGGCAGCAGGATTAAGTGATTTGTTCATAAACATCGCCTACCAAGGCAAGATATTGAAGGTATAAGAGCTGGAAACCGTGCTAAAATACAGCATTGCCGAAAACATTACTTTTGCAATGCATGGGGCACGTCATGCACTACTTTCACGAGAAAAACAACATCGCATTAAGTTGAACAGCACGTAGCACACCGTTGCGGGTACGGCCACGTGGCGCTTGGCAAATTAAAGAAACGTGTCAGGATTAAGTGATTTGCACAGAACTAAGAATAGCAAATCAAGTTTAACTTTATTAAAAAACATGAAGAACACGCTAAAATTCAACATTGGTCAATTGATTACATGCGCATTGCATGAGGCGGAAGCAGCACGTGGCTCACTACTTACAAAATTAATGCCGGCAGGATTAGGTGATTTGCCTAGAAACATCGCTTACCAAGGTAAGATATTTGAGGTATAAGAGCTGGAAATCGTGCTAAAATACACTGTTGCCGAAAACATTACTTTTGCAATGCGTGGGGCATGTAATGCAAACTTACACGAGAAAAACAGCGAGAAAAACAGCATCGCATTAACTTGAACAGTGCGTAGCACACTGATGCGGGAAGGGCCATGTGGCGCTTGGCAAATTAAAGAAACGTGGCAGGATTAACTGATTTGCACAGAACAAAGGATAAGAAATTAAGTTTAATGTTATTAAAAAACATGGAGAGTGTGCTAAAATAGAACATTGGCCAATCAATTACATGTGCACTGCATGGGGAAGAAGCAGGACGTGGTGCACTACTTACAAAGTTGAAGGCGGCAGGATTAAGTGATTTGCTCAGAAACAAAAGTTACAAAGTCAACTTTAACGATATAAAAAAGTAGGAAAGCGTGCTTAAAATCAACATTGGCAAATCGAACAAAAATTTGCATTCAGATTAATTAATTTAATTATTCTAAAAAAAGTGCTCACCTACGAAGAAGTGGATACGGCCACTATCAATGGCTGTGACTGCGGAATAGGAAACGTTCGAGATGGTTGGCAGGTTATAAATGCTTTGCAGAAGGATGATTGGTTGTGCATGATGTCACTGGGTGTGAGAGCTGTGATTTGGCATTTTGTAATTGAGCATGCACAAATAAAATTAAATACGTTAGGGGTACATAGCCAGTAAAATTAACACGGATTTCTCTACCACAAACGTGCATGCGCAAAGTGAAGGCAACTCCTAGGTGGTACATACACAGGTGGACTTCGGATGTCGATAGAACAGCGGCTCCGGCAGGAGGCGGGGAGCTGGTGGGACAGTGGGGGAATTGAAGACCTCCCACAGTCCCCAATGGTGACGGCCATAATACATTTAAAAAAAAGGCCGTCCCTGGGGAATGGGGACTCAGGGCCTTGAAGTGGCTTCAGTAGGGGGCAATGCAGCCCTCCCCTATAAAATAATAATATATAATTAGCCATGACCCGGGGGGTGGGGACCTCGGTGCCAGGAATTGACCACGGGTGGGGGGGCCACGTGGCCCCCTCCCCATAAAAAAATTGAATACGGACACTCCGCTTATTGTCATCGTACCATGAGCGCAGCCTTACGATCACGTGCTGAATGCTAATTGGCTGTCAAGTGCTTGTCAACATTCAAAACTTAAAACTGTTGGCAGCCATTTTATGCCTCGGTAGAAGGGAGGCTGAAGAAGCATGTGAAATGTGAGTTTAAAATGTGAAAATGGGGAGGGTAGACACACCCTGACCCTCTAGGTCTTCTCAGGTGGTTCCACAAGGACCCCCTTGGCCCCCAATTTTTTTTTTTGGGGGCGGGTAAAATCGCTGGGTGCGCGTATGATCTGCGCATTCTAGCCAAAAAAAAGAGATTTCGGCTTCCGCGCGTCTTTGGTAATTTGCATTCCTTCATGTGTTTAGAGTTGACGCAGCAGTGCTGGATTCAGGATCCACCCCTGAGTAAGAAAAAGTAATAATAACTCTATTTACCTGCTAAGTGAATTTCCTTTCATAGGCTGACATTGACTGGTTTCAGTTGCAAATTCTTCTAAGTGTGCCGTTTTCGAACTTTAAAATATTCACCTTAAGTCATCCGAAGAACAAATTCCGATTTATTCATTTGTTATCTGGAGAGAAACCAGTGCTGCATCTTTTAGCCCAGCACTGACCCTGAAACGTAGTTCCATGCATACTTACAAGCATACTTCTCATTCATATAAAAAAAAAATGAATACATTTAGATTTGTGGGCCAGGCTCTAGGGGATGGGCTCCAGGGCCCAAAAAAAATAAAAAGAAGGGGGGGCACACAATGTAACGTATTTTAAAAAATAAAATATCTAAAAATAAATAGTTTTAAAAAAAATTAATAAATTTGTATCAAAAAATAAATATAAGAATAAATATATTTAAAAATTGTCATTTACAAAACCTTTTAAATTCACTGAAAACACATAGGTTTCAGACATGTTATAGTTAGAAATTAGTATTTAAAAATCCTTTGACATTCACTGAAAAAAACATAGGTTTCAGACATGTTATAGTTAGGAATTAGCATTTGAAAAAACCTCAGAAATTCACTGAAAAAAAGTCCAAAAGGCCACTGTGATTAGTTGTACCTTGATGAGGTTACACTATGAGAATGAAGTACGTCCCAGATGTTTTAAGGAACATGTAGGGTTTGCGCCCCCATTAGCACACACACCGCCAAAAAATTACAACGCTTCTGTGCCTGGTTTCAATATAGTGTTTTTTTGGTATTTATAACATTTTGGAATTAATTACATCGCCTTAACTGTGGTTTTCCTTCCTAACAGCTCAATATGAAACCAACAAGAATGCTATGTTATTATCATTGTTGCCAAGGTTATTTTTTGCAGTTAGTGAAACCGATGACTACTTTTTAATCTAATTTCGCATGTGCATTAATATTAAAATATGTGCATTTTATGCAGTAGCGAGCCGTCCCGGATGAAACACGTTGTTTCTTTGCAAAGAAATAACTTGTTGTGAATTTGGTGTGCCCCTTCATTCCTTGGAGTGTAGTACGTTTCAGATATATACATATATATATAGATGAATATACCGCTTACTTTGCAATGAGTAAAACGCTTTGAGGTGCAGGCTACTGTTGTTTCACTTTAACGAAAGAAGCTGTGCATGAAGATGTGCGCCCTTAGAAGTCTTAGAAGATTAAAATGAAAAAATGTATATTCTAATAGAACTAAGTGACAGAGACGCAAAGAATGTTCTCTAAATCTCATTTGTAGGTTTAGTAGAAAAAAAAGCTCTAGAGTTTTGGAATGTGAGACAACATCAGACGTACTGCGATATAAGTGCATGAAGCACAGTGGCCTAATTGTGTTAGAAGCTCTACTTCACAACCCAATTAACGGTGAAATGACATTTCTTTTCATCCATTAGATAGGATGGCGCCCGTGCTGTACCACTAATACCACGAATAACTCGCTACTGCATAAAATGCACATATTTTAATATTAATGCACATGCGGTATTGGATTAAAAAGTAGTCATCGGTTTCACTAACTGCAAAAAATAACCTTGGCAACAATGATAATAATATGGCATTCTTTTTTGTTTCATATTGAGCTGTTAGGAAGGAAAACCACTGTTAAAGCGATGTAATTAATTCCAGAATGTTATAAATACAAAAAAACACTATATTGAAGCCAGGCCCAGAAGCGTTGTAATTTTTTGGCGGTGTGTGTGCTAATGGGGGCGCAAACCCTGCATGTTCCTTAATACATCTGGGACGTACTTCATTCTCATAGTGTAACCTCAACAAGGTACAACTAATCAGAGTGGCCTTTTGGACTATGATCACACGGCAGAGTCAGCAAAATCATTGTGAAATGTCAAGGTCCTTGCAACCCTTCCGCACGTGAGCCACAGCAAATGAGGTTTTCTTTTCTCATATTCATATCATAGATGCGGAAAAATAACAGCCTAGGAAGGATGAAGTCTGTGAACTAATTACATCTCCTGTGAGATTTGGGATATCTTGAACGTGTAAAAAGCATGCGGCACGATAACACCTCTAATGTAGTTTCTGCTTTATTAGACAATGTAGCAGTGCCCAGTGAAGGGCATTTCCCACCAGCCCTTCACAAATTCCAAAACTAATAATACGACATGAAGGTCAACGTGACAATCCCTCTGGTGCCCGTGAAGTAGCAAAGTTGTTCATGTAACCTTGAAAAGGCTGCGTTTATGAGCCGCACTTGGTCATTTTGTCCTATAAGACTTCGCAAACAACCTTGGAGCAAAATAAAGTGCTCTCGAGGCAGATGGGTTTGTGCCTGTGACTTTCAGCCTTTGTCCTTTGTGCTGGCATGTTTTCTTGACCTAAACGGTGGGCAGGCATTTACGAAAACCAATGGCATCTGCTTTTAATGTATGAAATTGAACAGGGGGCAGCTAAATATCCAATTGAGGCATATCTGGCTTAACCCCCTTTAACTTGGTTCCAATTTCCCGCAGTGCGAGCATGTACTGCCTACAAATGGGTATAGTGCTCTGTCAAATAGATGTTCATTATACAGTACATATTACTGCCATTAGAACAACTCAGTGAGCAAGGGCATTTTTGCTGAGATAGGCTGCTTTCTACTACCATGGTAGGCTCACTTTCTTAATTGTTTCATGGCCTATATATGTAATCAACCCAATAAATTAAGTAATGAACATAAAGGACAGCCAGTATCACTCGATCCAAATATGACAGCACTTGCCATCAAGACTGGCTCCTTTATGATGGGGTTCTTTTCAGTTTCTAGCCCTACACCAACAGTTTAAAAATAGTCCGTGTCCTGTGTCTTGTGTGGACTTACAATGCTTATGGGGGTATCTAGTCACTTCCGGTTGTTGCTTATCAGCTAGGAAATACAATACATGTTCCAGATGCCTAAGCCAGGCACACTCAGAACTGGGTACAAATAATCTGGTATAAGATTCCAAAGGGATATTTGCCTGTGAACTCCTCACACAATAGTTGATTGCGTTACAGTCCGAGGGTGAAACGTTGCACCGCCGTTTGCTGTAAGTCATCCTTTCACATGTTTTAAGAATCTGAGTCGGAGTTATTGTCATCCATCAATCTTATGTTTAAAAGCTTAAGAAACTGGCAAGACGTATTCGGACCCGGATTTACACAGCCTTCAGGTGCAAACGTCTGTTTTTATACAAGCAAATGACTGTGTTCTCTACTGCCAGAAATGCACCTATGATGACATTGAACTCATTCCCCTTTAAGAACGGATTGTCTTAAATCGTGATGTCGTAATATTATGGCGGAGTAAATCCCACTCAAGGGGTGTGAGTGGAATTTTTAATGCATGTCTAGCTTTAAAAGGTTGAAAAAACCCACTCTCTCGCCATTCTCACACTCGAAAGGAAGGAAGATTTATTTTTTCATAGGCAGAAACAAATCCCTTTCTGGGCTGCGTGGTAGAGGAGAAGATCCCCAAACTTCATAAGGGTGTAGTGAAAAGGATTGCTCCACGAAGAGCACACCAATACGAGGTAATGGAGCAGTGGATGCAGACGTATGACTTTCTTTGTGAAGTGCACCTTGGGCGCTGCTGCCTCCATCATATTCACCTCTAAATATGTTGGGTTTGTTACAGCACCATCAAAACATTGCACCCCAGTTCAGACTCCTTTCAATGCAATGAACAATAAAAACCCACCACAGAGACTGACCTTCATCTATTCTGCAAGATTTGCAAGCAGTCGTGTTGCACCTTCCTGGAATATAGATGTAAACTGCACCAGTCAGTGCTCAGCATTGGGAGAGTGGCAATGAGATTTCTTCCACCTCTCCTAATATGGCTCTTGGCGGAGAAGTACAATGCAATGAAGATTCAAGCAGGAATTATTTAGGGGTGGGTGGAATATTCAGCTCTGCTGGCGGAGTTCGCAGAGTTTTGCCCACTCCACTCGATGGAACGCAGAGTTCCGTCACAGCTCTCCCAAGCACCATGTAGTGGAGTTTTTTCTCCTCCATGGCTCGCCAAAGTTAAGTTGGCAAGCGGAAACAAGAATTTGTGTCCTTTAGCATGGTTTATGGGCAGTAGAATGCATCTGGGTGAGATTTTCTCAATGCAGGCGGTTGCAGCCGGTCGCTACCATTTGCGTTGAGAAAGCTCCTGCTCGAGTTGAAATCTACGCGAGCTGCAGGAAGAAGCATCCCACTGCGGCACGCCATGTGCCGCAGTTAGCACTGATTTTACAGGCGAAAGTAGCTCCCGGCACTAAAAATCATGACAAACAGCGATGCGTGCTGACCTTCTCCCACTCGCGAAACTCCTTCGGAATCTTGCTGACTTTTTATGTAACTCAGTGGAATTCCGTGGAATAAAACTCTGCAACCTCCGCCCACCCCTAGAATTATTGTGTAAAGGCAGCCTTTTGCTATATCTAACCCATGTTCCTGTGATTTAATACTTGGATTGGTTTCTTTTTCATTTTTCATTTTTTTACCAATGTGTGTCAAAGTATGGTCAATAATCTTTTCATCTTCAAAGGAAGAATATTGTTAAAATACGGATTATTTATTGGTTTCTAGATTTCCCAAAACTTTTTCACAGCTTTTTCAGACATGTAGCATCTTGATGGTAGGATACATATTCTAGGAGATCCAGTCAACACTGGAAAGACATTCCTGAAAAAGTGTGCTGCACTTGATGGAGAAGGATTTTGCAAAACGAAACCTGCTCAGATTTATACCCCCATTATACATACTAATAGTGTATGGTGAAAGACTAATATACACATCACATCAACACGAGTGCATTAACACAAAATTATGCATGAAAGAAATAAACTGTATTTACATTATGCTTCGAAGAAGACGAGAAATAATTCATGACTAGGTCACTTTTTGCATTTGCATCTTGCATGTTGCTTTAAAAGTAATAACACTTAAGTAGCCTTTTAAACTTGCCTTAGGCTTGCATTGAAGCCTGTGAGCAGTTTTAAACTGCCATTTTGACCTGACAAATTAAACCTTTTGTCTGGCCTAAACCTTCCTTTGTAAGACGTCACCCCTAAGGTAGGCCCTAAATAGCCCATAGGGCGGGTTGCAGTGTATTTATAAATTAGGACATGCACTTTTATCGTTTACATATCCTGGTAGTGAAATACTGTTAAATTTGTTTTTCACCACTTCAAAGCATACCTCTCTCAAATGATCACATTGGGTTACCCAATTACATTTAATAAGTGTGAACATTCGAGTAAGAGCAGGTAGGAATGTTGAGTGCTGTGTCTAAAGAATTATACATGAAAACCTTCTTTAGTGGTAAAGTTGGATTTTAAGTCACAATTCTGAAAATGCCACTTTTAGAAAGTTGCCATTTTCTTGTCCAAACCATTTGTTGCCTGCAGCCTGTATCTTGGGTCACATGACTAGGCGTTGCTGACAGGTTGTATTTATGTATTGTTCTAAGACAGTCTGACAAAAGTGAGTAGGTATTGGCAGGATGGGTTGCAGGAAGGTGGATATCTGACTATGGTTACCCCAAACTTTTTGCCTGGTGTTTAGCTGGTTTTTGAATTAATTGGCCTGGGATCCTGCTATTCAGGGCCCCAGGATGATTGCTCTCTCCTTAAAATGGACTCCATGCACCTTAGGTGCATAACACAATTGGAACTGGTTCACCTTTTTGGCCCCTGTAACAGTGTACCCTAGGTACCCAGGGCATAGGTGTTTCCAAGGCCTACCAGGGGCTGCAGCATGTATTGTGCCACCCCTGGCCTGGCCTCCATATTTGACACAACTGGCTGATCACTCAGCTGGGGTAAGTTGGTGTAATCACCCCTTACTTAGATATAGTATCCCTATATCTAAACTTAAACTGGACACATATGTTCCTATCAGCCACTACTATGGAAGGCCTCATCAATCCTGGAGGCAGAGTGCTTGGAAATATGTGAGATGGTGCTCTAGCATGAGCTGAGCCTGTCTGCAGCTGTCGGGAACCACTCCCTAAGCTGTTCCGGGATATTGCCATACCATATACTCTTAAGTGCATTATAATCCTCGCGGTTATATGCTATCTTTGGTTTGGCTTTATCAAAACATGTCGAATAAGGTGTCATACGAATTGGAATACTATCCCCTCGACAGTTCTGTCGACGGGGATAGCATTCCACCCTTCTAGAGGGACACGACATGTGTGTAGCCTTAACCCCGGTTAAAGTTAACAAGAGCCTCAGCATCACAACATGGATGCTGCCACCACAGACACAAGTCTGACCTCCTGCTGCTGGGAGTCCTTCCAGCGAGGGAGGCTTGGACAAAGGGTTTCCTGCCTTGGGAGGTGCGAGCACCACCCCAGACAGGGTTTTGTGTATTGGGTAGGACAGGGCTGAATAGATTGAGACATGCCCGGGGCACACAAGGTGTCCCCGTGCATAAGCCAGTCCAAACCGGTCCTGGGACTTTCCAGACCCAGAGACGTGGGACCGGACTTCTTGGAAGACACCCGAAGAGCTGACAGCGCAGCACCAGAGGCATCCTCGACGTTGTGCTTTGGGGACTGAGAACCCCCACCACCGAGCAGCCCATGCACCGAAGATCAGCCCCCCAGCATCTCCACGATCTGCGTGGGGCCCTTTTGCATTGTGCCACTTGACGCACCATCCCAGCCACTAGCCACGTGGTCAGCGGCCATCTTGGCGATGAAACCGAAGAACTACACTGCGCGTCTGGTTGCTCCAGACTTGCCCAGCTCCTGTAAAAAGGGGCACCCGCTCCGACCTTGCTGGGCCGAGTATTAAGCCTTTTTTGACTCCTGCGTGGCTTGCATTACCCAAGGCCTGTTTGCTCTGATCAAGTTGCCGACACCGCCAACAGCGAGAAGCCTGCGTGGGACAGCTCGTGACCGACTCCTGGACGTCCTCGACCCCCGGTGTCCACGTGGCTGCAGAGAGAAGCTACACCTCAACGCCTGTTTGCACCTGACATCGCCTGGTTCCAATCTGGTTCCACGGTAGTCACTGGCTAGTGACTTTAAACATTGTCCCCTCTGCTTTCAGGTCTTCACATCTTCGGATCCACCCTTGGATCCACCTGAACTCTTCACATCGAGCCGCCTGCAGCATCTTCAGCTCCAAGCACCATCGACCAGCGTGACGAAACCCGACACTACTTCGACCCTGTGCACCCGCTTCCTGTGGGTGAGGTAACTCAGCTCCGCCGGTGTTCCTACACTGGTACACACCTCTAGGGCCTGTGTCTCAAGTTTCAGCTTTCTAGGTCACTCGGAAGGTTCCGAACTAACTAACTTTGTACTTTTTACGCACCATAGACTTTGCATTGGTGAGTGCGTGCACTTTAAACACTGCACCCGAGTCCCGCGGGCCTTTCCCGACTTAGTCACTGCTAGTCTCGAATAGCTCCAGTGATTCCCAAGGCCCTAGGCCTGTTTCCTTTCAGATTGGTATCTCTTATACCACTTTCTTAGTATATGGTTTAGGTGGCCCCTAGGGCTCATCCATATTGTGCAACTTTTGTGTATTTTAAACTGTCTTGTGTTTAACGCTTGTGCTTCTGTGCTCATAAAGAGTCCAGGGGATTTTATAGTTAATAAATCAATATATATTTTCAATATATATCTGTGTGGTGTCCTTTCATTTGGTATTCAAGGGGGTTGTGTATGGTAATACAGCTGGCTTCACATGCCTTTCAGAGTTTAGCCTAAGACTGCTTTGTCCACGTTACCACTAGGATAACTGGTCTATAAGGTTGACTTACAACCAATCATCATAAGGGTTGCTTGGCATGGTACAAAGTGATCACTAGAATTAGTGAGCATTATATACCAGGCCAACTTCTCACATGGGTCATCACTGATTTGATGAGGGGGAGGGGTTGTCACCTACAACACTTGCACATCACAAAGGATCTGCCTGAGCACACTCACAAAGGGTTTGACTAGTCTTTTGTGATCACAGAAAAGCTGGGCAGTGAGGCAGGAAATTCCAAAAACCTGTTGGGGTTGAGACCTCTAGAAGTTTCTCCTGCTGCAAGGACTGCCACTTTGCTGATCTGCTACTCTGCTACCCTGCGGCCTGCAGCTGTGCTTGTTCAGAAAGAAGATTGTACCTGCACCCACCATCCCAAGCTGAAGTGACTCCAAGGGTCAGCTGACTGACCACCTGTTCTGAGATACAGGGACTTGACAAGCTCCAGAGACTAACTGCATCTTGCCAGATGACCTGCTGCCTGGACCTGCCTGAGCTCTGCTGGCCTCTGCTGGAGTGAGTTCCTGATCCCAAGGAGGTGCCCCTCACTTCATGGAAAATTGATGTGGCATCTGTAGAGCTTCCACTGAATTAAATTAATAAACCCTGAAGTTTTGGGCTCTTTGCAATCGCAAAAGAACCTGTTAGCTTCAGAATCTTGCAACACATGCTGCCCACTAATGCGATGTACTGGTGAACCCAACTTTGCACCGCAGCGACCACCAGCAATGCCCAGCAACACGAGATCTGTGCATCGCACTGCAGCATAGACCGTTCGCAAGTGACTGCCAACACGAATCTCTAGCAACGACCATCTGCGACCCCCAACAGGATCTCAGCATTACAGCGACGATCGCGACACCCAGCCTGCTCCACAATCTACATCGACGACCACCAGTGATGCTCTCCCTGCTCTTTGCAGCCTCCTCGACCGCAAATAGAACTCTTGACGCGGGACATTTGAAGGTACATCTTTGACTACAGCCCACTCTGCATCGCGGTTAACCTGAACTTGTGACTTTCTCCTGGTCTTGCACGACCAGATAACTGCAAGTGGTGTTTTGTGGTTTTAGACACTATACTTACCAGTTCAAATTGCCTGTCTCAGGTTCTACTGATCAGATTATTGTCATTTTATTTTTAAATAATACTCTTTTTTTCTGAAATTGGTGAGGGATTATTCCTTTGTTGTGTTTTCACTTTATTTCTGCCTGAAGTGCTGCATAAATACTTTAAACATTGCCTCTGAATTGAGCCTGACTGTTGTACCAAGCAACCAGAGGGTTTTGCACTGGTTAGTCGGATTATTAAATAAAGAGTTTTAATCCCAGAAATATAATGTTCCCAAAAAACAACTCATACATTATTTAAATGCAGCATACTCATAGCAAACGTGGCTCACACAACACTTTTTTTTATACATAACAACTTGCCTTTCACCACGAATCCACCGTGCCAATAACCGGTGAAGCTCCTTCAGGATGTCCTGTTCGGTTTCATAAAGATAACTAAAGCGAGGTTTAAGCACACAGCAAGAGGATGGGCTAGCCCTGCGTGTTATAAGGTCTGTAATAATATTAATGTAACTCGAGCTATGACTTCCTGTCACTAAAAAGAACTGCTGATTGTGCCATCTCTCAAACGGCGTGAAACCACATCTTGCAGAAAAGAGATGCGGTTTTGAATAAATCATGCGCACCTTAGCCGTTCATGTAGAATCAGAGACACCGCTGGAGCGAATAATGTCTGAAAGGCAGCATTTCGGCTGGACGGATATAACGAGGCTGCGAAGGAATATGTCAACCATGGGTCATGATAAAGTGTGGCAAATACCCTTTTCCATATGGCCTGTTCTAATTGGGGCTCGTGTGTCTTTAAGTTTTGCCAGTGCACACAAATGCAACAACGAATTGCACTGCCGTACATTTGTATTGTGAAGAATGCCAAAACCGCGTTCCAATGCGCAGTTTTCGTTATTTAAACCGCCCGCCCGCCCAGAATCAGTTTAATTCAGTGGTAAACTTATGTTTATGACCGACATTATCATTGAGAATATGGCCCAGAATTCTGAGGAGCATTGCTCGTTGACACAGTATTCTGAGGCGCATTATTCCTTTGAAGAAATGTACAGCGGGGCATTATTTTTGCATTTCATTGCGGGATTTCTTTCAGAACTATATTTTTCTATGAGTCATTATTTCTCACTGTATCCAATTTATGATGGGTATTCCTTCTTCAGGTGAAAATGTTTCAAGTGCACACAATTTCATCTATGAACAGTCGCGGGGGTCACGGAGGGAGGTGGGATGGAGGGTTAATAATATAAAAAAAAAAAAACGTTCCTGTCCGCCGGCCAGGTGCAGCGTTTTCTCAGCCCCATCCTGCTCAGCGCCTTCTTCTGCTTCCGGCAGGAACAGGAAGCAGGCAGCCTCTCTCCCCTCCCCTAAGCCAATCACAATGCTGCAATGGCACAATTGTGATTGGTTTGAACTTCGCCCAGGCAGCGGCTTACACGGAGGCCATTTTCTCGAAGTAGGCTGTCTCGCACCCTGCATAGAGAGTGTGCATGACTGGTTTGGGCGGCCCCAGAGGCCCTACCAAACAGTCATTGCACCCTTAGGAGTGGCACAGCACTCCTCCCCTGCTCACAGAGCAGCCCCGTCCACCTGCAAACAAACCCTTATGTTCTGCTTTCTCGCAGTGCCAGAAGCAGAAACATAAAATGGTAGTTAGTATCATTTTATGTTTCTGCTTCTTGCACTACAAAAAAGCAGTGGGGTGACGTTCCTCCGCCCTAGTTGAGTAGCCACCCCTGTCTATGACATACGTTTTGTGCTTGCATTCAGAACGCCAACTGCGTACATTTTGTTTTATTCAGAATATATTTCCTGAACTTTGTAGGAAACATTTATTCAGTGTGCGGTGAATCATTTTGACAAGTTGGTTACATTTATAAGGTCCTCATGATGGAACATTTCAAGGACTGGAGTATTTGTATTGGTGGTAATTAAAAGGTTTAGGATCACTCCATATGCACGATTGTTGCTTGTCGAATGTGATCAATTATATTTTCACCACAACAAAGATTTATACCATGATACATCATATAGCAAAGTGATTTTGCAATATTGCTGCTCAATCTAGAAAATAAGAAATGGAGGTAATATTTCTTCTTTATCTCTTATATTTTAAAAGTAGGGCTTAGTTTGAGGCAAAAATGGTTGTTCTATTCCTTACTATGCAAAAAGCACAAAACGTGCCAAATGTAGTGCAAATCATTTTGCTGTTTCTGACTGGTTATTCATAGTCCACAATTTACTTCTTAAAACATTTTTAACACGTCAATTAATTTATAAGGAATACATGTGTTGTACGTTTAGCAAAATATTCACAATCACATTTTTGCATTTCTGCCCTGGTGCAAACATCTGCCTGTAATAAAGATGGGTGAAAAATAGTTTGCTTCTTTCTCTAGTACACAAGCAATGTAGTGGCAAACGGATGCAACTTTCTACTTCAACAGCACATAATTTCAGCTATAGACTTCTCAAACAAAACTCTGACGTGATTACTGCTGATGGTCATTTATTAGCTCCACGGAGCCATTTTGTTGAAGAATAATCTTGCACTCCCAACCGACAGGCATATGACTTTCATGATCCACTGTAAAATACTGTCTCATAATGCACCTGTACATCCTGTTTTACGAACATAGATTTGGGTGACTTACCCACACAGCCTCCTACTGAAGGAAAATATTTAATGTGTTAAACCCTTTTGTGTAATAAAAGAAAACTCATAGAGTCTTCAAAATTCCTTTGATCTAGTAAGCTGCTGCCACTGACCCCATACACATTTAAATACCACCACCCTTGTGACATATCCCATCCCCTGCTAAATTCCTAACTATTTAGCTCTTGTGAGCAAAAGGTAAGGGAAATAATAAGGAATCAGGGGTAAAAGAGTAATAGAGAATGTTCTCTGTGCACCAGTCTACCTCCTCCCATTCCATATCCATAATATGGAGTATTACTAAACAACTTTGGTCTACCATCAAGTTAAATGCATTAAAAGTTATTGTGTAAAGAAGCACATTCTGAACGAATCACAGATTGCTCAACCCCATTTTTCAGATCCTGAAGCCAAACAGGAGCGCCACAGAGCTCCATCAGTGAGACACCCTCTACTTTGTTCGAGATGCTATCTTGACCATGGTTGATCTGCCATGGACGAATTGAGACATGGGAATTTCTACTAAGCGTGGGTCATAGCAATTTTAGATGGGACTGGGAGGAAAGAGACAGCCCATTGCTCAAGCTACAATGTTGTTGTCACATGCACTACAATGAATCACTGGACCTGGAGTTCGGTGTCAGTATCACATGAAGTTTCTTGATTTAAAAGGTTTAGGAAAATAACTAGAGAATGTTGGGTATGTTAGCCTCTTTAATGTCACTTCTTATGGGTATATGGTGGCCTATCTGTGTTAAGAATTCGGGAGTTCCTGCCACAGAAGTGGGGGCTACTTGATAGTAAGGACGTTGCCTAGTAAGAGGTAGTGTTCATGCCACCAAGAGTTCTATATTGATTCCAATCAAGGTCAAGCGTATGCTGAATAATTAGATGTGCAACTGTTTTTTTTCCAAGAAACTATGCTGTTTACATAATATGAACTAACTACATAACTTGACATGTAACAGCATGCATAGCAGAGAGCATACCGGTAGATGCATCAACGTTGTCATTTGCGATTCCTTATTTGCGAAAAATAAGGAATCGCAAATAAGGAATCGCAAATGGCAATGCAATATTTCTTTCGCAATTTTATTGAGATTCGGTAAAAATTGCAATTTTTACCGAATCGCAATACAATTGCGAGTTTCAAATTGCGATTTCGCAATTCCCATTGATTCCTATGGGCCATGAGTGGGCGGACCCAAAATGGCGGAGTGAGGGTCCGTGCCGGCTGACACTCCTGTGAGCTCCACTCTCTACCCTTCACTCCCCCTCCCAGAGCTCGAATGGAACGAATGCCGCATTGAAAACGAAAACTTACCGAGGCTACAGAGGCTACAGAGCAGGCATACAACGGCGGTTTCTCTGCCACAACCGACCGATGCTTCTGCTCTTTGAAGCTGCCTGGCTGTTACGACAGCTGATCGGAGCGCGGATCAGTAACTCCGGGCTCAGCTGTCCTGGTCTCTCCATCTACCGGCGAGCGATTGCCAGTGCACGCGGGACCCGAAGGATGTCTCCAAAGAACCCCTCACAGATGCCGCCACGCCAGACACGAAACAGCAAACAGGCGGTGGCGGTGGCGGCTATGACTACGGCGGCAGCAACGGCAGTGACCACTTCACTTTCTACCGCTGCTTCTCCTTCAGCTGCAACCACTTCTGTCTCTTCATCGGCAGCTCCAACGGCAGCTGCCTCCTTTCTGCAAACTGCTGAGACCGTTTCTAACTGCACCCTGATGGAAAATAACGAGCCTCCTGCTACAGCTACAGTCTCTGCTCCAGCAGTTTCGACCCCAGCAGCAGAAAGGAAACCCCCAATGGTCACAGCCAAAAAGGTAACGAAGTCTTCAATTCCCTCAGCCGGGTCTCAGATTAAGGGATCTAAAACGGATAAAACTGGCATAAAAATACAGGCAAAAGCAGGGGGGGTGGTAGAAGGGTCTGCTTCACAAGACCCTAAAAAAACCCTTAGGACCTTAAGTAATCAAGGCGCTGAACCCGACCCCCTGCACGCGAGAGCCATGACATCAGAAGCATCAGTACCCAATATGGTTGAAGCACCACAGATGCTTCCAGAGCCACCACCTAACTTACCCAAAGTGACCTTCGCTGATCTCACTACAAGCGATTTAGAGGTGATACTAGAAGATGTGGGTAATGAACTCGGGGGGTCAAATGAGAATTCAGTAAATATGCTGCTTCCAGCTGATGCCGAGTTGGACTCTTACGAGGACTATGAGGCTGAATCAGAGACAGAAGATGATAGGTCAGCAGAGCTATTAACAGGGGGGTGTGCTCCAAAGAACAAAACTAAGGGGAAACCAAAAACAAAAAAAAGTAGCAAGGCTGGTGCTATTTCCAAACGACCCAAACAAAAGACAAGCAATAACTCTGCCCTGAAGAAACATGCCTTAGAAAAAAGTCCGCTCAGAAACTGGATTGTAGCAAAGGGTCTGGTTAAAACCATGACATTGAGGCTATCAGGCGGGAGCCCCACCGACCCTCTACCAGTCACGATCTCCCCGGAGAAAAGAACAGTCCAGGTATCATGCCTCCGGGGGACAAGCCGGAAGAGCTACAACCTCAAGAGCAAGCTAACGGGTCATCCTATAACCTGGAGCTAACATTATTAGATGAAGCAAATAATTTGTCATCAGCTATCCAACCGTCCTCTCAGGCAGAAGCAAGCCCCTCTTCTTCAATGGAGACATCTTTGGCCCCTGTTTTAGTTTCTCCTATGACGGATACAAGTAGTACAGAAGCTGATACTCCTTCCTCACTAGATGAAATACTCACGATTCTGAGCAAACAACTGAGCAATCAGCGGGCAGAAGCGCAAGAATATTTTCTCCAACTCAGAGAAGACAATAATAAGACGCAATCTGTTTTACAGGATCTTGCTGCAAAAATTGGGGGGGTTTCTAAAGAAACTATTGAACTACAGGAACGGGTTGTACAGGTGGAGGAGACAAACACCAAAATGGTAAAAACAGTGGAAAAACATGACGATCAATTAAAAGTACTACAGCTAAAGGTCGAGGATTTGGAGAACCGCCAAAGGCGCTCCAACCTAAGACTTTTTGGCATTCCAGAGAGATCCGAGGGCGCAGACCCCAGAGCGTACATTGTAGGGGTCCTTCAGAAGGCTTTTCCGGACTTGTCAGACTGGGACTGGGACTCACAAATTCAAAGGGCTCACCGCTTACCTCTGTTTCAGAGGAATAGAGAGAATCTATTCCCACGTCCCTTCCTAATCTACTTCGGCAACTTCCTTCTACGTCAAGCGGTCTGGCAGAGGGCCCGCCCTAACTCTCCAGTAGTGGTCGGAGAATTCTCGCTGTTTGCACGTTCTGATCTCAGCAGGGATACTATGGACAAGAGGTGGCAGCTTCGCAAACTGATGGATCCAATTAAGACCCACGGTGGGCAAGTATTTCTACAAGAACCTGCCCGTCTAAAGGTTATAAGAAATGGGCGAACCCACTTCTTCAATGATGTTAAGGAAGCAGAGAATTATCTTTCCAGTATTGCATCTAGCCAGTGCTAGACACAGAAACAATCTAACATCAGAATTAAAGACTGATACCAGAACAAGTTATCTAATGGGAGTATGCGGGCGCACAACTTCATAAGTTCATGCAGTAAGAGGGGGGGAAAATGGGGGGAAAAAAAAAAAAAAAAAAAAATGATGAGAAAAAAACAAAAGGAGAAGAAAAAGATCTATGACACTTCTTTTAGCACGTATAACGAAGCTTGCTCGAGGAGGGGGGTGGGGGTGGAGGGGGGATAAGACACAGGGTGTGTCACCACACGCGCTGCCTCACTAATGGCAGCATCCACTGGGGGGTGGTTCTTCCCCGGCCGGGGTTAGAATCAAGGGGGGGGTGGGGGGAGGGACTACATCTCCGCAATATGGGGACTAGGGGAGCCAGGGGGGGGGAAATATAATAAAATCTGTGTGCAGGATGACAAGTTGAAACTATTCGATAAAACTTGCAACCTATGGTTTTTTTGTGGTATTACTGTATGTTTTAGAGGCTTAAGAGTACTAGCTTTAGCTTTATTATTCGGTTATTTGAAGAGGGGCGTATTATTTCAACAGACAGCTAAATGTATGTAATCAAATGTCTAGCTTGGCAGGGCTTAACAGCAAAAACAAAAGATCCCTAGTATCAGAGGAACTGAGACTACATAACCCCCATTTTTGTTTATTATCAGAAACCCATATCATATGGAAAGATAGGAAAATGCTAAATCAATTGGGGTATGAAGTTTTGGCCTGTTCCACTTTTGGGAATCCTACAAGAGGAGTTGCCATTCTTAAGGATAAACGACTCAGAACAGAGGTACTTCAGACGGCTCATGACAAGGATGGCAGATGGGCCATAGCGCAAATCAATTACGCTAATACTAAGTACGTTTTATGCGCAGTTTACGGCCCTAATGCAGATGATCCAAAACATTTTGATCAATTAAATGTGAAACTTTTGGGCTGGGAGGGGGAAATCATTATAATGGGGGATTTTAACTGTATAATGGACTACAAAATTGACACTACCAAATCAAATGCTCATCAAAGGATGCACAAGACCAGGCTGTCCATAATGGACATATGTCGGACGCATAATATTAAAGATGCTTGGAGGCACTTGCACCCATCTGTGCCGGGCTTCACATACTACTCCGCACCCCACAAGACTTGTACTAGAATAGATCTGGCTCTAATTAGCGATAAATTATTACAAGCCGGCTCTATGATTCTCTGTCCTCGGATAACATCCTATCACACCGCAATCATAATAACATTCGATACACGAAGCACGCGGACACCACCTAGGCCTTTTTCTTTTCCAAGACACTTACTTTCTGATTCAAAATATGTAACACAGCTCAAAACTCACCTCAATGAATATATAATCATCAATAGAAACTCAACTGGGTGCTGCATGGTATGGGACTCTTGCAAGGCAAGTATCAGGGGGTTCACTCAAGCCTATGTTTTTAGGCAAAATGCAGAACAGAAGCAACAGAAGCTCACACTATTAGATAGTATAACCAAACTCGAAGATACACTTATCAAAGCACTACAGCATAATACCGCAGCAGTAATGGAAATTAACCTAAAACTCAACACACTGAAATCCGATATAAAATCTAACCTCATTAGGAAAAACAGTGCTAGGATCCACAAATTTAAAAAAGCTCAATATGAGGGTGGGGACAAAATCGGCAAAGTCCTCGCCTATAAAGTAGCAGAAGATAAAGCAGATACTTTAATCTCCAAAATACGAGGACAAGGGAACAGAATATATAACCACCCTCAAGACATACTTAATCAATTCGCTGAATATTACAGAAACCTATATACCCCAGAAAACCCTCCTGATATAGAGTTAATCGAGGAATATGTAGAAGAGCACCAAGTGGGTACAGGGAACCCATTAGACTTGGGCGCACTCTCTAATGCCATACTATTGAATGAATTACAACAGGCTATTAATTCACTACCAACAGGGAAAGCGGCAGGAGAGGACACAATACCCCTGGAACTCTATAAAGTCTGTGGCCCAGAATTGGAACAGCTATTACTGGAAGTAATGCAATCGATCGGACCAAACGGAACGGCCCCTGAATCCTGGAACAGGACAAAAATAGTTTTTTTTCTAAAGAAAGGGAAACCTAAGGAAGAGAGAGGGTCATACCGACCCATCTCTCTGATAAATACTGACGCGAAAATACTCGCTAAAATCATGGCAAACAGATTAGCCCCATTTATGCCCACAATTGTGAATCCACAACAACATGGCTTTATATCTGGGCGTGACACAACTGCGCACGTAAATATGGCAATCACTGCGTTCGATATCGCGGAGGCTAAATGCACTCCACTCGGCATGATATTATTGGATGCCGAAAAGGCTTTTGACCGAGTGGGGTGGACTTATCTCTGGCGAGTACTATCTAAAATGGGTTTCGGGGGAAACTTTCTGAAGGGCATAAAAGCACTTTACGACAACCCCACTGCCTGCATCAGCTACGGGGGCTCGACCTCATCAGAATTCCCTATTATGCGCGGGACCCGGCAAGGCTGTCCTCTTTCACCTCTTTTGTTTGCCCTTTCACTTGAACCTTTTTTACTTGCCCTCCATTTTCAAAATTTGATTACTCCATTTAGCTACAGCTCAGAGGAGCTGAAAATGACAGCCTACGCTGATGACATTGCCGTATATACCATGGACATCGCTAAAGCACTAAAAGGAATTTATCTTGAGGCTGAGAAATTTGGGAAGGTGTCAGGCTACAAGCTCAACGTCCAGAAGACGCAAGTTATATCGAATTATTCCCCAACTGTCCCTATACCCGAGATTTGCAGAGAGGCCACATATCTAGGGGTTAAATTAACAGCTAGACTACAAAATATTAATAATATAAACTATAATGACTTGACAAAAAAAACCACTCTCATTTTGAAAAAATGGAACAAACTGCCCCTAAATATGATTAGCAGAGTTAACCTCATTAAAATGAAAGTCCTACCAAAATTTGTATACTTATTTCGTTCCATTCCGCTGGCACTAAATAATAAATTTTTTCAACACCTAGAC
This sequence comes from Lissotriton vulgaris, assembly GCF_964263255.1. NCBI lineage: Eukaryota > Metazoa > Chordata > Amphibia > Caudata > Salamandridae > Lissotriton > Lissotriton vulgaris. The sequence continues at coordinate 1,732,026,459 of NC_141689.1, read as the reverse complement.
GGGCTCCTGAGCAGCTTTATATGGGGCTATAAAAAGGCTAGAAGGTCATTAAAAATAATGAAAAACAATTTAAACAAAGGAGGGTTGAATGTCCCAGATTTCAAACTATATTTCTGGTCCTCATTTTTTACCCGCATACGCTCACTATTACATGGAGATAGAACTTTTTTCTTCCATTCTTTCATGCTTAAACAAGATTCCCTATTTTTTCTGTTCAGAATCAATGACCCGAACTACTACAAAAGGGTAAAATTCAAGACCGCCAGAGACATTGTTAAGATATGGAATAATATACTAAAATTTTGCAAAACAAACTTTTATCATTCAAAACTTCCGCTGTGGGGCAACCCAGGTCTTCCGACTATTTTTACAGATTCTATCACTAATAGCTGGGCCTCTTTTGGGATCAAGACGCTGGAGGATTTATACGGTTCGCAGGGGTTTCTAGAATTCAATACACTCAAGCAACTATATGACCTACCGGAATCTTCAAGGTTCAAATACATGCAAATTCATGACTATCTGATTAATTATAAAAAGATACAAAATATCTCTGACTGCGATATTTGGACTTGCCTTTACTCAAACAAGAATAAATCAGTCATCAGCGAATCCTATAAAATACTCAGCTTATTTAGAACCAACGACAGCGACAAACTGGCTATGAAATGGAGCACTCAGTTAAGCCTAAACATTACTCCTAATCAGATAGAGCACTCCTTTAGCAACATAAACAATCTTGTACGATCATCCAGCCTTCGGCTACAACAATACAGAACGACCTGTATGTTATATTACACACCAGAAAGAATTACTAAATGGTCGTCAAACCCCTCTTGTAGCAGTCGTACTAAATGCCCCAAATGCCTGCTGGAAGCAGCCAATCTAACGCACATGTTGTACTCTTGCCCCAAATTAAAGAACTTCTGGGCCAATATATTGAGCGTATTGAGACTAAAAAATATTTCATATCCCATCATGACGGCTGCTTCGGTTCTACTAGATCTTAATACCTCTTTATCATCACAATCATCTTTGGTCACCATACTCTTTTCATGTGCTAAATTAACTCTGGCTAGGGCTTGGATAGACCCAGAACCACCGACGGTTTGGAAATGGTGGATCTTAGTAACAGAAATACACGCTATGGAGCTAGCTCTAGCAAATCTTAGGGGAACACGCTCACTGATTAAGTTCGATAGAATCTGGGGCACTTTCCTAGACTGAGAATTCTACATCGCTGTAACTCTATAAATTTGCATGATTTTTAAGCCCCTTTCGTTCAATCTTACAAATGGAACTATTTTTGTGCTTTCTTGTTCTCATAACTACTTCGCCATAGTAACTATAATCCATTGGTTGTCAAAATGTACTCCTCTTTCTCTATATATATATATATTTTTTTCTCTTTTGGTTTTCTTTTATGTATATGAACTCGTATATGAATATTTGTTGTCTTTTTTTGTCTTAATATGTCATCCTGCATATCAATAAAAATATTAAAAAAAAAAAAAAAAAAAAATGGCCCATAGGAATCAATGGATATTGCGAATTCGCAATTTGGAACTCGCAAAATGTTAATGCATTCCATGGGTGCAGGGGGGGTCCAAAGGAACCCCCCCTGCACCCCTGAAATGTATTTTAAAGTGCATGTTACACACACACATGTCCTAAGGACATGTGTGTCTGTAACATGACAGTGTTTAAAAATGCATCTTTGGGCATTTTGACACATTTATGCAAATTACCACGAGGTTCAACCTCGTGGTAATTTGCACCCCCTATTTGCGAAATCGCAATTTTAAAAATAATCATGCATTGCTTTTAAGGAATCGCAAATTTGCGATTCCTTAAAAGCAATCGCATTTTTGGAATTCGCTAAAAATAGCGATTTTTTGCGAAAATGCTTGATGCATCCCAGACACCTATTTAGGAAGTGCAAACGGCCGAATTTTGCGATTCACACCGTTTGCACTTCCTAAATAGGTTGATGCATCTAGGCAATAGTGAGGAAAAACAAAGCGGAAGTTGCCTTATGTACTTCGAATTGAAATGCCACTGGCGTAAGCGCTTACCCATCGAGTTACCAAGTTAGTGCATGTGCTGTATAGATGCAAATTCTTTAAAAATGGGTAACTAGCTTCATTAGTTTCTTATTTCTAGGTGCATAATCGGATAAGCATACCTGGACTGGCCATATCAAGCATTTTCATCGCAGACTGAGGGCTGGTTCCACTGCGTTTCTTGACTGCATCACGTTCTTTATTTACAAATAATGCAAAACAAATTATATCAAAGCATGCTTGTCAGACCATGTTCGCTTCAAAACAAATTAGTTTTGCATTTGGTTAGTTCCTGTATTCTGTAGGGTTGCTCTGAACAATGCTGACCTTGACCAAGATAGGGGAGTGGAAGTGTGAGGGGTTTGCTGTTGCCTGGCTTAGAGACTCCAGTACACATATGGTAAAAACCAATAGCGGTCGGTGGTAGGAGTAGCTTCTGGGCAGTGACGTGGGGAGGGGGAGGGGCAGGGTGGGGAGTAGTAAACTATGGATTACGGAGGATTACAGGTAAGTAAACATATAAATCAATAAAATGAATTTCGTTGCGTGCACTGCATCGCATTTGTGGACGCAGTGCCCGCAATGAAATTCATTTTATTGATTTATATGTTTACTTACCTGTAATCCTCCTAAATCCATAGTTTACTACCCCCCATCCTGCCCCTCCCCCTTCCCATGTCACCGCCCGGCAGCTACTCCCACCACCGACTGCTACTGGTAAAAACTTTAAAAAAAATCGGAACGCTGTATTTCTTTACTATGTGACATTTGCTCCACTGAACGACAATTTTTAGAATTAATTCTAATCATGAACTTAGAAACATTCTTTACCCCTCTACTAATCTGACGGCAAGGCTATTAGTGTATCACAAGGAAAGTCAGTTGTCTTTTGTCTCTATATGTGTGCTTGGGTATTACCATAGACTGTGTAACAATATAGTTTTGTTTTCTGTGCAGCTGTTGTAAAGTCATCCATTGTGCCCTGTGCACCCCCATTTTTTGCTGACTGGTACTGGTTGTGACAGCCCTTTGGATGTACCTTGCTTCAAGAGGATCAAATAGTGGACTTTCTGCAAGCTACTGGTTAACAGTTCTCACTTGGACCCTCACAACCAAGAAACCTGTGCCTGTCCAGTAGATTTGTAAGGGTTTTGTCCAGGTGCATTATGGGAATTGTGATCCCATACTTTCAAGGAACATCTTGGAAATTCCAGACACTTGGATTGTGTTTTGGACACTTCCAGAGTTTGACTGGGAGCGCCCTGAAAAGCAAGCCGGCTCACCCTCTGCAAATTAGACCTGGTGGAGAGCATTGACGAACCCCTGCAGAAAAAGCTCCAGAAAATGTTCTAAGTACAAAGGTAAGATTTTGACCGAGGCCTACCACGAGGGGTATGCATGCAGGGCTCCGTCAGCCTGAAACGTTTACTTTGTACTGGTCACGCGCGACCAGATGTCCTAGAGAGGCACTATAAGTTTCTAAGTGCTATATAGTGCTAAATCTTTAAAAATGCATATCTATGGTTCCTTTCATTGGATCTTTGATATTTTGGTGTCATTCTAAAGCTACCCATATGTCCTATTTTCATAAATTGTTATAGGAGTTTTTTTGTGCATTTTGTCTTAATTGTTCATTGTATAGCTGTGTTTAAATGCTTCACATACCTGTCTCGTAAGTTAAGCCTCCCTGCTCGCAGCCAAGATACCAAGGGTTGAGCATGGGAATCATTTACTGAGACCTGTAATTATAGACTGTGTTAGTGGCCTTATTGCCAGTGGTAAATGCATCTTTACCACTACTAATAATCCACATTCCAACAGCAGCACACAACCTAAACTGAAGCATTTCACAGGAGGCATTGCGAAAAACGTAATTGTCTATGTGGTCAAGTGAAAGCCGGCATAGATGCAAGGCTTCCTGGTTTTACATTGCGCAATTTGAACACTACATGGTTATCTTTCCTTTTGACCATTGTAGACCAAAGCATAATGCTTTCTTTGTGTTTAATTCTTTGAGACGCAAAATTAGAGCACTGTGTTAATACATTAATTCTATGCATGTTCCAAAAGGATTGTGGAATGTGATGTTTTAATGCAAAAGCTAATATGAAAACCAGAGCTCTTACCCTTGGTCAGTGCATTAAACCCCTTGCTCCAGGTTGCTAAAAGTCTTTATTCATTGTCATTCAAATGTAAATTAATTCACTACCAACTGCTCACCCATCCTACTATTCATTCATTCATTATTGGAGCCATACAGTCCTATCTAAAATCTCCAATCTCCACCGACTGCTACTGGTAAAAACTGTCATTGATTGGAGCACATTCTATAATGAAAGATGTGGTGTAAAACACGCCACATTTGCACTTTTTTCAGAACCCCTGCAAACCCCGATTGCAATGGTCCGGCTAGCTTGCTGCTCTTGCCCACAACGTGCAACACGAAGGCCACGGGGAGAAGTATACAGCAACATGCGTTCTTTATTAATTACATTTTTAGCAAAAGGTTTCATCATCGTCATTGCAAGTCATTGCAATTTGACTGCTGTAAAAAATAAATCAATGTCCAGCGTAACTAATTATGATCCCTTTTTTTAATTTGCGCTTTTTCAGATGCGTCGAAAGATTTTGCATTTTGTTCTAGAATAAAATGCTTAACGGTCTGCATGATATAGGTATTTCACTTCATCGGAAAATCCCATTCCAACTGATGAAGCAGAGACGTCATGCTTTCATGCCAGAATGTGTTTGCGCCTTTAAACACCCAGCCTGTTACACTTATTAATTCATAGCTTTCAGACTCAGCGCTTCAGAGATGTGAATTCATAGACATCGAGTGAAGAAGTGACTCATACAAGGCAAATGGCCATAATTCGGTCTTTCTGTTTGTTAATGGCATTGCGCCTTTCCTCGTGCAATAACTAAGCTGTCAGCTTTACCGCCATGGGCCACTTTGAACCCAGAAATCCATTTTCGCTGACAACTCCGTGGCCTTGATTGAAGTATGCCGAACTATTTTTACCATGCAGTTTGGTGATCCGCAAGTACATTTAGGAAACAGCGGTGTTCAAAATGCAAAGAATATAAATACATTTGTGTAAACTCCAATTATGTCAAGAGTGGTGTGGGTCGTGGGCCACTCATACGTGAGGCGTGCCGCGGACGTATTCAAAGCAGGTGACATGATTCACATGGCTGGGGAATACGGGTACAGGGTGACCTTCTACGGAAGGGGCGGGCTCTGTATTGACCAGTTTCAAACTTTCATGGAGGGTTTGTTAGGGCGGACAAGGTCACCGCCAGCTATAATCATAGTGCATCTTGGGGGCAATGATTTGGTGACCACTGGTCGACGGGTACTTCTCGAGTTGATATTGTCCACTGTAAGTTGGTTGGCGAGAAGGGTTCCGGGGTGCACGATTGCATGGTCCCATATGATTCCACGAAAAGTGTGGCGGGGTGCTAATTCTGTGTCTGCTATAAATCATTCGGTGAAGAAAGTAAATAACAAGCTTGGTAGGCTGTTCCGTACAAGTACATTGCATTCGATTCCTCATGGATGTATCGGGGGGACCATATGTATCTATAAGATGGGGTCCATTTGTCCCGGGTGGGGAATTCTTTACTCATAGGAGACCTCGTAGCCTGGTTAAAGAGTTTACAGCATGACCTTTAGGTAGGAGTTTTGTGGGGGGTCCGGATAGCCGGTCAACTATCCGGCCTGTGGCGGTAAGGTCATGATCGGTGAGCAGTAATTGGAAGATCCCTAGGGGGGGGCGTCACCCATTATGGATGGGAGCGCCCGGGGGGAGGTGGCCATTGGCCCCTCAATGGGGAGGCAGTCCCTTCTAAGGATGGGACGCGGAAAGGAAAGGGAAGGCGGTCAAGGCCCCTCCCTGGATAGGAGGGGCTACGGGCCCCTCCTGGGGATTTCCCGGGGCCAGGACATCTGCGACGGCAGATGTGGTAAGTTGTGTGGGGTGGGGAGGGGGGTCTACGCTACCTTCTAGACACCTCACACGAGTCCTCGGACGACCATTAAGATGGCGTCGAGTTAACAGGGGCCCCCGTCAAGTCAAGGGAAATTGGTATGTGCACATGAGGTGCAGTCCTCTGTGCGGCCGCCCCTCACAAGTGAGGGGGGAGTTCTGGTTTAGGGATCTGACACCGGTTACAACCTTGGCGTTGGCCCTTAACATTAGGATGTACAATTTCAATTTGAAAATGCATTTGTAGGATGTTAGTATCGGCTAGGAGAACCTTTGTATTAGAAATGTGTGAAGGTCAGCCAAAACATCGTAATGTGGAAATGAAATTGTACATGATATGAAACTGTTATTTTAATGTTTTAATTTTGTTTCATATTTTAATAAATACAGCCGGGAGGGTAACTCCCTCCCGCCTTCCAAAAGTTCAGAACCGTTTCCGTATTCCCATTCTTGGGGATTGTGTTGAGAGGGGGTGGCGGGTATCTCAGCCATATGGAAAGGGGCAACCACTCGGTCCCCCCGAACGTATGGTGGAGTGCCCCGACCCCCCCAGGAAGCCATCTTGGGCGGGAGGCGAGTCTCGGCTGGTATGCCCAAAGCGGCGTAGCCGGGGCGCGCTTTTTCCCGCCCTAGAGTGGGTTGTCCTAGACACTGAAGCCGCCAGCCACGCCCCCGGAGGCGGGTGGAGGCGGGTTTACGCCCGCCCGAAGAAGGATAAAAGGAGCGACAAGCCAAGGAAGCATCCTCTTGTTCCTGTGCTCTGAAGCTGCACCTCCCCGCTGCACGTGAGCTCGAGACGGAACGAAGAGCCAATTTTTGACCCACCCACCTGTGGAATTTTAGTTTGCGATCTGAACATCATCTGCGCCAGCTTGTCACCTATGTACTACGTGCACGGCAGCCATTTTAGGTCACCTATGTACTACGTGCACGGCAGCCATTTTAGATATCATGGTCTCCCTGTCCACGATCGATCGCCAGCGCGCCCCTCTGACCCAGCAAGCATCCTCCGCGCACCCTGGCTCCCCCTCCCTCCTCCTTATGAGCATGACCCCTCTGCACGACCCTGTCCTTGGGAGTCACGCCAGCGCCTGACCAACACCTCCTCTCCTCCCATGAATGCCCCTCTGTTGATAAACCTCCCCTCTGCGCTGGATTGTCCACGCAGCATGAATACCACTCCATTGATGGCCCCTCACCCCGTGTCCGACTGTCCACACAGGTCCGAGGCCACTGCCTAAGCCGGGAGATATCATTTACTGCCCCTTATTGTATGGGGTCGCTCTCCTTCAAAGGACCCTCTATTGATCCGGGCCTCCCCACCCCCTGTGATGTGATCAGGCGCACACATCCTAAGACTCGACGGAACACTCAGCTGCGTGATGACCCCCTCCTCTTATCAGCAGGTTGAGGACCTCTATTGTGAAGGTATATGGGGGTGGGATTAACACGAGGATTACGGGGATGTCTTTTCCTTGCTTTACAAAGTCCTGATTGTAATAAAGGAAGGTCACATGCCATAAACCAGTGTATAAGAGGCCAGGCCTCCGAGAGGCTGTTAGAGCACCTCGAGACGATACCTTGTTGTCTGATCTGATGTGTTCTGCTCCGTCGGAATAAAACTTCTGTTTCCTGCCTTCTGGTCTCCGGCGCCTGCCTCATTGCTTGGTAAACTTGAATGGTACATGGGCGGTTAGCGCCGGGCAAATCTTGAGAAAGGTCCTAGCCCTACCTTTTTCCACAATTGGCGTCCCAAAGCGTGGGGCCCATCAGCGACACGTGGATCCAGTGGGAGAGGTCCCGATGACAGAGTGAACGACTGCAACGATCGGGAAGAGCTCATGTCCGATAGACCCTCGTCTGACAGCCGATTATCCGACCTTCACTAGTTCTGAACAGACCTCTCTCGAGTGATCTACGGTCCTGACTGGGAACCATCAGGAGTGCCGCGAACATCACGAAGGAGAGAGGACGATCGGGCGCTGGATCCAGAGGACAGGAAACCGTCCATGCGGTCCGGGTAAGGTCGTGTAAACACGACGAATTGAGGAAAATTGTTTTTGTTTGGATAATACTAGTATTACGCTTTGTTGAAACCTCTGGAGATTCACTGTCTGCAAATGGGGAAAAACAAACAGGCTCTCTCTTTGCAAACAGTGAAGGATAGGTAACGCAGACTTTTGTCCCCGTTGTAATCCGTCGTGCCTATTTTCCTCCCCCACTGTTTCCCGAACTGTCGTTCGTGGATTATTGTCTGGAGATTCTTTGTTTGCAAACAGGGAAGAACAAGGTCTCTCTTTGCAGGTAGAGAAAGAGTGGGTAATGATAACTTTTCGTGCCCACTTATTCTCCCCACTGAATTGTTTTGATTGACCGATTGTTCGGTATTGGTTCGTTTGAGGTATTCACCGCCGGCAAACAACGGAGAATAGAAATATTCTGTCTAGTCTTTGCCCGCCGTGATAAGATAGGTAGTGCAGACTTTTTGTCCCCGGTGTAAACCGTCATGCCTATCTTCTCCCCACTGGTTGGTAGCCTGTTTAGCCCGGACCGCTTATTAGAGATGAACCATCCAGCTCCACTGGAGGGCACCCCTAATAAGGACATGTTCACTAAGTATGGACTAGGCGCTATAGCTTACACTAGACTATGGCATAAATATACGAAAAAGAACCCTGAAAGTCAGTGGCCACTGATAGGTTCCTTTAGTGAAAATAAAATAAAAACATTAGAAATAGCGCTCCAGAAGAATAAGACCACGCCCACTATGCTCGACAGTATCGGCATGTGGCGCAAAGAAACGGAACAACGAAAGAAAAGAGAAGAAGCAAAAATAGGAAAAGAATTACGAAAGGCAGCCCACCTAGCCGCAAAGCAACTAGAAGAGGAAATAAACGAAAGAAAAGAAGCTACACAAAACCAAGAATCAGGGTCAACAGGCCAATGTCCTGTTAGGACCCCCTCTGCGCTCTACCCTGAACTACCCTCCAAACAACGGGCAAACGATGAGTTACTGTTAGGTCCCCCAATCATCTACATGCCCCCTCCATATGCTCCCAGCCAACAAAACCTGCAAGCCCCGAGTGTGAGTGAAAGTGACCCTAGTGCTAGTGCACCGGCCCTTACGGCCTCCGCACCAGCCACATTAACAACTTCGTCAGACGACCCCGAGGCTAGCAAACAATCATCAGCCAGGTTAAATAGGTTAAGCAAAGATGAGCGGGATGGGATCAACGAAATAGCAAAGACATTGGTAGAACGAAGGGAGAGCGAAGAATACACAATGAGCGTATATAATTCACATGCCGACAGCCATAGACGGCATTTCATTTTGCGATTCAGCTACCACACCCTGAACGCGTATGAAGATAGGTATCAGAGTAAGGGTCCAGCTAAACTAACAACACTGTATAGGAAGATTGATGTTGGAGATGGGACTGAACGTGAGGCGACGGAGCTCTTCATGCAAATGCTTGAGGTCTTCCGCCACCTCGCGGAACAGAAACCAGAAGCCAAGGTTACGGTCCCTGAAACAACCTCGGCAGAAGTAGCCAATACTATGATGCCTATCAGAGAAGCGGCTCCTTACTGGATCCCGCCACGGGGCCAGGGAACGAGCGATGATATTAATAATGAAAATGCAAAGGGGAGGGTTGTGTACAATTGGGTTTACCAACCATGGGACCGACAAGACATCCTAACCTTTAAGCAAACCCTGCCCGACTTAAGAAAGAACCCAACGGCATTTTATACCGAATTAGGCACAGCCTTGGGTTCGACAATAATGACTTTAGCAGATATTGACTTGTTCTTTGGGTTATGCCTGCCAGCTGATGTGTGGAAGCAAATCCGGAAGGCTGACCACACGGATCTGTTTGGACATACCTGGGACCAACTCGGTAAACTAGATAGACAGCGAGAGCCGGGGAGTAAACCAGTGAAGGACATACTGGAACTCCCAGACAAACTGGTCCAGAAGTTAAAAACCCTGGTCCCGGAAAGAAAAGTAGACTGGTCGATAGTCACGGCCTGTCGACAGAAACCCCAGGAAGATGTGTCAGAATACTTCTCCCGATTTGAGACAGTGTTCTCCGACTACAGTGGCCAAGACATGACCACCGCAACCGGACAGCACCTGTTTGTGCAAAATTATGTAAAGGGACTAACGCAAGAAGTCTCCCAAAAACTGCAGACGAGTGAGAGTAGTTGGGGGGCCTCCAAACCCGCAGCTATCCTTCAGATGGCTCAGTATTACGAGCACCAAAAGAATGAGAATGATAGGGCGTCCGAGAAAAAGAAGAAAGATTTAAAGGAAAGGGTAATGATAGCCCAGATACAGGGTATAGCGCTAGGACGGGAACACCAAAGGGGGAACTACCAATCAACCACCCCCAGAGATCTACCTCCTAAAGATCACACCCCAGCACCCCACACTGGACGTAGAGACGTTAGCAATGACCAATGCGCCTTCTGCAAAGGGCTCGGCCATTGGAAATTCCAGTGTCCGGTTCTGCTAGAAATGAATAGAAATAGGGATTCCAGGGATGTGGCAGGTGGTCCGAGGAATAGAGTACAGGGACGAGGGCACACCAACGACACCAGCAATGACAGATCAGGGAGACTGAACACGTTTGACCGTCCCCGACAGAACCAATATCAGCTGTCCGAAGGTGAACATGCCCCCGACTTTGCATAGGACTGCCAGGGGCAAGGGAGGGATCCAGTCGAGCTCTGTGTTGACCAGCAAGGTCCTTATGTCACCGCTAAGGTCTTGGGTACAGAGTCTCCATTCTTGGTAGACACTGGGGCGACACGTAGTGTGTTATCAAAACGACTGATTCCAAGGGCACCCTTGTCTGGCTCACACATAACGTCGATAGGTTTCGATGGGACGCCCTCCACTAACCCCCTGTCCGTACCTATTACCTTTGACCTAGAAAACAACATTACCGACGCGACATTTCTACTCTCCTCCAACTCCCCTGACGCCATTATGGGTATTGACTTACTGAAACATTTTCGAGCTACCATTAGGTGTTCCCCAGATGGAATACGAGTCATCCTGTACGACAACCCAGACATGCCCAGATCCCGTCCCCCACGACACATGTGCTCCATAACTGACGCTGACCTGTCCCTGCTTGACACCCTGCCTCCGTACCTGTGGGCCAAAAATGACTCTGATGTGGGGCGAATGATGATTGATCCAATTCACATAACTGTACGACAGGACGCTATGCTCCCGAAACTCCCGCAATATCGGATATCGCCAGAGGGTGAGAAGGCACTGGTAGCGATCATTCAGTCTCTGGTAGATGCAGGAGTGGTTGAAGAGGTGGTTAGCAACGTCTGCAACAGCCCGATCCTACCTATTGTTAAGAAGCAAGGTGAAGGAGATGAGAAAGCGTACCGCTTCATCATCGACTTGCGAGAGATTAACAAAGTGGTTGTACCCCAATATCCTGTGGTCTCTGATATCACCACCATTCTGACGCTCATCCCGTCCACTGCCACCACCTTCACTGTTATCGACCTTAAGAACGCGTTTTTCTCTATCCCCATTCATCCAGACAGCCGTTATCTCTTCGGCTTCACCTTAAAATCCCGCTCGTACCGATTCTGTAGAGCTCCCCAGGGGTACACTGAAAGTCCCAGCATTTACAGCCAGGCCCTCAAAAGACAGCTGGATGCCTTCCAGCTACCAGAGGGAGTGGTGTTGATCCAATATGTTGACAATATCCTGTTGGCGGCTGACACCACCTCACTTGCAACGACAGCCACCGTCCAACTCCTACACTTTCTTGCAGAGAATGGCCATAAAGTCTCCAAAAAGAAGTTACAGTTCTGCCAGCCACAGGTGACTTACCTAGGCCATCTTCTGTCCAAAGAAGGGAGGAAACTTACACCCGACCGAATCCAAACCATCCTAGACACCCCCATCCCAAAAACACAAAAGCAGGTCCGCTCTTTGGTTGGCCTAACATCTTTTTGCAGACAGTGGTTGCCTAATTACAGCCTCATTGTGAAACCATTACTCGCCCTACTGACCAAAGATGTCCCCTCCCCGCTTCCTTGGACCGCTGAGTGTCAAGCCTCCTTTAAGGAATTACGGGATGCACTCTGCTCAGCGCCCGTCCTCGGAACGCCGGATTACTCCAAACCCTTCTCCCTCTTCACCCACGAAAGGGAGGGATGCGCATTGTCTGTCCTAACTCAATCAATTGGTCCTAAGCAGCGCCCTTGTGCCTACTTCACCGCCACTCTTGATCCTGTAGCCAGAGCTTTGCCTGCCTGCCTTCGAGCAGTAGCCGCCGCTGCTGTCTCTATCCGTCAGAGCGAGGGAATTGTACTTTCCAACTCTCTCACAGTGCTAGTACCCCATGCAGTCGACACCCTCTTGAACCAGACCAAAACCCAGCACCTGACTAGCGCACGACTGACAGGGTACGAGTTGACTCTGCTTGCACCCCACATCACACTAAAGAGATGCACGACTTTGAATCCTGCCACATTGTTACCCCTGCCTGAAAATGACCCCAACATTCCTCCCATCCACGACTGTGTGACCCTTACGGACGAACAAACTAGGAGTAGGGTTGACCTCCGAGACACTGCTTTTCCTGACCCCGATGGAGAGCTATGGGTATACGGCTCATGCATCAAACTCCCAGATGGCACCACCTCAGCTGCCTATGCAGTAACGACAGCCCGAACGGTAGTTGAGACAGCCTGCATCACACAACGATCTGCCCAGGCAGCAGAGCTGATAGCCCTCACCCGAGCATGCATCATAGCCGCAGGGACCACCACGAACGTATATACGGACAGCCAGTATGCCTTCGGAGTGGTCCACCATTTTGGGCTCCTGTGGAGGGAGAGGGGATTCCTGACGTCCCACGGCACCCCGATCCTCCACGGAGATTTAGTCTCCGCCCTGATTGAAGCAGTTCTCCTCCCCAAACGATTAGCGGTGATAAAATGTCAGGCACACAAAAGGGTGACAGACTTAGTCGGACAAGGGAATGCGTTGGCCGACATCACTGCACGAACCACAGCTGAGAATAGGATGGTGACACGCATGTACATGACCAGGTCACAAGCAGAAACATGGAGTGACACAAGGATAATGATCAGAGACATACAATCGGCCAGCACCCCTCACGAGCTGACTAAGTGGGCAAGGGTGGGTTTGAAGGATGAGGAGGGCTGTTGGCGAACGAAGGATGCAAGCAAATGGTTGCTGCCCGACTCATATCTGATTCCCATACTGACAATGGCTCACTCCCCCGCACACATAGGATCTGCACCCATGATCGAACTCATTTCCAAAGTCTGGCATAACGACAAAATCCCTGACTCAGCCAGACGTCTAGTTCAGCAGTGCCTTATCTGCCTGCAACACAACCCCGGGAAAGGAACTGTAGTGCCCCGGGGAGGGTTTGGGACCCCCAATCACCCCTTTGAGGTCCTTCAGATGGATTACATCCAACTAGAGAGATGCCAAAACCTGAAGTATGTACTAGTCATTGTATGTGCCTTCAGTAAATGGGTAGAGGCCTATCCAACCCGTGACAACACTGCCATGACTACTGCCAAAGTACTACTGAAAGAATTCTTCCCTCGCTATGGCCTTTGCCGAATTTTATGGAGCGACAATGGCCCCCACTTCATAGCTGAGGTTATCCAACTAATCCTAAAGGGGTTGGGGGTAAAGCAACGATTTCATGCGGTCTTCCACCCCCAATCCGCTGGTCTAGTGGAACGCCATAATGCCACACTGAAGCTGAAACTGGCAAAAATAGTGCCCACCACTGGACTTAACTGGCCGGATGCCCTCCCACTGGCCTTGTTATCGATGCACTCCACTCCCACCAAGCACCATCTGACCCCCTACGAGGTCGTGTTTGGGCGACCGATGAATCTCTGGACTGCTCCCAAACCGACCTCCATTCATGACGTCCCGGACGTCCTACTGTCAGATTATTTGTGCAAGTTAACTAAAACGTTGTCTGTCATTCATCAACAGGTGCAGCAGGCCATCCCCGATGGTTCCAGGGGCCCCGGCCACGACATCCAACCGGGAGATTTCGTACTGATACGAAATTTCCAGCGAACCAAGAGTCTGGAACCTCGGTGGACGGGCCCCTGGCAAGTGCTGATCACCACCCGAATGGCACTCCGGGTGGAGGGGAAGAAGCACTGGCTGCACGCGCATCATTGCCGGAAGGTCTCTGCAAACCTGGCCACAACAGAAAACGTCAGCACCCAAGAAGAGCTCCTGAGCAAAGACCGACCGATATTGGACTGTTATCCCAATACTGAGGCACTCGAACTTGCAAAATTCTCTGATCCCACTGTGCCATCCAGAGAAGGGTATTTCCTGCGTCGAAAGGAGGGAGTTTCGGCTAAGTAGGCCACGGACTAAGTTAAATCTCAGAACGGTGACCTAAACACAATCAAGGGTTGCCGGGAGAGAAGCTAAACGAAGTCTGTGGTTCTGCCCACTACCGAGCCCCTTGAAGGTGATGGAAGCGCCAAATAAGAAGATGATGGAAGCGCCAGATAAGAAGATGATGGAAGCAACGGGAAATACCCAGTATAGAAATCCAACGACTGACAACCTGCACAAATCAAAGACAATTGCACTCTTCATCGTCTTCCTCTTCTGCCTCCTCCTCATGACCTCCTTCTGGATTCTGGAGGAAAGCACACCGGCTCATGAGACATTGCTACCTACTGCACAGCCAACACCCCTGAAAGAGCATCACCTAATCTCTCTGTCGCCTCAGCTCCGAGAAAGGCGCAGGGAATTCTGGAACAATTCCTTCGTGCAACTGTTGCACCAACACAACCTTGCTGCAAATGCTACGAACTGTTGGATCTGCGGGTTGCTCCCGCATGCCACTGGACACTCCATCCCCTTCATCCCTTCACCCTTCTCAGTTCACGGCTCTTGCCTCGCCTGGTTGATCCTCATGCAAGAGAGCCACAGGGACAACGCCACCTCCAGCCGGACAGTGTCACACTTCTACTCTGGGTTCTGGCTGAACAAAACAGGAAAGACCCCAGCTGCCCTGTGTCCTGCGCTCGCAGGCGCCACCTTCATCAAAGACATTCCAGCCAAAGAACGAGTCGAAGTACAGGTGCCCCACAATCCGGCCAGAACCACCTTCACTCATCTGCAAAAACAAACTACCGCCACTTTAACTGTGGCCCTGTCTGTTATCAATGTCACAGGTCTCGTGTGTCTCGAAGGCCAGGGAACGCAGCTGGTGGGGTACAGCGCCTGCCGAATCACCAGAACGTTGGACTCAGCTGAACCCCCTTCTTTTGTTGCTTCTCCGAATATGTACTTTGTGTGTGGCACCAAGGCTTACACCTGGCTCCCGAGAGGTTGGAAGGGCACCTGTTATATTGCCTTCGTTCTTCCACCCACATATGTAGCCCCTGCCAACCACCACCGGCAGAGGCGTGCAGACGACCTTGGACAAGCCGACTCCACCGGAGCACAGTTCCTGGATGCAGCAAAGGGACTTGTTCCTCTGTGGGGCCCAATGGCAAACAGCCGTGCTATCCGACACCTGACCCAGGCAGTAGAAACAACGATCAACATCACGGCTGGTATCTTTGCCAACAACACTGCGGAGCTTCAGGCGGTCCGCCTTGTGACCCTTCAAAATCGACTCGTCCTAGACGTGGTCCTAGCCGACCGAGGAGGAGCATGCCGCATCATCGGATCCAGCTGCTGCACCTACGTGCCAGACAACTCGCCTTCAGTCTACAAAGCCATCGAACACCTCCACAGACTTTCCTCGGAGGTTCACCAAGAACAGGAAGGATGGTCGCTTGGGAGTTGGTTTTGGGACACTTTGAAAAATTGGGGTTGGAAGTTGTTTTCCTTCGTGCTGATACCTGTTGTAATATTATGTGGGTGTTGCTTAGGTATCCAATGTCTGCCACCTTTGTTCGGCCTTCTTTCTAACTGTATGTGCCCAAAGACTTTGGACTTCCGAAATGAGCACATGAGCCCCCTCTATGAAGTAGAAATACATGGCCTTATGGGGATAAATCCAAACTGACAAGTTGGCGAGACATGTTAAAAGGGAGGACTGTGGAATTTTAGTTTGCGATCTGAACATCATCTGCGCCAGCTTGTCACCTATGTACTACGTGCACGGCAGCCATTTTAGGTCACCTATGTACTACGTGCACGGCAGCCATTTTAGATATCATGGTCTCCCTGTCCACGATCGATCGCCAGCGCGCCCCTCTGACCCAGCAAGCATCCTCCGCGCACCCTGGCTCCCCCTCCCTCCTCCTTATGAGCATGACCCCTCTGCACGACCCTGTCCTTGGGAGTCACGCCAGCGCCTGACCAACACCTCCTCTCCTCCCATGAATGCCCCTCTGTTGATAAACCTCCCCTCTGCGCTGGATTGTCCACGCAGCATGAATACCACTCCATTGATGGCCCCTCACCCCGTGTCCGACTGTCCACACAGGTCCGAGGCCACTGCCTAAGCCGGGAGATATCATTTACTGCCCCTTATTGTATGGGGTCGCTCTCCTTCAAAGGACCCTCTATTGATCCGGGCCTCCCCACCCCCTGTGATGTGATCAGGCGCACACATCCTAAGACTCGACGGAACACTCAGCTGCGTGATGACCCCCTCCTCTTATCAGCAGGTTGAGGACCTCTATTGTGAAGGTATATGGGGGTGGGATTAACACGAGGATTACAGGGATGTCTTTTCCTTGCTTTACAAAGTCCTGATTGTAATAAAGGAAGGTCACATGCCATAAACCAGTGTATAAGAGGCCAGGCCTCCGAGAGGCTGTTAGAGCACCTCGAGACGATACCTTGTTGTCTGATCTGATGTGTTCTGCTCCGTCGGAATAAAACTTCTGTTTCCTGCCTTCTGGTCTCCGGCGCCTGCCTCATTGCTTGGTAAACTTGAATGGTACATGGGCGGTTAGCGCCGGGCAAATCTTGAGAAAGGTCCTAGCCCTACCTTTTTCCACACACCAGCCCCTGAGGACAGCAAGTTGTTTTGAAATATAGTCATTTGACGTGGTAATTGTTTTTCTTACAGGTTTTTCTGAATAAAGTTTGTGATTCGGTATGCAATAAAGTGGATAATTCTTTACAGTATGCTTTATTAAATAAAAGTAGTTGCACCAGAGTTGATCAGTGATGTTTTAGAGAGTTCATACTTTGAATTGCTTAATGTACAATTGTCTTTCTCCTCTTTAGTAATTAGTTTGTCGTATTTATTGTTTGGTCGGGCGGTAAGGTCATGATCGGTGAGCAGTAATTGGAAGATCCCTAGGGGGGGGCGTCACCCATTACGGATGGGAGCGCCCGGGGGGAGGTGGCCATTGGCCCCTCAATGGGGAGGTGGTCCCTTCTAAGGATGGGACGCCGAAAGGAAAGGGAAGGCGGTCAAGGCCCCTACCTGGATAGGAGGGGCTACGGGCCCCTCCTGGGAATTTCCCGGGGCCAGGACATCTGCGACGGCAGATGTGGTAAGTTGTGTGGGGTGGGGAGGGGGGTCTACGCTACCTTCTAGACACCTCACACGAGTCCTCGGACGACCATTAAGATGGCGTCGAGTTAACAGGGGCCCCCGTCAAGTCAAGGGAAATTGGTATGTGCACATGAGGTGCAGTCCTCTGTGCGGCCGCCCCTCACAAGTGAGGGGGGAGTTCTGGTTTAGGGATCTGACACCGGTTACGACCTTGCCGTTGGCCCTTAACGTTAGGATGTACAATTTCAATTTGAAAATGCATTTGTAGGATGTTAGTATCGGCTAGGAGAACCTTTGTATTAGAAATGTGTGAAGGTCAGCCAAAACATCGTAATGTGGAAATGAAATTGTACATGATATGAAACTGTTATTTTAATGTTTTAATTTTGTTTCATATTTTAATAAATACGGCCGGGAGGGTAACTCCCTCCCGCCTTCCGAAAGTTCAGAACCGTTTCCGTATTCCCATTCTTGGGGATTGTGTTGAGAGGGGGTGGCGGGTATCTCAGCCATATGATAACAGGTAAACTTTGCTACTAGAGTACTTAGAAATAGTATGTACGATATGAAGCACTGTAGGAAATCCGCCTTTCGTATATAGTCATCATAGATTTTGTTTGCATTCTTTATGAACCCTATCTTTTGCAGGCATCAGAACTCAGTGCACCCCCCTCCCCCCCCCCATCCATAGTAAAGTGCTTGTACTTCCCCTTTTAACATGATTGAATTGTTATATTACTAACTCATATATTTGACTTGCCTAACAGTTCAGAGGAGATGGGAGAATGTGTGCCCAGAGCCCGTAAATTTCGTTTCACTAGTGTGATACAGTATGTCATTACGTATTGTGTGGAATGCTTGAGTAAATCTCAGATACTGGTAATTAACTTCGATGCATACCAGTTGATACTTATTTTGCACACCAAGCCTCCTCAAATGATTACCTTTGAAGATTTGTTCCTCCAAGAAGTCGATCAACTCCATAGCAGGCGTCGACATATCAGGAAGAATTTAACACCTGGGGCCTGATTACGAGTCTGGCGGTCCGAGGCACGCCAGACTCATGGTGGCAAGCTGTGGTGGCCTCCAGATGGCCCGATTGAGACTCAGGCGGTGAGTCCGCCATTGGGACCACCACCGCAGCCAGGGAACCGCCGCTCCCGGAGGTGGCATAGCGGTCCAGATGGCGCAATATGCTTGGTGGGACCTCCATGGACCCATCAAGCATATTATGAGTTTCCTTTCCGCCAGGGTTTTTGTGCTGGTTCCTGCTCCATGAAAACCCTGGTGGAGAGGAAACAAAGAGGGCACTACCGGGCCCCCGATACCTCACACCCTGTGTATGCACACAGAAGGGCATAAGTGCCGAATGCAAGCGCGCAGCGGGCGCGCCGGAGGCCTTGCCAGAGCCAAGCCCATCTGCGCCCATCCGCGACCAAACGGGACCAGGGGCCACGACCCCTGGTCCTCGCTATATCTATAATAGAGGAGAGCTGCTGGAGGCTAATCAAGGGAATTTACATCTTAGTCAGTTGTGTGTGGCCAAACTTTGTCAGGAAGGGCTGCTGAAACCCCTTGGTATAAAGCCTGGGCGTAACATCTAGCACTCGGTGCGTGATTTGTATTACGGCCTTTTAAACACACGCTCCCTACAGAAGCACAACTTAGAAGTGCTCTCCTTACTACAGGACGGAGAGTTGGATATCCTGGGAGTCACGGAAACGCGGCTAGAGGACTCCTCGCTGCCGGACTTAGTAGCCTCCATACCGGCTAATTTCACTGCAATCTTCCTTAACAGAGCAGGTACGGAGAGAGGGGGGGGTGTTGCTCTTTTATACAGCACCCGCCTGAGGGGCGAAAGAATCTACGCTGAAAGTCTTGGGGGCGCAGAGGTGCTAGGCGTCAAACTCGAGATGGGGATGGACTGTTTGATTATCCTCCTAGTTTATCGTCCCCCTTGGGCGTCACCGGACTTCTTGGACTTGTTCCTAGAGCTGGCTCAGGATGTTCGCTCACGCTACAATAAAGTGATAATTATGGGTGACCTTAATTTTCACTGGGAAAAGTCCCCGAAAGAAGGCCAAGCTCACCAGATAGATGAGGCACTCACGTCTTTTGGGTTTGTTCAACGGGTGACGGGCCCTGCACACGATAAGGGTCATACCCTGGATCTTGTCTGGATAACAACTCCAGAGCATGGCCCGGTAGTTGCACAGCCTTGTGCATGGTCAGATCACTTCCTAGTGAAGGGTAAGATCTCAGTCGACGAACAAAAGGGGAAGTCCGGAGCAGGGTGGAAGGTAGTGAGAAAATGGAAAAATATAAATGGAGATAAAATGGTAGCTCATCTCCTAACTCATCTCCCACTCAATAAGACTGAAAACAATCCAGAAGTTATCTGTAATGATCTAACAGATAAATTAAAAAAGGCAGTAGACCTCGTGGCTCCAGCACGAAAGATGAATATTGTAGACAGAGGACTTGGGGCCCCTTAGTATAACGAATCCCTTAGGGAAAAAAGAGGGCTCTACGTAAATTTGAGAGAGCATGGCGGAGGGACTATAATTTGAACGCACGGAGCCTATACGTACAGGAGCTCGCTCTCTATAAACAGGCCATTCTGTATAATAAAGCTGAGTTCTACGAGGATAGGATTGCTAAAGCTAGGGGCCCACAAAAAGAAATCTTTAAAGTCCTAACGGAACTCAAAAAAAACAAGGAGCAGAGTCCTGAGTTTACGCAGGAAGACTGTCATAAATTCCAGGACTTTTTTTTCCAATAAGATTAAAGATCTCCTATCAGAAATCGCCCTCACTCCTATTATTGACTGCCCTCTACAGATTACTCCTGTTACGTTGACGGTGAATACCCCCTTGGTCACTCTGCCCCTGATTACGAAGGACAGGCTGACAAATCTCGTGGGGCGGGTCAAGTCGGGTTCCCAGGCGGACCCTTGTCCCCCGGGGGGTTTCAAGTTAGCAATGCCAGGTATTGGGGAAGATGTCTTGATTCTCCTTAATAAATCGCTACAAACAGGGCAAGCTCCATCATCCTTTAGGGAGGCACGGCTGATCCCCCTGTTGAAGAAAACTGGGGCGGACGTCAAGAATCTAAAGAACTTTAGGCCTATCTCCCAATTACCATTCTAGGCCAAAGTCTTGGAGCAGCACGTCCTCACCTATCTCTCAAATCATCTGGAGAACAATGCCTTACTCGAACAGAACCAGGCAAGGTTTTGGGCGCATCACAGCACGGAGCTAGTGATGCTGTCCGTTTTGGACGAGTTAAGGCGTAGAGCAGACAAGAAAATTCCCGGTGCCCTGGTGCTATTAGACCTCTCCGCGGCATTTGACACAGTTTGTCACAGTCAATTGTTGTTGCGGTTGAGGGACTTTGGCATCCAGGGCACAGCACATGTCTGGCTCTCCTCCTTTCTCCAAGGGAGAACTCAGAGAGTTCAGCTCGCAGACCTACTCTCAACCACAGCGTCAATTACTTGTGGGGTGCCGCAGGGCTCTGTCCTCTCTCCTCTTTTATTTAATATTTATTTACAGCCCCTGATTTCGGCCCTCAACCAGATGGACTGCCAAATTTACAACTACGCCGACGACACCCAGATCGTCATCCAAATGGAAGATTGTCCGGGCGCACATGCGAGACTGCAAAACATCCTAAAATATACAGCTAATTGAATTCCCTGAAAATTAACCCAGACAACGAGGTGTTGCCAATCACCATCACTGGCAACCCTTGTAATGATCTGTTCTGGCCAAGAGAACTAGGGGCGCCCCCAGAACCTGCAGCAGCAGTAAAAAGCCTGGGCATCCATGTGGATGGTAATTTGACAATGCAGAAGCAAGTTTCTGCTGTGGTGGGCACCTGCGTGGGCCTCCTTCGACCACTAAGGAAAATCTCCTAGCTTTTGTCTTTTTTTACCTTGAGGCGCGCGGTATCTGCCATGATCCTAGCCAGGATGGACTATGGCAACTCGCTATATGCAGGGCTCCCTCAAAAACATCTGAATAGACTGCAAATCATCATGAATGACGCTGCAAGATTGATGTTTAAAAAACCGAGGAGAACGCATGCCTCCCCTCTCTTGCGCGAACTTCATTGGCTGCCAATCAAACAGAGGGTAATGTTTAAAGGGCTTTGCATTACACATAAAGCTCTGTATGGAAAGGCGCCAAGCTATATGAAAGCTCGCTTGGCCCCATACAGGCCTGGTAGGGTGTTGCGCTCATCGGAAGGCACCCTTTTAACCCAACCGCGCTTTAGATTGTCCACCCTGGGTGGTTGTGCTTTCTCTAATGTCTTTCCAGCAGTCTGGAATAGCTTACCAATCGAACTGCGCAAAGAATCCAATTTGTTGCCTTTTCGTAGAAAATTAAAAACAGTGCTTTTCCAGCAAGCATGGGGTGTGTTGTAATTTGATGATTGGCTGTATGAATTCTGGTATGTACCCGACAAAGCGCTTAGAGACCCAGGGGTGATAATGCGCTATATAAGTCGAAATAAATAAATAAATGACACGTGCCCCCCTGTGTGCATGCAAACCAGTTCCTGCATGACATGGAGTTCAGAGTTCTTGCTGTGCAGGAACAGTTTTTGGCGTTGCCTATTTCTAAGGGCACCGCTGTGGGAACCCCCAAAAAAGTTTGATCATGGGTTTGGTGGTGCAGCTACGCAGTGGACTCACCACTGCACCGTTAAACTTGTAATCAGGCCCCTACTGAGTTTCAAGCTCTGCAGGGTTTATCTAGAAACTAGTCCATTAGACTCAAACTTGCGAAAAAAGAGGGAGGTATTGTAAGATGGATAGCAACTATACGACAACGCGGTCATGTGGCAATTGAATAATCCAGATTGTTATCGTAGTTTGCCATCTAGCCCTTCCCCAGAACTCAGACATCAGATACACATACTTGCTTAGGGTGCTAGGGAGAATTTATGGATTAGAATAGAAGTAATTTGAAGATCTTAATAAGGTCGATCCACCGTTTCTGTTGATATATGTACCATCTTAAGGATGATTTTTTAAGAACAATGCTCCCAACAATACCAATCTTTGTTCTCAAAGTGGTCCAGGAGACAAATATTTACTTTTGCAGACACTTCCTCAGATTCAGAACACGAGCCCACTTCTAGTAACATCTTCCCAAATCCCATCCGGGCCAAAAACCTTTTGTGGAATGAGGCAGGAAAAAAAGCACAGTGGATGGAGGATGAGTCAATGTTTAACAGCCAGGAGTGATCAGGGCCCATAGAAGGGGTACAGGTGATAGCACCTGATGAGATTCTCATCAATAACTTCTTCTCGAGTCATTCACTTTCTTTGTACACGTTTTTCTACCTGCAGTTCTACACAACCCCGTTGAATTGAAGGTAGAGATTCTACAGTTTCTACGCATGCAGAGACTTCAATTATTTTTCTTTGAACAGGAAGAAAACTCAGAGGCTAATGTCTTAGGACTGAGGAATACATCCATCCTTTGCCACACACTATAGATCTGCCCCTCAAATGATTACCTTTGAAGAAACATCCTCCAATAAGTCAATCAACTCCATAGCATGAGGAGACCATTCAGAAAGAATTTAACACTTAGTGAACTTGAAGCACTCAAGGATTTTTACAGGTGTGAGTCCAATATAATGAAACCTCTAGACAAGGGGGGAGGCATGATTTTAATGAGTAAAGACTTCTATGACAAAGAGGTTGTGGGACAGTTGGATAATCCAGAATGTCATCCAACCCTACAACAGAACTTTGGGATCAGTTACACATGATTACTGAAGATAACTAGGTCAATTTATGGATTAGTCACAAGGAATTTAAATTCCTTGATAAGTACAATCTGCAGATCCCATTGATATATGTTCTACCTAACATACATAAGGAGAACTCTGCCCAGTAGGCCGATTATCTCAGGATGAAGTTCCCTTGTGGACCCCATATTGGGATCCACTGATTTCTTTTTTAATCTTTTTGTTCCTGAAACCACTGATTACACACACAACAATATGGACGTCATTATCAAGTACAAAGGTACAGCATTTAATCCCAACTAAGAGATTATATTTAGTTGGGATATAGAATCTCTTTATATTAATATACTGGAGGATGAGAAGTAAGCTGTTATTAGAGAAACTTTGGATAAGTGTTCCATGTAAGTTGAAGTCAAGTTGACTTTCTCATGATGTCCTCGTCCAATTTTGATTGAATTCCCTGTGATGCGTTTGAAGAGAAATGTCTTCACTTAACAATTCATTTTTCTTACAAGTCAAGAAAGTAGCAATTATGTGCACCTTTGCCTCTGAAATTGCTACTTTGCCAATCCATTAAAGTCCAAAATCAAAAGTGGCATTGACATATTGATGACATTTTTGCAAATTTGCACGGCCCCCTGAATGAAATGCAAATCCTCCATGAATGGCCTATGATAGGACGGTGGACATAAAGTTCATAATGGCTACTGATTATTTTAGACTCAATTTTCTGAAACTTTGTGTTAGAGATGAGGGTGGGGTTTTAACAGTAGATCCTTATTCCAAACTAACAGATAGTAATACACTCATAGACTTCACATGTGATCCCCCCAGGTCTCTAAAAATGATCTGCCCTATGGGCAGGTCTTGTGAAGTAGCAGTACTGCAGCAATAATTCTTCCATGCCCTTGATCTGTGTATTAACATATGAACCTAATGGCAAAAGGATTTAAAATTATTATATCTCATTGGAAAATTCTATGCAATTTGAATCTTCCTGTCACATTGCTTGCATTCCCATTGGACAACATTTGGTCAAAGCAGCGAGGAAAAAAAGAGATGAGGGATCTACTCAATCTTCATAATCTTTCACATTTTCAGAGCCACCACTTATGTGAGGGATGCAGTGCATGTCAATTTACAACCCTTTTCAAAGCGCTCACAATTAAGTGTATTAGCATGCCCCAAAATAATCTTTCCACATGCAACATAAAGAATATGGTCTACTGTACATCCTGCCCATGCAAGAAGCTATACATAGCTCAAACTAGCCAACCTGTAAATAATTGCATCCTCCAGCATACACGCAGAATTAAATGCCTGAATCAGAGGGCTCCACTTGTGCAACACTATGTTAGCCAAAATCACTGTGAGCATTAAACAAAATAGTCAGTGATCTATGTGGTGACCCCTGATGGAATTAGAAACCACATTACTAAGAACAGAGGCCAGATTAATCTGAAAAATCCATAAAACTACAAATGGAAATAATAAAAAAATATGAGCTATAGGCTCTGATCAGACAATAATTGATGAATGCTTGCTGTTGGGATCAGGTTTTTTTGGTAGTAGTTAAAATCTGCCTCTCAAAAGGACGCAATCAAGTTTTATACCTGGTTGATTAAAAGGAAAGCAACACATGTGATGGATCTATTGGGAGTGATGATGTGGATTGGCACTGGGTTATAGTACGCTGCTTTCCTGCCCATCTTTATTTTGCAAACCATGCCATCTCAATTTGTTCCTATTCATATTTATGTAAGTTTTGACCCTGCTTCAATAATAATAGTTCAGCCCAAACTGCCAGGTCATGTCCGCCCTGATCCAGAATCATGAGCAACCCAAGACTGGTTTCACTCTGATTGTGGTTCTTCAATTTGGTGTAGTTTGATTCTAGTAGCACAATGAGCACAGGACCCATGTTGGAGCATACCCCAGGCTACTTTGTGCATCTTATTGAAGCATACAAAACATAATGAGAAGAAAGTTCAAATTAATTTCAGCCACTAGTAATTCCTTGGGATCACATCCCAGTCCATTGTTATTTAGCAAATTATGCATTGTCAGTTTGGACCCAGCCAAATGTAAAGGAGCTTGACTCTGCTCCAATAAAAACAGTTCAGCCCAAATTGCAAGGCTACGACCTCCCTGTAATGAAACAAAGTCAACCCAACACTGCTTTCATGCTGATTTGGGCTCTTCAGTCAGGTGTAACTTGGGCCATGTGGCATACTGAGTACAGGACCCAGGTCTGGGCATAACCCTGGCCGCTAAGGGCTTCATACTGAAGTATACAAAAAGTGATAGGTGGACTGCAGCACCTGATGTGTGATCCGTTAGAGTAACAGTGCAAACATGGCTTTGGGACTAACATTGTTGAGCAATTGTAGCTGTGTGAAAACTGCTGCTCAACCTGTCACAGTAATTTTTTTGGGATAGGTCTAAACCTTACAATTGCATTTTAATAAGTAATCCCTAAGATAGCCTTGTAGCTCACAAGGCAGAGTGCATGTTATCTTAAAGTGGTCATGTAGAAATTTAATGTTAACATGTTCGTAGAGCACCTGGTTCTTAAAAGCATTTTTTTCTGTACGAAAGCTTGCTGGCCCATAGTGAAACACTGGAAATCAAAATTAAATATGAATTCTGCTGTCTGCTAGTTTCATTGAGTTCCATTTTAAAGACAAAGGGCCAGATGTACGATCGTTTTTTGCATGCGCAAATGGGTTTTAGACCCGTTTGGGCCATGCACAGACCCTATTTTGCGATTCGCAAAAATATGCGATTCAAAAAATAGTGTTTTGCGACTCGCTATAAGGAAGGGGCGTTCCCATCCTAATAGAAACCCCACAAGCCACTTAAGAATGTTTGGCGTCCGTAATTGTGGTCGCAAAACACTCACCGTTTGCCACCCTCTTTAAGAGGTTGGTAAAGCATTTGCAAATGGGAATGCAAGTGCAACATTTTTCAAGGGCAGGCAACGGTCCCAGGGACAACTACCAGCCTTTAAATAATGAAAAAGAAAAGTTAAATTTTTCTTTTTTAAATATATCCCATTTTACTTTAAGAAAAACAGGCTGCATTTTTTTTTAAACTTCTTTATTTAGAAGCAGTCCCAGACATGGTGGTCTGCTGACCCCTATTCCCAATGGGGTCGCAAATTGCAACAGCCTCATTATTGTTCATGAGGCATGCAATTTGTGACGCCATTGGGACTCACAAACAGTGTCTCAGACACTGTTGTACTTCCCAATTAGTGAGTCGCTGATTGCGAGTCGCAAATGCGACGCAATTTGTGACTCGCTAATTGGCGGGTCGTACATCTGGGCCTAGGCCATGAAGGTAAAACGTTCAACTGGATTGAACCTGGTTTTTCGTTTATCTGATCCTCGCTACATTATGGTTGACCTTAACTTGCACCTAGGTACCAATCAAGAACAACCAGATGACAGCAGGTGACGCTTATGGCTTTTGGGAATTATTTTCACAATAAAACCTCAAAAATTCCTAACACAGGTTTCACTGTTTAGATTTTGCCATTTTATTGTTATTTTGTTTATGAGAACACATTAGACATGCTAGGAAAGCACTCTCATCTCAGAAAAATGTGTGCTTCTGGCTTACTGCATAGCAGATATAAGTATTGGTGGATACCTGTCCTCTGCTGCATGCCCAATAGCTGGTATTTGAGCACAACCAATGCAGTGAGCACCATTAAATTAGTTTAATCATGCACACCATAGCCACACATTTCTTTGTGTATCTGTCACAATCTTTTCATATATATTGGAAATGGTATCTCTGGTTGGCTAAGGCTTGCGCCAAAGCCAGGCAAAGACCACCACTCAAGTCGGGGCAAGGGACTTACACACCAACGATAATCCCTGCTCACCCCCTTGTTAGCTTGGCACAAGCAGTCAGGCGTATACCGGTGGCCATGTGTAAAACATTTGTGCACTCACACAGCAAAACATCAAAGGCACACTACAAAAGAAAGTCCACACAAGGTTATATCAAAAATAGCCTTTGTATTTTCATTACACATTGGAATAGTAAACACATAATATACATTGTGCCACCTGGCACTGGGTCATATCTACAAGGGATTACATACACCTGACAGGGCCAACTAGATCACTGTCAGAACCATCACAAAGTCAACCTAGTAAATGTAGAACTTATCATACACATAGAGCACAACCAGTAACTACTGGTAACCACTGTACTTAGCATCAGCCTGTAACATAAACCACATTATGCACAGTATCATATTAGGCGCAAATTACATTCTGCGCCAACCTCACCAGCATAAACACCTTATGCAATCATCTAACAAGTCTAAACAAATTACACCCTAGCCTCCTAAGCATCACTCACATTTAGGGACATAAATCACACAGAGAAACATAATCTCACTAGCATAAACCAAAATATGCAAAACAACTTCATAATCATAAAAACCACAGTTAGATGTATAAAACAGGGTGTGTAATCTTACTACTTACATTACATTTCCTAGCACCACATAATCACATTAGGGCCTGGCGCCCTACCATCCTAACATTCCTCCTGGCCCACTGGCCATCTAAAAAGGTCTCAAATGCTCTATGTCCCAAGAGTCAGGGCAAGCTGCCAAAGCAGCGAAAGTCAAGGGTGCGCAATCTGCGCTGGCCTAAATGTGGCTGCTGCCCACTACTTGCTGGGCAGCTGAGAACATCACAGAAGTGCCTAAACGATGCAGCTGCCCACTACTTTCTGGGCAGCTGTGTCTCTCAAAAGGAGACCTGGCACCACTGTGCCTTCTGAGTGGATCCCCACTGGGACTCTCTATGATAAACATGTGCAAGACGTTGCAGCTGTCTGTGCTCTCGCAGGGCAGCTGGGATCAGCAAAAACTAGGACACCACTTTGCCTCTGGACTCAATGTGCCCCCACACAGGGGAAAAACCTGGGCCCCTCTGGAAACTCCATTAACAATAATTCCAGCAACGTTGGAGAAGCCCGCTCAGGCTCTGGGCCCAATACGGGGAAAAGCATGGGCCACTCTGGGCCCTCTATAAAATAATTATACCCTTCAATGGCAAATGCAGGCTCAGAAAACAACAGTTCCCCGTGATGGAGCAGCCCTCTGTCCAGCGGGGCTGCCTGGGAACGAGGCGCCGGAGTGGCCTCAACTTTGCACCCCCCCCAGCCAGCTCCAGTTACCGGCTCTCTGGGCGGGGACTCCTCTCCTTGTCTCGCCAGTCGGCCAGGGCTCCCAGCAGCTCACGGGAGCCCCGCTCCCTCTCCTAACTTGGGCGCATTGGCTGGCTTCACTGGTGCAGTGAGCGGGGCTTTCTCTCATTCTTGAGAGCCTCACTGGTGGCGGCTGCACTTTTCCTTTGCACGGGCCCTTCCTGGGACACGGGACTCTTACTGGCCACTCGGGGAGGCGGGGTAAGCTCCCGTCCTCTCCAGTCCATCCCGGCGTGGGGTAGGCTCCTGGACGGGTTTTCTCCGACCCCTCATGCTTCTGGCCTCTTCTGCTTCCGTCTGCCGGCCCCGCCCACAACCAGGCAGATCGCGGAGGCAGAGGTTTTCTCTTGGCGGCCGCAGCACCGAGGTTTAGGCTCCCTCTAAATAAGAAATATATTGCGGGGGCACCCGCTCCACATGGCACCATAATGCAGGGTGGACACCTGCTAGGAAGACAGTGGACACCAGTGGTCATGTGGGGTGGACACCCACCTTTAAAATAACAAAATGAGCGTGGTGGGCACCCGCCGCTTGGGGCATGACAGGGGAATCCCTCAGGCCGAGATTCCCCCATCACGTCGATCAGCCCAGCACTGCGGACCCCTCGCCCTCCTCCTTGGGGAAAATAGGAAGATCCCATGTAGCAGATAAGTCCTTGAACTCCTTAGGGAGAAAGGGGCAATACAGGGTCCAGGGAGGTAAGCCCTCATTGCAGCCCCCCTGGGCCCCAGCAGCAGCATGCCACGGCAGGAACAGCACACCAAGACAGACTGAACAATTTTATGGGGACACAGCCCCTAAATTTATATTAGTAAATCCCTTTGTGTCACAGCACAGGGCAGGGGGATTACCTGTCAGAACTGGTATAGGGGAGCTTTGGAGCACTTTGTTTTTCTCAGCTCCTCTCTCCTTTGTCAGTTGGGGGCTCAGTGATGAGATGCACCACAGGGGGCGTAGCCGGCATTGTGGTTGGAAGGCACGGTCCTATTCAGGTCCCAGGTGCTACTCCTCCCTCCCATCTACATGCAGATCTCCCTATTTACCACTGGACAGACTCATCCTGGCTCCTAGAGCCACCCACATCATCCAGCACCTGTCAATCAGAAGCCAGACATACGATTCATATCAGACAGGCAGACACAGAGTACACAGAAATGCCAACTTCTAAAAGTGGCACTTCTCCACCAGTCACCATGTATCTGCACTAACCATTGTGCAGCATTTATCCTCACAAGGTCATTCATACTAAACCCGCCCCTGCACTCCTCTCATACCAGGAACTACCAGGGACACACATATACCTCATGCATTCCGATGGGAGGGCTGGCTAGTCTCACCACACATACACAGAAAGTGCACGCACTTTACACTGGACCACAGTGCTAAAGTGCTCAGAGGCCTAAAATCACCAACACCAGGTTACCAAAAAAGGCTAGGAGAACGCAAAAAAGTTTTGAGGTGAACCTGCCAAAAGGGCCAAATCCAACAATATATAATTCAGATATACAATGTAAGAGTTTCATCATAGAATTATAAAAGTTACAAGTCAACAAAAAGACCACTGATAGTTTGAAAATATCACAAATACAGCTAACCCTTCCATATGTACAATGTGTGTAATGTAATTCTGTGATAAAAAATGAGCATGAGCAATGTTAATGAGCACTCTGTGTTCAATCATACTTTATAATGTCTACATTGGAGACACTAGATATTGACAGAATACATGGAAGAATGTGTACCAGGAGACATAACACAAATATCATAAATCATAAGTGATCCACATTCTACATTGCTATTCCATTTGAAACTCATGTATAAAGCAATACATTTTACATCAACTTGAATGAGAATATATGCTTAAATAAAGATGAATGGCTTTGTTTAATTCTTACCTGAATTTGAATATATGCTTGTACAAAGATGCGTGACTATGGACAGTTTCCTTAGAATTCGCTTTGCTGGCTATAATACTGGACAAGCATCAATACTGATTAAATTTCTTCCGTACTAGCATCCACCAGTGGGGGAAGCACTGACGCTCCCCTGTCTGCTTCCCTTCTTGCCGCCCCCTCCAGGGATGGCAGCGGAAGTGCTCCCTCTGCCCTCCATCCCCCCCTCCACGTCACATTATTAGACGTTACTCGATGTGCAGGAAACCATTCGTTTCCAGCGTGTTGAGGGAAACATGTACGTCTCTCCTTGGGAGGGGGAGTTTGTACCAAAGAGGCATCGATGGAAAGGAAAGGGTTTTCCTTTCCTCTGATGTCTCTTTGGAGTGTTCCTGCTGCACGATCAAGCATGGGTCCACGAGCGTACAGCAGGAATGCCTGCTAGCCACCAGGGATTTTTTTTGGAGTTTCTCTAAATGGCAGGGATTGGCCCCTTGGGAAAGGTCGCTCCTCTTTGGGGAAGACTTATATTGCCTATTTCTGCCCCGCCCCCACCCTTGGGGGCATATCGTTTTTTACTTTTTTTGATGTTGGGAAGCGCCCCATGGCCAAGGGTTGCTTCCCTTTATGAGTTGATTATTTTGCCCATTTCTGCCCCCCTTGGGGGCAGATCGGCCTTATCTTTGCAGTCCGATCTGCCCTCAAGGGCAGCATAAACCAATAGACACCAAGGTTTATTCAGAGTGGTGCTTGGGGGAGCGACTTCTTGGGCACACCTTTATGGGATGATTATATTGTCCATTTCTGCTCCCACTGGGGGCAGATTGGCCTTATGCTTTTAGGCCCATCTTCCCCCAAGGGGGGCAAGACGCAACTAGACACAAGGGATGTTTTTTTCAAGATGTAGTTGTTGTTGAGGAGTGGTACAAAAGGGGGTGGTGATGGACGGAGCATCTGAATCAATCAAACATCACAGCCAGTCAAAAGATCTGGGTTTAATCCATCACCGTTCTTTAGCCCACTCTGCCACCCCAGTTTAGACATGGCTATATGCAAATCAGTCTGACCCTGTGCCTCATGGGAACAGTCCAGCCGAACTGCCAAGCCATGTCTTCCCTGGACCGGAAACAAGCTTCCGAGGACCGGTTTCTGGCATTCCAGCCGTCTTCAGCCCGGCTTGCTTGGATCGAGTTGCAAAGTGAGCAAGGGACTCACGTCAGAGCATACCCTGCCACACTTATGGCCGCCAAAAGCGGTACAAAAGGGGGTGGTGATGGACGGAGCGTCTGAATCAATCAAACACTCACACCCAGTCAAAAGATCTGGGTTTAATCCATCACCGTTCTTTAGCCCATTGGATTGTAAGGTCACCCCACAATCATCCCCCATAAGTATGCCAACATGAATTATGCGCCACTGTAGGATATTGCCCATTTGGGAAACACTACTCTGGCATGGAAACTAATCAGATCCCTGGCCACTGTCACTGCCCTCATAGGTATTGCTTTAGGATGTCTTGTGACATGGCCCACCACCACTAAAATGAAGCTATGACCTGAAGCAGTGGAGCGGAATATAAGGTACCAACAATGTTAATTCCCACCCGCTCAAATGGCATTCCAACCACAGGTAGTGGAATAAAGGGAGGCTTGGCTTGCCCTCCTGTCTTGCCAATGGCTTGACAGGTGGTGCAGGAGCGGTAGAACTCCTTTACCTATTCAGGCATCCGAGGCCAGTAAAATTGTTTGATTCACCTGTAACAGGTCCTGGTCTGCCCCAAATATCCAGCCAAGGGAATGTAATGGGCTAGATTTAACAGGAATATCCTTTACTGTTGGAGAATATCGAATCTTGTATATGCTGCAGGTTTTAGGTCTCTATCTTCACTGTACAGGACACCTTCCTCCCATAAGATACAATAGGTTCCACTGGTATCCCCCTTTGCATAGGTCTCGGCCTGGCATTTAAGGCCTTTAGGAATTGTGTATGTTTGCTATCTTCCTACTGTAGTGTAGTTCCTATCGGCCACATGCATCATCGGGACATTTTGCGATTCCTTATTTGTGAAAAATAGGGAATCGCAAATAGGGAATCGCAAAACGAGATGCATCAATTCATTCGCATAATTTTTGCGAGTCGAAGAAAATCGCCATTTTTACCGAATCGCAGGATTATACGAATTCTAAATTGCGATTTCGCAATTCCCATTGATTCCTATGGGCCAAAAGGCCTATAGGAATCAATGGGAAGGCATTGACATTTTGCGAATTTCTATTAGCAATTCGCAAAATGGTGATGCATTCCATAGGTGCAGGGGGGGTCCAAATGACCCCCCGCACCCATGAAATGCATTTTTAAGTGCATGTTTCACACACACATGTCCTAAGGAGATGTGTGTCTGTAACATTACAGTGTTTAAAATGCAATTTTGAGCATTTTAAAACTTTTTCGCAAATTACCACGAGGTTCACCCTCATGGTAATTTGCACCCCCTAATTGCGAATTCGCAATTTAAAAAGCAATCATGCATTGCTTTTAAGGAATCGCAAAAAATGTTTGATGCATCCAAAAAAGATATTTAGGAATCGCAAACGGCCGAATTTACCGATTCGCACCGTTTGCGACTCCTAAATACCTTGATGCTTGTGGGTGTATATCCCTAATAGGCTCTGCGCACTGGAATAATATGCACAATATATTTGACATAGGACTGAGGTCAGTATGACTCTATCAAGTACATTAAACTTAATTGTGTGTGCCAGCTATCTCAGAGGTCACTAGAAACTTTCTCGAATAGACAAGAAGGAATTCGTCTCTCACAACCGCATAAACATGACAACTTTGTTTCCCTTAGAGTTGGAACAATATCTTCAGAGTTGTGGAAACAATAGATAACTATTCCACTCAGTCAATTGTGCATGCTTCGTTTCTGCAGAGTTTGCACAGAAATAGAGAGACGGCGTTTCAATAAAAAGTCTTCTTTCTCATGCAAGAGATATGGGCTGCTAAAATCGTTGGACAGAATGCGAAGTGTAATGTGTATAGCGTAAACAGTAATATAAAATAATACTGTAATAGCATTGTCTGTTGCTATGACATATATAAAAATGCATACATAAATAACACAGGCTAAAATACTCAACTGGGCCTTCTAAAATATGCCTACCCCTGTGTATCTAACCTAGGTCTAGTACAAGGGAAGAAGTAGGTGCTGTCTTAGTTATAATTTAGTTTTACCAAGAATTGCCAAAGGTTTCTCTAGGTTCTAATCATCTCCATACCTTAGAATGAGAGAGGTTGGTATATCTTTCCCGGGACTCGATTTCCCAACACCCCGCAAGGGGAGCCAGAAACACTAGAGCTGGATTCTCGGCATGAGGATGACAGCTTCTGGTTAGTTCTTCAGCTGGGGAGTTGAGAACAAAACTGGGTCTTGACTCTAAACCAGCAAGGCTAAGCCAAATCCTGCGTAGTTGGACACAGACAAAGGATTGTCTGTGTCACCACCTTTGGCCCCAACACACACCAACTACGCAGGATGGTAATGCAAAATTGGCATTTGGTCAAAGATTTGCACTGCAACTTACAGGAATTACCCCTTTTCGCATACAAAAAAGAGAAAAGTGTGGCAAACCACATTGTGCGGGCAGCTTTGCCCCGGGAACCAAAATCGACACTAAGAGGAATGATGGGATTACCTCCAGTGGTGGGACACCACAAATGTGAAAATTGCACTTGCTGTGGTTCAACAGAGGAAGGGACAGTTTTCACCTTTGACAGTACTCACTGGAAACACTTGACTTTTACTAATTGCCTAACAAGGAATATCATTTATGGGATTTGGTGCCCATGTCCAAAATTATACATCAGAAAAACCACACAGGAAGCATGGCAGATAATTACTCAGCACAAGTCAAGAATACGAAGACAGGTACCCAATGCGCCATTGGTCTAACATTGGGGTTTGCATGAACACAAAGAAGAAGATCTACGTTGGAGAATCATCTCGAAAATTGAACATGACCCACGAGGAGGTGATGTGGAGGCTAGATTGGCACAACAGGAATCCTTTCTAATAATGAAATACAATACCGCCAGAACAGGTCTAAACGAAATTTCAGAAATCTTCAAAGGCACTCCCTGACAAAGAAGATACATTTTGGTCTCGTATTAACGACCTGTTATCCAACTTTTGGGACAATTCTCTTCTTTGGTAAGTTTCCAGTGATAACATCATATACAAACCAACACAATCGACGTGGAGAACTATTATAATCTGTGTCCAAAGGTAGGACTAACCCCATTGCCCTGGGACTCGTAATACCAACACTTCTTCAACGTAGTCAAAACTATGCATCTAGGACTAGTGCTACCATAATGCTTTGTGCTGGTCTCAGCCCCGCGATCAGAGCACATACGTCCTCCTAAGATACAGGATTCCAACTTTATTGACTGATGACAGAAGATACATAAGACACTACCGACAAAGTAGGGACATGTTCCCACTAGATATAACCAACAAATTTCTTTTGAAACCAGGTGGTTGACAATACACGGTGCCCGTTAAGCGGGACCATTAATAAAGTTGGAAAATATTCAATGGTGCGCTTTTCCTTTAAGAACAAGCGTGGTCATATGACCACGCGATGTCTCAGACAGAAGGGCTTGTCGGAAGGATCATCAGTAGGCCACATTGATTGTGCCAGAAGACGCAGTAAAGAAAAGTAAGGACCCGGTTTTAAATATGGACTGTTTTTCTCCTCTAATAATATTGTTGAACAGGCGTGTCATTAGTCTCCGCTTCAACTTTTCCAGGACGCAGCCTACTCGATTAAGGAGGTTTGAAATCCGTTGGCCGATTGAAGAACACGCCTTGTTTAGCACCAAACCCGGCTAAACGATCACAATGCCAAGACCAGGTAAGCTTTGTGCAGCTAGGGCTTGACAATTGAGTGAAGTGCCCATCGTTATGGTTAGACATCAACCATATTGTTGTATTCCTTTTCTGTAGGCACCCCAATCTAATATACCACGCTTGTAAGGTGAGTGCAAGTTCGCTTACCTAGCCCATTTCGTGTGCTCTGTATTGGAAGGAACAGTGTGTCATAAGTATGTCCTTCTCTGTCTTCAATGTGTAGATAATTGAACAAAACCCACACCCGTCCCGTGAGACACCCTTTACAGGATTTATAAGGTAGGCGGTTCTGAGCCGCAGGTGGCTGTGTATGAGAGTGAATACGTTTTCTGATAGACTAGGGAGTTTAACCTGGTACATATGTTATTTGTCTTGTAGAAGTCTTGTTGGTCCTGAGGAGAACCCCGCAATACGGGGTTCGAAACGCGTCGATCTCTTTTGGTCCATTGTCAACGATAAAAAGATTAGAAGGACTTGATTAGGACATAATAAAATACATTCTAACTGATTTTGTTGTTTGAACATATGTCATAGAAAAAATGTAGGCTACATCAAATTATTCTGTTTAATGAAGCACTTCAGTTGACATTGGCCTATACCTCAAAGGTATATGTTGTTTGTTTTTCGAATGTGAGTTGAATGTATGTAGCGAGAAAGGTTTGGTGTGGATGTGTTGTATAGTTACAAAGAAATTGTTTTTCATTGTAAAATTTGTTTTAACCTGTATATATTTTGTATATATTTTGTATATGCACAAGAAATGTCCTTAAAAAATGAAAAAGATTTTGACTAGTAAAAAATGACTAAAATAAACTAGTGACGTAAGTTACAACAGACTGGTATGTTTTGTTCATAACAGATCTTAGGTAAATAGGAATTCAGTCAGCCCAGTACTGGCAGTTGTGTCGTTGTTTCAGCTGGGGAGTTGGCTTCCTTTGGTACTTGCTGTGGTGAGCTGCGTCATGCAAGAAGGTAGTCAAACTGCACCGAACCAGACAGTGCTTTGCAATAGCAAGTGAAGGTATATTTATACCTTGAAGGTGTTTAGGAATGCCAGTATTGACCTTAGAAATTGGGCATACGAACATCATGAATGAACCCCTAAGGAATAGATGTTCATGCATAATAAATGTGTTCTTGGAGAAATCAATATTCAGGCAAAGGGAAGTCCCAAAAGCTTAGGAGTCTGGTCTTCCAAGAAGTGGGTGTGTTGTAGATGAATGGATGTAAGTAGCCATGCCTATATTTGGGTAGCATGAGCTATGCCTACATAAGGACTGGATTTCTATGCCTATATAAGGGCAATATGAAATATACCTATATAAGGGCATGAATCGGGAAATGCATTTGGAATCTAAATCGAAACACCCACTCCACTTTCGTATGTACGACATTATTAAATTCTAAACATGAAAACATATCTAAATTGTCTATACACACGAAGTGCCAAAAGCATGTTTCAAACACATTGTAAATAATGTATCAAAACTAGTTGTAAGCATAAAATTGCATTGGTGCTGTACACATTAAAGTAATCTTTCATTCTAATCAAATGTAGACATTTGAAATGCAAATTGAATGAATCATAAAAATATACATTTATGAAATGGCTCTTAAATATAGAAGAGAAAAAATGTCCGAAACCATTTCATATGGCAATATGGCAGCCCTCAACTTTGACAATTGGATCTCTGAGACTCTTGACCAAGTTCTTCCGAAAAGCTCTCGGCAAGCTATAAAAAGATCTAAAGTGGCTCCTTGGTACTCTCCCTCTCTCAGAACTTTGAAACAAGGATGCCGCAAAGCGGAGAGAGCCTGGAGGAAAGATCGCTCTCAGATGAAGGGTTCAGAGTACAGGACCACAATTAGGCACTATAAAAATCAAATAAAAATCGCCCAAGCAGAGTTCTATGGAACTAAAATCACTCAGGCAGTGAATGCTCCTAGAGAAATGTTTAAGATCGTAAAATCTCTAATCTCTCCTCCCCCGGAGCTTCCAGCTGCGGATGGTGCGCAGGCTCGTTGTGATAATCTTGCCACTTTTTTCTCTCAAAAAATCCAAACAATATACTCCCTGTTTCCAACAGGGGGGAATGACCTGGGTCTGACTTTTATGTCAGATTTCGACCTACCTTTGTCCTGTTCACTGGCCACCCTTCCCCTCCTGGATCTTGTTTCTTTGGATACATTGGTCCACAAAGTTACCTCTGGATCCCCGAACGACCCGGCCCCCCCACAGGCCCTAGTTAAAGTGATGGACACTATTGGCCCGCACATTTTAGACGTCCTTAACACCTCCATCTCCTCCAACTCTGTCCCAGCCCCATGGAAGTGTGCGATGGTTAGGGCCCTGTTAAAGAAACCAAATCTGGACCAGAATGACCTGTCCAATTTTCGTCCAATATCCTTACTCCCTTGGATGAGTAAATTGGTGGAAAGACATGTCAACAAGGTCTTGGTGGACTATCTGGAGTCTAACAGCCTACTGCGTGTTTCTCAGACGGGGTTCCGTCCTCAGCATGGTACTGAGACGGCCCTTCTGGCAGTAACGGAGGCAGCCAGAGCCATAATGGACCAGGGAGGAAAAACAGCCATTATTTTGCTCGATCTAAGTGCCGCGTTCGACACAGTTGACCATGCCACACTATTACATCGTCTGAAGAACATGGGTGTGTCGGGCGCGGCCCTTGCATGGCTGACCTCCTTCCTGGACGAGCGATCCTTTCGGGTGTTCGAGGGTGAGGGGGTTTCATCAAAGCATCCGCTTAGGTGTGGTGTGCCTCAGGGTTCCTCCCTGAGCCCCACCCTTTTTAACATTTATATGCAGCCGCTAGAAGGGATAGTCCACCCGTTCGGTGTGCGTATTATTACATACGCTGACGACACCCAACTGGTGGTCTCCCTGGACCATGCGGAGGGCTCCTCTAACAACTTAGGCCCCTGTCTAGAGGCTGTTGCTAAGTGGATGCACTCTTCCCACCTTAAGCTTAATGGGGAGAAAACCGAGATCATGTTATTGGGCAACTCTCCTCTGACCAACTTAATTTCCATCTGGCCCTCATGTCTCGGTGTCCCCCCTCCCCCTAAGCCCCTGATAAAAAGCTTGGGAATTTGGCTCGATAAAGCACTGGACTTCTCAGCTCAAGCCAGCAAAACTGCCTCCACCTGCGTTGGGCTGATGAAAATGCTCCGCAAAGTGCTCCCTTTGCTCCCAATCCAGGCGAGGAGGGTCATGGTGCAGGCCCTTGTACTCTCCCGCTTGGATTATGGAAATGTATTATATCTGGGAGCCCCTGCGGCAGTGGTCAACAGGCTCCAGGTCACCCAAAACTGTGCCGCACGATTGCTGTTTAACATCCCTCGCTGGCAGTCCGCCAGGAAGGCGCTAAAAGATCTCCACTGGCTCCCGGTGGCTGCCCGAGCACAGTTTAAAGCCATGTGTATTCTACATAAATCTCTTCATCGAACAGGCCCGGCCATTCTACATCCTCTAGCGTCACTCTACACCCCTTCCAGAGCTCTTCGCTCTGGAACACTGTATCTGGCAACTTCGTCCAGAGTCAAGAGGGCCAGATGGGGCGGCCGCTCTTTCAGCCATACAGCGACAAGGCTCTGGAACTCTCTGCCTGTGACCCTGAGAGAAGACAGTAACTTACAGTCCTTCAGGAAGGCCTTAAAGACCTACCTGTTTGCAAAAGCGTACTAACTACCCGTAGGTCCGACACAGTAATCAGTCTAAAGCGCTGCGAGGCCTCCGGGTAGTTATGCGCTATAGAAATGTAATTTTTCATTTCATTTCATTTTCATGTCAGATTACATACAACTGTTTGTTTGTGGACAAGGCCATTTATTGTCTCTGGAAGCATTCAAACAATTCTTGTTCTCTATGAATAGTTTTACTATAAGCAGATTACTTGTGCCAAAAAATTAAAAATACAAATTTTGAAAAAAAAATGAATCATAGGAAAAGTTTTTTGTTTTAAAAAAAATGAAGGTCAAATTCAAAGTCTCTCAGAACACTGTGTGTCAAAATCAAGTCAGTGTTAGGGCTTGGAGGAAACATGAAATCTTCTGTCTGTTGACAAAAAATTGGCTAGCACTGTAGGCGAAAGTTGGATCACCTTGTTCAGAAGATTAACCGCACATAGAAGTGAAGCATCGCCTACAGCATTGGTCGCATCAGCAATGTTCGAATCGCATGTTACTTGCACGCCAGATGTTTCCTCTCGTACCTCATCATCAGCAATTTGCGTCTGTGAGATCTCAGTGAATGCCGTCATCAGAATTGGTAGCCGCTGGGGACAACACAGATCATGGGCCGTTACCGGATCAAGCAAAATATCAACATCCGTTGGCATGACTGATGGGAGTGTTAGACAGGTATCTAGCAAGCAATCTTCTCCGCATAGCAGGCAGAGTAGAAAGGTAAGTTACAATCTTGCCAGATTGGTCTGAATGACAGAAGCCATGTGGTATTTGATTCTCGTAGACGAGGTAACCCCAAAATGTGGACGATACGCTCAAGACACTTAATCGCCAGTAGAGTTGTCTCAATGGAGATCTTGGTGTCGCTGGTGATTTGGCTTGCCATATCGTAGCAGAAGGAGCACAAATAGTATCCCTGCAATGAGTTATAAAAGGAGGGTCAGTCCGCCAAACACAGAGTGCACAAAGTTTTGAAATATTCAGAGGACTGCTTGAAAAGTTGCTAACAGTCCGGAACATACGTTCTTAAGTAGATGTACAATACCGCTCGTACCAGAAATGTTTAAGATACAACTTAACATTTCTGAGAAATGTAAAGGGCAGTTTGTATTCAAAAGGGCATGCATTTCGGCAGAAGTCCTTGAGACTTGTACATCATAGGTCTCTTTGGCCGAGGTCAGAGGCACAGTTTTTTGCAAAAGAATGGCTGTCATTCTGCTTAGAGTATCAATTTGTATAGAAGAGATGTTCAGTGAAGACCATAAAGGCGACTCCCTGACTATCTTCGTTTTTGGAAACAATACTTGCATACAGAAAGTGACCCTGGATGTCACAGTTACAAGATATGGTATACCTGGCAACATGCCACAACATGAGCTAACTCCCATTTGAAATGTTGTCCAAAAATTGGAACAATCACTGCAACTGGTGAACCTTGCAGGTGACAGGATAAGTTGTTGGAGGAACCAGCACAGGCCGGTGTAAATTAATACCCTGACAGAGGAGAGAACCGCTTAGTGCGTTTTCACAATTTGAACTGCTAAGAAAAACTTCACGCCCGCCACTAAAACATCTGTGTTTGTATGGTAAATCCCAGGATGTCTTGATGTATTCTTTACCCAACCTTTCGTATGTGCCTGCTGGTATGTGTTTTATGGTAGGGTATAGATACCTTCAAGGGATTTTGTTGCTATATAATTAAGACAGAATTTCAAACAATACTTAGCGGCCTTACACACATAGGGCCAATAGTGCAAAGCAGCAACCACAAATATTCAATCGATATAGATAAGTCACCATAAGTGATCCAAATGGAAAAGAGAGATAGTGGCTGTATATGAAAAAAGTTTGTATTTAATACTCAAAATTGAATTAAAAAAGGGTACAGAATAGATAACAATGTTATAAGAAGGACATTTCGAGAATAACAATAAAAAAAACTTCTCTATAACAATTGTATACGCTTATCTGCCTATTCACAGTTAGTCTATTAGTTAAGCAGACAAAGCGTGTGTCGACCTTTCGGTCTCTAGTCTTGAATTGTTGAGACCATCTTCAGGACATGTAAATCATATCTTGGATACCCTTCTAATTTGAAACACGAGTGGCCTAGATATTGCAGCAATCTCTGTTTTCTCTTGCTCAATAGATAAACAACTGGTAGACTGGAGTCTTGATGCCTTCAAAGCTATATATTGGTGATTAAAAAGGCGATCAATGTTGCCTGCGCAAAAAATGTCAAAGGGGGTCTTCCGTTTTAATTTGATACCTGGTAGACTGGAGTCTTGATGCCTTCAAAGCTATATATTGGTGATTTAAAGCGGCGATCGATGTTGCCCTGTATGAAAATCAAACGACTCAGTCAACGTGCGTAAAAGATGTCACAGGGAGTCTTCCGCTTTAATTTGAATCCTTACAGGAGACGAAAGGTCTGGGTAGAGAGTCCTCAGACATTCAGCATAACAGCATGCATCGGATGCAAGGCAAGGGAATGTGTTTTAGGCAATACTGCAAATGAGAATTGTAACAGGCAGAGTAATTGTTCCATGTATTATCCATTCAGTAGCTGTTTTTTCTGCTACCATAAATGGCAATCTTTCCAGTTTTTCAATGCTCAGCACTGTATAGTCTGCTCCCCTTTGTGCCAATTCGATCTGTTTATCAGTGAGATTGAATTCTGAAAACAGTGACATTGTATTTATTAAACGCCCCGCACATAGCCTGAAGAAAGGTTTTGTAACGGCCAGCATAATAGCATGATA
Organism: Lissotriton vulgaris; assembly: GCF_964263255.1. Lineage (NCBI taxonomy): Eukaryota > Metazoa > Chordata > Amphibia > Caudata > Salamandridae > Lissotriton > Lissotriton vulgaris. Next base: position 1,731,984,604 of record NC_141689.1, on the reverse strand, counting down.
GAACGTAGTTGCGACTGACCATGTTGCAACACGACCAAGTCCTGTTCCATGATGTCTTTAGCAGAAGATACTATGCTGTCAAATGAATATATCCTGGACGACAGAGTTGTTAACGCATTGTCAACTATAGAGAGAGATTTCTCTGAATTAATACCATCAATTTCCCGTATTCGTTCTGCAGTCTCTGCTTGTGTAATCTTCCATATTTTGTTATATGCAGCATATATACCAGCATATATGAAACGTTTTTGACATGGTTTTCTTGGTCCTAGCAAGAATTCCCTAAGATCTGTACCATCTTTAAGTAAAGATAAGTGTTGCTTTACATCCTTAAGTGTAGATCTCTGTAGCCAATCAAGGCAGAGCTTTCCTAGACTCTATGTTGTTACTATTCCAGGAGGCTGTCTTTGAACATATATTGGGTCTGGCCTACCCTTGTGTTTTGTTCAGGAATCTATCTTGACAGTTGTTGTTGTCTGTGGGCCAGATTAACAATTTTTTCCAATCTGGATCTATTTTGTTGTGATGCAAAATAGTATGTACGTCGAGCCCCCCCTCTCAAGTGTTATCACTCTCAGGTGTAGGTGTAGGTATGGACGGGTTGTTCATGTCTTTGATCTTGGCTAACCCAAGGCAAGACTTCTGTTGAACAGTGTCATTCAAAAACATCATTTGCTCAGAGATGATGCAGGCTCTAAACATAGCTTCTACCCCCTGCACCTGCCAATCTTTTGTACCCCAGACAGTTTTTGAGGCAATGTTGTCTTTCAAAAAGTTGAAACCAAGTCTAGACAGTTGGGGAAAAAGGGCTGCAGAATAAATCTGTTTGGTGTTTGTTAACATAGTCTTCAGTCCTGTTTTGTTTACATTCTTAAAATAAAATGATTCCTGATTGGATACATTGAACCTGAAAAGTATGGAAACTTATTCGCAAAAGTTTTTGAGTTACCCCTGGAATTGTAGGACAAATGTCTCATTGGTTACACATAAATACATTTCTAGGTGATGCAGTTTTATGGAAGACATTATTACCTCAATGGTTATAATATTACATTTTTTCATAGTCTGAAAAACCTACTAAATTTTCATGATTTGTGAATACTGCAGACATTACTAGATCTGACATCATATTATCTTGAAGTCCCAATCATCAGAAAAGGTACTAGATTAAACAAAGTCACTCAATGAAATCTTGAATAAGTGTGGAATCTTCAACAGCTCCAACAGGCCAAAAACGCCATAATCTGTTTTGTCCCAAGCTATACCATCAGGTATAGGAATGGCTGTGATGTTCACTGCTGACAAGTCTGACAAGTCTGTTTGTTCATGATGAGACAATTTGTGTGGTTTGAGGAGTAAGTTGATGTTCTTACTTGTGTGTCCATTTTAACATGTTCCATTTATCAGCATACCTAGAGTTATTACCAGAGGTAACCAAAGTAGAAGAAAAAATATTCCCAACACAATCCAAAGTTCAAACCATGGTGAAACCAGATAAGTCTTTTCCAGGTCATGGAAAAAGTCAGTTGCTTGTTCTTTGAAAGTTTTTTTTGCCTGTCTCGTTTCAGGTTCTCTGGGATCCTCAGAAAATGTATCAAAGTTAATGAAATAGCCAGAGGCAGTTCTGTAAATTGTTGGAATAGTATCAGGATTCGTTGAAATGGCTGGAACCACTTGATCACTTGTTTCTTCCTTGTAGACTGGTGTTTCATGACAAACTGTTATTTGGGTCTCAAGAAGTACAAGTTCCATAGTCCTTCTTTTCTCACAGCAGATTCTTCAAAGGTGATGAGTCTCTCAGTTTGAACCTCTTGGATTGAAATTAGAGGAGTGCGTCTGCTACTTTGTATCGGCCACATAGTGCGATTTATTCAGGTCGATAGACACGCACCTGTTCACCATTTTACCAGCAAGGGGCATCAGCAAAACTGTTCTTGATCCGTGGATTGCTATGACAGGTACTGGTTGTCTGTAAGAATGCCCAAATTCCTTTTTGTCTGCGATCTTTTCTCTGACTAGATCACCAAGCTTTGGGATCCAGACAGGCCTTGCTGGGATGGTTGTTTTTTCCCCAGTGGTGGTTGGCTTCAGGAACACGTTTCTTTGTTTAATTTTTAGTTCATTTAAGTCCTGTGAAACAGCCAAACGATCTTTGATATCTAAATTATTTTGTTCCACCACTGATGTGTGACAATCAAGGTCTGAGACCAACATTCTTGTCTCAAAAAGGACCTCATATGGAGTGATACCCCTTAGAAAACTTCTTGGCAAGTTGTTAAGACAAAATTGGACACTTATTAGATGTTTAACCCACCCGTCACCCAAACGTAATACCCTCACTGTTATAGACTGCTTTATGTCCAGGTTTTTTCTTTCCACAACGGAATTTCCCTCAGGATGGAATGGAGAAGAGTACCGCAATGCAGCGCCCAAACTGGCCATGGCTTCTTTGTAAGCCCTAGAGCTAAACGCAGGACCCTGGTCAGAATGTAGCGTGCCAACTGCGTAGGTGCCGATAAAGACTCGCAAATCTTTTATAACCATTTCGAATGTCAGACGAACGCTGAGGCCACATCCAAAGGAAACTTGTCTTAATATTTGTGGGACCGCATTCGTCCACAGGGACGTCTGTATGTAGAAAGTGTAATGCTATGTAACAATGGTGTCTGTACTGGGCTGACTATGCTGTCAGGTATTTGGTGGCGTTCTGTGCTGTGATCTCTATTGCAGTTTATTCAGTTAATGACAAAGATGTGAATATGTGCATTCATCCCTGGCCACCAGTATATCTCCTTTAATGTTAATATTGTTTTCGAGATCCCCTGAAGTATTAGACCCTCTCCCAAATGTGCTTGGAAAATCAAAGCTGCTCTTCGTTCCATGTTACTCCATCCCCCACTCCAGGAAGTTGAGCATACGGAACGCTGTGCCCATCAATTATATATGAGTATTTGAGTGGAAACTTTTTAGGTAACACTGCCCAGCTTCCTTTGCTTGTAGCTTTGACAGCCAACATTCTTTCACTGTCTATTTTCGTTTTTGAATGAGCCGATTGCACAGCCCCCTTCGCGGCTTCATCAGCCAATTAATTCCCTTCAGCGTGAACGCCATCATGTTGATGACTCAGCATGTGTATCACATGAGTTCTTGTACTCCTTCTCGTAACTGAACTACCTGATCCCAAAGCGTTTTATGCTTAATTGTGCTACCTTTTGCATCATTGAAACTGTTCTGAAGCCAATTCTATAAATATTCATTATAAGATTGAACACAATAGAAAGAATCGCACACTATGAGTGTGGGGAATTCGCGATCCGTATTTTCAAGTGCCATTTTGAATGCTTGTAGTTCAGCTCGCCATAGGTCTGAATGTGCCATCGTGCATACGACCTTTAACAATCGTGCATGCAGCACTATAAGCTTGTTTACCCCCGTAGCGGGTTGTGCTGATCCGTCAGTATAAATTATACATTCATACTGGTCTAGAGGCAGAATTTTAGTAGGCAGAGGCCATTCTAGTTTGTATTGTAGAAATGCTTGTTTTTTTTAAATAGGGATCAAAAATATATTCAACATCAGTTGCAGTAAGAGACCCATTGTATCCTTCTGGAATATAAAGCTTTAGAATTTTGAATGCTTGCTTTTGTCACTGCCTTTTAAGGCAGGTACGGGAGTTACGACCATAATGCGTTTCCCCTGTGCTAGAGCTCTTTCTCTTGCTACAGTGGTTTGAACAGCTGTCAGGATTTATTTCTGTTGATGTAAATTTAATTTCTGCTTGTGAATACAAATGTGATTTGTATGCAATTGGTACTTTTTCACCTTCAATAAAAGTTACATAGGTGAATCCGCATTGACCCGGAATGATTCGGATCACTAAGTTGCGTATGTTTACGCATGTTTGTAAATGTTTAGTTGCTAACATGTCTGTTTGGAGTGAATGCAAAATTTCTGTGTGATCTTTTTTCCAATTAATGATTTTAAAATCAGGTTTGAATAATTCGTAGAGAGGTTTAACCCTTTCTGCGTAGTTAAGAATGTAAGTTCTTCCGAAATTCAGGAAACCTAGAATCGACTGTAAGTTTTTCAGTCTTTTTGGAGGTTGGAGCAGCGCACACTTTTCTAAAAAGTTGGCTGCCAGGCTTTTGCCTTCACTTGATAGATCATATCCTAGGAAAAGGACGTTGAGTTGGGCAATTCTCAATTTCTTAAAATTGAATTCATACCCTTCAGAGGCGAAGCCCAGTATAATGGTGTTCACCCTGTTCAAGTGCCTATCACGCTCTTCATCTGTCAAATAGATATCATCGACATATGACAATGCTTTGTCATCATAAGTTTGTAGTAACACTGTTATCCTTGCTGAGAATAACCCAGGACTATTCATGAATCCCTGAGGGAGACGACAGAAGTGACGCTGTGTCCCCATTATTGAGAAAGCGGTCAAATACCTACTTTCAGGTGCAATATTTTGACCAAAAAAACGTTAGAAATATCTATTGTAGTTTTATATTTTTTACGCACAATGTTCTTTATTACTGCTGTACTGTGTGCATTTTGCACTGCAAATGTTTTGCAACAAGAGTTTAGATATCTGTGATTTAATACTAGACAATATGTATTGTCTGGTTTGGAGACAGGAAACAAAGTATTGTTCATTGATGAGGTGAGTGTTTCAATCACCCCTTGGTATTCAAGTTGTTCTGAGATCTACCTGACCTGTTTTTAAGCTTCTTGCTTAACTGGGTACTGGGTACTGCCTTTGCGCAGTTGGTTGATTTTTTATTTTATGATGAGGAGAATCCTCATCCCATCCTACATGATTTTTGTATAATGCTTGGGCTTGGGCAACTGCCCATTTCCTGGCAGAAGTATATTTTAAATGTATTGGAATATGGTGAGAGAAGGCTGGCATAATGATGTCTACGTCATGTGGGCACTCCCTGATAAATTCTGGTGGCCAGTCTTGTTCAGCCAGAAGTATATCGTAACCCTTATAAAGTCACTCCCAAAAGAGTGTTTTCACTTTTCTTGGTATGTCTCCCTCCATCCAGAGTGTTATTTCTTATAACCTATGTGGAGAACTAACCCTGGTAGCTGCAGTTTCAACTTGAATGTCCTCTTTCAAGTCCCCTGTCTCCAGAAGCCCCTTCAGTATCTGGCAAGCTATTTTTACTGCGCTGTCCAACATTGTCTGTGCCCATTCTGTGTTCTTGAGCTGTGTCCTCAAGATCCTGGGCATGTCTGATTTTTAGACCTGCTACCTTCTTTTTGGTGAATTGAGGTTTTGGTTTACTTTTCAGTACGTGTTGATTGTCTTTGGACTTCATGCGTTCTTCTTTGTTTTCTGATCGTCCTCTTCTTCAGATTTTTGTGATGAAGTCTGAAAGGAACGAGAGGAACGCATATCAGTATCTTGATACCTGTCAGGTTTTCTCAAATTATCCCTATTCCTGAGGTTATACCTCCTTGCAGAGGGCTCGTTTTGAGGAGACCTCCCTCAAGAATGAGAACGCTTTTCTTTGGAAGTTTGTTTGCTATTTTCCCACTTCTTTTTAGAAGAGGTAGGAGTGTTTTTAGTAAAGACCTTTTCAGGACTTTCAGGCGGGTGTGGTTACACTAGTTTCCCACCCAAACTGTCTTTGCCTAATTCTTCATAGGATTTTTCAATTATTCTGGCTAGTTCTTGTGGTTGTTCTGTTACATCAAATTCCCTTAATTTCTGGCAGATCGCCACAGATGGTTCTTCTCCTTTAATATTAGATAATATTATTGATGAGACCTGGTTAACAATTTTCAGTAATTTCATGCCTTAATTTAGAGCAGGCTCTGCCCCATATTCATTTTGAATCTGTTTCAGGACATCAGGTAATACCGCCATAGACAGAACACCATGAGGCATATTATCCAGACAGGCAATAAAATTATCGCCGTTGTAGCGGCAGAAAACTGCCGCTAAAACGGCGATAATGGGCTTGATAATATGCTCTATGGGATTCCAATTGAAGCCCATGTTAAATGTGAAGGACATCTAGCATGGGCTTCAATTGAAATTCCATAGATCATATTATGAAGCCCATTATCGCCGTTTTAGCGCCAGTTTTCTACCGCTAAAACTGCGATAATTTTATCGCCTGTCTTGATAATATGCCCCATGTGTTTTAGTGTAGATAGCAGCGAAGACTGTACCCCAAGTGGTGCAGTACTCCAGATGTGGTGTGATCCCCATTGGTAAACAGATTGTTAAAATTCTTGTGCTCCTGGCATGTGAGTGGAATTTCTATATCCTCGAAAGGAATATATTCATCCGGTGGATCATCTTCTTTGTAGAAGTGAAACAAATGTGTTACAGGATTTGGAATATTATCCATGAATGGAATACCTCTGTCGGGTGATATTCATGTGCCTCTATCACAAAAACTGCTCTACCACCTCTTGATGATAGGCCATGTTTTGTAAGTTTTATAGTGATGGCTTTCTTTAAATTTGGAGGAATGATTCTAGCATTCACGTCGGTTTCAGTAAAACCTGTAATGTTTAAAACTCTGTTGGCGTTGTCGCCTGTAAATGCTGTCGAGGCGTTATCCTCGTCAGCCATTTCAAAGAAAATTGCAGGGCAAGTTTCAAGGAAACAAAGATAAGGTGCACAATATTTTGGAACACTGTATCCTTCAACATTGAACAAACCAAAAAGCTAATACATAGGATTTTCGTCCTACTCAGCTATGGCAGATATTTATCCCTTACCCACTCCAGACGTCTATTGGAGTATTATGAGTAGGGGGTCTCTGAGAAAAGCACGACTGAGTTACTTCAGTATCTAGCGTTAAATTAGTGCCTTACCAAACCATTGGGCGTCATGTAGTGTAATTCCTATATCCCTAAAAGGCTCTGCGCATTGGAATAATATACACTATAGATTTGACATAGGACTGAGGTCTGTATGCCTCTATGGAGTACATTACACTTAATTGTGTGTGCCAGCTAACTCAGAGATCACTAGAAACTTTCTTGAATAAACAAGAAGGGATTAGTCTCTGACAACCGCATAAACATGACAACTTTGTTTCCCTTAGAGTCGGATCAATATCTTCAGAGTCGTGGAAACAATAGATAACTATTTCACTTAGTTAATCGTGCATGCTTCGTTTCTGCAGAGTTTGCACAGAAATAGAGAGACGGGCGTTTCAATAAAAAGGGTTGATTAAACAGTCTTCTTTCTTAATGCAAGAGATATAAACTGCCACAATCGTTAGACAGAATGTGAAGTACAATGCATACAGCGTAAACAGTAATATAAAATAATACTGTAATAGCATTGTCTGTTGCTATGACATATATAAAAATACATACATAAATAACACAGGCTAAAATACTCAACTGGTGCTTCTAAAATACGCCTACCCCAGTGTACCTAACCTAGGTGTAGTACGAGGGAAGAAGTAGGTACTGTCTTTGTTATAGTTTAGTTCTGCCAAGAATTGCCAAAGGTTTCTCTAGGTTCTAATCAGCTCCATACCTTAGAATGAGAGAGGTTGGTATCTCTTTCCCGGGACTTGATTTCCCAACACCCCGCAAGGGGAGTCAGAAACACTGGAGCTGGAGTCTCGGCAGGAGGATGACAGCTTCTAGTCAGTGCTTCAGATGGGGAGTTGACCTCCTTCAATACTTGCTGTGGTGAGCTGCGTCGTGTAAGTATACAGTAGAACTGCACTGAACTACACCTTGCTTTCCCATAGCAAGTGAAGGTATATTTATACCTTGAAGGTGTTTAGGAATGCCAGTATTGACGTAAAAGTCAGGCACATGAACGTCATGAATGAACCCCTATGGAATAGGCGTTCATGCATAGTAAATGAGTTCTTGGAGAAATCAATATCTGGGCAAGGAGAAGTCCCTAAAGCTTAAGAGTTTGGTTTTTCCAAGAAGTTGTTGTGACGTAGATGAACGGATGTAAGTACCCATGCCTGTATTTGGGTAGCATGGGCTACGCCTAAATAAGGACTGGATTTCTATGCCTATATAAGGTCAATGTGAATTATACCTATATAAGGGCATGAAATGCATACGGAATCTAAATCAAAACACAACACTACCCCTAATAATTCAGTGCAATATGCAGGTCTCTCATGGGGGCCTCTACCCCTTTAGCTTCCAGATCCTCCCAAGGTGTCACTTTCCCTTTCGACTATGGGGACTTTAAGGCCCCTCAAATCCTGCTCATACTCTTGGTTAAGAAAGCCTAGACCATTGTTTCAGAATCCAGGCTCTTTTCACTCCCCTGACATGCTGCCTAGGGCCTTGTGGCCACAGACACCCACTTGGGGAGACCCAGACTTTCTGCATTGGGTTCCTCTTCCACCTCAGAACAAGCAGAGGCTTCTAGGTCATTTTCCAAAAGACACTTCATTGGAAGGAAGGGTCACAGCTACCTTCTGCAGACAAGTAGCCCCTCCTCATTCAAAGTTGACCATTGCCCTGGGTTGGAAATTCATATCATTTCCAAACCCAGGGTTTTACTTCGATCTGTTCCCATGAGGCACAGGGTCAGACTGATTTGCATATGGCCATGTCTGAACTGAGGTGGTGGAGTGAGCGAAAGAATGATGATGGCTTAAACCCAGATTAGTTGACTGGGGGGGGGGGGGTGAGAGTTTGATTTGCTCCAACGCTCTGTCCATCATCCCCTTTGGTATCGCTGTATGGTTCAGTGCAAGCAGATTGTTGTACAATCACCTATTCTTATTTGTGCATTTGCAATGAATATTAACCCCTTCGATGCTCATGACGAGCTCAGCTCGTCATGAGGTACACTGCTTGTGTGCTCATGACGCACCCATATTCATTAGGGCCCAGCACAGGAGAGGGATACCATCAGCAGCGATGGTGATATAGCAATGACACAGTGAAATTAGCAAGCGTCAAGAGGAATTGGATAGATACATGAAGAGAAATAAACATGGGATGCAGAAATTTCTGAAGGGAGCACAGGGCCCAAATTTGCCAGCCTTCAATGAATAACCATCTGTTATTATTTTACCTCTGTATGTTTAAGACATAGATAAATAACATATATATATATATATATATATATATATATATATATATATATATATATATATATATATATATATATATATATATATATATATATATATATATATATAACGCTCAATCACGTATGTGGTACCATGATTATCTCATGAGTACTATAGATACAAGTTAGAGAGCTACAGTCATCTCCAGACTCTAAGTAGCAGTGGCTCTGTAAAAACAGAATAAACCTAAACCGAGTTCAACAAACGAATTAACAAAAAACGAAAAAACAACTGATAGCACAGTAGCCTTAAACTCAAAATATACCTGTACCCTCTCAGGTCTTAAGCTAGGTATGCATTTGGTGATACTTTCCATCAATACAGATAAATATTCAGCTAGATCATAATAACTAAGGAGAGCAAAATAAATTACCACATTGAATAAATGCATTATTATAAGTTATGCTAAAGAGTTATACTAGATTTTCCCCAAAGATCAATAATTAATCTTTGCATTGAGTATTTAGTCTTTCTCTAGAGTTTTTTCAAAAACCTCAAAAGAAGCCATACACAGTAATTGAAGATACTTTGTGGTTTATAGTCACCATGTAAATAGCAGTCCAAGTTCCAGAATTCTAAAGAAAGCCATAGAACCTAAAGGCTACAGAATAACAAGACACTGTTTACGGTAATAGTGTTGTAAATAAAACAGCAATAATGTTAAGCATTAGCTAAAGAGATGATATCGTAATCTATTTGCTATGTTTTCCCGACCTAACTCTGGTAATGGTTAGACTCCATTTTGTTTTCATGTCCTCCATCTTGTATGCTACATCTCGCCATGTGCCCGCCATGTGACGAGTCCTACTTCTTCGCTAGTCACCCTTGAAGTTTGCCCTGCAACAATCTATAAATAAACCTCTTTGTATGTCTAACGCATGCTCAGTAGGAGTCACATCTGTCTTTGATTAGAGTAGATAGGAATGTGCTTTTTCGCGGGCCTCAAGAACCGTTAACTCCGCCCATGTATTGATCATGTTCAGAAATATCTATATATGGTTGTAAATCATGTTTTGTGTTGTACCCGCCTACCTATGAACCCCTTCTTTGTGTATAAAAGGGGGCTATGTGCTTGAGTTCTTTGTGCTACCTTGTACAATACTGTAGAGTGTTGTGTAGGCTGTAGTACCACCTTTAAAGGTTTATTAAACTATGTTTTTGTATTTTCAGTTTCCGTGCCAAATTCTTTCCTTAGTCTGAGAACTTCGTGCACAGAAGGGCGAACCCTTTGCACTAACGGGCCTAGCTGAGGCCTGTGATCATCAATAGTGGCAGGGAGAATCCAGTTTGGCACAATGGATCTTTTTTTACAAGGTTGAAGCCAAAGAGAGAATCAAAACTCTTCTACTGTAAAAAAAGATCAGTGGAAACTGAAGGCATTCAGATAAACATTAGGTGAGTGCAATGTCCGGACACACAGCACCAGGGCTGCTCCAATGTTGTGGTGGAGAGAGAGAAATAATCACACAAAGCAGGAGAGAATTGGCACGTGGCATGCTGTCTCCACAAAGCCAATAAAGTCTGATGACCAACACACTCACATTCTCTCCCAAGTCATTTATCCTGCCTGACACCGGCAACGCCGCTCCCTCACAAGACCCCATGTAGCAGAATTGATATGTAATTTCTGACTTTACACCCCTCACAAAATTATTTTGAGAAGTTTGGGTTTAGCAGGATATCTCTGACGTAATTGTGCAATCAGTTGAGGATCATTATTGTTACCAGCAGGTTCCCATAATCCAACCTCCAGATCAAAACAAACTAAAATTTACATTCTCGCAACACCATTGCAAACTTGATCCAATATTTGGATAATAATGGTAAAGGATAATGATTGTTAATGTTGATGCTATTCAATTCCTTGTATTTTTTTTTAAGATGTTCTCAAAATACCACCTATTTTTTTAACAAAAAAAGAGTTGAAGAGCTCGGGGGTGTGGAGTGAGAAATAAAGCAAATCTCCAAGAGCTCATCCAAGTAATTTCAGAATATTCATTGCTTGACTATTTTGGTGCTGCTAAATATTTGACACATTTCCTAGGTAAAGCCTGTCTGTGCCATACCTACATGGGATTGAACCCAGGTTTAAGTTATTGAAACTTTATAAAAACCTTTCTGGGTGATGGGAGTTATTGCCCAGAGAGGACTCACTTTCTCGCAACTAATACATATCATTTTTTAAATGTTTGGTGATTTATATTTCATCATGTGGCTTAGGTGCGCGTGGTGTTTCTCTAGTGATTCTATTTTTAAGAGTATTTTTTTCGGATGGGTAGGCTCCTTGTTGGTTGAAGGGCTATTCTTTTTCTTCTTCTTGTTATTCTTCTTTTTTAATGTTATTGTAGGGAAAGAGGAATGTTTTTGTTATTGTTGTTTATTTAATTTGTTCGTTTTGTACATTTTTTTTATCTGTTGCTAAATTACAAACTTGTGTCTTATTGTTATTTATTAACTTTAGTGTTTAAAATAATTTTTATTATTATTATTATCATTTTATTTTTGTCTTTCTTGTATTATAAGTTTGCACTATTTCAGAGACTTGGTTGTCTTTGTGTTTTTTTTGTATTATTTTTGACAGCCCCAGTGTCTGTATTTTGGAGATACATTTTCAAACAATTGTAATTTATTTGAGTGTGTATTCTTATATTTAAATTATTTCTGTAGTTAAGTTTAAGTGATTGTTGGAAGGTAAAGTCAAATGTGGCACTGCCAGATACAAATGCACATCTAATGAGTAAGTTTCCAGATGTATGCACCAGCAACAAATAATAGTTATGGTGCTATCACAGTACTAACTCCACAGTCACTCGAAGGATGCAATCCCTAGAGAAAGCTCCAGGGATTAAACTAATACATAGAAAGGAGTACCAAAGCATACATCAGTACTCCCTGCAGTGATGCTAAATTGTAGCAAAAAATTCAACTATAGTCCGAAGTGTCTTTTCTTCTCTAACACTTGATGTTTATTATCCAGTCTTGTTACACACATCAAACAAAAGGGCAGCCAACACGTGTTTCATCCTATGGACTGTTTCAAGGCTCTAACATTCTTTCTGGAGGATATTGACTCAACATTGAGCAGGGCGATTTCAATTGAATATCATCGGATTGCTTCTCTGGGAGCTTTCAGCTACACAAACATAAAATCCAGGCCATATCGTGGTTGAAGGTAGCCGGCTTGACTCTTGATGTCAAGTCAGTCCCCGTATGGAGCGTTTTCAAAAAGTTGCTCCAAACTTCTCCAAACTTCTGGAACTTCTTACTGAAGTTCCCCTTGAGGGTTACAATTGTTCAAGACACAAATCCAAGTTTTTAGAAGCTCTAAAATGTTACTTGGACGATTTGGACTACAATTACCAAAATGCGCCTGGTCAAATCCATAAAAAATCCACTGGACTCACTCCAGGCTGGGGACTTCTTGAGAGAGATGGTGCAAGTAAGCTCTGTTACACTGCTGATTTCAAGGAATCCAACAGGTGCAGCCCTCAGGGTTTAAGCCTCTGTGGTGCAGACCAGGATTCCAGCAAGGCAGTCCTTCTTCTCCTTGTAGTTTCAGGCAGCAGATCCAATTTGCTTTGCAACTCCCACATATTTATTCAATGATCTGGGGCGACAAGCAGGGGAGCATCCCTGTCCAATGAGGTGCAGGGTGCCACTCAAAAGCATGCTAGTTTCTTCAAATAAAAATATTCTTGTCCCACAAAGCACTGCACTTTAAAATTCAAACTGGACAATTACTCTCCAGGAGAGTAAGACCTGGCTATCCCTACCTACTGGTGTGGCTCATTTCCATTAACAATTTCATTCCTGGGTATGCCACTTGGCTGGGGATACAGGAAGAGAGGGTATGCCTGGCTGGCATTCCTTACTGTCCTTCTCTCCTTGTATTCCAGTTTGATTCACACAGCCCCCAACCTGATCTGTTCTCTGCATCAGATAATATCTGCTCCATGCAGACATCTTTCATCCCATCAAAGCTGCTTGGCTAAGCCTGTTAAGGCTGACCTATCAGGAGAGGCTCCTAGAAGGATGGATTGTGGCTCAGGCAAACACAAGCTCTATAACTTATTTTCTGTACTTTTTGCCAGTTTTCTCCTCACAAACATGTATAAAACATATTTTAGAATGTTCCTGCTAATAGTTACAAGGCACACCATCACTGGGGCACCAATGGGAGATAATAAGGTAGATTACCTATTTGGATGTTCCTTTAATTCCAATGGCAAATTTGCACACAATTTGCCTTTAAAGATAGCCTGCAAAGCTGAGCTGCCTTTAAAAATGACAACTGGCAACACAATCGGCCACACTCAAGTGCAAGAATTCTACTGGGCCTCTAAACCCCCATGCCCTACTATATACTATGGACTTATAGGTAGTTTGAATCCCCCTTGCCATATTATTTACTAGGGACATACAGGGGTCTGTCATTGTCAATTCAGTGAACTGGCCTTGGGCCTGGTTGGCATAGAACAGGGCACAATAAGAGTTAGTTACCACCAGTATCAGCCATAAAATGGGAGTAATCAGGGCACAAACGATGAGTTTCTCACATGCCCATCAAAAACAAAAGGTGATGGGTAACTAATTTGCTCCCTGGTAGTTGGTAGCACCAACTACTGGCACTGGCATCAAGTGAGGCGTTGGCTTGTCCCCTGTCTTGCCACTGGCCTTACAGATTGCACAGGAGCTATAAAACTCCTTCACTTTGGCAGACATGGCTGGGCTAAAGAAATGGTTAAACAACAGAATTCAAGTCTTATTCTGACCTGCCAATGAGATGTCGTGGCTTAAAGTCAGCAGGAATTCTCTGTACTTCTGGCGGACCATCAGCCTCCTGGTAGCCCCTTCTTTGAGGTTTCTAGCCTCAATATAGAAAACACCATCCTCCCCGTAGACATTGTGGAAACCACTGACATGACACTTTTCTTGCCTCTAGTCATTCTGCCTCAATCTCTGAAGGGTGGGACGCACGCCTCACCTCATGGAATATAGCAGGGATTAATAGGAATCTTAGAGATGCAGACTGGGATGAGTATATTGAAAAGAGCAACACTTGCCTGTTACAGTAGACTTGGGCCTTAGAAACAAAACACAAAGTAGGATATAAGACATTCAGTGTGGATGCAATCCCTTCTAAAAGGGGTAGGCCATCAGGGGTCTGGTTATATGGATAAAAGTAACCCTTGAAATAGGAATAACTCAATTGAGTATACCATCCAAATATGTTATTGGCCTAAAAATCACTACTCAAGATAAAAGGGTACTATACCTATTTAACATCTAAAACAGACCGAGCCCAGCTACAAAAGAGTCACTGGTTATAGAACATCTCAACTCTGTTCTAAATTCCTTAGAGACAGAGACATTGGTATTAGTAGGTGGGACCCTGTGATGGGTCTTTGTAATATATTTGAGGGTGAAGACACGGCCAATAAGATACCTGCGCTAGAAAGCAATAGTTCAGTATCACATACTGTAGCAGTAGCTCAAATAATGAGAGTTGCAGCTGGGCGTGGGCTAAGAGCCTGTAATGGACTGTTACTATCAGACCAACCGAAATAATATACATTCTGTAGGGGTAACTCGGGTAGTCATATAGATTACATAATCGTATCATTGGAACTCTGGCATTGTACAATTGATTTAAAAATAGATCCAAGAATCAAGAGCGACCATCGTCCACTTGTACTGACATTATCCAGCCAGCTATTCTTTTCCATCTCCCCATGTATTGAGGATAGTAATACCTCTTTAGATGACTTTCAAGTAAGCAATAGTCATCGATTACTGAAATGGCCCTATATCTTAGGCAACAGTGAGTCCCTGATAGACATCTATAATGTATTTGCAGATACTTTTGCTCCCCATATTGATCAACCAATAGATAAAGACTGCCTGTTAGACCTACACAAAGAACTTTTGGCAGCATTGTTGCCAAATGTGACTAATATACCCAAGAAAGAGAAAAGTGGTAATAAAGGCCAAGTTGAAGAAGTAAATCAATGGTAAGACAAAACATGTTGTGATGCTAAGGCCGGACTAATAATGCAATAAAAAAATGGCAAAAACAACAATTGATGGACAGAATGCAGAACAATGTCATACATTCACCCCAGTACAGAGATCTGGGCCTAAATTAATCAGACATGGCCATATGCAAATCAGCCTTGACCCTGTGCCTCATGGGAACAGTCCAGCCCGAACTGCCAAGCCATGTCTTCCCTGGACCAGAACCAAGCATCCTAGGACCGGTTTCTGGCTATCAGTCGTCTAAAGCCAGGATAGCTTGACTCCAGTGGTACGGAGAGCACGGGACATACGTCTGAGCATACCCTTCCCACTCGGGGTGACAAATGCAAAAACAACAATTGATGGACAGAATGCAGAGAAATGTCATACATTCACCCCAGTACAGAGATCTGGGCCTAAATCCATCGTTTTTTTGCTCTCCACACCACCCCAGTTCAGACATGGCCATATGCAAATCAGCCTTGAACCTGTGCCTCATGGGAAAAGTCCAGCCCGAACTGCCAAGCCATGTCTTCCATGGGCCGGAATCAAGCATCCTAGGACCAGTTTCTGGCTATCAGCCGTCCTAAGCCAAGATAGCTTGACTCCAGTGGTGTGGAGAACACGGGACTCACGTCTGAGCATACCCTTCCCACTCTGGGTGACAAATGCAAAAACAACAATTGATGGACAGAATGCAGAACAATGTCATACATTCACCCCAGTACAGAGATCTGGGCCTTAATCCATCGCTTCTTTGCACTCCACACCACCCCAGTTCAGACATTGCCATATGCAAATCAGCCATGACCCTGTGCCTCATGGGAACAGTACAGCCCGAACTGCCAAGCCATGTCTTCCCTGGACCGGAATCAAGCATCCTAGGACCGGTTGCTGGCTATCCGCCGTCTTCAGCCAGGATAGCTTGACTCCAGTGGAGTGGAGAGCACGGGAACTCACGTCTGAGCATACCCTTCCCACTCGGGGTGACAAATGCAAAAATAACAATGGATGGACAGAAAGCAGAACAATGTCATACATTCACCCCAGTACAAAGATCTCGGCCTAAATCCATCACTTTTTTGCACTCCACACCACCCCACTTCAGACATGGCCATATGCAAATCAGCCTTGACCCTGTGCCTCATGGGAACAGTCCTGCCCAAACTGCCAAGCAAGGTTTTCCCTGGACCGGAATCAAGCATCCTAGACCGGTTTCTGGCTATCAGCCGTCTTAAGCCAAGAAAGCTTGACTCAAGGTGAGTGGAGAGCACGGGACTCACGTCTGAGCATACCCTTCCCACTCGGGGTGACAAATGCAAAAACAACAATTGATGGACAGAATGCAGAACAATGTCATATATTCACCCCAGTACAGATATCTGGGTCTAAATCCATCGTTTTTTTGCACTCCACACCACCCCAGTTCAGACATGGCCATATGCAAATCAGCCTGGACCCTGTGCCTCATGGGAACAGTCCAGCCTGTACTGCCAAGCCATGTCTTCCCTGGACCGGAATCAAGCATCCTAGGACTGGTTTCTGGCTTTCAGCCGTATTCATCCAGGATAGCTTGGCTCCAGTGGTGTGGAGAGCACGGGACTCACTTCTGAGTATACCCTTCCCACTCGGGGTGACAAATGCTAAAACAATTGATGGACAGAATGCAGAACAATGTCATACATTCACCCCAGTACAGAGATCTGGGCCTAAATCCATCGTTTTTTTGCACTCCACACCACCCCAGTTCAGACATGGCCATATGCAAATCAGCCTTGACCCTGTGCCTCATGGGAACAGTCCAGCCCGAACTGCCATGCCATGTCTTCCCTGGGCTGGAATCAAGCATCCTAGGACCGGTTTCTGGCTATCAGCCATCTTCAGCCAGGATAGCTTGACTCCAGTGGTGTGGAGATCACGGGACTCACGTGTGAGCATACCCTTCCCACTCGGGGTGACAAATGCAAAAACAACAATTGATGGACAGAATGCAGAACAATGTCATACATTCACCCCAGTACAGAGATCTGGGCCTAAATCCATCGTTTTTCTGCACTCCACACCACCCCAGTTCAGACATGGCCATATGCAAATCAGCCTGGACCCTGTGCCTCATGGGAACAGTCCAGCCTGTACTGCCAAGCCATGTCTTCCCTGGACCGGAATCAAGCATCCTAGGACTGGTTTCTGGCTTTCAGCCGTATTCATCCAGGATAGCTTGACTCCAGTGGTGTGGAGAGCACGGGACTCACTTCTGAGTATACCCTTCCCACTCGGGGTGACAAATGCTAAAACAATTGATGGACAGAATGCAGAACAATGTCATACATTCACCCCAGTACAGAGATCTGGGCCTAAATCCATCGTTTTTTTGCACTCCACACCACCCCAGTTCAGACATGGCCATATGCAAATCAGCCTTGACCCTGTACCTCATGGGAACAGTCCAGGCCGCACTGCCAAGCCATGTCTTCCCTGGACCGGAATCAAGCATCCTAAGACCGGTTTCTGGCTATCAGCCGTCTTTAGCCGCACTCTATGGGGCCGAAATATGGGGTCCTCACTGCAGAAACATTTTTGACATACGGGAAAATACATTTTATAGAACACTTTTAAGTCTCCCTTCGCAATTCCTTTAATTCCGATTACTCTAGACCTGAATGTTAAACGCACTGACCATCACGCACCATTAAGACCTCCATAATTTTGGGTTAGAATATGGACTACGGCAGAATTGCTACACTACAAGGCAGGTCTAGAGGAGATATTGATCTTGGACCAGCATAGTAATATTTTGTGGCTCAGGCACATTTTTTCGTGGTTTAGAAAATTGGGCCTATCCCATTACTGGGAGGACCCAACTGTGTTATCTGCAGCTTCAAAAAAACTGCTTATAAAACAACCTTCTGGGCCGATATTCAATACAGCTTGTTACACAGTCCACCTAATAGATTGCTAACTACTAGGTTCCTTTTGTTTAAGGACGTAGCCCTTTCTTGATGAGGTGCGTCCACAATTAGCAAAAAGCTTATATATGAAGTTTAGATAAGGTGTACTACATATAAATGCCACCACGTCACGATGGGCTATTAATAACACTGGAACAGGGAATGATTTATGTTCTTTATGCCCAAATAAGGTTAAAGAAACTGACTTGCATGTATTATTCTTCTGTCCTCTATATGCCAAGCCTAGAAAGAAATGGATCTGCATAATATGGGTACTAAGTCTTGCAGAGAGGCTGAAATAATATTAAAAACTGATACATCACAACCAATTGTGTTCAGTGTCAGTACATTTTTATTTGCCGTAAGCTTCTTAAGGGCCAAATCAGAACTGAAGTTGTAATGTGATCAAGCATTTTCGAGGCAATAATAAATTAATTTTGATAGAGTACGCAGGCATAATAGGTCTAAGGGAGCCTTGTCCATGGGAAATGTCACTAAGAAATTATTATTATGAATTGTTCTTAATGTTCAAAGGATGGAAGCACAAACAAAGAACAAAAATCAAGAGTCCTTTACAAGTGTTATTACGTTTTTATACTGCTGCCTATTTTAAAGGTAATTATGTTCTTAATGAAATAACGATAGGTCATATACAATGCCTTTCCTTGTATTCCCTTTCCATCTATTAATATTATGATATTGTAGTATTTCAGATGGAAATCGCATGGTTAAAAGGAACAGAAATATTGATTTAAGAAAGAAAGAAAGAAGGGTAGGACACTCTATCTGTCCCTGACAAAACTCCTCTCTTGAGGGTCCACCAGCACCTGTCAATTCTGCCAAATCTATCAGCCCTTGCAGGGATGGAATCCCTCATTTAGCAGTCAGATCCTTACCATCAGGGTCAGATTCATGCTGCACCTCTAAAGTTCCTTGGGATGACTCACCAGACTCATTGCCCTTTCCCTTGCAAATGGGTGCTTGACCCATTGTTTCAGGGTCTGAGTGTCCAGCATTTCTCTCCTGGATAGTGTGTGATCTGATCACAGAACATACCCATTCAGATAGATCCAGCATCCGTGCATGGACCATTCTCTCCACCTCTGACCAGTCAGGTGCTTCAAGATACATTTCCCAGTAGACAGTCTACTGGGAGTGCAGGGGGCACAACTACCTGCTTAGGATCTGTCACACCACCCCATTCCAAAATCACCATTGCCATGGGATGCAATTTAGCTCTTCTGTCTGCATAGGTGACCTGGAGACACACACCAAGAAGGATCTGGCCTGGGAAACCAGTTTCTCTGTTCACGCTGGCTCCTGTATCTCTCAGAGCCTCAATATCAGTTCCACTGATTTTAGGCCTCTTCCAGTACCTCTCCATGCTGGGAGGCAAGGCGGCCAGGGTTCCAACTTCCCCCCAGCCCAAGGACACTAAGGTTGTCTCTGTCAACCCCTTTCCCATCTCTGGGACAATCTCCACCCCACATCTATGCTGCCAATCTCCTGGGACTACCCGCCGGTGGGGGGCTTCTTTGTGCAGACAGCACACCCTCTCTTGTGTCCTGGCTGATAATAGTAAAAACTAGGGGTGGGCGGCCAGTTACGCTCCGTGCACGGAGTGTGCGTAGTGCCGCCTACTCCACATTTTGCGGAGCGGGCGTAGCCAGGCGGCACTACGCACGCTCCGCAGACGGAGCGTAGCTGGCCGCCACCCGCCTCCCTCCCGCCCTCCCTAAATACTTTAAATTAAAGGAGACAAATAATTTACAATGCACTTACCTTGCCCTCCGCTGCCCGCCGCGTCCCCGGGGCTCGCTATCTTCCGTCTTCTTTATTAATGCACATGCGCGGGCGGCCGCGCATGCCCATTTTCTCGTGAGAAATGCGCATGCGCGGCCGCCCGCACATGCGCATTAATAAAGAAGACGGAAGACGGAAGATAGCGAGCCCCGGGGACGCGGCGGGCAGCGGCGGGCAAGGTAAGTGCATTTTAAATTATTTGTCCCCTTTAATTTAAAGTATTTAGGGAGGGCGGGAGGGAGGCGGGTGGCGGGGCTGGCGGCCAGTGGTGTTTGCGGAGTGGGGCTACGCGGAGTGCGGAGGTGGGCATAGTTTCTCGCCCACTTCGCGTAGCTCCGCGAAGCCCCACTCCGCCAACTCCGCCCAGGGTTAGTCAAAACACTGACCTGCCTTCATCAGGTCACAGAACTTTCCTGCCTTTGCAGAGCCAAAGGACTTCCCCTGATACGCTCTCTTCTTGAAAGTGGTTTGGCTTGGGGTCCCGCCCCCTGTGCAGTTTTTTGTGGATGGTGTAAGGACTCTTTCTGTTTATGACCTTCTTTGACCTGGGCTATCCCCTTTAGGGACCTGTCCTCTGTTTATCTGATCACCCCTCTGTGCTAATTGGACACCTGGGTTCTCAAACACTCATCGGCTAGCTTCTCCAGCTCTCTAGGGCTACTCAGCTTAGAGTCCACTAAGTACTGGTGTAACTTCTCTTTTTCACAATGAGACAGGATGTGCTCTTTCAACAATAAATTGTACAGCCCCTCATAAGTGCTAACTTGGTTACCACTAATCCATCCCTCTAGTGCCTTCACTGAGATGTCCACAAAATCCAACTAGGACAGTAAACTTTCTGGGTGACCTCAGCCTACCCCTATACTGCTCTGGAGTCAGACCAAATCTATTGATTAAACATTGTCTCATGTGAGAGCAATTGTTTCCCTCATCCCCCTGTAGGGTCAGTAGTCTATCCCTCTAAGCTACTGAGATCAGTTCCCACAGAAGTGAACCCCAATACTTAGAGTGGACCTCTATCATCTTAAGGGCATTTTCAAAGGTAGTCAGCCATTTGTCAATATCATCGCCCTCGGTGTACATGGAAACTATTCCCTTGGGAAGCCTTGGTTTAAAACCACCACCCTTGGGCATCGCAGTATCTTCTTCATTGTTGCTGCCACCACTTCTTTTCTTTTCCTCCCTTGCCCACTTCTTCTCCTCAAGGGCCAGCTTATTCTCTTCCAAAGCTTTAGAAGCTAACTGAACCTCAAGCTCCCTCTCTAATGGACATCGGTGGGGCCTGTGCATGGGAACCTGTTCTCCACCATTAGCTGGAAGTATGAAGCTGGTGCTAGAAGAAATGTAAAGGTTATCATCATCATCCACATTTTGGAGGTGGTTGGAAGGGTCTCCTTCTCCTTACTTCTCTGGAGCTGTCTGGACCCAGGCCTTAAGTGACCTAAACAACTCTGCCTTCCTGATCGTGACGCTATTAGGTACCTCTCTGTACCAACACTCAATCCTAAGCGCAGTCACTGTGAGTTTGTTCAGTTTAGCCAGATCCAGCTCTATGGTATCCCTAGTTTTTGGTCAAACAAAGTTTACAAATCAGAAATACAACAAATTAAGAAAAATCTAAAAGATGGATTAAAAATGTAACAATCAAAAGTTTTGTTCTTTGTAAAAAATAAATTGTCACTTTTAGCAATATTTTAGTTAATATGTTTGTCTTTGTAGCTTATGTCATTTTTGTATATTTTAATGTAATCTGAACATTTAATATTTGTATATTTTAGTTTTTTTAATATTTATTTTAAACAGCAAATGTTTTGCAGTTGATATTTTAGTTTTTTTCTTTTAGGTATAGGATGGCACTATTTGTGTTCTCAATATTTTTTCATGATATTTGTGTATGCCAATATTATTTGTGACAAAATTATGTCATAGAAGAGTCAAACTACCAAGCTCAATGTGTATATGCCAGCTGGGATCTGTAGCCACCCAACTCCTCAGATTTGTGAATTGGCCTCTTTTCCTTCACCTTGAACTCGCTCCAGGAGTGGTCGCAGCAATGTTGTAAACATTTCATGGTGCATCATGTTCTGACCAGAGGACAGCCTGCACCACAAAATTCGGATTGCAAGAGGCTTGAGCTTGGGGATGGAGGTTTAAGCATTGACAAATGGACAAATTCGAGTACCTTTGCCTGTTTGTATGATCAATATTTCCCCACTACCACAAATTCCATGAGACAAATTGTACCCTTGTCTGGTATAAAATAAATCAAATAATGGCCCGTGTCTCTAGTTGCCCTGAAAACAAACATGCAGTGGTGGTGTCTAAATTTCTCAATCCGTTTGCATCATGATTCTCCTTCAGACATGGATTCACATTTTATTTAGAAATGATCCACCCGTTTATGAAGAGTAACAATTCACAAATTCATCATGGTGCAGATGTGAGGCATTCACTGAGAGCCCCAGTGCACTTCAGGGTATGGCTTTTCATACAGCAGGGTACCATATTCATCTTTTTGTTTACTGCTCAATGAATTGTGTATTCAGCGTCCTGTGTAACATTTGTTTTTTAACTGTTTCGTTAACTCTGTCTCATTCACTATGACGTAGGTCCCGTGTTCTCCATGCCACATGAGTCAAGCTATCCTGGCTGATTTGGGCTGAAAGCCCGAAACCGGTCCTAGGATGCTTGTTTCCAGTCCAGGGAGGACCTGGCTTGATAGTTCGGGCTGGACTGTTCCCATTGTGTGCAGGGTCAAGATTTGCACATGGCTGGGTCCAAACTGGAATGGCATGGTGAGCAAAAATACGATGGATTTAGGCCCAGATCTCTGTACTGGGGTGAATGTATGACATTGTTCTGCATTCTGCCTATCAATTGTTCTTTTTGCATCATTCATTATGTTACTCAATCGTTATGTTACATTCTCTGCGTGTTTGTGTCTTTCTTTTATTCACTGCACTTCCTTTTCCTCAATCGATATTTTCACCTTTATCTCCTGCTCTCTTACTCTTTCTCTCACTCACACATAGCATTTCCATCATGTTTCTCGTTCACACATTCTCTCCCATGGCTGTCTTCTCTCTCTCTCTTTCTATATCGCTCTGTCTCCCTTCTCTCTCTCGAGTATATTACTGGCAGTGCTTAATTTGTGCCGGTGCTTTCCGGTGCTTAGCACCGGCACTTAATTATCAGGGCCGGGTCTACAAAGAACATGTCAATTACTTAACCCCTTCCACACTCATGACGAGCTGGGCTCGTCATGGTGTAGCCTCCTCAAACACTGATGACGAGCCCAGCTCGTCATAAAACAATAAAGAATAGCAATTCCCAGCACAGGAGGGGGAAAACGCATAGCAGCCATGGAGTTAAATAGCGCCTCTCTGTACAGTGTTACTCTGGGTGCTTTTGTCATGGAACGTGAAGTAACACTTCACTCTAGGACGGCAGCCCTAGCTATGCATAATGACTCGGCAAAAGTCAATGTGCTTGAGTTAACAACTTGTTGAAACAATGCTGGACACCTCACCGGATCGTGTGACACTGCTGGGGGGAGAAGGGGAGGACGGGCGGATGGCGAGCAGTGTTCAGTTCTGCCGGCTTGGAAAATTTAAAAAATGTCCGAGAAGGCGCCAGGCGGGAAGCATCACGCCAGTCAGGTACACAAGCAGTTACTGTCTGCAGAGTGCAGACTGCACGTGACATGCTGCGCTGGTACCTGGATGCGATGCCGAGAGTTAGGTGTCCGGGGTGACAGTGTCCCAGTGCCGGCGGCAGCGCAAACTCTGTTGCATCGGCCCAACGGCAGCTGGGAGCCTGGCCTGCCCTCTGCCCTGCCTGATCCAACATGGGGAAAAAATGAAGATTTGCTCAATCTCAATCTTCTAAAAGAGTAAAGACGCAATCTGCAGTCAGTGTCTGGCCACTGTACTGCTGATGTCGATCATATATTGGGGAGGAGGCCGGGCCCTTAACAGTAGTCCCGGCCCAGTGGGCGGGTCGGGACACTGAATTGGGCTGCATTTTAGTTCTACGGGGGTTGGGCGGCAGAAGGCAACGTGCGCAGATTTGATTGCGCATTGCCACGTCCTATCATACCCGCGCACGGCCCAGCACACCACACCACCGTCATCATGGTTCTACGGCCAAGGAGGCCTTTCAACTCGCCTTGGTCAATACACACTCTGAGTGACAGCCAGTGCGACCCCCCCCCCCTCCCCCGACGACGTTGGTGTTAAGGGGCTGGCAGCAGCAGAGAAGTGGTTACCAGCAGTAGCCAGTATTGCCCGGGGGCCAACAGCACCCATGTGAGGCATGCAAAGAAGATCATGGCGCACCAGGCAGGCCCCCTAATTAGTTAATAAAGCCAGGCAGTGCACTGACTGACTGTCTGTCTGCAGTCAGTGTGTGTCCCGGGCCCGAACCACCGGCAACAGTTACCAGCCGCCCCGCCCACGCTTAGTAAGGCTTAAGCAGCCTGTGATTTAAGCACACAAACAGTAGAAACTGTAACTAGTACTAGTGTAGGAGCCCCCATGTGCCCGCCCCATTCCATGATCATCAAAAGGCTTCAGCCCCCCTCCCTCCCGTCGTGTGTGTCAGCCCGGGATGAGACAGCTTCCCGAAGACTAGTTGCATGTTAATGAGGCCTTGTTGTTGTTTCACCCCTTCAGAGCCCCTGCAGCTCCACTCTGCTCATTGCTTAAATATTCACCCCCCTCTACATTGTGATTTACACTTCTGCAATGCCCTGTATAAAAGTGACCTACATAAAGAAATCACGTCTCGCTGCTAAGAAAAGTAGGTGGGTGCAGTTATAATAATGATATCAACGTTTTTGCATGTGTATCAGCAGGCAAGATTTGTGGATCCCCCTAGCGAAAGTTGAATTTTTGTTTATCGCACCTCTCCTACTTCCAATCCTCAGGATGTAAGTGTCCGACACCAAGCCAGAACCAGCATTCATTCGGAAAGGAAACAGGTTCCGCTTTTTAATACCCTGACTTTCAAATGCTTTTTGCCAAAGCTGTGCAACATTAGTAAAAAATCAACAAAAAAAAGTTTCATTGACGCAGCCTTTTATCGTGGTTGTGTCATTTCCGATGCAAGCACATGCATGACAACATAGGTGCGTGCATGCATCTTACACAAACATGCTTCAGGAATGATGCAGACATGATTTTTTTTTTCAATTTTGGGATTCGATCCCACCATGTGACTGGCTTTCGTACAGCTGTGAAGCTTAAAGATTCAGCCCCCCCCCCCCCCGAAATTTTTTCTTAGCCCCAGCCCTGGAAATTTGGCTCTAGTTGCGCCTCTGATCAGTAATTATGCCATTGCCAAGAGAAGAATGCAGAGATTCATGAGATGCTGAATGAATCTCAATTAAGTTCTTCTCGAAATCGATATGGTGGCCACAGCCTTTAATTTTAGTGTTGCCGGCCCAGTGGGCGGGTCGGGCGGGACATTTATTTGGGCTGGATTTTAGTTCTATAGTGTTGGGGTTGTGCGCAGTAGGCTGCAGGCAGCGTGTGCGCACTGCGCAGGTTCATTTATTGCCACGCCCCACAAGTACAACTCCAAGAGATCTGAGGGTCAGTGAGGGTCATAGGTTCAGTAGCCTAGGACAGGTCCATGCTGAGAGGACTGCAAGACTCCCATGTTGAGAGCTTCATGGCCCGCCATGCAGCACTCCATATCACTGGCTTACTCTGTAAATGCTGCCGCTGCTCTTCTTGGAACTGACTAGCCCCCCAAGCTGTACATCCCTAATGTGCTGCTTTCCTACACCTGTGGTACGAGAATCAGCCTCACGCTGGAGGCCATTGAGGGCTGCTACTGATGGTGAGTGCTGATGTTTCAGGGGTGAGAGGGCACAGAGAGGTGACAGGAAGCAGAGCATGTCTGCACTATGAAGCCAGACCGTGAAACCACCAGAGGCCTGCCCAGTGCATGTGCCTGGTCATAGCTCTGAGCTACAGTTGCTAAAATACATTATCATTTATCACCCAAATGCAAAATGCTCTCAGGTGCGTGCATCGCTCACAGACCAGTAGGTTCATGCATTGAACACATGCAGAGTTACAAACCACGTGTTCTAAGGATGCCTCCCCCAACGCACATGCTTTGGAAGGTGGTTTGCACTGTTTTGAATCCAGAGTTCTAGCCACAAATTTTCATGGATGTTTTTTAAAATGATGACCGAAAGACGCTGTGAAAAAGGGGTGCCTCACAGAAGAGGGGGAGGTGAGGGAGCAGCTCGGGGCCTCGAAGCATGATGTTACTAAGTGCAATGTTTCTTTTTTTAAAGCTATATTATAAACTGATAATAACACTAATAGTCAAACTAAACTGCATATTTTTGTTTTAATTGCTCTCATTTGGATTTGCACTGCTCTCATTCCTTTTCCCAATGTTCTTGTTCAATCACTTTCCACTTCCTTCCTCCTCCATCTCTAGCGCATGGACGCACACTTTTTGTTAATAGAACCCTTCTAAAATCAGTATTCATTTATTTTTTGGTTCTTTCATCTCTTCCATTTTTCTTGCTCAAATAAGAAGCAATTGAGATGTACGTGTTGATTTGTTGAACCCTGCTCGTCCTTGCAACTATAGAATGCATGCCGACCACAAAGCTAAGAACACCAATACACACACTTGACTTCATTTAGTTAACTGCGACATACCAGACTTTCCACATCATATACGACAAATGACCAGCTGGCTAGAATGGTGCAAACCCTTGGGGAAATATACTGCTCAATGGAGTGCTGACATTCTGTGAAACAAAGAGATAGATCTGTCAAGTGGGGATCACATGTAATCCTGACCTAAAAAAGTAAAAAGGCATCTCTTTTCAACATTGGCTCTCTTGCATTCCTTTGGGATAGGGACTGCAGAACACCCAACACTTGCTACTGTCATGCTGCTTCACTTCATCCACCCTTTTGCATGGAGGCACCCATATTGCATCTGCCCAGGGTCCACTAAATGAGCCTTTGCCACCATGTGCTAGTTTTCTGGTACTTGAGTCAGCAGTGCCAGTTGAGGATGTGGGTGGGGCAACTAGAGTAAGTGGGTGGGTCCACTTGTGGAAGTGGGTGGAGCCAAGGGAAGAGGGTGTGGCCTCCTAAAAAATATTTGAGCACCTGCACTTCATATTTTACAAATTAAGCACTGATTACTGGACTACTCATACCCCCGTTATCGCCGTTTCACTAGCTCAGTATCTCTCTCTCGAGCACTGACTTGCAAAATTAACATTGCCATTGATAATTGTTCTTCTCCTCTTCTTAGGAGCAAATTAGAAAAATGTATGTTTTATGGGAGATTACTAATCTTTCCGTTTATAGTTCTCTATAGCAATATTTAGAGGGACATTTAGTTCGATTTTTCTACTGCGGAATAATTTCCCTGGCTTTTTAGCTTGGCAGTTACACACATACAAATACTGAAAAAAAAACACTTTAAGGGTAAACACAATGCAAATGGAAGTTGATAAAAGGAAACATTAGGATAATGATCTGCATGACCTATTACAGGTGAATGTAAGGGTTGATTTCAAAACACATATTCCAATTTCCTTATCACATTAGCCGTAGCCATGGAGATGTCCCCAGCATTGAATTCCCAACGAATGACAGGTATTGCCTGGGGCCATTTTAATGAACCTGATGTGAAAATATAGCTATGAGACAGAAAACATTACCAAGGCTTGACTGAGGCTATGCCTCGCAATTTTTTTGTTCATAAAAGTTTCTATCAAACATATTGCTTTGGATTGATTTTGGTTATCAAGGGATATTACTGTAAATTGAAGCACACGTAAGCGATGTCTTATTGGAAATATGTATTGCAATACAAGGTGGAACATTTACAAGTGCTTGTGGCTCTTCGTCAGAGGGGGCTAGTTGGTGTTTCTGCCTTCGGGTTACGCTTCCTTGTCAAGAGTAAATAAAATACAAACGTAAGCAAAGAAATGCACTGGGTTTGACCTGTGAATTTCACTTGACTTTTTTTCCGTTGTCGCGTTTTTCATTAGTGTGCTACAATTTGTCCTTCTAGGTGGACACTCTGTAGTAATTAGGTACTCATACTTTTTATTTGATGTTTACAAAAATCCATTTCTAACACAGAGACATCAATCCCGTTAGTAAATGAGACAATGCGTTTTCAAAGGACATGGGCCTCATTTATGAAAAGTGACGCATCGCTGCATGAAAACAGCGATGCGTCACTTTTCACTGCGCACTCCTTGCGACATTCCTGATGCATCATATTTAATGTATGACGCATTATGTCGCAAGGAGTTACAGATACGTCAGTATTTCTGACGTCTGTAAGCGCAAAAGTGACGCATTGCTGGAGTGTGTCACAAAAGTGACACAACTCCAGCAATGCGTCCTTTCACATGGGGAAAGCCCCATGTGAAAGGGCTTGCGTCAGTCTTACGCCTGCTGTGAGACATGCGCAAGATTTTGACGCAACCGCGTCCTAAAAGTGACGCAGTGAAATCTCATAGATTTCACTGTGTCACTATTACAAGGCTTTTTGCGGGGGAACGCCCCCTTTGCATACATTATACCTGACGCAGGTATAATGTGGTGCAGGGGTTTAAA
Organism: Lissotriton vulgaris; assembly: GCF_964263255.1. Lineage (NCBI taxonomy): Eukaryota > Metazoa > Chordata > Amphibia > Caudata > Salamandridae > Lissotriton > Lissotriton vulgaris. Next base: position 1,731,956,122 of record NC_141689.1, on the reverse strand, counting down.
AAGTGACGCATCTACCTAGATGCGTCACTTTTTAAATATGGCACAACAAGGCGCATTTTTTACACAGCTGGTGCGTCACACAAAAAGTGACGCACCGGCGGCGCAAAACTGACGCAAGGCCTTCATAAATAAGGCTCCATGTGGTTTCTCAGACTGGGGCTCTGCTTTTGAGATTATAAAAGAATGTTCTGATATGGAAACTCATAAAACAGCCAGAATTAGAAAAGGCAGGAATCACTACATAATATAAATCAAGTAAAACTCAGGACTGCCCGAGAACGTTGCCAAGAACAGGTCTGTTTATTGAACTCAGACACTGGAAAGAGTAAGGGTAGACTGACACTAACATGTTTTCTATTTTTATGTAGGAACGGCAACGAGGGTGGTCTTGATGGAGGTTACAGTGAAGGTTGGAACTGCTTTTGTCAGAAAAGTGTCAGAGTCTTGTCTGGGTAATCGAAAACGTTGTGTGGCACACACATTTCCCCTATGGGGCAGTACAAGTTTGACATTTCACCTGCCATTTGTGGGAGCAAGCACATTGACTTTCACAAGTATATGCCAAAATACCATACATATATTTTGTAACCCTTTCTAACCAATACTTCCTCTGCACATGTCCTGGAAACCCCTCTGCTGTTTTTCCAGCCTTGGGAGCAGCTGAAGAGCTTTCCCTGCCATTTGAATGGGTAGACCTGGGCAAATGATGGATGGAAGTAACTTTGTGGCTCCCTGTAGATTTCAGAGCTTTCCATAACAGAAATATGAGGAAAATGTGTTTTTACTGTCAATGTTTAAGGTTTGCAAGGTATTCTGGGTAAAAACATGTGGTGAGAGCCAAGCAAGTCAGCCCACCCTGGATAGCCCTCAGTTGACAAGGATTCTTTGGGTGTTGGGTGAGCTAGGGTCCAAAATTGAAGGAAACAAAAATGGTAGTCCGTTTTTTATGGTCCCCGGGAGCCTTCACCTGCGTGGCAGGGTCTAGGAGCAACGACTGGGCCCAAGGGCCCAGCCAGGCCCCGTGGTGGGCCCTCCGACCAAGGGCTCCAACCTCCTGCCTGCCATACTACCAAAATCCAAGGATAGGGTTCAATTTCTGTCCAGAGAGGCTTCCCTTGCTTGGCTGGGTTCAGAGGCTTCTACCTGGTGAGGGCCCCCCATCCTGGGCTCCGTCCTTTGGTCCAATGCATGGCAAAGCAAGCCCTGGGAGGCCTTCCCATGGGGTCCAAGCTCAGAAGCTTCGACCGGGCCCTTGGGGCCCCGCGCCAGGCCTTGGGGTGGGCACTTCTGGCCTGGGCTCAATTCCCTGGCCTGACGCACAGTCAAGGGTCTGGTACAGTGGGTCCATCGGGCCCGGGTAGGCTTCCTCTGCTTGGCTGGGCTCCGGACCCCTGACCGGGGCCCTGACAGGTCCTGGAGTGGCCACCTCCCGGTCCTTGCTCCATCATCTGACCCACCCTTTGGCAACCACCCGGGATGGGGTCCCGCAAGCCCGGAGAGGCCTTATCTTTGCATCTGGTCCCAGAAGCTCCGACCAGGCCCTGGAGCCCCACCTTTCCTTGGAGTGGCGCTCCCACCCTGGGACCCATCCTTGGGCCTGCCACCCAGTAGGTAGATCAGTTGGGACTTAGGAGGCTTCCCCTGTCTGGCTGGGTTCAGAGCCCTGACTGTGGCACCGACAGACCCTGGAGTGGGTGCCTCCACATCCTAGGCTCCGTCCTCTGCCCCACTGTGTGGCAAAGCACCCAGGATGGGGTCTTGCAAGCCAAGGGAGATCTTCCCTTTTGTCCAGGCACCAGGAGATCCGACCGGGCTGAGGCCACAACAGGCCTCAGGGTGGGCGCTCCTTCCTTGGGCTCTGTCCACCGGCTTGCCGAAAGGCCAAGGTCCCTGGTCGGGTCCACAGGGCCAGGTTAGGCCTCCCCCACTTCGCCTGCATGTGAAGGTGCCTTTGGGCCCCAGGTTGGAGGGCCGTCAGGGCTCCCCTCGCAGACCCGTGCCTGAGGCCCAGGTGTGTCACCAAACCACAGAGCGCCGGTCCCCTATCCAAGGGCAAGTGGAAACCTTGTTTGTTAAGGCACACAGCGACCATATGGCCATCCTTTGGGACATTACCGTGGTAAATGCCGATGGCTAGCTAGTATATAATTAGGTAATGGATGTTTTTAGTGAATGAAGAGGGAGCAATATTGTTTTATACTTTGGCTGTATTCAGTGTTAGGGGCCTAAATATAGGTAAGTAGTACAACCATAACTATTATCACTTTATGAAAGAGGTAATAGGCAGGATAATGTATTCTTTTTATATATTTTTAAATACGTTTACATTTATGTACAGCGGTAGGTTCACCGTTTTTTTTCAGCAAAAGTACCACAATGTCAGATATCACTGAGTTTACATGCTTTATAACTTAAAAAAAGATTTATGCTATTTAGCTGCAGGACCAAAAAAGCATCCTCTCTGCACCATGATGTAAAATCCTGCCAAATTTAATATAAATACATTCAGGCGTTAATGTGCTATGTCAAATACAATTGTCTATGGAAAATGCATTCGTGGGAAAACGCGTTTTCGGACCCCTGCTTATCTTTGCACCCTCTTAACGATTCACTACAAAAATGTACATTGTCTCAAAATGTAGAAAATGCTATACGTCTGGAAAGTTTGTTATTTGTCAGTCAATGGTAAGTTATTAGCGAGCTAATATCCAAGCAATTCCTATCTCTGGGAATACTAACTATAACTACAGTGGCAATCAGATTGAATGTGATTTCTTTCTTGTTATCTATTAGAATTGTAATGTATTTAGTTTATTGGTTTACATACTCATGTGACCATAAATGTGCTACATATGAAGCCCAAAGTGAATGAAAGCCAATCATTGTCATACAAATTAAGATTTTTTTCCCTAATGTCCAATTATCATGTTCTCCATAGAGTAGGTTAGGCTGCTCACTTTTCTATTTTGTTGCACATGACTGCACAAGGAACATGGTTTTTGTTTGGCTTGTTGGGCACAGTTTTATTTTGTGATCTAGAGAGCATGCAAACAAAAACGTATTTAGAATAAGATGTATTCTATTCATTAGTTATTTGTTAAATGTTGCCATGAGCATGTGACCATAAATGAGTTTTTCAGTTCTTCATGTAGTAATTCTGAAACTTTACATTTGCAGTCTACTATATTTTTTGTGGGCTTCCTTGCTACTTTTAGTAGTATTGTGCAGTTAATCAGTGATGTCATTTGAGATGTCATCATATATGTCATTAGTGATGTCACTGACCATGTCATGAATGATGTAATATGTGACATGATCAGCAGTGCATTGTGGGGATACAAGTTATAGTTAGCTGAACTAACTATAACAGCCACATTTCTCTGCTTTTGTTGGAGTACATTTCTAATGAATATAAAGTCCCTGAAACATGTGTTTTTTTCAGTGAATTTCTACGGATTGTAAACTGCTAATTTGTAAATATAACTTTCCTGAAACCAATATTTTTTTCAGTGAATTTCAAAGGTTTTTTAAATGCTAATTTCTAACCTTAACGTCCCTGAAACCTCAGATTTTTTCTGTGAATTTGAATGTTTTTTTAAATACTAATTTTGAATTATAACTTCCCTGAAACCTATGTTTTTTTCAGTGCATTTCAAAGGGTTTTTATATGCTAATTTCTAAGTATAATGTCCCAAAAATACTTTTTCCTCATTTTTAAATTTTTATAAAAATAATGTGGTTTTCTATTTTTTAAAATATAAATTTACATTTTTAATATTTATTTATTTTAAGAAGTAAATTAGCGTACTGATCGTGTATAAATCACAGTGATTGCACAAATCCAAGAATTTTGCCTCCATATTGGTTAAGTTGTGTACAATGCATGTTTGGTATGCAAAGGGTGTGTGAATCTCGGCCCCACGGAACTTTACATACGTAATTCCAGTGGTTGCGCCAGGTGTGCCAATCCACCGTAAATTTTTATGTTTTAAAAGTATATGTATATAACTTTGTTACATATATTATCCCAAGAGATTATTTAACATAATTCTAAATATCATATGTTTGTAACTGGAATAAAGATATATTATTGTTAAATTTATTTTTCGGGAATCGCGTCGGGTGCGCGCTGGTTGCTGGTTGCTGGTCTTATGGACCTCCTCAATCAGCAATGATATAATAGACCTGGGTATCTTTAAAGCATCTGTGTCCCCAACAACCTCCTGGCCCTGCTTTACAGACCACCCAGTCCCAAATTTAAACTCAACTTTACCACGGCCCTCACGGAGTTTATTGCCATGCAGGCCGTAGCTTCCAATAACTTTATTCTCCTTGGAGATTTCAATTTTCACGGAGAGGAAGTGGAAAATCCTGATGTAACAAGGCTTTTTTCCAATCTGAGCGACATTGGGCTCAAACAGATGGTGTCTGGACCGATGCATACGGCCGGCCACACTCTCGATCTTACCTTTACCAGTTCAGAACGGCTGGAAGTAAGCATGGGCGAATTTTGCAAATTCTCAATCCGCGAATTTGCAGATTTGCGAATTCGCGATCCGCAAAATTCGCGAATTTGTGCGAATTCGCGGATGTTTGTGTTTTTGCGTGTTCGCGGGTTTTTTGCGTGTTCGCGGGGTTTTTTGCGTGTTTGCGGGGATTTTTGCGTCTTCGCGAGCCGCTTGCATAGCGAAGTTACCCATGCAGTCGTTTATGGGAGAGGGAGAGAGATAGATAGATAGATAGATAGATAGATAGATAGATAGATAGATAGATAGATAGATAGATAGATAGATAGATAGATAGATAGATAGAGAGAGAAAGAGAGGGAGAGAGAGAATGAGAGAAAGAAAGAGAGGCCGGATCTCTGAAGGGCCAGATTCCTGAGTTGCCCCTACAGAACATACAGCTTTTTATTTTTAGCAAAATGCATATGAAAATTGTGCTGTAAAGGTCTCTTTTAGTTTAACCCCTCCGGACAAATCAAAATGGGTGTATTTGCCATCCTCTCCCTTCTTCCTATTTTTTATATATGTAAGTGCTTCCTGATGAGGTTTAATTCCTTGGACAGGTGCCTTGTTGCCTACTTGTAACTATTCTCTGACCCTGCATCAAGGGTCTGAGCAGGGTCAGAGAATAGTTGCAAGTAGGCATCGAGGCGCCAGGAAGCAATTAGCAGCAGGTGTCCAAGTTGAAGTTAATTTGTTTGTAACCCTTTTGTAAAAGGTTACAAAGAAATTAGGTTCAACTTTTCCACCTGCTGCTGTAACCCTTGCTTGGCTGAAAATTCGTCCCCGCTGATTCGCGGATTTTACCGCGATTTCGCAAGATTCGCGGATGGCGAAATCGTGGAAAATCCGCAAATTCGCCCGCGAAACGGATTTTACGCCCACCCTTAGCTGGAAGTATCACAGCCGCTCCCTCTTGTCTGGTCTGATCACCATATGATCCAATTTTCCATTTAAATGCAAATTAGAATCTGAATATAGGTCCAATCCTACGTTTAAAAATGGCAAAAACAAAAGGCCATGGCATAATCTTACCCTGGACAGCTTCAAGGAAACCTTTTCACTTAATACTAAGTTGAATGACCAAAATCCCACAGCTATGCTATCCAGCTTTAACGCGGCCCTAACAAAAACATTTGACATAGTGATCCCGGTAAAAAGCGGAAATCTTCCGCATAGACGACTCTCAGCACCCTGGTATTCAGGCGAATTAAAAACTCTGAAATCCAAGTGTAAAGCACATGAAAGGAGATGGAGAAAGGATAAGTTACCCAAAGATAGGGAAATCTATAAGGCTTCCTTATCCCACTATCATCAAGCAATAAAAACAGCCCGCTGTTCTTATCTTCACTTGCAAATTGAACAATCCAGGAATTCCACCAAGGCTTTGTTTGACATTGTCAAGGATTTCTCCTCCCCTTTAGCTTGCAAACAAACTCCACTTGAATCCCAATCATTATGTGATTCCATAGCATCTTTCTTTCATGATAAAATTGCCAACATTTATGATAACTTCCCTACTAGTCACTCCAACATCTACTGCTTAAATCTGAACTTGGTAAACCCCATCTCTACCAAGGGTAATCTCAACCAGTTCAAGTCCATTTCACTTGCAGAAATAGATAACCTATTGTTAACAGCAAAATCTGGCTCAAAAGGGACATCTGTCCACCGAGCGTAATGGCTCTCCTATCCCCAATTTGCGCCCCCATCATCCAAAACATTTTTTATTCTTCTATTTCTACCGGCGTTATTCCAACTGCCTGGAAAGAGGCTTCTATCCTCCCCATACTGAAAAAACCATCTGCAGACCTTCATGAGCTGAATAATTATAGACCAATATCCCTGCTACCTCTACTAGGGAAATTATTAGAATCCTCAATAAACACACAGCTCAGTCAATATTTGGAGGCCAATAACATACTGATCCCTCCCAATCAGGATTTCATACTGGTTTCAGTACAAATACAGCAATTCTGGCTGTTACTGACTCGCTGAGGTGCACCCTCGATGCCGGGGGATCCGCGTTCCTGATTCTTTTAGATCTCTCCGCTGCGTTCAATACGATATCTCATCAACAGCTAGCGGAGAGACTGACTGAGTGTGGGATCGGGGGAAAAGCTTTTCAGTGGCTGACTATCTTCTTAATAGACAGATGGCAGACTACCTCACTGGGATCATTTGTTTTAAAAAACTAATTCCTGCTGGACAAGGTGGTACCACAAGGCTCCTGCCTGAGCCCTACCCTTTTTAACATAGTCCCCTTGGCAAAAATTGTTCAATCTTTCGGCTTTGAGATAGTCTCGTATGCCGATGACACGCAGCTACTATTTCCCATAGGAAAAAACATCATGGACGAGAAACTCAATTTTTTGGGTGGTATTCTAGCGATTGCTAATTGGATAAAAGAATGGTGCCTACAACTGAATCCCGGGAAGACAGAGCTTATGCTCTTAGGGAAGGATGTCTGATTTTGGACGTCGGAATGGTGGCCCCCCCAGTTGGGAGAAGTGCCGACACCCTCCCCCTCGGTGAAAAGCCTGGGAATCCAGCTGGATGCCTTGTTAAACATGAAAGATAATGTTAAAACTTAGCAGGGACATGCAACCATAACCTACGCCTTCTACGTAGAATCATTCCCTATCTTCCTTTAGAACATCGCCATACTGTGGTACAGGCCATGATAGTGAGCAGGTTAGACTACGGAAATGCTTTGCTGGAGGAAATAGGTACCACCACTCTGGCAAAACTGCATGTTATTCAGAACACCGCTGCCAGAATGGTTTTGAATACACCATCTGGATCCCCCTCCCTTCCTCTGCTCAGGCAGTTACATTGGCTCCCTGTCCAAAAGAGATCTGTTTTTAAGGTATGCTGCCTCTCCTTTAAAGCATTTAGAGGTGAGGGGACAGCATATCTTTATAATAAACTTTTTCAAAAAGTACATGAACGTAACCTAAGATCTAATGACCTAGCTCTCCTGAAGACTCCGCGTATCAGGCTAACCCGTACAGGCGGCAGAGCCTTTTCATACATAGCCCCCAAAATTTGGAACTCTTTACCAATTGCTCTGCGGCAATCGAGAACCTATGTGATGTTCAGGAAACAATTAAAAACATTCTTATTTTAACTCGGTCATGGTATAACACGTTCTGTTTATGTCTGCCGAATTTCCATTGGTAAAGCGCTAAGATGCTCCTGGGTGAGTCATGCGCTATAAAAGAACCCAATAACATAACATGTGACAAAAGAAACAATTTAATTGGTTTAGAAGCTTTTGATTCTAGAACTTGAAGGACCCCGCCCATTTTTTTATTCTTTCGAGTGAATCTCAGGAGACACACCTGTTGTCTTTTGCTTCTCTTCTTTGTCTCTTTTTAGTGTTTTTTTGTTCCATCGAAAAATGGCAGATGGCAATCCACCTCAGCAGCTTCCACCTGAAAAGGAAGAAGACTTGGAGGAACCTGTCAAAATATGGATGAGAGTATCGTGTGGGCATTTTTCTCCATACCACCTTGCGAGAAAATGCTCGTAAAGTGACATGCACCATTTGTGAGAAGGTCCTCATGAGTATCAGCAAAAAAGATTCTGGCATCATGTCAGCTATGCTGAAGGATTTGCAAACAATCACACTCGGCGTCTCGCAAGAGAACAACTGTGACATGAACAACAAAAACAGTCAACTGAGGAGAACAGTGCTGGACCTAGCACCTCATCTGCTATCACAACAATAGCTACAACAAGAAATACCTGACTTTGTTAGAGTGGAGCAGCATTGTATTAAATGTGAGAAGACCTTACGTTTTGGTGAGCATTGAGTGGATGCTATCCTGGTTGCCATTAACCCCTTCACTGCTGGGCCTTTCCCCCCCTGTACTAAGCCTTTTTTGGCTATTTGGGGTCGTTTGCGCTTCGGCCCCTATAACTTTTTCTCCACTTGAGGTATCCATGCCAAATGTACGTCCTTTTTTCCAGCATCATGGGGATTCTAAACGTAACCGGGGTTTGTGGATTGCCCTGGAGGGGACCCAGAAATTTGCCAAAATACATCTACATTTAGGTTTTTGGGGAAACATGGGAAAAAAGTGCTGCAAATGAAAGCATCTGGGTTTTTCCCTGAAAATGGTATCAAAAAAGGGGTTGTGGGGCTGAAAGTACAATTTTCCCAGCTTTGAGGGAATGTCAGACTTGTGTCAGAAAACCAACATTTTTTACACAGTTTTGGCATTTTTCTGGAACATAGCATATTTTTGCTATTTTTTGTGCTTTTAACCTCCTTCCAGTTAATGGTAGAAATGGATATGAAAGCAATAGAGGATCCTGAAAAGCTATATTTTTTAGAAAAGTTGTAAAATTCAGAATTTAGCAAGGGGTCATTTGTGTAGACCCTTCAAGGTTTCTTTATAGAAACTAACAGTTACATATAGAAAACATTTAAAATTAGTTGGAAAAAACAGCTTTTTCTGTCAACGTTTTTACCTTTAACTTCTTCTAATTATGACATCTCTTTGAAAGCAATATACTGTAATATTTGCTGTACCTTACTGGTTGTTGGGTTATATAGGACTTGTAGGTTTACCAAGAACCCAGAGGCAAAAACTGAGCAGGAACTTGCAATGGATTTTTATTATGTACCCGGTATATAGCAATTATTCTGGGAAAATATATACATGGAAAAATCGGCATGAAAGACACTTATGTATTTCTGAAATAGGAACAAAATATAGAGTTTAGAAAAGTGGATATTTGCACATTTCCGAAACTGGGAATTATCGGTCATTTTTCAAAATGACTTCTTTTTTACACATTGTCTTTCATTTGGAAGGCAGAAATGCATCGACAGTCAGTAGGTAATAACAGTTGCTGACTTTTCGACCGCGATTACTTCATGGAGTCCCGCCATCTTGCACTGCGAGACTTTTTTGAACGCAAATACGTCATAAGGGCCCGCGATCACGCACCGCAAGAGTAAACAATTGCGAATACGTAGATGCGATGCGCAGCTGGCATCCGGCAGGAGATTTGAACAGCTCGCTTACCCGAAGTCGTAAAAATTGCAATTATGCACAAGAAATCTATCGCTGGCAGCATAAACTTTCTGAAAATGATGATTTGGATCAGAATAACTCCTCAGATTGACATTTGGATGCACTTTTTTGTGCAAGGAGTTCATGTTTTTTTGGGGGGTGGGAGGAAGGAAGTGCACCAGAGTCTCCAACTTCCTTTTCCTGTCCAGCAAGCTGCTCCTAGAGCTTTGTCCACATCCTGGTCACTCTTCATTTGGATCTGGAGCTGGAAGGATTACTCTTTGTGGCTACTGCTGGATATTTGTATTTGAGGACTTTTTGTTTGGATCACTTTTGGATTTGAAATTTTACAAGTAAGTTGGTGTTGTTTGTTTGGGGCATTTCCGTTGCTGCAAATACAATTTATAAACTTTTTCACAACTTTAAAAAAAATATATTGTGGGTAGCCACAGTATCCAGTAGGTCCAGGGTTAGTCATAGGTCCATGATACAAGTGTTATTGTGAGTTTTGTTGGACTTAAATATCAAACTCAAAACGCAAGTACACTGCTGAACTTGCTAGCGAGAGCACCAACCTGAGGAAGCAGCACCAGGGTTCCCGCAGTAGCCGCCACCGCCACGGGTCATTGAACTACCACTCCCATCATCCCTTATGGCGGGCATTACGGCAGCGCGCTAGGAAGGTGACAGGACGCCTTAAAACTGACTCACAGCCAGCGTCCCGAGACGCGCGGGGTGTGCGCCGGACTAAGCCCGGGCAAAGGTCGGGCCTTCTGTGGCCGTCAGTGAATGGAAGAGGACGGGACGGGCTACCCCCCTTTCATTTGCCGCGGAAATTAACGAAGATTGGACAATATATCAAAGGTACTTTTATTTGGACCTAACACGCCCTGGCCAATATTGTTTCAAATATTTACCCATTCCGTAGCCAGGAGGGAGTGATAAGTAACTAGGAAGGGGTTATTACTTAACCACTACTTATCCTCAAAAATGAGCCATTTGGGTAAAAAACAAAAACCAGGTGTATCTTGCCCAAATACTAGGCTGCAGCCAGCTACATCACAACCTTTACCCAGTTTATCGGCAATTGATAAGATGTTGCAAAAATCTATCGGTGTTGTAGCAACTGCAATTGAAAACACAGAAAGAAGATTATCAATTACTCCCACGGTATGTCTCCCCCACCAATCAGGGGACTATTCAACTATTGAAATCAATGCCCCCGATTCAAGCTAATACCTAACATCTTCTTTCGCGTAGCTGCCCTGTTCCCAGGCTCCTATAGAGACCCCCATAGATGTTGAGGTTAACTCCCCTGCTTTGAATTCCCCCCTCCCTTGGAAATCCCTGCTGTAAACAAACCATGCTCCAGAAACAAACAAAAAAAGATTACCAAAAAAATGGATAAAAAGAATTTGGCTAATCATAACCTTGTAACACCAACCCTTAATACCCCGCAACTGACTCTAGGAGTACCGTGTTGGGTAACTAATTTGGTGGCTGATTTACAGGCCTGTTTGGAGCAGACCATTGCCACCCATATTACGCCCTTGGTATCTAAGCTAGATAGATTAGTTTCAACTCTTAACAATATGGGTGTAGGGGCAGCCAAGCCCCCGAATGCCCAGGGGAACCTTGCTCCTCCTGAGCTTGGTGGTACACCCAAAAATACACCTAGTGATAGGGCAGCCTCACCAAAAAACTGTCCCACTCGGAATAAAAATGCAAGAGTTCCACCAACTATCAATGAGCCTGCATGCGCTCCGACTCCACCCCCACTAATAACCCACATGGCAAAACCTATCAGGTAGCTGGAAACTCTAATCCTAACATTGATAAAACTAGATCTAAGCCTAAGGAGAGTATAAATGGGAGTAAAAATAGTGAATTAAGGAACAGAAATGCACCACCTAAAGTCACTCCAGTTGAGTTGCCAATCATAAATATACCCCCAGAATCCCTACCCTACGTTGTAGCACTCACTGGAGTCCCGCCTTTAAGTGAGGGAAAAAGAGAAGACCACACTGGTTTAAAAAACAAGTGTTTTCAATGGCTCAACGTAAATAGGCCATTACCTCCAAATATTCCTGGGGAAATACTTGCTGTTAGAAGAATAGCATGGATCGGGAGGGGTCCTAAAACAATGGTAGGAGATACTGTAGTAATTAATTTTAGGGACACCTTTGCTGTGGATTACATTTGTAACATGCCTCCAAGTAGAACTAATAGCCAAATCCACCCACTACATCTGTCCCACTTCTACCCTGTTCCCCACCTGAGATTACCCTATTCTAAAAGTGTTCATCACAGTGAGAGCTTTTGGGATCCAACAAACAGAATGCAGTGGTGGCGAACAACTGGGGAGGGCACACATCCATATAAGTTCACACTACCAATGTTAGCCCACAGGAACAGGTTTAGCGTGCTGGAGGAAGTGGATTGACTCCTATTGAATGGTAACTCTCCACTACAATGTGTTAATGCGGAGTCTACGAAAGGAACTATATTGAAGGAAAGCACTGCTACTACCTCCCCTGGAGAAGGTATAATACCTTACACTGTGATGAGGGAGGGAAGTGGAGAAATGGGGGAATTGGAGTACCAACAGGGGGCCCGGTCTCTCCCTCGAGAGGTAGCCAGTAAAGACACATGGAATGTATCCAGTCTGGAAAAAAGGGATTAAAATACCTGGCCAAAGACCCCCATTAGCGATAGCCCCCCTGGAAATGAACTAGGGAAACTACAAGTAACTGCTCTGGCAGTTGAAGGATGTCTAAAAATCCTTTACTGGAATATAGCCGAGTTAAAAATCAAACTGCTTCAACAGAGTGGGTCTCCTTTATGTCAGCACATGATATCTGCCTGATGCAGGAGACTTGGGCACTTGAGGGGAGTGCTAGTCCCGGCTATGCAACTTTCGATATCCTGGCAACATCTAGGGGCAGAGACCGCCCATCGGGGGTCTATCGATATGGATAGGCACTGATTTGGGCATTCAGGCCACGAAAGTACAAACAAATTCCCCAGATGTCCAATGTGTGCTACTATCACCTCAAAACAAGCCTAAAGTAGGCATAATTAACATTTATTCAACGCCAGTTAAGAATGGGCAGGAATCGATCACAATCAAAGCGCTGGACATCTTCATCCAGACACTAGACCCCTCAATCATTATTATCCTCGGAGATTACTTTAATTGCCAATTCGAGCCACTGGGTAGTCCTGAGGAGTGCGACCAGGGTGAAGAAGATTCGTTTTGGCGCATCCCCGACCCCAAGATCCCTCTGGTCAGGGCATGGACTACGTTGGTCCTTCAAATAAAGTCTTTATCCCTTGCAAATTCTGGGCGGGCGTGCTATGGGAGGTTGGACCCTGATCGCCCAGGGGCAGCTACGTTCAATAGGAAAGACCAAACTTCCAACATTGACTATGTTATGATGGAAGCAAAATACTGGGGCAGCTTGAAAGAATTTAGGGTCTTAGCGAGGCAAGATAGCAATCACAATGCCTTAGTCCTAAAGCGCTGGTCCTTTGGACTAACAAACCCCGACCCTAACCCCAATACTGTGGCCACAGCCCTTATGCTAACGAACAACAGGCGAAGGCTTAAATGGCCCTATTTCCTGGACTCCCCTAGTAGGCTTGCAAAAATATACCAGATCGCTGTTCCTCGGATCATCGAGATGGGTGATTCAGCAATTCCAGCAAGCCATTGAAATAAATAGGCAGTTAGCTGTGGCACTTGGAGATGTGTTTTTCCCAGTGAGTGGAAATAAACAGCGTGGGGTTAGGATGCACCCCTGGTTTGATGATACCTGTAAGAAGGCAAAAAGGGATCTCCTCATAGCAGTTAAATCTAAAGACAGCATAAAAATTAGGTCATCTAGACTGATGTATTAAAAGGTAATCATTAGGGGTAAGAGAGAGTGGGAGGAAACGAGGTGGGAAGAGCTGAGATCTGCGCTCCTCTCAAAGGATGCCAAGTCATTTTTGGCCATAGTTAACTCAGGTGTAAAAGGGGAAGGTGAGGCTATTTCCCCGAATATTGCTCCCTCATTCTGGAAGGCACACTTAGGAGCACTCTATACAAGTCTTGAGTGTGACGATCATGTGACCCTAGGCCTGGATCAGATGTTAGCTGGGGCCACGGCCCTCTCATCACTCCCGGCCCTAGACCTCTCAGATGAGTCTCGATCACTGGGGGTCGTGGGCGCGGGAACACGGCTGGACCACCTGGATATTCGGGAGGCGACCCCTACCGAAATCAGAGAGGGTATTTCCCTTAAGGAAGTGGAATCTGCCATTGAAAGACTGCTCCTGAACAAAGCCCAGGCCTTGATAGACTGCCAGGTGACTTGTTTCGCTCCCGGCCTAAAATCTGGGCACCTTACCTTGTAATCCTGTTCAACGCGGTACTTAGTGAGTCTGATCTACCGGACACCTGGTTGGGAGCTGAGATCGTCCCCATCTATAAGAAGGGCGACCTGCTAACCCCATCCAATTATAGGCCCATTAGCCTTATAGATACAACTCAAAAACTAATGGGTAGGATCATATTGGACAGGATACAAGGATGGATGGAGAAACATGAAATACTAACTACTCTCCAGGCCGGATTTAGATCTGGCATCTCGACCCTGGACCAAATTTTTAGGTTCCAGGTCCTATTCTGGAAAACTGCAAGAGTAGAAGGTGGCAGCATCTACCTTGTTTTTGTGGACCTGCGGGCCGCATTCAATCTTGTGCCCAGGGAAAGATTGTGGAAGGTGTTGGAAAAATTGGGCCTCCTGTTCTATTTACTTGACGTCTTGATTAGATTCCATGCAGGGAACTACGCCCAGGTTAGGTGTGGAAGGTATGGGGACCTTTCGGCCTATTTCCCTGCATCTAGGGGCGTTCGTCAGGGGTGCGTCCTGGCTCCAACACTATTCAGCCTTTACATCAACAGTTTGGTGGATGCCTTAAATTGTGTCAAGGATAATGACGCTCCCAGGTTAGATACTGGTCGGGTGCCCGCTCTGATGTTCGCGGATCACACTCTGATGCTAAACCGAACGTCTACGAGCATCCAGCGGGTCTTGGACGGGTTTGTCATTTTCTGTGCCTGGCGGGGATTGGAGGTAAACCTGGAGAAAACAAAGTTTATGATCTTCAATCCCCCGAGGCATACCCGCCCTAACCCTGTTCTGAACAGCATCCCCCTTGAACGGGTGAAAACCTTTGTCTACCTTCGTGTTACGTTGACAGAGGACTTTGATTGGGGCCGCCAAATATCTAAATCTGCCCTGAGTTTCTCACAGACTATAAGGGGTATTGGTAAACTCCACAAAACATGGGATTTTAAACCTGTTGCTCCTGTCCTTGAGATCTATAGACTCCAGGCCAGGACAGCAGCCGTATATGGCGCAGAATTCTGGGGACACAAGAATTCACTGAGCCTCTTAAAGGTTGAACAGTCCTTTATGAGAAATTTGGTGGGCCTACCTCAAAGTACACCGCTCACATCCCTGCGACTAGGTTTGGGCCTGGAGTCCATTAAGGAGCTGGCAGCCGCACGACCCCTGCTCTACTGGAGAAGGCTCTGGTCTGTACCCGAGCTTTCAGCCTACAGAGCGGAATTTCCTGAGGTTTGGGGACAAATAAAGAATAAAAACATTCCTTGGTTATCCCATATCAAGGCTCTTTCCTATTATGTAGGTTTGCCCCAGCTATGGGAGACTCCCGAGCTGAGCTGCCCGAGGATACCTAGGTCAGAGTTGCTGACCTATGTGAAGTACCAAAACACCCATGCATTACAGTGCTCGACAACTTTGGGCAGGCTCTCAGCTGCGTTTCTGTTAGTAAAAATTGATTCCCAGAGGGAGGAATTCCTAGATGTAGTGCAACCTCCCCTTGCAAGGAAATTATACACCCAACTGAGACATGGCTGCCTGCCCATTAGGGCGTTTACTTCTAAATGGGCCAACATTGACGAGGGAAGCTGCCCATCCTCCAACTGTACCCGAGAAGATGTTGTGCATGTTATGTTCTTTTGCCCAGTGTACAGTAAAATACGAAAATATTGGCTGATTCCCCTATGTAGAAACTTGGGACTTAGGCAATCTGTGCAGGCGTGTAGGGTTTTAACATATGATACCTCCCCCCTTGTTGTCTTTGCTGTCTCCCGTTTCCTACATTGTATGTGGCGCAGAAGGAAAGGCTTTCTTTAAGGTTCAATAGGAAATAACTTGTACTAACTGTCCCCCTCCTTCTTTGTTCCTTTATTTTCCTCTTTTTTTGTCTTTTACCTGAGTCTCTTTTGATAACTTACTGTTGTATAACTTCTTAACCATCTAATCTAACTGTTTATATTTATGGACTTTATTATTGTGCTCTGTTTGTATTTTATCAGCACTTTTATGGACTATGACCGAAATAAAGTTATCTAAAAAAAATATATCATTTACGGCATGGATGGCATGGAATTGTATAGCTCACTACTTATATGTGGAAGTTTTTTTTATTTTGGGGTGCGTGTTAAAGCCACACTATTCAGTGGCGCATGGACCAAGGCATTCAGTGGGGTCTCTTGAATTTAAACATCATTTAGGGCATGGCTGGTATTGCATTGGGTTGATTTTTGTGTGTATTTCTATTTTTTGGGTGTTGTTGGGGCCTGGTCCAGGGCCTGGCCATGTGTGTGGGGGTCGTTTTGATGCCTGGTCCATTGCCTGGCCATGTGGGTCGGGGTCTAGGGGCTATTTTGAAGCTAGGCAGTGTGCTTTGTGCCATAGGCCTGCACCCAGTCAGCCTTGCTTTCATCCATTATGCCCAGGGGTACTCAGTGGTGCATGGACCAAGACTTTCTGTGGGGTCTCTTGAATTTAAACATCATTTAGGGCATGGATGGCATTGGATTTGGGGTGATTTGTGTGTGTATTTCTATTTTTTGGGTGTTGTTGGGGCCTGGTCCAGGGCCTGGCCATGTGTGTGGGGGCCATTTTGATGCCTGCTCCAGGGCCTGGCCATGTGGGTGGGGGTCTAGGGGCTATTTTGAAGCCAGACAGTGTGCTTTGTGCCACAGGCCTGCACCCAGTCAGCCTTGCTTTCATCCATTATGTCCAGGGGTACTCAGTGTGGTGCATGGACCAGGCTTTCTGTGGGGTCTCTTGAATTTAAACATCATTTAGGGCATGGATGGCATTGGATTGGGGCCATTTTTGTGTGTATTTGGATTTTTGAGGTGTTGTTGGGGCCTGGTCCAGGGCCTGGCCATGTGGGTGGGGGCCATTTTGATGCTTGGTTGAGGGCCTGGCTATGTGGGTGGTGGTCTATGTGCCATTTTGAAGCCAGGTAGTGTGCTTTGTGCCATAGGCCTGCACCCAGTCAGCCTTGCTTTCATCCATTATGCCCAGGGGTACTCAGTGTGGTCCATGGACCAAGGCTTTCTGTGGGGTCTCTTGAATTTAAATATCATGTAGGGCATGGAAGGCATTGGATTGGGGCGATCTTTGTATGTATTTTGATTTTTTTGGGTGTTGTTGGGCCTGGTCCATGGCCTGGCCAAGTGGGTGGGGGCCATTTTGATGCCTGATCCAGGGCCTGGCCATGTGCGTGGGTGTCGAGGGCCCATTTTGAAGCCAGGCAGTGTGCTTTGTGCCATAGACCTGCACCACGTCAGCCTTGCTTTCATTCACTATGCCCAGGGGTACTCCGTGTGGTGCATGGACAAAGTTTTTCTGTGGGGTCTCTTGAATTTAAACATCATTTAGGGCATGGCTGGCATTAAATTGGGGTGATTTCTGTGTGTATTTTCCTTTTTTGGGTGTTGTTGGGTCCTGGTCCAGGGCCTGGCCATGTGGGTGGGGCTCATTTTGATGCCTGGTCCAGGGCCTGGCCATGTGGGTGGGGCTCTATGGGCCATATTGAAGCCAGGCAGTATGCTTTTGCCATAGGCCTGCACCCAGTCAGACTTGCTTTCATCCATTATGCCCAGGGGTACTCAGTGCAGTGCATGAACCAAGGCTTTCTGAGCGGTCTCTTGAATTTAAACATCATTTAGGGCATGGATGGCATTGGATTGCGGTGATTTTTGTGTGCATTTCGATTTTTTGGGTGTTGTTGGGGCCTGGTCCAGGGCCTGGCCATGTGGGTGGGGCTCATTTTGATGCCTGGTCCAGGGCCTGGCCATGTGGGTGGGGCTCTATGGGCCATTTTGAAGCCAGGCAGTATGCTTTTGCCATAGGCCTGCACCCAGTCAGACTTGCTTTCATCCATTATGCCCAGGGGTACTCAGTGCAGTGCATGAACCAAGGCTTTCTGAGCGGTCTCTTGAATTTAAACATCATTTAGGGCATGGATGGCATTGGATTGCGGTGATTTTTGTGTGCATTTCGATTTTTTGGGTGTTGTTGGGGCCTGGTCCAGGGCCTTGCCATGTGGGTGGGGGCCATTGTGATGCCTGGTCCAGGGCCTGGACATGTGGGTGGGGGTCTAGGGGCCATTTTGAAGCCAGGCAGTGTGCTTTGTGCCATAGGCCTGCACCCAGTCAGCCTTGCTTTCATCCAATATGCCCAGAGGTACTCAGTCTGGTGCATGGACCAAGGCTTTCTGTGGGGTCTCTTGAATTTAAACATCATTTAGGGCATGGATGGCAGTGGATTGGGGTGATTTGTGTGTGCATTTCGATTTTTTGGTGTTGGGGCCTGGTCCAGGGCATGGTCATGTGGATGGGGGCCATTTTGATGTCTGGTCCAGGGCCTGGCCATGTGAGTGGGGGTCTAGGGTCCATTTTGAAGCCAGGCAGTGTGCTTTGTGCCATAGGCCTGCACCAAGTCAGCCTTGCTTTCATTCATTATGCCCAGGGGTACTCCGTGTGGTGCATGGACAAAGTTTTTCTGTGGGGTCTCTTGAATTTAAACATCATTTTGGGCATGGCTGGCATTAAATTGGGGTGATTTTTGTGTGTATTTTGATTTTTTGGGTGTTGTTGGGTCCTGTCCAGGGCCTGGCCATGTGGGTGGGGCTCATTTTGATGCCTGGTCCAGGGCCTGGCCATGTGGGTGGGGCTCTATGGGCCATTTTGAAGCCAGGCAGTATGCTTTTGCCATAGGCCTGCACCCAGTCAGACTTGCTTTCATCCATTATGCCCAGGGGTACTCAGTGCAGTGCATGAACCAAGGCTTTCTGAGCGGTCTCTTGAATTTAAACATCATTTAGGGCATGGATGGCATTGGATTGCGGTGATTTTTGTGTGCATTTCGATTTTTTGGGTGTTGTTGGGGCCTGGTCCAGGGCCTTGCCATGTGGGTGGGAGCCATTGTGATGCCTGGTCCAGGGCCTGGACATGTGGGTGGGGGTCTAGGGGCCATTTTGAAGCCAGGCAGTGTGCTTTGTGCCATAGGCCTGCACCCAGTCAGCCTTGCTTTCATCCAATATGCCCAGAGGTACTCAGTCTGGTGCATGGACCAAGGCTTTCTGTGGGGTCTCTTGAATTTAAACATCATTTAGGGCATGGATGGCAGTGGATTGGGGTGATTTGTGTGTGCATTTCGATTTTTTGGTGTTGGGGCCTGGTCCAGGGCATGGTCATGTGGATGGGGGCCATTTTGATGTCTGGTCCAGGGCCTGGCCATGTGAGTGGGGGTCTAGGGTCCATTTTGAAGCCAGGCAGTGTGCTTTGTGCCATAGGCCTGCACCAAGTCAGCCTTGCTTTCATTCATTATGCCCAGGGGTACTCCGTGTGGTGCATGGACAAAGTTTTTCTGTGGGGTCTCTTGAATTTAAACATCATTTAGGGCATGGCTGGCATTAAATTGGGGTGATTTTTGTGTGTATTTTGATTTTTTGGGTGTTGTTGGGTCCTGTCCAGGGCCTGGCCATGTGGGTGGGGCTCTATGGGCCATTTTGAAGCCAGGCAGTAAGCTTTTGCCATAGGCCTGCACCCAGTCAGTCTTGCTTTCATCCATTATGCCCAGGGGTACTCAGTGCAGTGCATGAACCAAGGCTTTCTGAGGGGTCTCTTGAATTTAAACATCATTTAGGGCATGGATGGCATTGGATTGGGGTGCTTTTTGTGTGTATTTTGATTTTTTTGGGTGTTGTTGGGCCTGGTCCATGGCCTGGCCAAGTGGGTGGGGGCCATTTTGATGCCTGATCCAGGGCCTGGCCATGTGCGTGGGTGTCGAGGGCCCATTTTGAAGCCAGGCAGTGTGCTTTGTGCCATAGACCTGCACCACGTCAGCCTTGCTTTCATTCATTATGCCCAGGGGTACTCCGTGTGGTGCATGGACAAAGTTTTTCTGTGGGGTCTCTTGAATTTAAACATCATTTAGGGCATGGCTGGCATTAAATTGGGGTGATTTCTGTGTGTATTTTCCTTTTTTGGGTGTTGTTGGGTCCTGGTCCAGGGCCTGGCCATGTGGGTGGGGCTCATTTTGATGCCTGGTCCAGGGCCTGGCCATGTGGGTGGGGCTCTATGGGCCATTTTGAAGCCAGGCAGTATGCTTTTGCCATAGGCCTGCACCCAGTCAGACTTGCTTTCATCCATTATGCCCAGGGGTACTCAGTGCAGTGCATGAACCAAGGCTTTCTGAGCGGTCTCTTGAACTTAAACATCATTTAGGGCATGGATGGCATTGGATTGCGGTGATTTTTGTGTGCATTTCGATTTTTTGGGTGTTGTTGGGGCCTGGTCCAGGGCCTTGCCATGTGGGTGGGGGCCATTGTGATGCCTGGTCCAGGGCCTGGACATGTGGGTGGGGGTCTAGGGGCCATTTTGAAGCCAGGCAGTGTGCTTTGTGCCATAGGCCTGCACCCAGTCAGCCTTGCTTTCATCCAATATGCCCAGAGGTACTCAGTCTGGTGCATGGACCAAGGCTTTCTGGTGGGTCTCTTGAATTTAAACATCATTTAGGGCATGGATGGCAGTGGATTGGGGTGATTTGTGTGTGCATTTCGATTTTTTGGTGTTGGGGCCTGGTCCAGGGCATGGTCATGTGGATGGGGGCCATTTTGATGTCTGGTCCAGGGCCTGGCCATGTGAGTGGGGGTCTAGGGTCCATTTTGAAGCCAGGCAGTGTGCTTTGTGCCATAGGCCTGCACCAAGTCAGCCTTGCTTTCATTCATTATGCCCAGGGGTACTCCGTGTGGTGCATGGACAAAGTTTTTCTGTGGGGTCTCTTGAATTTAAACATCATTTAGGGCATGGCTGGCATTAAATTGGGGTGATTTTTGTGTGTATTTTGATTTTTTGGGTGTTGTTGGGTCCTGTCCAGGGCCTGGCCATGTGGGTGGGGCTCTATGGGCCATTTTGAAGCCAGGCAGTAAGCTTTTGCCATAGGCCTGCACCCAGTCAGTCTTGCTTTCATCCATTATGCCCAGGGGTACTCAGTGCAGTGCATGAACCAAGGCTTTCTGAGGGGTCTCTTGAATTTAAACATCATTTAGGGCATGGATGGCATTGGATTGGGGTGCTTTTTGTGTGTATTTTGATTTTTTGGGTGTTGTTGGGGCCTGGTCCAATGACAACCACAGGTGCAACAAGGAGAGGCGCAAGGAGAGGTGCAAGGAGAAGCACAAGTAGAGTCACAAGGAGAGGCACAAGAAGAGGCTCAAGGAGAGGCACAAGGAGCGGCACAACTGCCCACAATGCTTGTTCCTCCAGAATTAGCGGCACATGAGGAAATTGAGATTCATGGGGAGATATCAGCCGAGCAAGCCACTCCTGATGATCCATTGTCTTGCAAATCCCCAGAAAGGAAAAGGAGGGCTAGTACAACTTCTTCTTCAAGCCCCCTTCTTTCTGATGATCTAGATCGTGATTGGCACCCACCAATTCAGTCTGAGAGGGAGGCACGCCATGAGCCGACAAAGCTATGTAAAAGGAAGGTTCCCGCAAGGCTTTAGTTATGAGTGGTGATGAAGAAGAAGTAGAAGTGGTGTATTCTGCTGCTGATGAAGAGTCACTCCAGCCCCAGCGGGCATGCAGGAGAAAGACATTTTTACCCTATCCCGAAATGCTGCACGGGATGTGGGCGGCGTGGCACTGGTACAACCACCAACTCAGGTAACTACTACACCAACACGACCTACAGCTTCCATATTTTCTCTTCAGAAGGGCCGGCAGGGACCTCCATTAGCTCAAGTAGTGGTGCTGTAAGAGATAGAGACGTCATCTGGCATTGAAAGTGGCACCTCCACCACCACCAGACATTTCAATTCCCCAGTTTGGGACTACTTTAGTATTAGCAAAAAGGCGGAAAACCATGTTATTTGTTTGATTTGTAAACAAGTAGTTAGTGGGGGTAAGCTTGGTACCAACTATGGTCCCGGAGGCCAGAGAGGTCATCTCCAAAAACACCACAGCATCCAGTGGGAGGTGCACCTAAGTATCATCTGGAAAGCCAAAAGTACAAATCCAAATGTAACCATTTATATTGCATCTGATTACAAGGAGCTGATCGTGCAGGGGGGAGGTGAAGAAGCAAGATATATTTCTTCTGGTACACATAGTACCCCTGGCAGCAGCACTGCTATGGTAGCGCCCACACCCTCTACCCCATCAACATATAGGAGGCACAGTAAGAGTCTGGTAGAGACACCAATGCAAAAAAGTACATCAATGAGCCTAACTGGGTTGAAGAAGTCTGGATCATCATCACATATGAAAACGGTCCAGATCACCATTAAAAGCATGTTTTGGTCAGAGGCACCTTTTGAACGCAACCACCCAACGGCACGTCTGTATAATGCAATGATGGCTAAAATGTTAGCGCTGGACCTTCTCCCTTTTTCTTTCGTGAAAGGGGTGGGTTTTCTAGAATTTGTGGCAACAGTCTGCCCTAAATGGAAGGTTCCTAGCCGGTTCTATTTTTCCAGAGTTGCGGTTCCAGCACTACATCAAGATGTGCTGGACGTGATAGGGGCAGCTTTGCAGAAGAGTGCTGTTTACACTACCCACCTGACAACAGACATGTGGACCAGTTGCCAAGCCGTTAACTACATGTGCATAACTGCACACTGGGTCTCTTTCTCGGGGGTCAGAGAGAAGATAGCTACAGGTGTTGACAGTGTCACAATTTTTCAAGCTACTTGGAAACATGCAACAGTAGCCCTGTTTGCCATGGAGAAATCTCATACTGCAGTAAACATTTTGGAGGTGTTTAACAGTAAGGTCTTTGAATGGCTGCATCCAAGAAAGTGCATGATTGGTTATGTTTCCACGGATAATGGCAGTAATATAGTTAAGGCCATTACTGATGGTGGCTATTTCAGAGTGCCGTGTTTGGCGCACAGCATTAACATTATTGTTCAAGATTTCTTGAAAAAAAGAAAACACAGTCAGCAAGTTACTGACCACCTGCCGAAGAATCTGCACACATTTCAGCCATTCTTTTAAGGCCCGGAAGCAGCTGAGGATCATTCAATGTGACCGCAGAGTGCCAGTCAGAGGACTCATCCAGGAGGTGGCAACACGTTGGAATTCAACCTTCTACATGCTTGAGCATCTGTTTGAGCAGTGCTTGGTAATCAATGAGTATGTCTTACACGCACGGGCTGCTTCAATGAAAGACATGAGGCTGGAGGTGGAGGAATGGGACCTAGTTAAAAGCCTGACAGACATGCTTCGTCCTTTTGAGGTCTTCACCCATAAAGTCAGCAGGGAGGACTGTACTTTGGGCAAAGCTATCCCATTGTTGCACATTCTAGAGCACCAACTGAAGGCGGTGTCGTCAATGTGCCGAGTTGATGCTGAAGAACAAGACGCATATCAGTTGAAGGAGAGCTTATTAAGCTGCCTAGTTGACAATGCAAGGCTTAAAGCAATAAATTCAGAACACCATTACATTTGTGCCACTATTCTGGATCAACGGTACAAAAAGGCATTGGCCAGCAATACATTCATTCCTTTTTCTGAGCAGATGTTTCCAAGTACAAATATTGGCTAGCTCTGGCAGCCACTCGGTTCAAAAAAGGGAGGCAGGAAATTGAAGGAACCACCACAAGTACTACTGAAGCAGCAGGCCATCCAGCGTCAAGTTCCACTTCTGTGGCCGAAGGCAGTCACTTTCCCGCAGAGCCGTTAACGACACCAGCAACCGTATCATCACCTGCACCAGGCCCAGCCATAATATTGTCAGAAGCGGATTGGATAACTCATCAAGGGTTTGCTCATTCCAGTGTTGATGCAATGGCAACAGATGGTACGTAAAGTGGAGCTGCCCCTGGAGGAACTTGAATGGATGGTGCAGGCCTATCTGGATGACCCAACAGAGGTCTTCTTTGATCAGAACCCATTGGTGTTTTGGTATGGGAAAAGGCCTCAATGGCCACTGATCACCAAGCTGGCTATAAATTATTTGACTTGCCCACATGCAAGCGTGTCTTCTGAACGTGTTTTCAGTGCTGATGGTGCCATTTTAACTTCAAAAAGGACCCGCCTATACCCCAAAAATGTGGAGAGGTTAACAATGATCAAGATGAATCAGCACTTCATACCACCAGATTACAAAATACGTGAATCCACACAGGAAGAAGAGGACACCGACTTAGGTGACCGAAGTTCTTCTCTGTTAGCTGACCTACTCCCGGTTCAATTCACAGAGTTTGAGGACGAGCCCTACTTTCCTGACACCTAGGCTTGAAATACTTACTTTTTTTTTCGTCCTTATTCACTTTTATTACTGTGTGCCTTTTTTGTGCTTTGCAACTTTTAGCACAGCAAAACTCTAATCACAGCAAATCCATCAGCAGCACTGTCTTCGTTTTATTTCCATATTGAAGGTGCCGCTGTCTGCATTCCTGAAGTTCACAGGTTCACAATTCAGTCATGCTCCTCTATCCTCCTCCTCCAGACTCTCCCATCCATTTCCCTCAAGGCAGATGGTCAGATTACGCAGAATCAAGAAACTGTTGCTTCGTAGATGAGTCCCCTCAAAAGAAGTGGGACTGGAATGACTGACTATGCTGACTGTTACTTCTGAAATTGACATAAGAGGCTGCCCTGTGGCCCCTCACTTAAGAATAAGATGCTGACGAAAAGTGGAACAGGTAATGAATGATGAGATGGCATGCCGTGGCAACACTGGCTGTCTGGCTCTGATGAAAGCAATTGCTGTTTGTTTGTTGTGCATGAAATGAATTCTATGTGTTGGTTATTATTTAATCTTTTACACACTAAATGTAACTCAAGTCTACTCTGTTTACCCTATTTAATGCAAACTGTACTTCTACTGCAGGGGCCACTACGTTGCATTTTTTTATGAGGAAAATGTCCTTGGACTCACTGTGTGTAGACTGTGACTGCGTGAACAACATTGAGTTTGCCAACACCATGATGATGATGAGTCATGATGACCAAAGTTACATAATATCTTCACAGTCAC
Organism: Lissotriton vulgaris; assembly: GCF_964263255.1. Classification (NCBI taxonomy): domain Eukaryota; kingdom Metazoa; phylum Chordata; class Amphibia; order Caudata; family Salamandridae; genus Lissotriton; species Lissotriton vulgaris. The sequence goes on along the minus strand of NC_141689.1, from coordinate 1,731,931,225 downwards.
TCACTGGGATGGATGGATCATCATCGTCGATTTATGGAAGAACTATGGCCATTTCGTTAGTAGCAAACAGGTAAACAAGTCAACAACAACCACAGCAGAACTACATGTCTGTCTAGTTGTGGTATGGAGTGGTCGATCCAGTGTACTATTATGCCTGAGTCCAGACAGCGGTTACATGTAAAATTGCAGCTATGTGTCTTGCTGTATAAAATTAGATCTGCTTTATCTGTCTGTGTCAAAGAGGTATGCTACATGGAGGTTGGTTCACTCAGTGGTGCCTGCCTTGACTGTCTGCATGGCCCTGGCCTGCTGGGTGCTAATTATTATCCTGGAAACAGAGACTCAGAGTAGGCACTTTAGAAATGATGCATGTATGTAATACTGTGCCTCTGAAAGTGAAAGTGTTATATTTGCACTACACACCGTACCTTATATTTTTCCACCGGTAATATCCCTTTCCATTTTTTCCATCGACAATTACAGGCCATCACTTACCCTGTGCGATGGGAAAAACATTAACTCAGGCTTACCATAGCAATCTGCAATTCCACATCCGCCAGGCAGGCAGTGGACAGTGTGGTCACCAAGTTTGATCGACGGAGCGCCCGATGGAATGGAGGAGTACCGCAAATAAGAGGAATGGCTGGATTCATGGAACTTCCCAATTTGACCAAGAAAACTACAACATACAGTTACAGTATCCACTTTACTTGTCCCTATCTTTTAAATAATGTTATTGTTGTGAGTCATCCGCCTCCTCCTGAGCCACCAGCCGCCTATATTCGGTGACAATTGCCTCCAGCTTCCGTTGCCTGGCCCTGTTAGCCAACTCCTTCCTTGATAGTTCAGAAGGAGTATCTATATAAAGAAAGAAAAAAATACTGTAACCAATACTCTTCAAGATTAACACAAAATAATTCAACCGAAAGTTGTGTCACAGTAACACTAGCAATTCGCAAGCATTGTACATAACATTTGTGGCATGTATCTATCTAACCTCCCACTTCGTCGGCCTCTGCTCTAACATTAGTGTGAGTTTCAGGAATTCTACTAGCACCATATGGACTCACTACATTAGACTCAGACAGTACACCAGTCTTCTTCTTCTCTCTTGTTTAGCGAAATTAGTACGTAAACTTGTGGAAAGCGGCACAATGCCAGCGCAGTCAGCTTGCACCCAAGAAAAACAGACGCAAGCCATGATGACGCAGACTCGCGTTACTGTTACCAGTCCAGTACATGCAGGTGGGGAAGCTCTTACTTTTCTATTTCAGGTGGCACTGGTCAAACTCTGTTACAAGGGCTACTGCTCAATTAATTTACCTTTCACCCTGCACTGCCCCTGAATACTACAAAAGGAAAGTGAAGAAGATAATATGATCATCTATCCCTTCACATGATATTTGCTTATATAAGGGATGACTTTAGGTGCTTTGTTTTTATTGATTAAGTGAACACCGATAGGCCACACATGAATGACACAGGTGAAAAAAAAATTATTAACATAGGTAGTGAGTGGTCCCGGTAATTGCCGGAGGAAGGCACTTGGGACTTGACTTGATAATGTGAACTATACAATATAGATACCCAATATATGCTGTGCTTGCAAACTACTGTTAGTCAAGGGAGTATTCTGAAAAATTACAACTTCTACTTTCCTCGGCTTTGCTACTCTGGCATCCATCCATTCAAAGTAAATGTCAATCATTCTTCTTAATGTCTCAACTGGACAAAACTTACTTTTTCTCACCGAAAAACACCCTTTTTATTTTATTTTGTAAACCGAAACCCATGCTTCCGTGCTTGACTTGCATTTGAATTTGACCCAAAGGATGTACTGCGCACACACACAGTTTCTGTTTCACCCACCCAGGCAGTCCTCTTTTCTTTCTCCTTCCACCCATCCTTCCTTCAGCCTTCAATCGGCCAGATTCCCAGCCACCAGTGCCTGCATTAAAAAACACGTATCATTCTTTGCTAGTCATTAATTTAACTTGCTTGTCCTTCATAGCTGTGTTGAAGTCAAATTTAGAGGAGGCCCTTGGTAACGTATCAACAACCGCCGCTAATGCTATAGCTAATGCGAAGTCAAGGGAGACTGTCTTCTACCTGGTTGACACAAACTTAGTTCGAAATTTGTAAGTCTTCTTAACAGCAAAGTGTACTTGTACTGAATAACATATACACCCCTGCAGTGAGCCTACTCTGCAATCTCAATAAGTAAAGATTATACCACTGCCCGCCACTACCGAGGCATCCCCCACAGCAGCTCCTGCTGGCACCGCATCCGCCACTAGAGTGACCTCCTCCACGCTGGCCCTGGCACTGGTGTTGTACTGTGCCGATGGTGTTACGCCTAGAAAATAAATTTTATATTTTTAGATGCCATATACACCACTCCCTATTTTGTCTAGGAATGAAAAAAAATGTAACTACATAAACAAATGTAATTATTTGTGACTCTTTAGTCTAAACAAAAAATTCCCCTTTCGGAAGGGGAGGGTGTTTTTATTTACGCTTAGCCATAACATGCTACACTTTTTGGCAAAACTGATGAATGCTTGCTTTTTAACACGCACCATTTTTCTCATAACAGACAGAAGCTTCCCTTCTACGAACAAGAGCAATATTTTATTCATCGTCATCACCACCAGTACTTTAAGTTCCAACCAAGTGAGGGGCCTCCCACAATTAATGTGTTAAAAAACAGCCACTGTTCAGTTTTCATGAGTTCACCGTTTCTCTTCTATGGATTTTCATAAATGTTTTTATATAATGCACAATTGAAAGTTAATATACAGAGAACACACAGAGCTAGATGTTTTACTTTTAATAAAGCTTTGAAACTTACTTAGACTCTGTTGTTTTTGGTCATGAGTGAGTGAGCAAAAGGGTTTGCAATTTGCAAGCATGATTCCGTGACTCTGAGAGGTCGGGACTCAGACTCCTGGAGTCTTAGTTCTGGGTTGTATAATCATTGGGGCTCATTGCTGCATTCAGGAGCTAAATAATGACTCTGACACACTAGCTAGTCAGTAAGGAGATTGGGGGTTCAACTTCTGTTATGACTGAGGTATGTAGAAAGTCTAACTGTACCTATTATCACCAATGCCCTATTTCTTGTCCATAGTTCTGTATGTGAAGAATAGTATTCGGGGCATATTATCAAGGGGGGTTATCTCCGCTTTTTTGGCTTTAAAAGCCAAGAAAGCGGAGATAAAGTTATCTCCCTATTACCTAGCTGCCGCTAACACCAGCTAGCGACAGCTAGTAGGAGATAGCGACCATCTTGGGCCCCACTTTGCATGTCAGTGATATTTATCACTAATGAGATGCAAAGTGGGCGTGCCAAGATGTTAGAGACTGAAAACAGTCGCTAACATCGCTATCTCCTATTACCAACTTTTGGAGATATTCGCGCTAAGCGGGAATATCTCCAAAAGCTAACACCTGCCCTGAGCAGTTCTTAGCCATGTTATCCAATGGGAGGTGGATAACATGGCTAAGAGCATTAGCTCGCTAATGCATGAATATCGCTGACTTTTCAGCGATATTCATGCTTTGCGACGATTTTTCCGCATTTGCGTTAAAACCTTGGTAATACCAAGGTTTATTTGCGGTAAAAATCGCCGCAAGTATTTATTATTTATTTAGAAGTTTTCCATAGCGCTAGCAAGACCCGAAGGTAACAGAGTGCCTTACAGTTAGAGACTGACAAGTGAACAACATGACATATAAAAAGAAATAGCAGTTAACGAGTGACAATATAGAGGAGTAGGTAACAGGATTCATGTCGCCACAAAGTTCTGGGGATGCTTGCTCATCCGAATTAACCGCAGCCAAGGGCACAGATAAGGAACAAGGATTTGAGTTGGTTCTTGAATTCCACATAGGACGGTATGGTTCTGATGTGTGGGGGGATGGAGTTCCATATTTTGGGGGCGTTTCCTGTGAAAGAGCAGACCGCAGTTTTCTTCTTTCTGGTTTTAAGTAGGATGAGCAGCAGGGAGTTAGAGCTTCTCAGATTTCTGATTTGACCTGCTTTTTTGAGCTTGTTTGCCAGATATTTCGGTTTGCCGGTGTGGAGGGCTTTGTGGGTTACGCAAGCTGTTCTGAAGGTGCTAAGCCTTTCAACTGGGAGCCACTTGAGTTCATTGAGTGCCGGGGAGATGTGGTCAGATTTTTTGAAGCCGGTGATCATTCTTGCTGCCGCATGTAGTGTTGTTTTTAGTGGTGCCAGGTGTGCTTTAGGGATGCCTGTTAGGATTGAGTTCCCATAATCCAATTTTGATCGTACTAGAGATTGCGTGGCTAATTTGAGGTCCTTGTTGGGAATGTAGGGTTTGATTTTGTTCAAAAATCCTGAGGTGAAAGAATGCACTTTTTGCCGTGTTCTTTATGTGATTTGTCAGGGTAAGTTTGGGATCAAGGGTGAAGCCGAGAGATTTTACGGAGTCAGCTAGCGTGAAATTCCCTTTAAGCGCATCAATTGACTTTAGCCACTCGGTGATTTGAGGGTTGTCTTCTTTGTTCGAGATTAGGAGTGTGTCGGTCTTGTTGGGATTGAGTTTCAAGTGGTCATTTGTCAGCCATTCTTGGACATCATTGAGGACGTCATTCAATCAAATCAATCAATCAGTGACACTTATAAAGCGCGCTACATGCCCGTAGGGTCTCAAGGCGCTGGGGGGGGGGGGGGGGGGTGCCGCTACTGCTCGAACAGCCAGGTCTTCAGCTTCTTCCTGAAGGAGAGGTGGTCTTGGGTCAGGCGCAGGTCGGTCGGGAGGGAGTTCCAGGTCTTGGCGGCCAGGTAGGAGAAGGACCTTCCTCCTGTAGTCGCTCTTCGGATGCAGGGGACGGCGGCGAGGGCGTGGTTGGCTGATCGGAGGTGGCGTTTGGGAGCGTAGAAGTTGACTCGGCTGTTGAGGTAGCTCGGGCCTTGGTCGTGTAGGGCTTTGTGTGCGTGGGTGAGGAGGCGGAAGGTGATTCTTTTGTTGATGGGGAGCCAGTGAAGGTCTCTCAGATGTCCGGAGATGTGGCTGGTTCGTGGGATGTCGAGGATGAGTCTGGCTGAGGCGTTCTGGATCCGCTGGAGTCTCTTCTGGAGCTTGGCGGTGGTACCGGCGTAGAGGGCGTTGCCGTAGTCCAGTCGGCTGGTGACGAGGGCCTGGGTGACGGTCTTCCTGGTCTCGGTGGGGATCCACCAGAAGATCTTCCGTAGCATACGTAGGATGTTGAAGCACGCCGAGGAGACGTTGTTGACTTGCCTGGTCATGGAGAGGGAGGAGTCCAGGATGACGCCCAGGTTTCGTGCATGGTCTGTCGGTTTGGGTGCGGTGCCCAGGGTGGGAGGCCACCAGGAGTCGTCCCAGGCGGAGGGTGAGGAGCCCAGGATGAGGACCTCCGTCTTGTCTGAGTTCAGTTTCAGGCGGCTGGTCGTCATCCACTCGGCTACCTCTTTCATCCCTTCATGCAGGTTGGCTCTGGCGGCGGCGGGGTCGTTGGTCAGGGAGAGGATCAGCTGGGTGTCGTCGGCGTAGGAGATTATGCTGAGGTTGTGTTTGCGTACGATGGCCGCGAGGGGGCTCATGTAGACGTTGAAGAGGGTGGGGCTCAGAGATGATCCTTGGGGGACGCCGCAGATGACTTCGGAGGCCTCTGACTTGTACGGTGGTAGGCGGTAGGCGGACTCTCTGTGTTCTTCCATTTAGTCTGTGGATGTCATTAAGAGAGGAGGTTTCCAGATAAATCTGCGTGTCATCCGCGTAGAGGTGGAAGCGGATGTTGGCTTTCCTGAGTAGCTTGGCGAGCGGTTCCATATATATATGTTAAAGAGCTGCGGAGACAGTACTGAGCCTTGGGGGACACCATTGTTGACTAACTGGGTTTCGGAGGTCAAGTTCTTGTTTTTTATTATTTGCATGCGATTGTGTAGAAAGGAGGAAAACAACTTGAGAACTACCTCACCGAGGCCAGCTCTTTCTTGAAGAGCCTTGATGAGGAGCTTCTGATCCACCGTGTCGAAAGCTGCGGAGAGATCGGGGAGAATAAGGAGGCAGCATTTGTCTGCGTCGAGAGATCCATGAATGTCATCAACGATGTTAAGCATCGCGGTTTCTGTGCTGTCTGAAATTGGATTGGAAGGCGTCCAGGAGATTAGAGTTGTCCAAAATGTTGTGTCAATTGCAGGAGTACACAGCGTTCAAGTGTTTTAGAGAGCAAAGGGAGGTTAGATATCGGTCTGAAATTTTTCAAGTCAGTTGAGTCAAGACTGGGTTTTTTCAGCAGAGGGGTGACTTTTTAGACAATCGGGGACCGTTCCACTTTTTAAGGAGCTGTTTATGATTTTGCCCCAGATTGGTGCTAAGGTGAGCTTCATTTTTTTAATTAGTGAGGGAGGGATGGGGTCCGAGATATGGGCTGATGGTTTGGAGGTCGAGATCAGCGAGATTATCTCCAGGACAGGCGAAAGCTGAGCCAGGGGGGAGAGAGGGGCCGGAGGGGAGGGTCTGTGAGATAACCGGGCTGCTCTTCTTGAGGTGTGAGTTGTTGTTGTCAAGAGATAGTTCGATTTTTAGGACCTTATCTTTAAAGAAGTTGGCGAAGTTATCGCATAGATCTTTGGACGCCTGAGGGGGTGTGGACAAAGGCTTGGATGTTTGATGTCTGATTATGTTGGAGAGCTCCTTCGGTCTGTTTTTGGCTTTAACCAGTGCCTCGCGAAAGAAGCTGGATTTCTTGTTTTTGATATGATTGTTGTACTTCCTGTGGGGCTGATTTTAGTTGGAGGCGAAGAATGGTAGTTGGGTTGTTTCTACACTTTATTTCATTGGCGCTAAGGTTTCTTCGTTCTGCATTGAGGTCTGCCTTGAACCAGGTTCTGAAAGGAGTGGCTTTAGAGGCGCTAGTTTGTCGAGACTGGAGACTAGCTCAGAATTATAGTGGTCAGTGAGACCATTGGTCGAGATGTGTGAGTTCTTGTCCGGAAGTAGTAAACTTAACTTATCTTCCAAGATATCTAGGGGTACTTGGGAGAGGTTTTTCGACCATTTAGGAGGGTCTTGCGGGGGTTTGAGGGAGATGATAGGGTGGTTGATATGAAATAAGATCAAATGGTGATCTGACCAGTCAACGGGAAGTATGTGGTTGACCGTGATTGAATTCTTATATATAATGATGGCATCCAATGTGGCTCCTTTGTAGTTAGTCTCTTCGGTACAGTGTTGGGTAAGGTTGTTATCATGAAGGAGGCTGGATAGCGATCTGAGTAGAGGGTTATGAGTCTCGTTCCATTGGAGATTCAGGTCTCCAAGGATTGAGTTTTTGGAATCGCCGAGTGCGTCTTGTGCTATCAGGTCGGAGAGTTGTTCTCCAAACTCATTGTTTCTGCCCAGGGTGTGATAGAGTAGGTGACACAGTAGAGAATCGTTGTCTTTGGTCTTGAGGATGGCGGATAGACATTCAAATGATTCGTACTCGAAGGAGGAGGTTTCAGTGATGCTCAAGCTGTCCTTGTGGATGATGGCGACCCCCCCTCCTCGTTGCTCAATCCTGTCTTTGGAAATGAGGGAGAAGCCAGGTGGAACCAGCATGTCTAGGTAGGGAGGAGATGTCTTATTTAACCAGGTCTCTGCGAGGAACGCAACATCAATGTCATGAGTGAGGATAGCTTCCGTTAAGTTTGTTGCGTGTAGAGAAGCCGATCTGCAGTTGATTAGGAGGCAGTTTGTAAATTTCTCCTGATTGCTGGCAGTTCTGACTTTAGTCTCTCCAGGTATGGCGGTGAGGACTGGGAATCTCTGTGGTTTGAAGTTTGGTAGGTCTTTCCGGTGACATGTGATTACATGGATTTTGGATTTAGGTGAATCTGCGTTGGGAGAGTTGTATGTAGCGGCTAGCATGGCTGATTCACTGTAGGACATAGGTGCTTCAGATCTACGCGGCCTGGGGGTCGGGTGTTTTGATCCTTGTAGGGTGGTAGATGGAATAGAGATCGAGTGCCTGGGGCGGGGGGTTCCGATTGTCTCGGAGTAGCAGTATGTCCTCCTATCCAATCAAAAAGTAAACCTGTATCTTATTCTTGGTGGCCATTGACATTTTATTGTTGGGAATTGTCAAAGCATAAATATTAAGAAGACTTTAATAGACATTATGGACAAAACAGAATACTGCACTCAGTGCCTAGAGCTACTGCTGAATAGGAGTTTTGTTTTGTTTAACACCTTTTGCCAAATGTGCAAGCTTAGCTAACTATACAGACAGACTAATAATAATAAATAGTACTAGCACAGAGAGTCATAGTAGAGGCAGGATAAAAATTTATAAACAGTCTACAAGAATTTCAAAGACGATTTAGGGAAAAATAGAATTATGATTAAGGGTGGGCAAAGTTCGCGAAGTAGCGCTACGCGAAGTGCACTTTGCAATACGCAAACTTCTTAGTAGCATGTTCGCACTGTGCAAGATGTATTTTCAATGATTGCACAGTGCGAACAAGCATCCAGAACTGTGCAATCATTGAAAATGGCATCTTGCACAGAGCGAGCTGTAGTTTTCTGCTGCTCGAGTAGAATTTTACTCGAGTGGCAGCTTTTTCAACGCAAACTGGTAGTTTCTCATCGCGAGTGGTTTCGAACATGTGCAACCACTCGCAATGAGAAACCTGACCTCCCCGCGTTGAGAATCTCGCCAGGATGTCATTTTGCTTGCTCGCGGTTGCGAACATGATGTTGAGGACCGCGAACAAGCAAAAAATGACCGCTGCACTACGCTTGTTCGCACTGTGTTACGTGCAGCTCGCGAAGTGCGAAGTTGCGCAAACTTCGCAAACTACGCGAGCGTAGCGTAGTGCTTTGCCCAGGGTTTATTATGATGAATGTTTGGAATAAATAGGTGCTGTAAAAGTTAGGGAAGTATAATTATTAATATTAACAGGAAAACTTACTGGGGCCAGCAGAAGAGCCCTCAGCGGACCGATCCTGGCCTTCCTGCTACGCCGGCACCTCCACCGCCACTTCTGTCCTCTTGCCCTAGGTAGGAGCTGATGTACTTGAAAGAAAGACACAAACATTGATGATTGTTGTCAACAAAATCAAACATTTCAAAGAAACAATAACAAATTATTTCGGGGAAATAAACAACAATTGCACTAAATTTATTGACCTATCTGATGTGGTCTACTAGGATATTAGTATTGCTGTATTCACAGACCGTCTACTTGGAAAGTTATGTAACTCACTAAAGCAACAACAAAAAGGTTCTACTAGGTCTTGCAGCACTCAGCAGCACGTGAAGTGACACACAGTCCGTCATGATTGCAGACCACTAAAAAATGTCCTACTAAATAGCAAGTCATAATATACTCAACCTATCAATCCACCACCACTATCTCTTCTTAGTGGCAGGAGTACAAAGGGACCGGACTTGAGCCTCTAGTCTTTCTAGCATTACGCAGTTCTGTAAAGTACACTCATACATAATCACTCAGGCCAAATGAGCACAAAATTGAAAACAAGTAAGCATAGTAGCACCACCACTGACTGAGCAGGCGAGCACCTGCAATCACAGAAGCTGTTGAAACATAATTTACCTGCAATGTAATCGGCAGCATTCTTGCTCTTCGGAAAAAACATATATTTGCAATATAACACAGAGCAGAAGAAAACAAAGTAGTTATTAAATAGCTACTAGTACTCACCAAGCCCAGGGATCTCGACGCCAAGCAGGTTGAGCAGGTCTTGTTCCCGGTCCAGTATGTCGGACCACCGGTGCGTCACCTGGTTGTAGGTGCGCCGGACCCCTGACTCCCGATACATGGCCCGGCACACCTTACCCTATAGCTGGCGACGCTCCTGGAGTCCGTACCCGGTACCAGGCCTGCCGCCTGCTGCGACGGTCTTGGGGAGGTGGTGCTGCACAAAGAAGACCAGTGCGGCCACCTCCACTGCGCTGAAGATTTCCCTGGGACTTACAGACTCCCCCGTAAGGGCCCGCAAGGGAGCCGGCTGCGGAGTGCGGGAGCGGGACTCTTCCTCTTGGACTTGCCGGCTCCCTTTGCCATGGTCCTGGATAAAAAGAGGAAAAAATAGGGAAAAAAAGTAAAGAAAAGAAAAGAGAGAGTTAAAAGAAAAAGTAGTTTTTAAAGTAACGAAAAGTAGAAAAAAACTAAATATAGATGTACAAAAATAAAGAGATAGATAATGAGTAAAAAAGATTTTAAAAAGTTCAAAAAAACAAAGGATTACAAAGATTGAAGCTGGATAGAAAAGGCATGCCCAGAACCATAGCAATGAATGAAAAACAAGATGGCAGCGCCCATTGCAACCACGTGGGTAAGTTCGCGCGATATTTGCCTCCCGAGCACGCAAAAACGGACGCGAACACGCAACTGCGGCCCTAAACAGGAAAAGAGCAACACGAGCATGCAATTAGCAACTGGAAACGGAAATACGCACCGCGAACAGTGAAAACAAGATCGCCACGCCCATTTACGACCGCATGGGTAAGTTCACGGTAGCCGCTGTGAAAAAAATCCCACGAAAACGCAAAAATAGAAAAATCCGCAATCTAGCGAAAGTTCCCAGATTTTGAGGACGAATTTGCATACCGTGAATTCACAAAATTCACCCCTACTTACTAAAAACGCAACATGAACACACCACATTTTCACAATGAAAAATTATCCTTTTTTTGCAAAGAGCCTAGCTGTAGTTTTTGAATCCTAGCTCTCCCGGCACCTAGGGAAACCTAGCAAATCTATACATTTTTGAAAACTAGACACCCAGGGAAATCCAGGATGGGGTGACTTGACTGGCACTCACCAGGTTCTGTTACCCAGAATCCCTTGCAAACCTAAAAAATTGTTAAAAAAACAAATTTTCCTCAAATTTCTGTGGTGGAAAGTTCTGGAATCTGTATGGATCCACAAATTTCTACCCAACCTGCGTTCCGCAAAGTCTTAAGAGAAAAATGCTAGGACATTTGTGATACATGGCGTTCTGGGTAGGAAAACATTGGGGGAACCACGCAGGCCATACCTAATTGGACTCCCCAGGGTGTCTATTTTTCAGAAATGTTTGGGTTTGGTTCTTTCCCTAGATGGCCACCTGAGCCCGGGGCCAAAATCTCAGGTACCCCCCAAAACCAGGTAGTTTTGTTATAGGTAATTTTGAAGTCTCCACAGTACGATTTGGGCCACTTCCTGTTGCAGCCACTATGCCTACCCACACAAGTGAGATACCATTTTTATCGGGAGACCTGGGGGAATGCTGGGTAGGAGGAAATGTATGAATCACGCAGATTCCAAAACTTTCCCACACAGAAATTTGAGAAAAAGGTGATTTTTTGAGCGAAATTTGAGGTTTGATGGGGGTTCTGGGTAGGATAATGTTGGGGGACCCATGCACCCCATACCTCGCTGGACTGCCCGGGTGTCTAATTTCCAGAAATATGTGGGTTTAGTAGGTTTCCCTTGATAGCTGCCAAGCCCTGGGCCAAAAACCGATGGGACCCACCTTGCAATACCAGGTTGGTTTGTGATAGGTAATTTTGATATCGCCTCAATAGGTTTTGGGGCCTTGCTTGTCCTGGGTCCTTACCCAGCCACGTGAGTGAGGTACCATTTTTATATGGTGGCCTGGGGAAATGCTGGGTGGGAGGAAATTTGTGGATCCACGCAGATCTCAAACTTTCCCAGACAGAAATTTGAGAAAAAAGTGTTTTTTATCAGCAAAATTTGAGGTTTGCAGGGGATTCTGGGTAGAAGAATGTTGAGGGACCCACAGAAGCCATACCTCGCTGGACTCCCCCAGGTGTCAAGCTTCCAGAAATATTTGGGTTTGGTAGGTTTCCCTAAATGGCCACCAAGCCTTGGGACAAAAACCCATCGGACCCCCTTGCAAAACCAGGTTGGTTTGTGATAGGTAATTTTTATGTTGCCTCAATAGGTTTTGGGCCCTTGCCTGTGCGGACCCGTGACCCAGCCACGTGATTGAGGTATCATTTGTGTCGGGAGACCTTGGGGAATGCTGGGCGGGAGGACATTTGTGGATCCATGCAGATTCCAGAACTTTCCCACACAGAAATTTGAGAAAAAAGTGATTTTTTCAGCAAGATTTGCGGTTTGCAGGGGATTCTGGGTAGGAGAGTGTTGGGTGACCCACCCAAGCCGTACCTCTCTGGACTCCCCTGGGTGTCTAGGTTCCTGAAATGTGTGGGTTTGGTGGGTTTCCCTTGATGGCCGCCGAGCTCCAGGCTAAAAACTCATGGCACACCTGTTGCAAAACCTGGTTGGTTTGTGATAGGTAATTATGATGTTGCATCAATAGGTTTTGGGCCCTTCCCTTCTGCGGGTACTTGGCCCACCCACACAAGTGAGGTACCATTTCTATTGGGATACTTGGAGAAATGCTGGGGGTTGGAAATTTGCTGTTACTTTCTGAAGCGTGAACATTTGAGCACAATAATGCAATCAAAATGTGACAGTCACATTTTGAGGTTTGCAGGACATTGTGGGTAAGATAAATTGTTGGGATCCACAAGAGAGACATCACCATGTACTCCCATGGGTGTTTAGTTTACGACAAAATCTACAGTTGGGAGGTTATTCTTAGATGAAATGTACACCTTGGCAGAGAGACAAAAAAGACAAAGATCACTGCACAGCCATCTATTCCTCAAGCACACACACATACTGGTTGGATTTGACATGAGGGCGAGTGATGGTACAGTATATCAAATTGTATTAACAAGACATTTCACAAAAATGAAATGCACTGTCAATAATTGTAAAGACGAAAAACTGAACCGTTTGACTCGCAGCTCATGAGCTGTAAAGCCATGACAAGGCACCAACTGGTTTACAGGCCATTCACACACCTTTTCATACATGATACACACAAGACCATTCACATCACCAGGCACAAAATCATTCACAAAAAGGGACAAGGTACACCCTGCTTGACAAAAACAGAAAATACAAATATTTCTGCACAACCACCTATTCCACAAGCACACATACATACTGGCTGGCTTTGGTACTAGGGCGAGTAATGGTTCAGTATATACAGTTGTATTAACCAGAGTTCACAAAAATTAAATGCACTGTTAATAATTGAAAGGACAAGAAACTGAACCATTGACTCACAGCACGTGAGCTGTAAAGACACGACAAGGCACCAACCTTTTTACAGGCCATTCATACACCTTTCATACGTGTGACACATACAAAACCAATCACACGCCCAGCCGTGAGCCCAGCACATTAAAAAACTCACACCAGCAGACAGCGCCATTCAAGGGCCCATCACGTTCACACGTCCACATTCTTGGCACTGCAACCACACCATCTCACAGATTGCATGGAATGGTGTTTGGCCAAGTGCCAGACCACGCATAAACAATGGATTTAGGCCCAGATCTCTGAACTGGGGTGAATGTATGACATTGTTCTGCATTCTGTCTATTGACTGTTGTTTTTGCATTTGGCAGTGTAAGTGAGCTGGCTCTTCGCTGGCGGTGTGCGTGAACTGGCGATTGGCTGGTGGTGTGGGTGGACTTGCGCTTTGCTGGTGTTGTGAGTGGACTGGCGCTTGGCTGGCTATGTGCGTGGTCTGGCGCTTGGCTGTTGGTGCGGGTGGACTTGCACTTGGCTGGCGGTGTGGGTGGACTGGTGCTTGGCTGGTGGTGTGTGAGTAGTGACTTGCTGCTGGTCATTAAACACACTGCTAGCCTGGCTGATGACGGCTGAAATGCCAGAAACGGGTCCCAGGATGCTTGTTTCCGGTCCAGGGAAGACATGGCTTTGGCAGGTTGGGCTGGACTGTTCCCATGAGGCACAGGGTCAGACTGATTTGCATATGGCCATGTCTGAACTGGGGTGGCGGAGTGAGCTAAAAATGATGATGGATTAAACCCAGATCAGTTGACTAGGGGTGAGTGTTTGATTTGCTCAAACGCTCCGTCCATCATCCCTTTTGTACCGCTTTGTTCGCCCTAAGTTGGCAGGGTATGGTCAGACGTGAGTCCCTTGCTCACTTTGCCACTGGATTCAAGCTAGCCTGGCTGATGACTGCTGAAATGCCAGAAACCGGTCCCAGGATGCATGTTTCCGGTCCAGGGAAGAAATGGCTTTGGCAGTTTGGGCTGGACTGTTCCCATGAGGCACAGGGTCAGACTGATTTGCATATGGCCATGTCTGAACTGGGGTGGCGGAGTGAGCTAAAGAACGGTGATGGATTAAACCCAGATCAGTTAACTGTGGGTGAGTGCTTTTTTATTTGCTCAAACTCTCCGTCCATCCTCCCTTTTTGTCTCCCCTTTTGTATTACTCACACTGCCAGCCAAGTGCAAATCCAACCACACCGCCAGCCAAGTAGCAGTTCATGCACACCGCCAGCCAAGCGCCAGTCCACGCACACCACCAGCCAAGCACCAGTCCAAGCACACCGCCAGTCAAGCACCAGTCCACACACACTGCCAGCCAAGCACCAGTCCAAACACACTGCCAGCCAAGTGCCAGTCCACGCACACCTCCAGCCAAGTGACAGACTACACACACCGCCATCACATTTAGGATTTTTTTTATATAAAAATAGAAAACATAAGCAAATTGCAAATAGATACAAATTTACTAACACAAAATCTGAAACGAAATACATTGCACAAATGCCAGACTTGAAACTGTACAAAAATATAAAACAATAGAGACCAGGCAGTTCACTTTACCACTCATGGATGCTCCTAAACATTTTTTTGTGTGTGGTACATTCTAAGACAAGCAGGCGCACACAGCTCAGGGTTATGAGAACACTTGGGCAGTACATTTGAGTCTCCTTCTGCGTACCTCTTTGCCAATATACTCTACATCTCCTACTGGGAAAGTCTTTTGAGGGTGTGGGAGGAAGGTAATCAGGAAAGTGGTGATCTTTCAATCTAGCCACATCCTCCACCACTCCAACTCTAGGAACACTTGCCTGTTCCACTGAAACAAGGCTGCAAATTACAGACTCCTGAAACTTAGCAAAAGTCATCCTTGACCCAGGACAAGAATCCTTGAATACAACAAATCCATTAAAGGTTGCCAAGTGGAAAAGATGGATAGCCAACTTCTTATGCCAAATGTAAGCCTTACGAAGAGCAGCGTAAGGTTCCAACCTCTGATCTACTCTGTCAACACCACCCATGTGCCTATTATAGTCTAAAATCCACACAGGTTTGCACGCTTCAGCAACCTGACCCCAAACAGTCACAGGTGAGGTGCTTTCATCATGGATGGTAGTCAGCATGTAGACATCTCTCCTGTCTGAAAACTTCACAGCTAGAAGTTCCTCGCAACACACTGCACTGTCACTGCACAAGCTTTTGTCAAACTAGTTCTTTAGGGAAACTTTTATGGTTAGAGCGGATTGTGCCACAGGCAACAGTGTCCACTTTGGCCAATTGTCTGATCAACCGCACACCAGTGTAGAAATTATCTACATATAAATGGTGACCTTTGTTAAAAAGTCCTCTATCACATTCCCACACAATTCTCTCCAAAAATGGAAGGCAACCAAGGGGGTTAATCCTGGATTCCTTACCGGTATACACCCTAAAATTAGACACCTATCCAGTGCTACAGTCACAGAGCATATACAACTTAATTGCATAGCATGCCCTCTTACTAGGAATGTATTGCCTAAAAACCAAGTGACCCTTGAATAAGAACAAAGACTCATCCACTGCCACTTCTTTCCTTTAAGCATAGATCTCAGAAAATCGATCTACAAAGTGATCAATGACAGGCCGAATCTTAAAAAGACGGTCAAACTCAGGGTGATCTCGTGGCAACGCTAAACCATTATTGACAAAATGCAGGATCCGAAGCAGAAGCAAATACCTATCATGACTCATGACTCCCGGAAATATAGCCATTGCCATCAAAGGACAAGTAGACCAATATGAAGACATTGATGGCTTCCTTAGCAAGCCCATCAAAAAAGTTAAACCCAAGCACTTCTAAATCTCTTCCAGATTTGTGGGAGTCCACCAGGAAGCTCTAGAATGGGGCTTAAGGCTGGCACTATTGTCCCTCGAATCTGTTTGGCATACAAATTAGTCTGCTCAACAATCTCTGCCAAAAACACATCGTCCATAAGCAAATGAAAAAAAATGGGCAAAAAGTTTTCTGTATTCACTCTACACGCAGGAACACCAGTAAAGTGGCAATGCCGGCTGTACCATGCCTGGGGCAACCAGAGGTCATCACTTCCAACTGGATGCCTCGCAGCCCCAGGCTGCACCCCAGATGCCTCTTGCTGCACTTATACAGCTGTGCTCTCGCAACTACAATAAAGTATTAAACAGTGGAGTACAATAGACAAGTATCAAAAATTAAAAAGAAGCAGATTCTTTGGTGTGTTTCTTGTCCCAGCGGGGTGAAGATTTATTGCATCCAGACTTGAGGAATGTCACAATATGCCGACACGTGTTTCGTCGTGTGCCGTTGAGTCAACACGACTCTTCAGGGCTTTAGACTCAACTCCTGGATGTGGGTTGAGAATAGTCTGGAGGTAATGGTAATGTCTCACGTAGGTAAATTAGAGAGAGACACTGGGTTTGTTTCAGTTCAACACAATGGTAGGTAGATAGGGGTGGAATATCCAGTGGAGGTAGAAGCAAGTTCGCGTTCTATCTGCTCTGTTTCACCCTTTTAGGTGTATCAGAGACTTCAAGGTTTAAGCGCTGAAAGTGGGTATGTTTCAGGCATTTACCGGGAGGGGATCCATCAAATAGAAGAACAGTAAAACATCCAAAAACGGGTTCGTTTTCTCCGTTGGCGATATGCCGTAGTTAGGTATCCCTCCTCCTATGGTTCCCGGTGGCCGTCTGTCATGAGCGGACCACTCATGAAGTCTCTGATACACCTAAAAGAATGAAACAAAGCGGATAGAACGCGAACTTGCTGAAGAGTCGTGTTGACTCAACGGCACACGACGAAACACGTGTCGGCATATTGTGACATTCCTCAAGTCTGGATGCAATAAATCTTCACCCCGCTGGGACAAGAAACACACCAAAGAATCTGCTTCTTTTTAATTTTTGATACTTGTCTATTGTACTCCACTGTTTAATACTTTATTGTAGTTGCGAGAGCACAGCTGTATAATTATAGTAAAGTCTTTGACTTCTCAGGCGGTTAAGGGTGTTTTTCCGCCTGCTCTTCACGCACTACACAACTACTACCTTTCAAACTACACACAGTAACGTAGAATTCGAGGCAGTGCGCCCCTGATATCTGAACTTCTTAAAAACCCCTAAGCAGTTGGCCTCTTGCTGCACTATCGGCACATCAATGTCCTCCTCTAGAACAGGCACTTTATCCGCACTAAGAGTTGCTTCATCTGCACTGAGAGTAGCCTCATTATCCGATGATTCCATGTGGAGAGAAAACTCACTGCCTGAATCTTCCCCCCTTTTCTGCCTCAGATGCAGAGTCAAGGTATAGCAACAATGGTCCTGTCGGGTTCGAAACAAGATTCTTAACACATTCTACTTAATAGTTAGTAATTCATTTCTTCTCAACGAGTCAATCCCAGCCACAAAGCCAAAAGAGTAATTAATTAAATGAATAAAAAAATCCAAACTGTGCCGGGTATCTTAAGTTGTTTTATAAATGAATTTACTTGCATTCACAAAAACCCATCTTTGCATTGAAAAAACAGTTCAAATATTTAAAACGGCGCTACAGATTGTGAGAACCGTGAAGTTTAAGTGCTCAATGATATCTCGTGCAGTGATAGAATTGTGACTTATATACAGTGTGGAATGGAGGGGGAAGTTTTGGTCAGAGAAAAATGCATTCATTGATATGGACTGTGGGCCACATCCGTTGGCTGTTCCACAGAGTCTCTATAGCTGATCCAAATGTTTCAGTCGACGTTTCAACCGAGGTATGGCCCTGTTTGTGGGTCATGGCAGGTCTTCATCGAGGACTGTGGGGCAGGGAGTTAGGGTCTGGTGTGCCGCTTCTAGGTGGCCCTAGTGGCTCCTTTCAGGGCGTAGACCAGTTCCCTCGTCTTATAAGGAGGTCCGGGGTATGATTTCCTCAAGAATGTTGTTCTGCTGTCTCAAAGTTTGTACAGCAAGCTTCTATTTTGAAATGATTCTTTTAGTTCAATTTTTGTCCATCGAGTTGGGAAGGGGCGTCGAATGTTCCTTCACCATACGTCTCTGTCAGGTCTCCTTTTGCAAGTGAGTGAGTGCAAAAGGAGACCTGACAGAGAAGTATGGTGAAGGAACATCCAACGCCCCTCCCCAACTCGATGGACAAAGATTGAACCAAAAGAATCATTTCGAAATAGAAGCGCGCTGTACCAACTTTGCGACAGCAGAACAACATTCTTGAGGAAATCATACCCCGGACCTCCTTATAAGACGCTATACCTTGACATTGCCCAGGTTCTGAGGGATACTGGGTTACCCCATTGTAACTTACTATATCAGATGCAGAGTCAGTCTCTGAACGATGGTCAGAGGAAGACTCAAAAAGCATACCAACAACCTGCTGAGCAGTAATCCTGCAGCTAGCCATTATCCTTATCAAAATAGTAGACTGCACAAACAAGTCAACAACAACCAACACTGTGCAAAATAAGTAAGTAAAAAACATGTGTGCCTTTATCACAACGATCTATATACTCAAAAACTATACAATTAACTTGCAAGAGACATCTACACTCACCAGCTCCTACTCTGCAGAAAGACATCAAAAACCAACGATATCCCACTAGAAAGAAAAACATAACCAATTACTCACAAGACAAGAAAATGCACATCAAGCACAAATGCGAAAAGGTTTTTGACACTCGAAATACAGAAGCCAAACTTCTATTATTACACCATTTTTAAAAACACATTTGTGCTGAGAAATAAAAAAAACATATACATTGTACCAAAAATAGCTCTTACCAAACACATGCAACTACACAAACAGCAGAACCACCAGTAACGAAACCACATCTTGGAACAGTCTAAAGAGCAAAAGCCTTGAACTAAAACGAAAAGGGAGAAATAAAGCAGTACAATTGCAACTCACAAGAAATAAAACAATTAACATTATAACACACTATATCACTGTCCAAATGGTCAATCTGCCAGATGGGCCTTCAAATAGGGCTGGGAAAAATGGGGGGTGATCTTTCCCAAGGGATTAGGTGTGGTTGTCTGCCAGGCCAATCTGTCCCCCAGGTTAGGAAGAAAACAGCAAATAGCAAATAGACATTTTTCCCCATTGCTAAAGAAATAAATCCCTGGTGCCTAGTTGGGCTTTCTGCCTCCCCCTCCTGCCTAGGGCAAAAAGGACAAAAAAGGGGCACATCTGTCCCCAGGAGGGGCAGAGGGGCAGAAAAAACAATAAAAACATGTTTCCCCCTTGGCAGCAACCATGTTGCTTCCATTACACACCGAACCAAATCCTGGGTGCCTAGTGGATTTTCTCCCCCCCCCCCCCCCTTGGGGCAAAAAGGCCAAAAAAGAGGCTGATCAGCCCCCAGGGGGGATCAGAATACAAACACAAAAAAACATCTGCCCCTGGAAGTGACCATTGCCCTAGGGGTTGTTTCCAATTTATTTATTGTTAAATCCCTGACTCTAGTGGGAGTTTCTGCTCCCCCTGGTGCCAGAAATACCAAAAAATGCAGGCGTTCTGTCCCCGGGGGTGGCAGAATAGTCTTAAAAAAATATATCCCCCTAAGGGAGCGGCCTTTGCCTAAGGGGGTCACTTCCAATTTAATTCAAAACAATTCCCTGGTATCTGGTGGGCTAGGGGCAGAAAGGCCAAATAAACAAACCGATCTGCCCCCAGTAGGAGCAGAAAATACTTTTTTCCACAATAGGGGCCCTGGAAGTTACCCTTACCCAAGGGGTCACTGTAAAGAGCGGAGGAAGCAACATAAGTGTAATTTAAAGTTTATTTAAATTGTACAAAAGACCCACTGGTGCTCAAACCTATGCATCCAGACCAGATCAGCTCCAACCGCTTCTCTGGTCTAGAACCTAGGTTCACCAATCAACACAATCCACATTACATACCAAACATTCTTCATTACACCTTAAAGGTTAGGTGAATTTTGACATACCTTTAGGTGTGAAAGAAGGATTGATAACTCTCACCCAATCACCAACATTCAAATTTTTGCTCTTAGAATGATGAGAATCATCATGATAGAACTTCCCCGACATGCGTGCAGAAGCCATGTCATCTCTGGCTTTACCAACAGAAGTTTCAACACTTTCTGCAAAATTGTTATTCTTCTTTAACAGAGGCATAAACATAGATCTTGCCTGTCTACCTCTCATTAAAGTGTAAGGAGAAACCCCAGTACAGGAATTGGGAGTTAAGTGATAACTTCAAATCTTCTCTTTTAAAAATTCAAACACATCAATTTTACTCTCTAAAGCAGCTTGAATACCCTCTTTGAAAAATCTATTGGCTCTCTCAACTTGACCATTGGAACAAGGAATATACAGAGGAGCACTTTTAGCAGACACACCAAATCTATTCAAAAGAACTTGCATCTTAATGGAAATAAACTAAACACCATTATCAGACATAATGGAGATAGGGGCCCCTTCATCCTGAAAATATTATCCAGAAAACATATGACCTCATCAGTACTGGGATGCTCAACAAAACAGTAGTATAGCCACTTAGAGAAGTCATTAATAAGAGCAATTAAAAATCTTTTCTCTCTGCCAAGACACTCATAAGGACCTGAAAAGTCGATAGAAAGCTTTTCCCAGGGACTAATCGACAACGGTTCATTAGACACCTTCCAGTGCTTGTACCACTTAACACACACTGAACAATTATCAATAAACCTTTCAAAAGAGGCATCCAAACCAGGCCACCAATAATGACACTTAAGTAATTTCTTCGTTCCAGAAACACCAGGATGGCCAAAATGTTCTAAGCTGATGATCTTATCTCTAAGACTAGCTGGTGGAACAAACAAGCCTTGTCTTAGTAAAATTCCATTCTCAATAGACAGTTCCTCAGCAACTTGCGCAAAACTTCGCAAAGGTAATTTTAAATTTTTCACTGAAGGCCATCCATTAACAACATGAAATGTAACCTTTGCCAACAAACTGTCTTTAACAACATGATCATTCCATTCCTTCTCATCAATACCAAAATTGCAAGATTCCTCAGCATCTAAAGAAGCCACCACACATTCATGTTGATCATAAATTTTGTCACAAAAATCAATAACTGGAGTTAATCTAGATAGGTAGTCTGCAGTAAAATTCTTTCCACCGGGAATGTGCTGAATCTCACAATTGAACTCCTGCAGTCTAGCTATTAACCCAACCAACCTAGATGAAGCCTTACCATTCCTGACACCATCCATCATGTAAACAAGAAGTTTATGGTCCGTCACCACCACAAAAGGCCTTCCCCATAAAAAATGTTTACATTTTTCCACAGACCACACATAGGCTAGGGCCTCTTTTTCAATTGTACTATAGTGAACTTCAGCCCCCCCTTATACCTATAAAAATGAAAGAAATTACCCTTTCTTTTCCATCAACAATTTGCATGAAAACAGCACCCAATCCAATAGAACTAGCATCAACAGTTACAAATGACTTCCCCTCAGGATCAAAAGTTTTAAGGCCAGGTGCTTTGGCAATAAGTTTGATTACATTTTGAAAAGCTAGATCATAAACATCCGTCCATACAAACCTTGAACCTTTCTTGAGTAGTTGTCTAAGTGGCTCAACAACAAAAGTATAGCCCTTTACAAACTTGGCATAATACTCACTTAATCCAAGAAATGAGCGTAATGCATCCTTATCTTCTGGCTTGCTAGCATTGACTAGATTGCTAATAATATCCTCTTTAGGAAAAATGCCATCCGGAGTGATCTTATGACCTAAATAATCGATCTCAATAACCAAAAACTTACACTTTTCTTTGCTAACAGTCATACCTGTGCTCTTTAATGTGTTCAAAACTTTTTCCAAAGTCAAATTATGCTCATTGATGGTTTTAGCAAATATTAAAATATCATCCTGAAAAAGCACCTGTCACACCATAGAATAAACTCTCAATTAACTTCTGAAAAACACTGGCAGCCGATGCCAGGCCGAAAGGCATCCTCAAAAATCTGTACAACCCAAAAAGTGTATTGCTGTAAGATCTTTAAAATCTTCTTCTAGAGTAACCTGATGATAGGCTGCTTTTAAATCCTTGATTGAAAAAAATTTAGCACCATTGACAGCCGCCAGCATTTCTTGGATCCTATGCAAAGGGTAAGTTTCTACTACGATGTTTTTGTTAAGAGATCAAAGATCTACACACAGCCTGATATCCTGATTCTTTTTAAGAGCAATAACAATTGCCGAAACCCATTCAGAGCTGTCAGCTGGCTCTATGATACCCTGGGAACATAGATCATCCAAATGTAATTTAAGTTTGTTCCTCATCCCCAAAGGTACCTTTCGAAATTTGTGCTGTACTGGTAAGGCTCCTTTTTGAGTTTAATCCTATGTGAAAATCCCTTGACTTCACCTACCTTATCCTCAAAACATTTCTTATATTTTCGAAGAATGGAAGACAATGGATTCTCTAAAGAAACATTGTTAACAGGCATATCTCTCAATTGAATTGGACAATCTGAACCAGGACATAGATTCACACCAAGCTTCCCTAAATCCTACCATCCAACAATATTTTTCCCATCTATCGACACTTAAATTTTGGTAAAAATCACACGAGTCTCAAACTTAAAAAAATCCTCAAAGAAACCTAACATTTTGATATCAAAATTACCAAAAGCTTTGGGATTAATATCCGTTTCCGCAAGATTGACACCCTTCCAATTTTCATTAAAAAAACATCTGATCAGATGGTAACTGGCGAACCAGAATCTGCCATAGCTTCAAAAGCAACATTACCAACATGAACTGTACCTAAAGGAGCTTTGAAAGGAAGAGTGACACGATTGATATTTACATTAAATGCATCGTCATAAATAGTGATGATTAATTTTTGCAAATCATCAACACTTGAAACACTACTAACAGTGGGATTAGTATTAATACCTTTCCTTGGAGTTTTACATGAAGATGAAAAGTGACCAATTTTCCCACACTTAGTACACTTTTTCTTTAAAGCTGGACATTCCGAAGAGTTTGCCAAATGCATTTTTGACCCACATCTGAAGCAACTTAAATCTCTACTTGTTTTAAAATTGCCCCTGTTACGCATTTGTACAGCACAAACAGAGGAATTACTAGTAGTTTTGATTTTATCAGCAGCAATAACTTTAGATGACTCAATAGATCTCTCTATCCCTTTAGCTAAGTCGATAACCTCACCTAAAGTAGGAATACGACATGCTAAAAGTCGTTCCTGAACTTTTTTCGACGCGCAATTAAATACAAATTTATCTCTTATGGACAAATCAACATAAGCTCTGAATTCACAGTTGGCTGCCAAAACTCCTAAAGCTGCTACATAATCTTCCACTGACTCATCAATTGACTGTTTCCTTTTATGAAAGGCATGTCTTCCAATCATCACATTAGGTTCATCTTCGAACTGTTTTTCAAGTCTTGCCACAGCTTCAATGAATACATTCCAACCATCACCACCTCCCCTTGGCAGCGCAATGGGCATGAGGTTCTTAAAAATTTCTATAGCAGCCGTTCCTAAATAACTAAAAAGAATAGCTTTTTTCCTTGCAGCAGAAAATTCAGTACCATCAATGGCAACTATATAATTTTCAAATGTCTCAAACTACTTCTTCCACCTCAACTTTGGTTTACCGGGAATTTCCAAAAAGATAGAAGGCTGATTACAGATTTGGGATGATGCCATGTTAAACACTTCAAAAATAGAAATGTATCTATAATAATATGCAACCAAAAAAAAAAAGAATAATAATTTAAATGAACATATCACTCAAGAAATAAATCATAAATAGTCTTTAAATTGTGTGCAAATCACAGTTGTACAGCAGATGTGACATGCACTTCAAAATTAGAAAGTGTGCATATCACTGCAGCAAGTAGAGCGTAAATGAAAAATAGTTTTAATACATACTAATTTAATGCGCACATCACTGAAGCCAGTTCCTTTAAGCAACCTTCAAATTGTGTGCAAATCACTGAATCCACCGGTTTCAATCTGTGGACTACAGGACACTGAAATCAGCACCTGTTCTCTAACGCTGCTTTAAATTCGCCGTAAACCTCTTTGCACAACCGCTGGCACACTCGTAAATTCTTCCAAAATGGGCGCGACATTACGTGCTGTATTTAACGCTGCATTCCAAGAGCAACGATGCGTAGCATCTGGTGACGTCACTATTCATTGACACAGCGTGGGGTGAGCAGATCAAATGCGTGAGCAGGCCAACTGTCATAAGAGGCGCGAGCAGGGAGAACAACTAGCGACCTCAAATCCTTCAAAATTAGATATTCCACAGTACCTTTGGCTTCAGCAGAAAACACCGCAACCAACTCCCTTCACATTACCATGAAAATCCGATCACGCCGTGAGTTCAATCTTGTTTAAAGCTTCAAGTTGATTCAAATTAATAGACGCTCAGCAACACAGTGGGTCTATAAATAATTAAATAATCCTCGTCGCCAATGTAAAGAGCGGAGGAAGCATAATAAGTTTAATTTAAAGATCATTTAAATTGCACAAAAGACCAACTGGTGCTCAAACCTATGCATCCAGACCAGATCAGCTCCAACCGCTTCTCTGGTCTAGAACCTAGGTTCACCAATCAACACAATCCACAGTACATACCAAACATTCTACATTACACCTTAAAGTTCTATATGACATCAAAGGAACAATAATGAAAGAAGAAGAAAGACATTACATTACCACAGTCACTTCCAATTTAATTGAAAAAAATATCCCTGGCTCTAGTAGACCTTTCTGCCCCCCCGGGCCAGAAAAGCCCCAAAAGATGGGTGATCTGTCTCCGGGGGGGTGGGAGGGGGGGGGGAAGAAAAGTCTTTAAATTAAATCCCCCCTTAGAAAGCCACCCTTGCCCAAGGGGTTGATTCCTTTCATTAAAAAAAACATTCTTGGTGTCTAGTGGGAGCATTCCTGCTCCACGATCGCGACGCTGAGCGCGATCGTGGAGCAGGAATGCCCTGCATTGAGACATCAGGGGAGAGGAAACACTGTTTCCTCTCCCTGATTTTTGAGGTGTGTGCATCTGGCCCCACCCGAGAAACAAGCACTCACCCTCCTCCTTGGGACGCCTGGAAGCAAATGGCTTCCAGGCGTCCCAGAGCTTCCTGATGACGTTGGCACGCGTTGTGCATGCTGATGCCACAGGATCGCTGAGGGAGGGTCGGGGTGGCAGCGGAAGTTTTTCCGTTGCTATCCCCCTTTGTAGCACGATGTTGGACTGCCCATGGGGGAGTGCCAGTGCTTCCCCCATGGGTGGGTGCCATGACGGAGCGGTTCCATCATAAGCACATGCCCACCCTGCCTCATGACGGAACCGCTCCCTCATAAGCATCGAAGGGGTTAAGAACCACCACTGTTAATTTTTTGTTTTTTTGTTTATGCAATGACTTTCTAATTGCATATTTTTAAATGTTTTTACTGTTCGTTCTGTTTATTTTTTCTTTTTTTAACAAAAAAACACACACAAAAAAGAGTTACAAAAAAATATATATAACACTAAAAAAGAAGAACACAATTGGTTCTTTTCAGAAACGCCTATTTAGTTAAAAATAGACACATTTGTAAGCTTTGTATGAATTGTGCAAAGTGGAATATATGGAAAAGTGTATTGGTAGTGCATGTGTGATTGCAGAAGTGCATGTGTACTACCTGAGTGATTGCATGATACATGGGTAATGCCTTGGTGATTGTAAGAGGTCATGTGTATTATGTAGGTGCATCAAGGAGTGTATCAGTAGTGCCTGTGTGATTGCATACGTGTATTGGTAGTTCCTGGATGATTATATAAGTGCATGGGTAGTGGCTGGGTGATTAGAGTAGGGCATGGGCACTGTCTGAGTGATTAAAGGAGTGAATGGATAATGCCTGAGTGATTGCATAAGTGCAGGGGTAATGTCTGAATGATTGGAGGAGTGCATGGGCACTGTCTAACACATCTCTTAAGGGAATCATGTAAAACATGAACTGATGAATTAGTACCAACATCACAATCAGAAACAGAAGAATCCAAAACAGGATCAGTATCTGAGAAAACAGAACTGTCAAGATCATCATTAGAATGAGCAGGCCGCTCAAACCGTAATGGACCACAGGAAGATCCATCATTAGAATGAGCAGGCCACTCAGACCGCTCAGACCATAATGGACCACAGGAATATCCATCATTAGAATGAGCAGGCCGCTCAGACCGCTCAGACCGTAATGGACCACAGGAAGAATGATCAAACCAAATATCTTCACTATCTTCCGTTTTACCAAAAAAACATTCTTGACCAGGTTTGAGAACAACCACAGAACTCTTGCTCCACCACCCCTTGACTTTAAGCAGAAGAGCAGATTCAGTGACAACTTCCACTTCAAAAGGTTAGGTGAATTTTGACATACCTTTAGGTGTGAAAGAAGGATTGATAACTCTCACCCAATCACCAACATTCAAATTTTTGCTCTTAGAATGATGAGAATCATCATGATAGAACTTCTCCGACATGCGTGCAGAAGCCATGTCATCTCTGGCTTTACCAACAGAAGTTTCAACACTTTCTGCAAAATTGTTATTCTTCTTTAACAGAGGCATAAACATAGATCTTGCCTGTCTACCTCTCATTAAAGTGTAAGGCGAAACCCCAGAACAGGAATTGGGAGTTAAGTGATAACTTCAAATCTTCTCTTTTAAAAATTCAAACACATCAATTTTACTCTCTAAAGCAGCTTGAATACCCTCTGAAAAATCTATTGGCTCTCTCAACTTGACCATTGCAACGAGGACTATACAGAGGAGCACTTTTAGCAGACACACCAAATCTATTCAAAAGAACTTGCATCTTATTGGAAATAAACTAAACACCATTATCAGACATAATGGAGATAGGTGCCCCTTCATCCTGAAAATATTATGAAGAAAACATATGACCTCATCAGTACTGGGATGCTCAACAAAACAGTAGTATAGCCACTTAGAGAAGTCATCAATAAGAACAATTAAAAATCTTTTCTCTCTGCCAAGACACTCATAAGGACCTGAAAAGTCGATAGAAAGCTTTTCCCAGGGACTAATCAACAACGGTTCATTAGACACCTTCCAGTGCTTGTACCACTTAACACACACTGAACAATTATCAATAAACCTTTCAAAAGAGGCATCCAAACCAGGCCACCAATAATGACACTTAAGTAATTTCTTCGTTCCAGAAACACCAGGATGGCCAAAATGTTCTAAGCTGATGATCTTATCTCTAAGACTAGCTGGTGGAACAAACAAGCCTTGTCTTAGTAAAATTCCATTCTCAATAGACAGTTCCTCAGCAACTTGCGCAAAACTTCGCAAAGGGAATTCTAAATTTTTCACTGAAGGCCATCCATTAACAACATGAAATGTAACCTTTGCCAACAAACTGTCTTTAACAACATGATCATTCCATTCCTTCTCATCAATACCAAAATTGCAAGATTCCTCAGCATCTAAAGAAGCCACCACACATTCATGTTGATCATAAATTTTGTCACAAAAATCAATAACTGGAGTTAATCTAGATAGGCAGTCTGCAGTAAAATTCTTTCCACCAGGAATGTGCTGAATCTCACAATTGAACTCCTGCAGTCTAGCTATTAACCCAACCAACCTAGATGAAGTCTTACCATTCCTGACACCATCCATCATGTAAACAAGAAGTTTATGGTCCGTCACCACCACAAAAGGCCTTCCCCATAAAAAATGTTTACATTTTTCCACAGACCACACATAGGCTAGGGCCTCTTTTTCAATTGTACTATAGTGAACTTCAGCCCCCCCTTATACCTATAAAAATGAAAGAAATGACCCTTTCTTTTCCATCAACAATTTGCATGAAAACAGCACCCAATCCAATAGAACTAGCATCAACAG
Source organism: Lissotriton vulgaris (assembly GCF_964263255.1). Taxonomy (NCBI): domain Eukaryota; kingdom Metazoa; phylum Chordata; class Amphibia; order Caudata; family Salamandridae; genus Lissotriton; species Lissotriton vulgaris. The sequence goes on along the minus strand of NC_141689.1, from coordinate 1,731,903,143 downwards.
TTACAAATGACTTCCCCTCAGGATCAAAAGTTTTAAGGCCAGGTGCTTTGGCAATAAGTTTGATTACATTTTGAAAAGCTAGATCATAAACATCCGTCCATACAAACCTTGAACCTTTCTTGAGTAGTTGTCTAAGTGGCTCAACAACAAAAGTATAGCCCTTTACAAACTTGGCATAATACTCACTTAATCCAAGAAATGAGCGTAATGCATCCTTATCTTCTGGCTTGCTAGCATTGACTAGATTGCTAATAATATCCTCTTTAGGAAAAATGCCATCTGGAGTGATCTTATGACCTAAATAATCGATCTCAATAACCAAAAACTTACACTTTTCTTTGCTAACAGTCATACCTTTGCTCTTTAATGTGTTCAAAACTCTTTCCAAAGTCAAATTATGCTCATTGATGGTTTTAGCAAATATTAAAATATCATCCTGAAAAAGCACCTGTCACACCATAGAATAAACTCTCAATTAACTTCTGAAAAACACTGGCAGCCGATGCCAGGCCAAAAGGCATCCTCAAAAATCTGTACAACCCAAAAAGTGTATTGCTGTAAGATCTTTAAAATCTTCTTCTAGAGTAACCTGATGATAGGCTGCTTTTAAATCCTTGATTGAAAAAAATTTAGCACCATTGACAGCCGCCAGCATTTCTTGGATCTATGCAAAGGGTAAGTTTCTACTACGATGTTTTTGTTAAGAGATCGAAGATCTACACACAGCCTGATATCCTGATTCTTTTTAAGAGCAATAACAATTGCCGAAACCCATTCAGAGTTGCAGCTGGCTCTATGGTACCCTGGGAACATAGATCATCCAAATGTAATTTAAGTTTGTTCCTTATCCCCAAAGGTACCCTTCGAAATTTGTGCTGTACTGGTAAGGCTCCTTTTTGAGTTTAATCCTATGTGAAAATCCCTTGATTTCACCTACCTTATCCTCAAAACATTTCTTATATTTTCGAAGAATGGAAGACAATGGATTCTCTAAAGAAACATTGTTAACAGGCATATCTCTCAATTGAAATGGACAATCTGAACTAGGACATAGATTCACACCAAGCTTCCCTAAATCCTACCATCCAACAATATTTTTCCCATCTATCGCCACTTAAATTTTGGTAAAAATCACACGAGTCTCAAACTTCAAAAAATCCTCAAAGAAACCTAACATTTTGATATCAAAATTACCAAAAGCTTTGGGATTAATATCCGTTTCCGCAAGATTGACACCCTTCCAATTTTCATTAAAAAAACATCTGATCAGATGATAACTGGCGAACCAGAATCTGCCATAGCTTCAAAAGCAACATTACCAACATGAACTGTACCTAAAGGAGCTTTGAAAGGAAGAGTGACACTATTGATATTTACATTAAATGCATCGTCATAAATAGTGATGATTAATTTTTGCAAATCATCAACACTTGAAACACTACTAACAGTGGGATTAGTATTAATACCTTTCCTTGGAGTTTTACATGAAGATGAAAAGTGACCAATTTTCCCACACTTAGTACACTTTTTCTTTAAAGCTGGACATTCCGAAGAGTTTGCCAAATGCATTTTTGACCCACATCTGAAGCAACTTAAATCTCTACTTGTTTTAAAATTGCCCCTATTACGCATTTGTACAGCACAAACAGAGGAATTACTAGTAGTTTTGATTTTATCAGGAGCAATAACGTTAGATGACTCAATAGATCTCTCTATCCCTTTAGCTAAGTCGATAACCTCACCTAAAGTAGGAATACGACATGCTAAAAGTCGTTCCTGAACTTTTTTCGACGAGCAATTAAATACAAATTTATCTCTTATGGACAAATCAACATAAGCTCTGAATTCACAGTTGGCTGCCAAAACTCCTAAAGCTGCTACATAATCTTCCACTGACTCATCAATTGACTGTTTCCTTTTATGAAAGGCATGTCTTCCAATCATCACATTAGGTTCATCTTCGAACTGTTTTTCAAGTCTTGCCACAGCTTCAATGAATACATTCCAACCATCACCACCTCCCCTTGGTGGCGCAATGGGCATGAGGTTCTTAAAAATTTCTATAGCAGCCGTTCCTAAATAACTAAAAAGAATAGATTTTTTCCTTGCAGCAGAAAATTCAGTACCATCAATGGCAACTATATAATTTTCAAATGTCTCAAACTACTTCTTCCACCTCAACTTTGGTTTACCGGGAATTTCCAAAAAGATAGAAGGCTGATTACAGATTTGAGATGATGCCATGTTAAACACTTCAAAAATAGAAATGTATCTATAATAATATGCAACCAAAAAAAAAAAGCATAATAATTTAAATGACCATATCACTCAAGAAATAAATCATAAATAGTCTTTAAATTGTGTGCAAATCACAGTTGTACAGCAGATGTGACATGCACTTCAAAATTAGAAAGTGTGCATATCACTGCAGCAAGTAGAGCGTAAATGAAAAATAGTTTTAATAAATACTAATTTAATGTGCACATCACTGAAGCCAGTTCCTTTAAGCAACCTTCAAATTATGTGCAAATCACTGAATCCACCGGTTTCAATCTGTGGACTACAGGACTCTGAAATCAGCACCTGTTCTCTAACGCTGCTTTAAATTCGCCGTAAACCTCTTTGCACAACCGCTGGCACACTCGTAAATTCTTCCAAAATGGGCGCGACATTACGTGCTGTATTTAACGCTGCATTCCAAGAGCAACGATGCGTAGCATCTGGTGACGTCACTATTCATTGACACAGCGTGGGGTGAGCAGATCAAATGCGTGAGCAGGCCAACTGTCAAAGAGGCGCGAGCAGGGAGAACAACTAGCGACCTCAAATCCTTCAAAATTAGATATTCCACAGTACCTTTGGCTTCAGCAGAAAACACCGCAACCAACTCCCTTCACATTACCATGAAAATCCGATCACGCCGTGAGTTCAATCTTGTTTAAAGCTTCAAGTTGATTCAAATTAATAGACGCTCAGCAACACAGTGGGTCTATAAATAATTAAATAATCCTCGTCGCCAATGTAAAGAGCGGAGGAAGCAAAATAAGTTTAATTTAAAGATCATTTAAATTGCATAAAAGACCCACTGGTGCTCAAACCTATGCGTCCAGACCAGATCAGCTCCAACCGCTTCTCTGGTCTAGAACCTAGGTTCACCAATCAACACAATCCACAGTACATACCAAACATTCTACATTACACCTTAAAGTTCTATATGACATCAAAGGAACAATAATGAAAGAAGAAGAAAGACATTACATTACCACAGTCACTTCCAATTAAATTGAAAAAAATATCCCTGGCTCTAGTAGACCTTTCTGCCCCCCCGGGCCAGAAAAGCCCCAAAAGATGGGTGATCTGTCTCCGGGGGGGGATGGGAGGGGCAGAAAAGTCTTTAAATTAAATCCCCCCTTAGAAAGCCACCCTTGCCCAAGGGGTTGATTCCTTTCATTAAAAAAAACATTCTTGTTGTCTAGTGGGAGCATTCCTGCTCCACGATCGCGACGCTGAGCGCGATCGTGGAGCAGGAATGCCCTGCATTGAGACATCAGGGGAGAGGAAACTCTGTTTCCTCTCCCTGATGTTTGAGGTGTGTGCATCTGGCCCCACCCGAGAAACAAGCACTCACCCTCCTCCTTGGGACACCTGGAAGCAAATGGCTTCCAGGCGTCCCAGAGCTTCCTGATGAGGTTGGCACGCGTTGTGCATGCTGACGCCACAGGATCGCTGAGGGAGGGTCGGGGTGGCAGCGGAAGTTTTTCCATTGCTATCCCCCTTTGTAGCACGATGTTGGACTGCCCATGGGGGAGTGCCAGTGCTTCCCCCATGGGTGGGTGCCATGACGGAGCGGTTCCATCATAAGCACATGCCCACCCTGCCTCATGACGGAACCGCTCCCTCATAAGCATCGAAGGGGTTAAGAACCACCACTGTTAATTTTTTGTTTTTTTGTTTATGCAATGACTTTCTAATTGCATATTTTTTTATGTTTTTACTGTTCGTTCTGTTTATTTTTTCTTTTTTAACAAAAAAACACACAAAAACAAGAGTTACAAAAAAATATATATAACACTAAAAAAGAAGTACACAATTGGTTCTTTTCAGAAACGCCTATTTGGTTAAAAATAGACACATTTGTAAGCTTTGTATGAATTGTGCAAAGTGGAATATATGGAAAAGTGTATTGGTAGTAAATGTGTGATTGCAGAAGTGCATGTGTACTACCTGAGTGATTGCATGATACATGGGTAATGCCTTGGTGATTGTAAGAGGTCATGTGTATTATGTAGGTGCATCAAGGAGTGTATCAGTAGTGCCTGTGTGATTGCATACGTGTATTGGTAGTTCCTGGATGATTATATAAGTGCATGGGTAGTGGCTGGGTGATTAGAGTAGGGCATGGGCACTGTCTGAGTGATTAAAGGAGTGAATGGATAATGCCTGGGTGATTGCATAAGTGCAGGGGTAATGTCTGAATGATTGGAGGAGTGCATGGGCACTGCCTGAGTGATTGAAGGAATGTATGGGTAATGCATGGGTGATTGCATGAATGCAGGGGTAATGTCTGGGTGATTAGAGGAGTGCATAGGTAGTGCCTGATGATTTTATAAGTGCTTGGGTAGTGGCTGGGTGATTAGAGGAGTGCATGGATACTGCCTGGGTGACTAGAGGACTGCAAGGGTAGTGCCTGGGTTATGCCATGAGTGCATAGGCAGTGCTTGGTTGATTGCTTGACCGCAGGGGTAGTGCCTGAGTGATTGAAGGAGTGCCTGGGTAATGCCTGCCTGATTACATGAGTGCCGGCGTATTGTCTGAGTGATTGAAGGAGTGCATGGGTAATGCTTGGGTGCATAAAGGAGTGCATGGGTAATGCCTGGGTGATTGTATGATTGCAGGGGTAATGTCTGGGTTTCTGGAGGGGTGCATGGCTAATGCCTGGGTGCATGGACGAGTGCATGGGTAGGGCCTGGTTGCATGCAGGAGTGCATAGGTAATTCCTTGGGGATGAAGGACTGCATGAGTAGTACCTGGGTGATTGCATGAGTATAAGGGTAGTGCCTGGATGATTGGAAGACTGCATGGGTAGGGGTTGGGTGATTGCATAGGTGCAGCAGAAGTGCTTGAGTGCATGTATAAGTGCATGGGTAGTGCCTGGGTGATTGGACGAGTGCATGAGTAGTGATTGGGTTATTGCCTGAGTGAGTCGGTAGTGCCTGGGTGAATTTTTTAAGTGCATGGGTACTGGCTGGATAATTGGAGGAGTGCATGGGAAATGTCTAGGTGCATCAAAGAGTGCATCAGTAGTACCTGTGTGATCTCATGAGTGCATAGGTAGTACCTGCATGTTATTATAAGTGTATTTATATTGCCTGGGTAATTATATCAGTACAGCGGCAGTGCTTTAATTATTGGATGAGTACAAGAGTAGTGCCTGCATAATTGAAGGAGTACATGGATAGTGCATGGCTGATTTTAAGAGTGCATGGGTAATGCCTAGGTGCATCAATAAGTGCCTCAGTATTACCTCTGGGACTCCATGAGTGCATAGGTAGTGTCTGGATGATTTTTATGAGTGCATGGGTACTACTTGAGTGATTAAAGGAGTGCATGGGTACTAACTGGGTGATTGCATTAGTGCAGGGGGAATGTCTGGGTGATTGGAGGAGTACATGGGCATTGCCTGAGTGATTGAGATATTGCATGGGTAATGCCTGGGTTATTGCATGAATGCAGGGGTAATGTCTGGGTGAATGGAGGAGTGTGTGATTGCATGAGTGCTGCAGAAGTGCCTGAGTGCATGTATGAGTTTATAGGTAGTGCCTGAGTGCTTTCATGAGTGCATGGGTAGTGCCTGGGTGATTAGAGAAGTGCATGAGTAGTGCCTGGGTTATTACATGAGTGCGTAGTTAGTGCCTGGGTGATTGCATGACTGCAGGGGTAGTGTCTGGGTGATTGGAGGTGTGCATATGAAGTGCCTGTGTGATTGAAGGAGTGCATGGTGAATGCCTGGGTGAATGGAGGAGTACATGGATAATGTCTGGGTGATTGGATGAGTGCATGGGTACAGTCTGGGTTATTGAAGGAGTGCATGGGTAATACCTGAGTGTTTGCATGAGTGCATAGGTAGTGTCTGCATGTTTTTATAAGTGTATGGATATTGCATACGTAATTATATGAGTACAGCAGTAGTGCATGAGTTATTGCATGAGTGCAGGAGTAGTGCCTGCATAATTGAAAGAGTACATGGATAGTGCATGGCTGATTAGAAGAGTGCAAGGGAAATGCCTAGGTGCATCGATGAGTGCATCAGTAGTACCTCTGTGATTGCATGAGTGCATATGTAGTGTCTGGATGATTTTATAAGTGCATGGTACTGTTGAGTGATTGAAGGACTGCATGGGAAATAGCTAGGTGATTGCATGAGTGCAGGGGTAATCTGTAGGCAATTGGAGGAGTGCATGAGTAATATCTGGCTGATTGCATACGTGCAAGAGTAATGTCTTGGTTGTTGCATGACTGTAGTGGAAGTGCCTGGGTGATTGGAAAAGTGTATAAGTAGTACCTATGTGATTTTCTGAGTGCATGGGTACTGGCTGGATGATTAGAAGAGTGTGTGGGAATGCCTTGCTGCATCAAGGAATGAATTAGTAGTGCCTGTGTGATTGCATGAGCGCACAGATAGTGTCTGTATGATTTTATAAGTGCATGGGTACTGCCTGAGTGATTAAAGGACTGCATGGGTAATAGCTAAATGATTGCATGAGTGCAGGTGTAACGTCTGGGCCATTGGAGGAGTGCCTGGATAATGCCTAAGTGATTGCATGAGTGCAGAGGTAATGTGAAGATAATTGGAGGAGTGCATGAGAAGTATGTGGCTTAGTGCATGAGTGCAAGAGGAATGACTGTGTTGTTGCATGACAGTACTGATAGTCTCTGGGTGATTGCAAACGTGTATAAGTAGTTCCTGGGTGATTTTTTAAGTGTATGAGTACTGGCTGAATGATTGGAGGAGTGCATGGGTAATGCCTAGGTGCAACACAGAGTACATTAGTAGTACCTGTGTAATTACATGCGTGCATAGGTAGTGCCTGGATTTTTTTTTATAAGTGTATAGGTATTGCCTGGGTAATTATATGTGTACAGTACAAGTGCCTGAGTTATTGGAAGACTGCAAGGTTAGTGACTGGGTGAAAAAAGGAGTTCATGGATAGTGCATGGCTGATTGGAGGAGTGCATGAGTAATGTCTAGGTGCATCGAGGAGTGCATCAGTTTTACCTGTGTGATTGCATGAGTGCATAGGTAGTATCTGCATGTTTTTATAGGTATATGAGTACTACTTTGGTAATTATATGAGTACAACACCAGTGCCTGGGTTATTGGAAGACTGCAAGGGTAGTGACTCAGTGATTGAAGCAGTAAATGAATAGTGCATGGCTGATTGGAGGAGTGCATGGGTAATGCCGAGGTGCTTCGAGGAGTACATCAGTAGTGCCTGTGTGATTGCAGGAAAGCATAGGTACTGTCTTTATGTTTTTATAAGTGTATGAGTACTGACAGGGTAATTATATGAGTACAGCACTAGTGCATGGATTCTTGGAAGACTATAAGGGTAGTGACTGGGTGATTGAAGGAGTACATGGATAGTGTGTGACTGATTAAAGGAGCATATGGATAATGCCTAGGTGCATAGAGGAGTGCATCAGTAGTACCTGAGTGATTGCATGAGTGCATAGGTAGTGCCTGGATGATTGTATAAATGCCCTGGGCACTGCCTGAGTAATTGAAAGACTGCAATGGTGTAGGGCCTGGGTAATTGTAGAGTGTATAGGTAGTGTAAGAGTGATGTTAATACTTGAAGGGTTCTGGCTGGGTGATTGGAGGAGTACAGGATTAGTACCTGCGTGATTGGAGGACTGTATAAATAGTTCCAGGGTGATTTTATAAGTGTTTGTGTACTGCCTGAATGAATAGAGCATTGTATAGATACTGCCTGGACAATTAATAGAGTGCAAGGGTAGTGTCAGGGTAATTCTATGAGTGCTGGGATAATGTTTAGGAAATTGGAGAAGTGTATAGGTACTACATGGGTGATTGGAAGATTGTAGGGTAATGTCTAGTCCCATGCATGGGACCAAAACTGCCCTGGTTGCAGTGACGGAGGAGGCCAGGAAGATCCTGGGTCAGGGAGGATCAGTAGCAATCATCCTCCTTGACCTAAGTGCCGCCTTCAACACTGTGAACCACAAAATCCTATTACACTGACGCACCAGCTTAGGAGTCTCGGGGAATGCAATCGACTGGCTTGAATTATTCCTCACTGACCGTTCGTTCCAGGTTTTCAAGGGTAACACCACCTCCCCCGGCAAGCCTCTTGGCTGAGGGGTGCCGCAGGGCTCCTCCTTGAGCCCTATGCTATTCAATATATACATGGGCGCACTAGCTGAGATAGTCTGTCCGTTCAGGATAAAAATCATCACATATGCTGATGACACTCAGCTAGTGGTAGCTCTCAACCAGTCAGACACACACACAGCACAGAACAACCTGAGGGACTGCTTAGAAGAAGTCCCAAATGGATGACCACCTAATGTCTTAAATTAAATGGAGAAAAAACGGAGCTAATGCTCCTAGGTAACCCCCACAGCTCTATGATCAACTCAGTCAGTCAAATATTCTTTATTCGATAAAATTAATATCATAAAAGACGAGGTACAATTATACAAAAAGTTACAATCTAACAAATTTCAGTACAGTACATTTTTTCCATCAATGTTAAAAAATACAATACATATTAAAAAGAGAAATTTCTAATATTAAAAGTTTAAAAAAGAAAGAAAATATATACCATTTAAAAACTGTCAGTACTACTGCCTTGGTAAAGTGGAATACATATTTACACAAGAGAAACATTACTCAAAACAGCTTTGATCAACTCACTCTGGCCCGTCTGCCTTGGCTCCCCCCCCCCCCCAACACCCAAGGACACTATAAAGAGCCTTGGCTTCTGGCTGGATATATCCCTCAGCTTCAATTGTCAAGCAGCCAAACTATTGGCCACCTGCTTCAGGCTACTCAAGCTTCTTCTGAAGATTCTACCCCTCCTGCCTTTCCGGGCAAGACATATTATGGTTTAAGGTGTAATCCTGTCCCATCTTGATTTCGGAAAATGGCCTCTACCTAGAAGCCCCTCAAACCACCCTGCGCAAGCTTCAGATCATACAAAATTGCGCTGCCAGAACATTGCTTCAGATCCCCCGTCGCGTTCCAGCTAAACACGGCCTAAAAAACTTTCACTGGCTCCCAGTCAGGGAAAGAATCGACTTCAAGACCCTCTGCACTGCTCACCGATCATTCTGGAAAACAGGGGCTATCATCAATCACTCTCCAACCACCCCCTACCACCCGAACAAACAGCTCCGATCAGCATCCTCTTTCCTCGCCACAGTTCCTAGGATCAAGAGATCCAGATATGGAGGCCGGTTATTCTCTTATAACGTGGCCAAACTCTGGAACTCCCTCCCCCTCCATCTGAGATCCGAGCCCAACCTACTCTTGTTCCGCAAACATTTAAAAACCTTCCTTTTCAATAAAATCTAATAATATTTAGCTGTCCCACCTGCAAGTGTTGTCCATAGCGTTAGGACGCCTGAGGGTAGCTACTACGCTCTACAAATGGTATTTTCCTTTTTTATTTCATTCATTTCATTTCATTGCATGAGTGTATAGATAGTGCCTGGGTGATTAGAGGAGTACGTAGGTAGTATCTGGGTGATATTACTTTATGGGTACAGGCTAGGCGGAGAAATGCATGTATAGTGCATGGGTGATGGCAGAAGTATGGGAATAGTGCCAAACTGTACAGATCAGTGCTTGGGTGATTAGAGGAGTACATAGGTAGTGTCTGGGTGATATTATAACTTCATGGGTACAGGCTAGGAGGAGAAATGCATGGATAGTGCATGAGTGATGGCAGAAGTGTGGGAATTGTGCCTAACTGTACAGATCAGTTCATGTGTAGTGTTTGAAAAAATGGATTAGGGCAGTAAAATTGTGTCTGTAAACATTAGTTAATATCATTATGCGTATTACTTTATTTCAGCTTACCTTCTGTATTAAAGAAGATACAAAGCTCAAATAAACTATTTTACAGTAGTTTTGCTGTAAACTGAATTTAAAATCTTTTCAATCTTTAGTATTACTTTCTGTAAAAAAAGAAGAAAAACTGTTATTACATATAATATTATAGTTTTAAGAACACAACATAATTTTAGAATTACATAACATATTCAGTTTCCCTTTTTTGCTGTTTTCAGATTCTACTGAATTTCACCATACACAGTGATTTCAATGTAGATCATCATGTAACAGCAAGAAAAAAATACAATCAATGAGATTGTAAAAAAAGAAATCTGCATTGAAAATTTTACGACAAGTTCAGCTATCAGTTCACCTATCTACAGTTTCTAAATTACATTCTTCAACTACATTAAATCATTTTCTAAAATACACACTCTCATTTACATTGCGTATAATATAAAGATCAAATATATAAACTAGTTCTGCAATAAGAATTGGCACAAACAATAATCCAAACAGAGATTGTTCACATATTCACAATCGGCCGAATAATGTTTCCAAATCCATTTCCATTGAAAATATCCAAAATAAACTCATTAATTCATGTTCACATCTTACCAAAAGGCCGAATGATGTTTTCAAAACTTTGGCATCAAAAATATCAGCTATGAATCTGTTAATTTGAAAGACAACCCACATTTGCATTCCAAATGGGCATCAATGCAATGTGTCCATCCTTTATTGCACTCTAAATACACTGTATAGTGTCCAGATGTTGTAGTAGGTCCATCATGGAAAATAATGGCCACTGCTTTAAAAGTTAGTCCTGAAATTGATAGTTGACTTGCCACAAATTGTGTTGTTTTGGTTTCCACTTTTCTTCCATTTGCTCTACAACGTTTTAGCATTAAAATTACATATTTTCCAAATCTTTCTACATATAATGTTGACAACATTTCTGATTTACAATGAGAGCATTTCATATCTTGATTGGCTGTTTTTAGTAATTTGCTAAAATACACTGATTTGCAATCTGGTATTATCAATTATTTGAACCGTTCAGTGTCCATTTCAGTGGTAGAAAAAAATGAACACTCTTCACTTTTATGATCCCATCTGTAACTTAGTCCAAACAAATTATCCATTTTTATTCCTTTATGTTCCAATACTGCAAGCATAAACATAGGACATTTTTGTGCATCTTGTTGTATATTAAGTGTAAATTGAGAAGAATCAGTATATATATCCAAAAGATGCCGAATGCCAAAAGCAGTATGGATTTTAGTTCTATCAGTTACTACCTTTTGAAAAATATAGTGTAATGAACAGACATTTTTTTCTTGATTTTCCATACTTTTATGATGAATATCTTCTAGATTAAAGACAACATTAGCAAGGCAGGTGATACCTGAACTAATTTCTAACTGGTATCCTACAATGTCATCAGCAGTGTCTATTTTTATTTCCTTTACAGGTTAATCATTCTTTTGATTTGTTTTCTTTTTTCAATCAATTAAGGATTTCTCATATTTCCGTTTTGAACATACTACACATTTCTCATATATGGGATACTCACCTAAGTTAGGAGCATAAAGTCTTCTTAACCAATTATACTCTCTTACACAATTTCCATCAGCACTAATATTTTTCTCATTAAAATCAATCAAATACAAACCAGATAATATTCTTGAGTCAATGCAACATATGCCATGCCCTCTTTAAACACTATAATTCTAATATTTACCATGGCACTGTCTACACTTAAACCTTGAGATTTATGAATAGTTACTGCATATGCTAAAGAAAGAGAAAACTGTTTTATATTAACATACAAGTCTTTTACAAGCAAAAAATGAGAAGCACAATATCCAATCTGTTTTACCTCTTTTATCTGATCAAATGTCATCTTTAAAAATTCTATTCCATATCTTTTCTTAAAATTTACAAAATCAACAACTTTTACCATTGCTCCATTTACTAAACCATGTTCTACATTCAAATTATGCCATACAATTTCAGACAATTTATACGCACATATAACGTTTTTTTCTAAACCTGAAGTCTTTTGACCCTGACTTTTCCAAAGAATCCAATTTAGACTGTAATTTCTCTGACAGAAGAATAGTAAATCCTTTGTGTTCCATTATATCATAAACTTCCATTTTTGCTATTGGTAGTTTTATCAATTTCAAAAGTTCTTGATTGAATGTAGAACATTCTTGCAGTTTAGGCATTAGGAAAACTAGAGACTTCTTTTCTCCAATTGTTTTATACATTATTTCAGCTGGTATGTTTTCATTTGCAAACACGTATGTTAAAAGCAGACTTTGTGAAGCTTCTTTACCATGTTTTGTAAAAACACCAATTCTAATATCTTGAAGAATGTTTCCATTAGGTTCATCACTTGCTTGTCGCATATTCTTAATAAGTTATTTATATTCAAAATGCGACTAAATGTTGACCTTTCCAATACTTCCCAAAGATTTCCAAGTGTTTTAAAAACTGGTTGTCCTTTCACAGGAGTAAGTTGAGGTAGGTCGCCAAATACAATAACATGATTTCCTCCAAATAGAACATCAATATTTTTTTTTAAGTCTGTTGCATTCTTATATGTACAAAAGTAAGAATTACGTTTGAGACCATGCTCACCTCATCAATGAGAATAGAAGTTTGATTTTCTTGAGGAGTCTTGAGACTTCATAACAAGATTCTCCAAATAGCTTGTGATAGTTCAACTTATTTTCATGTTCAACTGGTAGCAGGAGTAATCGATGTAACGTAATACCTTTAATGTTGTGTGCTGCTAACTCAGTTGGAGCGGTCACAACACAAGATAAACGTGATTCTGTGGATTTGGGTAGATAACTGGTCCACACTGTAATTAAGAAACGTTTTCCTACTCCAGCTTGCCCACTGATGTACATTCAAATAGGTTTAAATGATGTGCATTGGCATTTTTTTTCATGCAGTAAACCATGCTGTATCTGTTGTATCACTTGCTGATATATTTCTTTTTGCTCAATATTTAGTTATTCTTCTGAGTTTCCCAACTCTATAGTTGCGCTTGTTGCATTGTTGTTTCTACTTCACTCTTGGCTGTTGCTGCTTCATTTTCAATAATTGGTTGTCCTAGTGGACTTTGACTTAGCTGCAATAGCAGTTTCTAGTTCAATCTCTTCTCTTAACATTTGTAGATAATTTTGGAAAATTGTGCAGTGAATGCTATCTTTACTTGCATTAAAAGAATCTTCATAGCAGTCAAAAGCTCCATGTAATTCCATTTCACTACGCCAAGGATGGTAAAGTTGCAGAACTGCTAAACATAATAACTCCTGTTTATCTGGAGTTTCACAACTGAGTTTTCCTGTGGTTAATAAGATTTCCTTTGGCATGGTTTACAAAACATCCATCACATCAATTTACTGGATATTTTTCTTCATTTATGTTTTCTGTAACATTTCTTTTAAAACTGTAATGTTGCAGTACTTCATGGAGACATATGTTTTTCAGATGTGAACTTTTTTTGTGATTGTACGTATCCAACATTTTAGTTTTAATAATATCTGTACTTTCTGGTTCATTCAATGCTAAGTATTCAATTTCTTGTACAGATTTTAATACTCGATTTCATGTTGCAGCAAGACCTAGACTTACCCAAAGGATTCCTCTTGACTTTCAATTTGAACTTGCAGAGGTCAACAGATCCAAACATTCGTAGAATCCAATCTCTCGATGGGAAAGCATCTTCAAACTAAAGCTGTATAATTTGTTACTAAGAGTCTTCTCTTGTGAAATTTCTTCCCACATTTCTTTCAACTTTTCGGATTTGGTTATATATGATGTAACTTAGCAAGCAACAGCAATCGCAATATCCTCAACATACTGGATATACATATTTGCATTTCACATTGTCAAAATCACTGGATTGTATTCATTAATATACTTTGAATCTTCAGTTCTTTTTATGTTGTAAGTATTCTTCAGAGATTTTCAAGTTATAGCATGCCTTACTGCTGACATGAAACTGTTTACTCTTGCTTTTGAAATTACTGGACATGGGAATTCAAAACGACATTTTGTATAAAACTTTCCCTTTGATGTGTATTTCTGTCAGCAATATTTTTCACATCAATAACTTTGAAACCGTAAAATGTGTTGTCTCAAGTTGTTTTCTCCTCCTTCGTTTGGAATGGCACAGGTAACATACTCTTCATTGAATGACAAAACACTTTCATCAGTATCAGTTCCAAATTTTGGTGCATTTTTGATCCATAACAGCATGTGTATATGAGGTGCTCCTCTGGCTTGGTACTCCTTTCTCCAAATTAAATCAATAACTTCTCCAACAGGTGGATTATTTTATTGCAGATAAAATACATCATAGCTTGAAACCTATGAATAAATTATCTGCACACATTTACAGAATCCAAGGAACACAGTTGTCCAGCTTTCTTCAATTCAATGTATTTTACATTTGAATTTGCTTGTCGTAGAAATTCAAGTAACTTGTCCCATGCATATTCAGCACAGCTAAGGGTAACAAACCACGTAGGAGTTCCTAACTTCCTTAACAAACATTTAAGTTCTCAGTGACAATGATACTGATACTCATTAGTATGACGTTGACACACCATCAAATGAGATTCTAAATGATTGTCTCTTTTTTTAACTTTGTCCAAAAATTCCTTTGCAGAAACATGTGTAAGATGAACTCCTGTTTTTAATATGTGGTTCACTGCATATGAAATTCCAGACAAGTCACTTTCAAACAGAAGATGAAATAAATATGGAATACTCTGTTGAAATCTTGGATCTTCTGAGAACAATCTTATTGTACAATATTCTGCAGCTGGAATCTGTACTGGTCGTTCATCATATTGTCCACATTTTCCAGTGGGGAAGAGCTGTGGAAAACAACAAGCTTCTAAACTTTTTTCCCATACACTCATTTCACTTTCCTCATTTGTAATAATTCAATAGTTTTCCTATCACTTCTTTTGAATGTAGAGGATGTATACTATAATGTTGTCCACTTCTAATATTTGGCCAGTTTACATTTTTCTTTCATCTTCTAAAGATATTTTTTCTTCTTCCACCTATACAGTTTTTTCTCCTCCTCTCCCCATAGACACAGCAGTTTTGACAAGCCGCTTCGTACTAACTGTGCTCCCTCCAACTTACTGCATCCGTCTAGCCATCCATAGCCTTCCTCTTTATCCCGAGGACTGGGCGTAATCATTGGACACATATTCCGCTCTCCAAATATCACCCATTTATCATATGCAGACGTCTTCCCCATGATATCAGAGGGGACCAGATGCACGTTAATGATTCTTCATATTCTAGGCGCGCCATGCGAAGAGCGGCTTTAATCCAACTTTCCCTTGTTGGAGGGTCGGGGTCTTTCCATCTTATGCATATCTCTCTTTTGGCCAAAACCACCAGATTAAGAAGCAAGCCCTTTTGTGGCCGTAACAGTGTTGTTTTCGCCTGCTTATTCACACCAAAAAGGACCAAAGGTAGATCTACCTCTATATGCATTTGAAAAATATCAGACACAGATTCGCCCACCTCTTTCCAATATATGCCCAGTTCTGCACATTCAAAAAACATATGTACATCATCCACTTTGTTGATGTGACACCTCGGACATGATGGTACTAAGGTAGAGGGTGCAGAAAATGTGGCTATCTTCGCTGAAGTGTAGTATGGCCTGTTTAAAACATAGAAGTGGTTTTTCTTAAGTGTGAAAGGCTTAATAAATTTATACAATAATTTTATGGAGAACTCAAACAAAATGCCGGCCTTTTGATGAAGTGAGGTGTTGTTCCAGAAAGCTACCAGCGGAGGAACTTCCTGATCTACTGCATCTAAGAGGCTATTATACCAAAATGATACCTCTTTTTTCCTTGGTAAAACACTCTCAAATAGCGGCTCTAGCTCCCAATTACCTTCTGTCTCTCCTGCCTCCGCCTCAAAAACAAGATCTTATCTGAAGGTACTTAAATCGGGAGAATACAGACCCTATCTTATCAGAAAGTAATTCCCAAGAGAGAACCCCATCCGAGTCTACCAAATCTGACCACTTCTCTAACCCAGCTCTTCTTATCGGGATTGCTAAAGAGTCTTTCAACCAGGCCAGTTTACCCGGTGAGTCCCAGATCGGTGCGGATGGAGAAAAATAGCCTACACCCCAGATACGTCGTAGTTTATACCATATCTGAAGGGCTGCCTTTAACACATTTAGGCATACCTTCTTGAAAAATCTTGGGCCCCAAACTTATATAGGAACCCCACCTGCCCATTGGCACCCTCCGTTAAGACAAGTTCTCCTAATAATCTACCCCATGAAGTTTCTTATGGATTGGATAGGAGCATCCTAATCCCCTTAAATTGAAAGGCCAGTAAGTATAGATTTATATCCGGATGCGCCAGTCCCCCTTTTAACAATTTTCTTCGTAGTTTTTTCCAAGATAGCCTAGCACTTTTTTGGCTCCAGATAAAACTACCTATTTTCCCTTGGATTTTATTTATACTATCTTGTGCCCTCTTTATATGCTCCTTGATTTCCTCCATACTAATAGGCAAAACTAAAAGGTCCCTGGCTGTATCCGTTAAAGTTGGCAGAGTTATACCCATCAACCATGATCTTATTGCCTCGTTAGAGGGGCTGATGTCTTCCTCATATAGGTTCGTAAAATGTGATAAGTGACAATCTTGAATACTACAGTGCCTTCATTGTCAATCAGCAATTCTCTTAAGTTATTTTTGGCCCTATCGATCCTTGCCTTCCATGCCAATAAGGCTCCCGCTCTTTCCACATGCTCAAAAATTTCAATATTTTGAGCCTTCCACTGTGCTTTACATTTCTGATCAAGGTGGGATCGTAAGGCTCTTCCTGCTTCCTCAAGCTCTCCCTCAATGCTGTGCATATCCCTTACATTATTTTGGGAAATATGACACCTTTTTATTTCTAGAGAAGAAATTCTCTCTTCCAAACCGTGCAATTCTAAATAACCAATCTTATTCTTTACACTTATCTGGCAACGCAGGACCCCCTCAGATTTGCTTCATAGGTATCCCAGACAACCTCCACGATGCTGACCCACAGTTGTAAAAAAATCATTCCAAAGTGGTGCCTTTAATTGCCTGGATTAATCCAGGATCCAAGAGTGCTGACCTGTCTAGCGTCCATCTTGCTTGTTGCAAACTTAATTTAGTAGAATATGAAAACACTAATGGTGCGTGGACTGACAAGTCGCTCGGGTACACTGAGATGTTAACTATATTATCTAAATATTCATTATTTACCGGAACATAATCGATTCTAGAGGCATGGTGATTCTTCTTACAAAAAAATGTAAATCCATCCATGTCTCCCTTCTTAGCTCTCCATAAGTCAACTAAATTAATGTTTACTAGTAGGTTTTTCAGAACTCTTTGAGCTCTTGGAGTACCTATGGTATGACTGATATTAGATCTATCTTTTATGGGGTCAAGCAGGATGTTAAAATCTCCCCCATAATAAATGGTGGATCTCCCATAATTAGCTTGTCAGGCAATGTTACCAGACAGAGGGGATCATCTATATTAGGACCATAATAAGAAGCACATGTCAATTTCTCCCCTTTAAAGTCTAATAGTGCGATAATCCATCTGCCTGTTTGGTTGGTCTGAAATTATCTTATCATACATGTTCTTCCCCTTTTTACCAAAATGGCAACTCCACGGGTACTCAATTCTTGTTGAGAATGACAAAAACATTGCAGCCAAGGTTTGCAAATACTGATTCAAACTCTAACTTATTCAAATGCGTCTCTTGCAGCAAGAATACTTGCGTAGATGAGAGTTCTATATATTTTAATATTAATCTCTGCCTTCTCGGACATCTCAAGACATTCAGGTTCCAAGACATAAATTGAATGTTCCGACCCTTCGTTTTGTTCTTAACTTTATACAATTTATACTAAGCTTGTCTATTTGGCGAGGAAGCCCTTTCGTCAGCCTGCCTATCCGTAAATCATGGAGTAAGAACAATTTTGTAATATTGTTTTTACTGCCACCCAGTGCCCCCCTCCCCAGAACCCCCCTTCCGGACCCCACCTCACCGTGACCACCCTGCATCCCTGTGACCTGAGGAACCCCCCTTCCAAAATAGGTTCTTACCAATTCGGACCCCGCCTCACAGTTGGCTCTATTTAATAACATTGAGAACAATTTTCTGTTTCTTGCTCAATCAATAAAAAAAATAAATTTTCCTAACAGTTAACCTCCCTTACACCCCCCCATTTCTCATCCTGGATCTGAACTATAAGTGTATCTGCCTCTTCAGTTGTTCAGATCATGTGCATGTGCATGTGGTTATTCCACATGACTCTCAATGTGGCTAGGAACCTTAATTGAGCCTTCGCCCCTAGACTATTTAGTTCTGCTAGCCTCTTCCCCAGCTCCCATTCCCCAGCTACCATTGCCTTTCTGCTGTTATGTGTGAAATATCAGACCTAATAGAAAAGGTGAAGGCAGGTAAATCAGAAGAGGGAGATGGTATGCTGCTTGCTTTTAGGGCTACTGATAGAATCTGTTCCTTCACTGAGTAGGAAAGAAAATTCACCAAGATTTTCCGTGGCTTCTGTCTTCCGGTATTCCTTTTGAACGGGTCTCTGTGTATCCTCTGGATCTCGTTCTTTAAATCCATGTTGGGAACAGCCTTCGACACAGTTTTTTTCAGAAGCAAAAATTACAAAGCCCTTTATATCTTCACCCTCGGCGGCCTCTGGCACATTCAAAAATTTTAAATTGTTTTTACGTGAGTGGTTCTCGAGCCTTTCCAGACCCTCCTCAAGTTCTTTGTTCTGTATGGCTGATTTCTCCAGTTGAAATTAGTTAGACTCTATTGCACTCTTCATTCTCTGGATCTTTGCCTCAATTACCTCAGTTCTTGCAGTAACCTCTTCTAATTTCTCGGCTAAGATTTCACACGAGGATTTGATAGCGGCTTGATTTGCCTCTGACACTAAAAACGTATTTACCAATTCAGCCTGATTTGCCTCAGAAACAGAAAATCTACTTGCAAAGCAGGAAGGATGTCCACCAAAGAATGGGATTGCTGATCTTCGTTACCTTCCTTTCCACAGGTATGTATATTCCCCAACTTGTTCCCGTTTCCTTTAATTTCGGGAACTTTGTCTACAACCTGAGGTGGAAATTGACCAATGTCGGAACCTGCAATGTCTACTATATCCACCGATTGTTCGGATTCTAAAACTGAATATCTGTTGGATAAAGAAACAGTGGGATGAACCCTTGACGTATTGTCCCATATCTCACTAGTTTTTATAGGTTCTACTTGTTCTACCAGGTTAGGCGTATTGGGACCTGGGGGCTCTGTTTGCTTATCCTTGGACTTCGGACTCTTGACTCCTGTGGTTTCCTTAGTAGCCTTAATGATCTTAGAGGTTAGAGAGACCCCTTGCAACATCAAAGGTGAGGATTTGGGCATAGGCTTATTTTCCATACCCTCTTCTGCTACCATGGGCAAGGGCATAGGAGGGGGAGATAAAGATGTTACTTTAGATGTTACTGTAGCAGATACTTTAGCAGTGACAGTGACATTACTTGGTAAAAGGATTTCAATGATGGCATAATTTTAGGTTTAGTGGATATATTTTTCTTTACACCCTCTTTTCCTTTCCCTCTCCAAATCCTTAATTTCTGTGGAGTGGCTTCCAACCCCTCCACTCCTTGCTTCCGCTGTTTCTCAGAAAGTTGCATTTTTTCCACTGGTGGTGATTTGCATTGTGGTATAGAAGATTGAATTATCAATTTATTGGCTGAGAGGTGTGCTGCTCTTGCTCTTAGCGAATACCTATTTAACCGGGGGGGGGGGGACTTTCCCTCTTGCACTTTGATGACTTGCTCCTCCATACAATCCGAGGAGATCTTTAAACATTTGCTGCCTCCAACCGCCTCTCTTGTTTTAGTACAGCCAAAAAGAGAACTCCTTGCACTGAAAGTGCTAATTCACTTTCTCCTACTTCCTCCTCCTCCCTAAGCTCCTCACTCCATTCCCAGCATCTCCTACTCCCGTCACCCTCCCTACCTGCTCTTGGGGTAAGGCTCTCCAGAGTCTTAATACACCTCCACAATTTTCAAACAGGAGGGGGCAACTCCGTCTCCGCTCAGAAGCAGCAACCTCCCAGCGCCATCCCGATCGCAGCTCTCCAGGGGGGCTCTCGAAGCGGACTCCAGAACCAGAAATGTCCACCCCTGGGCTCGCCTCCAAACACCAACTAACCGCTGGCCCTACCCACATACCAGACTGCTATCGCTAACCGCGCCGAACATGGAACGAGGAGGCAGGGCAGAGCAGAGCACAGGACGGGCTCGGGAGATACAACCGAACGCGACGCTAGGAGAGAGCTACAGCTGCATTAAAAAATAAGGTGAATAACTCCATATCTATCAGAATCTGTCACTAAACATTCTCTGAATTTAGGGGGTAAAGGTGTTTAGAGGTCTCGGCCTCCTTGATCCAGCATAGCTTGAGCCTCCTGCTCGGACATCCGCGACCATTCACTCGGCGACTGCCATGTTCCTTAGGTCCCACCTATAAATTGTTATAATAAATATTGTTCCGTACAAGATATAATGTAGCCTTTTGAAGTTTGGTGATATCTACTAACTCTTGCCACATTTTCCATCTCTTTGTTGGTACACCATTAACTAGAATAACTATAGGTTCACTTTCCTCTCTCTTTACACCAACAGTTTCAATATTTTTCTTAAAATCTAAAGGTAAATTCACAACTCTTCCTTTAAAACCTCTTTGTAAATCTGTTAGAGGTAAGTAAGAAAAGTAAGTACGTTTTTATTTGCATAGTTAATAAAAACCATTGCAATACAAAAACATCAAGATTAATCTTTTTGAAATAATTTCTGTAAATAATAATTTAAACGTCCATAAATACAAATACTGTTGTGTTCAGATGCTATCTTAGAATAAATTTATGAATCTGTTATTGGAATTTTCTTTTCCACCGCCCTCATGAATTTCACCAGGCTGCAGTTCAGCTGTGGGTCGTTAGGTGCAAAGCAGGCAAGGACTGCTTGTCTTCGTGAGCGTAGCCCGCATTGATTAAAATAGCATTTTAACAAACATTTGCGTTCTTCCAAGAGTTCATTACAAGAACATAACAAATGGAGCAGATCTTCTGTCGCTGAGCCGCATAAACAGCAGGAGGAGCCTGCCTTTTCCTTTAGCCAATGCGGAAAATAATGAATACAGGGTAGCAGGCGCCGTGTGTGTACTTCAGGAACTTTATTTTAGTAGATTTGGCATAGCCCGAGTCGAGGTAGTTCTGTGGTGTTGGTATGGAGTACGTTTTCAGGGTCATCCAGCCATATGACCTTTTCGAGAGGGATGCCTTATCCTTGACCCACGAGAGACGTTTAACAGTCTTCATGGTCAATCTTTTAAGTGTTGAGTGATTTGTAGGAGTATCCCAGAGTTGGTTTAGGCCGATATTCACCAGACTGATTTTAAGGTATTTGTCTGCTGGTGAGGCTGAGTGTTGCTCTAACTCTTTCCATAAATATTCGTTAAGATTTCATTGGTTAAATTTCCGCACTTTCTCCCAGGTAGTTATTTACTCCCCCTGTCTGGCTAAAGATTGTTTCTGAACACCAAACTCTAGCTTGATTTGCGCTGGTGAAGTATGTGTGGGCAAACCGAAAATAATCCTGAATGCAGCTACGACTGTATTATCAAGAGTTTTTGCATCTCTTCCTCTCTGCACTTCACTTCCATAAGCAATTGTTGACAGAAGTTGGAGTGGTGTGGCTCACTGGTTAGAGGCGGCAGACCCGGAAGCAGAGAACGGCCCGGGACCAGGGTTCAATTCCCGACGTAGCAGGGTTGTGGACCAGGGTCAACGGACTTGATAATTCTCGCCTCGGTGCCTACTCTAACCAGGGATCACACTCGGCAACTCTGGGCATTAAGCTTGCCTCATCTCTACAACGGCCCCCCACAGACACCAGGGATGCCTGGTTTCACCTTGGAGATACCCAGAAGGGACCATCTCACAGGGAAAGCCAGGACGGGTTCCCCAACGGTCTTCAGCGCCAGGACACCCCGAGATGGGGTAACAGTGCGCTTTACAAGTATCATCATTACATTACATTACAGAAGTTTGGCTTCTATCACTTAAGCCAGAGCTAGGAGCGATGGACCAGTTATTTTATGATTTAATGTTTTTAAAGAGATTGCTAAAGCAAGTTCTTTGCCTCTAATGCTGGTTTTCTGTGCAGTCAAGTGGCCTCCTTTATCGATTTTTACTCCTAAATATTTATATACTGACGTAGCCTCAATATGATTACTGCCCCAAAACCAGGTAGATGATTTTTTCCTACTTTTGCTAACCGTCATTGTCTTTGTTTTCTCACGATTTATGGTCAGTCCATTTCCTTTAGAATAGTCCTGCGTAGCGTTCACAACATGTTGCAAACCTACTTGTATATGTCTGATTAGGACTATGTCATCTGCATAGAGGAGACCTGGTAGAGATAACCCACCTAACCTGGGCGCGTGAGAGTTACAGCTATTTGATATCGGGACAAGCTCCGCTAAAAACAAGTTAAATATTGTGGGGGCTAAGTAGCATCCCTGTTTGCGTCCTTTATTGATTATTATACATCTTGACAGAAGTGACCCATCACCCAACTTTATCTGGACCCATGTGTCCTTGTAAAGGCTTATCAACAAATCTAACAGAGACTTTGGAATCCCCCAGCTGCTCAATTTATGCCATAAGTTGTTTCGATTTATGTGGTCAAAGACTGACCTGCAATCTATAAAGTAGAGATGAATGGGCATTTTTGTTGATTCTGCCTTGCCTATTAGCATTCCCAGGGTTAGAATATTTATGTTTGTTCTAACTATTTTAGCGAAGCCAGTCTGATTAGCTGGAATTAGAGGATTCTCTTTGGCCCAGGCCTGCAGCTGCTTCAGGAGTGTTCCTGCTAAATATTTGGCCTCATTGTCAGCATGTAGTTTAGCCCAGAGATTGTCCTCCACAGATCTGTTAGCTTCACATTTTTGTTTTTTTAACAATAACTTTTACTTCTGTAATAATTCAAGTTTCACTTTATCTGCTGGTGTTGAAGGCGAGGTGAGAAGTTTTACTGCAATCTGTTAGAGGCAGCTTACCTGTTTTAGGCTCCATACGAACCATAGCCTGAAACAAGTGCACAGACTAAATAAGAATGGACTCATACGTATTTAAATCTACCGGTTCCAAAGGAATAGCTACCAACTCTAGGTTATTAGGTACAGCGCTAGCTGGCATATTGATAATTAGTTTTAACAATATTTACAAATACATTGATCACTATCCAGTTCAAAACGACCTTCACCAACAAATAAGCACCAAATTGGTCCCACTTATCATTGTTTTCCTTTTCACTTTTTAAATACACATCAACATTCCTAATTTGACAACAAATACAAAAATAGATAGTTTTTTTTTACTAGAAACTACCTTAAACTTTGTAATTTCTTCTCCAAACTTCTCAGTAGTACTATCTTACACCTCTTCTTCAACACCTACACTTATCAAACTCTCACTTTCTATACACTCTTCTTGAGGACCTAAGAAACGAAACTGTATATCATCAGGATTTTTTTGACATCCAATTGTGTACCATGCAAAAGAGCTGTGTTTATTTCACTTAAAGATAATGTAGGACTACATAGTACAATCTTCTTACTATATTTAGCATTTCTGAGTGTTGTACTGCTAACATTCCTAAATGATTAATAATACTTCAACACACTTTTCTAGATAGGCAAGCTAGAGAATGACCCTGCAAGTTAGTATATTTTCTCACTTTACAAGGATCTAGTCCTTGCAACATCATAATCTTCTGTTTAACGCTTTTTTTTACCATAATCTTGTAAGTAATTTCATAATATATCAATAGATTTCTGTTGTATATTACAAATGCTACTACAAACCCACTTATAAATTGGAGCTTGTGTACGTCTCCCTTGAACGTATTCAGCTATTGCGTCTTCCACATTTCTAGGCACCATCTTTTTTTTTTCATTTGGGCAACCATTTTTAACCTCATAACCACTGGTATCAACTGCATGAACTAATGTATTTTGTTGAAAATAGCGTTCTTCATTAAAAAAGGTTCAGTACTAGAAGTGTGCTTCCATTCACCCGAAAAGTTTTTGCAAAAGTTAGTTTTCTCCTTCATTAAGTGCATTGGTTTATTCAATGTCTTTATTCTCTTCAATACTAATATAAACAATCTACACTTTCAATCAGTTTTGTTTTCGTGTAAAATGCTGATTTTTTATATCATTTTTGCAATCTTTCAATACAATTTGTAGTACTCTACTTTTATGCTTTCTTTTCCTAATGTCTTTATATTTTTTCATCCTTCTTTTAACATAGATTGTTTTCCCATAATCTGATTTTCTATTCATTTGTCCTTTTTTTGTTTCCTTCTGATTGGTTGTAGTACTTTTCTTTCTCTTTTCCTCATTTAGAAAATTCATTACATTCTTTAAAAGTCTTTGAACAAATTATTTAGTTCTCTTAACAGAAGACTTTTTCTTCAACGTCACATGTACTTCATCTAATTTCTGCTTTTCTATCTTCTTTAAATAGTACTTTTTTTGTTGACTTTTCTTTTGCACTTTTCTTGTCACACTGAATCTTTTTTTCTTAATAATTGTGAAGAATATCTAAGAAAAAGAAAATGTTAAATATTGTTATATTAATAAACTAATTATATTCAAATATTCTTATGTATAAATAAAGAAATAGTTTTAATTGCATTCCGAAGCTATGTCAGACACTGCATAATTCCCACAATTGGAAAACATCACAACCTATATAAAAGAATAGCAAAGCACAACTAAGGGATTTCTCTACTGCTACCCAAAGTGCAGTCTGCCAACTTTAAAGGCCTGCATAGTTTTGTGATTGAAGTATGTCTCTACTTGCACATGTATTCTCATATGTGTCATAGATTTGAAGATGCTTTACATATAAAACAGAAGTATACATATATTTGTATGCTTCTGTTATATATAGTCTACTAGCAAAAAGGACAGCCTCATGCATGCATGGTTTCAGACACATAATGAAACTTACAGCACAAACATGTGAAGCGTTGCTGCTTTGTTTTTACTTACACTCAATACCAACTGTTACCCCTTTCTATATCATTCTTCCCTCTTCAACCCTTCTCTTCCCTCTTTCTCCACCCTGTTCTCTCTTTCTGCACTTGTCTTCACTCTTTCTATACCCCTCTTAAATGTTTATGTACTTCTTTAATCTGTTTCTATAACTCTCTTGCCTCTTTCTGCACCCCTCTTGCCTCTTTGAGCACCTCTGTTGCTTCTTTATGCACTTCTCTAGCTTCTTTCTGCACCTCTCTTGCTTCTTTCTGTACCCCTGTTGCCTCTTTCTGCATCTCTGTTGCCTCTTTCTGCACCACTCTTGCCTCTTTCTGCACCTCTGTTGCTTCCTTCTCAACTTCTCCTGCTTCTTTCTACAACTCTATTGCTTATTTCTGTACTCCTGTTGTCTCTTTCTCTACCCCACTTGACTCTTTCTGCACCTGTCTTTGTTCTTTCTGCACTTCTCTTGCTTCTTTGTATACTTATAATATTCCTTCTGCACCTCTCTTTCCTCTTTTTTGATTCTTCTTCCCTATGTCTGATTTTCTCTTGACTCTTTATGCAACTGTCTCGCCTCTTTCTGCACCTCTTTTGCTTGTTTATGTACTTCTCTTGCTTTTTTCTGTACCTTTCTTGCTTCTTTCTGTATCCCTGTTGCCATTTTCTATACCCTTCTTCCCTCTTTGTAAACCTCCGTTTCCTCTTTCTGCACTCCTCTTCCCTCTTTCTATACCTCTCTTGTCTCTTTCTGTACATCTATTACTTCTTTCTACACTTCTACTTTTTTGTACAATTCCAATACTCCTTCTGTACCACCCTTGCCTCTTTTTACATCCTTCTTCCCTCTTTCTGAACCTCTCTTGCCTCTTTCTACAACCATCTTGCCTCTTCCTGCACCTCTGTTACTTGTTTGTATACTTCTCTTGCTTCTTTCTGTACCTATCTTGCTTCTTTCTGTTGTCTCTTTTCTACACCTTCCTTCCCTCTTTGTACACCTCTCTTTTCTCTTGTCTCTTTCTGCACCCTTCTTCCCTCTTTCAGTACCTCTCTTGTCTCTTTATTTACGTCTCTTGCTTCTTTCTGCACTTCTCTTGCCTCTTTCTCTACCCCACTTCTCTTCTTTCTGCACTTCTGTTACCCTTTCTGTACCCCTCTTACCTCTTTTTAAATCCTTCTTCCCTCTTTCTGCATTTCTCTTGAATTTTCTGCACCCCTGTTCCCTTTAACTGTACCTCTCTTCCATATTTCAGCAACAGGCTCGCCTTTTTCTGCAATTCTCTTGTCTCTTTCTGTACCTCTGTTGCTTCTTTCTCAATCTCTCTTACACATTTCTATACCTCTCATCGCTCCTGCTGCACCCCTCTTGCCTCCTACTGAACATCAGTTGCTTCTTTCTGCACTGCTCTTGGATCTTTCAGCACTTCTTTTGCCTGTTTGTGCACTTCTCTTGCCTTCTTCTGCATTTCTGTTCCTTCTTTCTGCACTTCTCTTGCATCTTAGTCATTTATTTTCACGATGTTCAATACCTAACTACTCGGAAAATGGTGAAGCAGCAGCATCAGAAAACTAATATTTGACATATGATGACTGACAAATTAGTGATCATGATACTTTGTAAGACTCTCTGAAAAAGTTCATTTTAAGTGCACTAAATACATTATCTTTCTCCTTGAAATATAAAGTACACACTCTCAACTTGTAATGCCTTCATGATCCTCTGTTTAAGATATGTATGAACTTGAACATGTATTGTGAAATGTCTAATACATCTTTACATAATATACATATAAAACACAAGTATACATCTATTTGTATGTTTCATTGATATATGATACTACTAACAAAAGGTACAGGCATATGCATGCATGTTTGTAAGAAGATTGTGAGACTTACACCAGAGACCTGAAAGATTGCTGCTATATCTTTCACTAGGCCGAACACCCTTTATAGTCATAGAATGATGAAGCAGCAGCACAAAAGTGAGGTTTAAGGCATACTAATAGAAGAATCAATTATAACGCTACTTTGTATCAGTCTGTGGAAAGCTACACTTCAAGTATACCACATAATTCTCATTATCAGCTACAAATCTGAACAGCAATCTCTCAGGTTTTAAGGTCTGCATGGTGTTAAAACTAAGGTATATCTACTTCCACATATATTCTGATACATATTATGCATCTCAAGATGCTAGACATATATATCACAATTATACATTTATTTGTGTATTACTTTAATATATAATATTGCTCCCAAAAGGTACAGAAATATGTGTACATGGATCCCACAATATGTTAAGACTTACAGCTAAGATATATGATGGGTGTATCTCAGTGATTACAATACTCCATGGGTAGTGCCTGGATGATTGCATGAGTGCAAGTTTAATGTCTGTATAATTGCTGGAGACAATGGATACTAATTAACTGAATGCATATGTGTACACATATAGATTGTGTGCATGGGTAAGGGCGTGGATGGACCCTGAATGCATAGATGAGTGTATAAGTACTGCCTACATGAATTAATAAGTACAACAGTAGTGTCTAGGTGTTTGTATGAGTGCAACAAAACTAGTTGGGTAATTGCAGAAAAGGATAAATACTAAATGTCTGATTATGTGTGAGCATAAGTACTTCCTTTAATGAGTGCATCAGTAAATAAAATGAATTCACAAGTCATGACTGACAGCATGGATAACTGCATGGATAGTGCCTGAGTTATTACATGGCTGTAGGGGTAGTGTCTATGAAATTAGAGGACTGCATGAGTACTACCTGAGTTATTAAAGAAGTGCATAGGTAATGCTTGTGTGATTACATGACTGCATGGGTAGTGCCTGTGTGATTGGAGAACTACATAGTTAAAACCTTGGTGATTATATGAGATAATGCCAGCATGATTAGAGCAATGCACAGATGCTGCCTTGGTACATTGAAGAATGTATGGATAGTGACTGACTGATTGGAACAATGCATAGGTAGTTCCTGGATGAGTGCAAGAGTCATTACATAAGTGCATGTGTATTGGCTGGATGATTGAAGGAGTGCTTTGGTGATGATTGTCTGATTGCATGAGTGCAGGGATAATGCCTAGGTGATTGCATGAGTGTAGGGAGAATGCCTGGGTAATTGCATGAGGGCAGGGGTAGTATCTAAGTGAATGCATAACTGCAGGGGTAGTGCCTATGTGATTCTATGAGAACAAGAGTAGTGCCTCGATGATTGCAGGAGTACTAAGGTAGTGCATGGTGATTGCATACATGCACAGGTAGTACCTGAGTAATCTTATAAGTGCAAGGGTACTGGCTGAGTGATTATCTGGGGGATTATATGAGTACATAGGAAGTACCAGGGTGATTTTATAAGTGTATCAGTACTGTTGGGGTGATTGTAGTACTGTGGTTTTGCCTCAGTGATTGGAGGATTGTATAAATCCTGACAGGGTAATAAGAGAAATGCAACAATTATGCCTGGGTGATTAAACCAATGTACAGCTAACACATTGGTGATTGCATGATTGCAGGACTATTGTATTGGGAATTAGATGAGTACATAGGTAATGTCTGGGTGATTGCATGATTTGAGGGATAACGATTTGGGGGATCATAGGACTACATAAAACATGCCAGGGCGATTTTATAATCGCATCGGTACTGCCTAGGTGATTAGAGTACTATTGTGGTAGTGCCTCAGTGAATGGGGGAGTCTAAATGTAGTGCCTGGGTGATTTTGCAAGTGAATAAAGGAGTGCATGGATCCTAACAGGGTGATTGGAGGAGTGCAAGGGTATTGCCTGGGTGATTAAAGTGTATAGCTAATGCATTGGTGATTGCATAAGTGCAGAGGTAATGTCTGGGGGATTTGGAGGAGTATATAGGTAATGTCTTGGTGATTGCATGCGTTGAGGTGTATTATCTGGGGCTTTACAGGAGTACATAGGTACTGCCTGTGTGATTAGAGGAGTACATACATAATGTCTAGGTGATTACATGAGTTGAGGGATAATAACTTGGAGACTACATGAGTACATAGGAACTGCCTAGGTGATGTTATAAGTGCATGAGTACTAGCTAAGTGATATGAGAAGTATATAGATCCTGACAGGGTGATTATAGGACTGCAGGGGTAGTACCTGGGTGATTGAATCAGTATATGGCTAAATCATTAGTGGTTGCATGAGTGCAATGTTATGTCTTGGGATTAGAAGAGTACATCAGAAGTGCCTGGGTGATTTCATAAGTGCATCAGTACTGCCTGTTTGATTGCAGTAGTATTGTGGTACTGCCTGAGTGATTGGAGCAGTGTAAAGGTTGTGTTTGGTTGAATTTATGAAATGCATGGGCACTGGCTGAGTTGTTACATAATTACAGGGATAGTGCCAGCATGATTGGAAGAGTGGAATGGTAGTGCCTGGATAATTATGTAAGTGCATGGTAGTGGCTGGCTGATTGAAGGACTACAGGGGTAGTGGCTGAGTAATTGAAGGAGTGCAGGGGTAGTGCCTGGGTGGTTGCATGAGAACAAAGGTACTACCTGGGTGATTGGAGGAGTACTAGGGTAGTGCCTGGGTGATTACATAAGTCCATAGGTAGTGTCAGAGTGATGGTATAAGTGCATGG
Organism: Lissotriton vulgaris; assembly: GCF_964263255.1. Classification (NCBI taxonomy): domain Eukaryota; kingdom Metazoa; phylum Chordata; class Amphibia; order Caudata; family Salamandridae; genus Lissotriton; species Lissotriton vulgaris. The sequence continues at coordinate 1,731,873,248 of NC_141689.1, read as the reverse complement.
GTACTTGCTAATTGATTGGAGAAGTGCATAGATCCTGACAGGGTGATTGGAGAAGTGCAAGGGTATTGCCTGGGTGATGAAAAACCTGTGTATAGCTAATGCATTGGTGATTGCATGAGTGCGAAGGTAATGTCTGGGGGATTAGAGGAGTGTATAGGTAGTGTCTGGGTGATTGCATGAGTTGAGGGGTAATATCTGGGGACTACAGGAATACATTGAATCAGTTAATGCATTGGAGATTGCATAGGTAATGCCAGGGTGATTGCATGAGTGCAGAAGTAATGTCTAGGAGATTACAGAAGTACATAGGAAGTGCCTGGGTTATTTTATAAGTGCATCGGCAATGCCTGGTTGATTGCAGTAGTATTGTGGTACTGCAGGAGTGATTGGAAGAGTGTAAAGACAGTGCCTGGGTAATTTTATAAACACATGGGCACTGGCTGAGTGGTTACATAATTACAGGGAGAGTGCCAGTGTGATTATAATAGTGGAACGGTAGTACCTGGAATTCATATATGAGTGCATGGGTAGTGGCTGGGTGATCGAAGGTGTGCAGGGGTAGTGCCTGGGTGATTGCATAGGAACAAATATACTGCCTGGGTGAATGGAGGAGTACTAGGGTAGTCTCTATGTGATTGCATAAGTGCATATGTAGTGCCTGAGTGATTTTATAAGTGCATTGGTACTGGCTAAGAGATTGGATGAGTGCGTAGATCCTGACAGGGTGATTGGAGGACCGCAAGGGTAGTGCCTATTTGATTGAACCAGTGTATAGCTAATGCATTGGTGATTGCATGACTGCAACTGTAATGTCTGGGGGATTAGAGGAATACATAGTTAATGCCTGGGTGATTGCATGAGTTCTGGTTTAATATCTGTTGGACTACAGGAGTACATAGAAAGTGTCTGGGTGATTTCATAAGTGCATCAGTACTGTCTAGGTGATTAGAGTAGCATTGTGGTAGTGCCTCTGTGATTGAAGGAATGTGAAGGTAGTACCAGGGTGATTTTATAAGTGCATTGGTACTGGCTAAGTGATTGAAGGAATAATAGATCTTGACAGGGTGATTGTAGGAGTGAACCAGTGAATAGCTAATGCATTGGTGATTGCATGAATGCTGAGGCAATGCCTGGGGGATTAGAGGTGTACATAGGTAATGCCTGGATGATTTCATGAGTTGGGGGTAATATCTGGGGGATTACAGAAATACATAGGAAGTGCCTGGGTGATTATATAAGTGCATCCATACTGCCTGGGTGATTGGAGTTGTACTGTGGTAGTGCCTCAGTGATTAGAGGTGTGTAAAGGTAGTGCCTGGGTGATTTTATAAGTGCATTGGCACTGGCTAAATGATTGGAGGAGTACATAATTCTTGACAGGGTGATTGGAGGAGTGCAGGGTGATTAAACCAGTGTATAGCTAACACATTGGTGATTCCATGATCCAAGGTGTAATGACTAGGGGATTAGAGTAGTACATGGGTAATACCTGGTGATTCCATGAGTGCAGAAGTAATATCTGGGGGATCACAGGAGTACATAGGAAGCGCGTGTATGATTTTATAGGTGTAGGTGTACTGCCTGGGTGATTGGAGTAGTTCTGTGGTGGTGCCTGAGTGATTGGAGGAGTGGAACATCCTCAATAGTAGCAGAATACTGAAATTGCAGCACAAAAGTGAGGTCTATGACATTGTGTACAATTTTGTACTGCAGCCTCACAATTCTGTAACTACTCAGGGTGTTGGGCTTACCCAAAATAAAGCATCAAACCTACACATGAGTCTGTTACAAATCCTACCATATTCCTGAAAACATACATGCATATATGTCTACCGTTTGAAATCATCATCAAATATGATAGAAATAAACAAATAGACTGAACTTTTCATTTGAAAGACACACCTACATTTCTGCAGTGTATTTCAAGTGTACCTTTCTCCAAACTCATAGAAAGTCGTCTAATCAGTAATCCCTTCTGCCAACATATCTTAAAACTCACTTTTGTTCTACAGCTTCACCGCCCTTACCTATGTGGTCGATAACATCCGACGCAAGGTGGACTCTGGCCAAACCACAGTTCTGGTTCTGTTGGACCTCACGGCCGCGTTCGACACCCTGTCCCCCGCCATTTTGTCATCTCGGCTGAGGGAAGCTGGTGTCACTGGACCGGCCCTGAGCCTCCTAAACTCCTTTTTGACCGAAAGGGAACAGAGAGTGATGCTTGGGAACCACCTCTCCCCTGCCAAGTCTTTGCAATGTGGGGTGCCACAAGGGTCGGCCTTAAGCCCGACCCTATTTAACATCTATGTGGCCCCCCTTGCAAGACTAACTAAATCTCAGGGGATGGAGGTGGTATCCTACGCAGATGATACCCAGATTATGGTCTCTCTTGCTCACACCTCCGTTAGTACATCTGCCGCTAGTTTTAGGGTATGCATGCAGTGTGTGGCAGACTGGATGACTATAAACTCCCTTAAACTAAATGGCAAAAAAACCGAGGTGTTGATCTTTGGGAAGAAAAAAAATCTATGGTCGAGCGAGTGGTGGCCCACTTCCCTTGGCATCTGCCCCACTCCCTCCCTATCTGCCAGAAATCTTGGAGTGGTATTTGACACCTCGCTCTCTATGTCCCTGCAAGTTAACAGGACCGTGGCCACTTGCTGTGGTGTGATCCGGGTACTCAATAAAATCCGTGGGTACCTCTCCCCCCAGGCGCGTAAACAGGTTGCAGTCGCCCTGGTAGGCTCGAGGCTGGATTACTGCAACTCCCTGTATATGGAAGCCAACAAAGGTCTGATCCACCGTCTGTAGATTCTTCAGAACGCTGCAGCGCGTTTTGTTTTGGATCTTCCTAAAGCCTCCTCTGCCACCTCAGCCAGGAAAGAGCTTCATTGGCTTCCAGTACAGCACAGAATCGCCTTCAAAATTCTCTGTCTTACCCACAGAGCATTGATGGATGGTCCTGCTAGTGCTATTGGTTCCCTTCTTCTGCGTTATGTCCCCACAAGAAGCCTTCGCTCTGCGGGACTTTGTCAACTAGTTGTCCCCCGTGTTAAACTTGCCAGATGGGGAGCCAGAGCCTTCTCCGTGGTCGCTCCGCAGCTGTGGAACTCCATCCCCACGGAAATAAAAACTCTCCCCTCCATCGAGTCTTTTAAAAAGGCTCTAAAAACCTATTTCTTTAAGAAGGCCTACTTATGATAGAATAGGACCTGGTAGGATGTAAGCTTCTGTATTTGATCTAGGCGCCTTGAGGCCCACTGGGCTAAGTATGCGCTTTACAAGAAACCCCTCATTCATTCATTCATTCATTCTATGAATATTGGGCCTAGCCAAACATAATGCAGCAACCTATCACATGTCTCTACCATAACCCTAACCATATTACTAAAAGCATGTAGACTTCAGTGTATACCTATTGCCAAAAGTATAACACATATTAGAACACATGTGCAAGTAGAAACATAACCACACTCACAAGACCATAAAGGCCTTAAAACTTGACAGAGTACACTTAACATTTCAAACACACCTAGATTAATGCGGCAAATTTCAAGTGAACTTTTACACAGACATTCATAAAGTAAGATAATCAATAATTCATCTCCCAACATATCTTACACATCACTTTTCTACTACTAGTGCTTCGCTATTCTAGTACTAATCAAGTATTGAATAGAACTAACTAGCAAAACAACCCTTCACGTATCTTTGTTGAAAGTCTCCCCATATTTCTAAAAGCATGTATGCATATATCTCTACCTTTTCCTAGCATCATCATATATAAATGAAACATACAATTAGATCTATACCTGTATTTTATTAATCTAGCCTCTTACATCTATAGCTACAGACATATCACAGTCACAAAACCATGCAGATCTTAAAACTTAAGAATCTGCTCTTCTGATTTTAAATATACACCTAAAATAATGCGATATATTTCAACCATATCTTTTAACAGACTCATATAAATTACCCTAATCACTAATTCCTCTGCCAAAATGTTTTAAGCCACAGTTTTGAGCTGCAGATTCACCATTCTACAACTACTTATGCTATTGGACCTGAACAAATATAAACTATCAACTCTTCACAAGTCTCTTCTGTAAGTCTCACCATATTCCGAAAAGCATGCAGGCATATATCTGTACCTTTTGCTAGCAGCATCATAAGCAAACGTAATATACAGATAAATGTATACCTGTGTTTTATACATCTATCATCTTCAGATTCATAACACGTACCATAATACATGTGCAAGTAGAGACATACCTCAGTCACAAAACCATCCCCAGCTTAAACCTTCACTGACTAAATTTCAAACAGACACTGAAAATTATACGGTATGTATGAAATATACCTTTCCACACATCTTACAAATTATTCTAATAAATAATATCTCTACAAACATATCTCAAACCTCACTTTTGTGCTGCTGCTTTACTATTCTACAACTACTTATAATGTTACACCAACTCAAATACAAAGCAGGAACCCTTCACATCACCATGTCTGTGCTAAAAGTCTCATTGTATTCCTAAAAACATGCATGCATATGTTTGTACCACCGCACTATCCGCACCTGAAAAATTCACAGAACAAACTTCCAATTTCAAGCAAAGATAAAACATTATGTGGCATATTTTAACTGTACCTCTCTAGATACTTAAAAAAGGAGCCTGATCACTAATACCTTATCTCAACATCTTTTAAACTACACTTTTATGCTGCACCTTCACCATTCTACTAATAGTCACAGTGTTGAGCCTACCACATAAAAAGCAACAACATCTCTTTGCTATACATCATGCACCTTCAAATGTATAAGACATATGAAAATACATATACAAGTAGAGACATACTTCAGGCACAATTCCATGCACACCTTAAAACTTGCCAGAATGCACTTCCAATTTGAAAGCGACATTAACAATTATGCTGTATACTACAAATATACATGTCCACAAACTAAAACAAACTACAAAATTCACTAATTCATCTTCCAATATATACATATTATTATACAGAATCTATTTCAAACAACATTTTACTACAATAAAACAAACTACAATACACATCTCTACATTTAATAATATATTTCAAACATCACAGTTCTTGAATTATTTTTAAGGATTAAAAATAAAGCTAATACATAATACACCTCACAAATGTATAACTCACATTCCAAACTGATTTGTAGAATACGAAATATCACAAACTCATAAAAGATTTTCTTTTGCACACAATCAATGTAATGCACCACTCTCAACAAGGTAAAACCAGTAATGGCAAACTTTCCCTCTCTTTCTCCACACAAATAAATGTAAGTAACAAATCCCTTTATTTCCTACATGATTTCAAATTGTAAAACACATTTCTATTGGCTATACAAATAACCCTTACCAACTGACTTCTAAAAGTGAGCAAACTGGTTCTGGAATTTTTTGGAGTCGCGACTCCACTGTGCACCAATGCAATAGAGCTGCGAATCCATACGGGAGTCCAAATATATATTATAAATAAGAATAGCACTATTTTTTAATAACACACCACTTCTAAAGATAGTACTGACTTGGGAAATTATACTTAAATAATATATCACTTATATATAAATTATAATTTTACATTTTAAGTCCACAGTTAAGTTTCAACCCTTCCCTATTCTGCTTAATGCCAGTTTCCATAATAACAGGTGATGGAACATTCAACTGAACTAAGATGTCACAAGTTCACCATATTTTCAAGTTCAGCACACAAGGTTACAAATGCACACTGCAGATGTGGTTGACGTTTGCCAAATATGACCTTATCCTATCAACTGTGTCTTTAAATTTTTTTTACTAACCAATAACAACCAAGCTTTTTAAAGAAAGTAACATGCACCCTATTTTTGAGTGTACAATGTTTGTAAACGGTCAATGAATTCTCTACAGCATCTTGTCCACCATTTTAGATACCCCTCATTCTACCAACTAAGTACCTAAGCCACAGACATATTTTCATTAATTCCAGACATCCCTTCAAGATGCTTATAGTATGGATTGTTGGGCACAGCTATGTTTTCTGGTGCAAAAGGTATGCTGAACGCAGAGGTATTGACAGAGGCCTAGCTTTGCAAAATGTGGCTATTAAAAGGATTGCACAGAGAGGATTAAAGTGGCACCAATTGATACCTTTGGTTAAAACCTTTTTGCAACCCCCTGACCTCATGATTGTGCACTGTGGTGGTAATGACCTAAGCACATTGACTGGGGTAGGACTGGAAATGCTTATGAAGGATACCTTTACAAAATTGATGCTCCTTTTCCGCCAAACTGTCTTTGTATACTCTAATATATGCCAAAGACAGAAATGGAAGTGGTGAAATCAATTCTGTCCACAGATTGAGAAAGCTAGGACGAATGACAATAAAGCTGTTTCTGCTTACCTCAGAGACCACAGGATGAGCTCCATATAAAAAAACAACCTAAAGCTGTGAATCTGCACTTACATGTAGCTACAGCAAACTCATAATGAAAACAAGGGCTCTTTTTAGAGCTACCCTATAACACAATAGTGAATCATATTCTTATTTAAACATACATACATTTTTTAAGGATTCACAAATCTGTCGAAAATCTGCGAAAGCTTGAATTCAATTTACTACAACACAATACACTTTTCAGGTTTAACTATTAATTTTTAATTTTATATATTTTTAACAACTCTATCAATTGTAATCTTGTCATTAACTTCAATCACAGAATTTCTTTAAAACAGCTTCACAAATACAACACTGCAACACTACCTTCTAAATTATATACTACAACATTATTTATTTGAGGTGAAATTACGAATCCAATGTGATGTTACACGGGGGCCGTGCTGAGAGGCGCATTGGGGTAGCAACTCCAAAATACAAAGAAAAAAACCTACCGCATTTCATTTATTCTATGCTTGCCCCGGGGAACCCACCTCCCAGGGCCTGCCAAATATTTAATAAAAAAAATATGGAGGGGGCTGGGTGGCCCCTCTCCTGAGGTCAATTATAGCCCTGGGGAACCCATCCCCCAGGGCCTGGCCAGCCTTGAGAGATATTGGCATTACAGACGCGGCCCTGGCTTGGATAATTTCTTTCTTGTCAGACAGATCTCAAACCACCGTCCTTGGCCCCTTTCTTTCCAAGGACAAATATTTTTCATCTGGAGTCCCGCAAGGCTCTATTCTGAGTCCTTTATTATTTAATGTTTATATGATTCCCCTCATCGCCTTAATTGAGTCATACGGCATACTTGTAACATCTTATGCCAATGATACTCAATTGATTGTACCCCTACACAAAAACTCCACTGATGCTGAACAGAACTTAAAGAACTGCCTGTCGGATGTTTTTCAGTGGATGGAAAACAACCATTTAAAATATAACGCTAATAAGACGGAGATTTTGCCTTTGGGTAAAACTGTCAACTTCTGCCCTGTTAAATGGTGGCCAGAGGACTCCCCCGCTCTGCCCCACTCAGTGGAAGCAGCTAGAAACTTGGGGGTATTATTTGACTCTGCACTCTCCTTCGATCAGCACGTGAGGAATGTGGCAGGAAGCTGTTTCGGCGTTATCAAATCTTTAAAGAATTTTTTTGATTTCCTTCCCACTGACTCAAGAAAGGCCGTGGCAGTGGCCCTTATATTTTCTCGGTTAGACTATTGTAACGGCCTGCTGGCCAGAGCAAAAAAGGCCACTTTAAGAAAATTGCAGAGCGTGCAACACGCAGCCGCCAGATTGGTATTGAAATTACCAAGGAAATCATCTGCTTCGGCGGCCCTCAAACAGCTGCACTGGCTACCCCTGCATAAGAGGATTTTGTTTAAGATCCTGCTGACCACTTTTCTAGCTCTTAACAACATCGGACCGAGGTATCTATCTAAGCGGTATACCCGCTATAATTCTTCCAGAAAGTTGAGATCATCTGGTGGTATTCTGATTAACATCTCCAGATTCCACTATAAAACCAAGGGGGGGGGAAACCATGACTGTTTTGGCCTCTAAGGCCTGGAATGCCATGCCCATAGACCTTAGACTCCTGGGACAGGAGAATCTCTTCAGGAAGCAATTAAAGACCTGGATCTTTAACTTACCAGATGCCTTTGTAATGGCGGCTATCTAGTTTCCGTAATTGTATTGTAGACTTTCTCAGCGCCAGGATGCTCCTTCCGGAGCGATAGATGCGCTTTACAAATACCCAATACAAATACAAAAATACAAATTATTTGATGATGCACTCTACCCGCTGTTCATCCTAGAGTGAGCACACAGGCCATTAGGCCAGAGGCCCCCGAATGGCGCTAAGTCCTGGACGAAAATAGCCCAGCTGTTAAATTACAGAGATCGGGACACAATCCTACTCCTTGGATTGCTCCTCAGTATCAGAGAAATTAGATATCAATTTTCCCAGACTTCATCAAAGCAATGCAAACTACCTGGAGACACTTCCTCCCAATCAAATGCTCCTTACAGAATATGGACTCCAAATATTTTCTCCTCTACCCGACTTAGCTGCACATCTTTCATCAGGGGAAGATGCATTTCTTAATGGACCTGAACGCTGCTGCAAAGTTTGTGAAATTTCTGCCTAAAGTAAAAGTACCGGAGGCATTACGAGGAGAAGAAGCTGGCCTTCTAACTGACAATGACTGAACAGATGTACGAATCATGCCTGAGACCCCTCAACAGTGCTTCCTCCAGGTGGATGTGAGACTCCCTCATGTGGTGTCATAGCGGTGCTACATGAGAGACCCTTGCAATGCTGTTAGAATGAATACGGTGATAGTACCTCAGAAGCTGCAATCACAGGCCCTACATGGGAGGCCCGCCTACCCAGCATTTATAATCCTCTGGCCACCCAGTGAGCTGGACATCTTTTTCACCCCTGTGGGATGACTCCTGAGTTGTTGATTTCTCTTTTGCTTTCAAGCAGTTTGTTTCATGGACGGACTAGTGATTTTGTCCTATTTGGGAGACCGATGTGGGAGGAGGGTGGGTTTTCAGGATGTAGAAATTGGTTGCATTTTTTTGGTCGGCTAGTATCCCTTTATCTCCACGTCCACTCAGCATTATGAAATAGTTAATCTATTCCGATCCTACATCTCTCATTTGGCTAGTGCGCTTTGATTTCATTGTGTGTGCAGATGCAGCAGATTAAATGCTTGACGTGTGATGTACGCAAACCTGATGACCGTCAGAAGGCACAGCAAGTACTTGATTATAGCCAACGACATGGATTGACATACGCATGATGCAGCAGCTACATCTTACAGACAGCGCTAAAACGTGCTTGCAAGTAGGCTGGGTATGAGAGTATCTAATGACCTGCTACTCTAACTGCTCCTGGGGAGTTTTCACATTGATCTGTAAGGGGCTACATTGGCGCAAGTGCTGCATCTTGTGTGACCCACAGGGCTGATATGTAGTACTGCCCACCACTTTGCAGGGCCACCGGATATGACTGATTTCAGTCTACGGACTGAGTGCAGATGACCCTGATTTCTTCCCTGAGGTGTGGAGTGAGACGGGAACAATAGGTCCTAGGTTGATTCTATGGGAAGGGGACTTCAGTGTGATCATTGACCCCAGGTTTGACTGCTATAGTGATACATTGTGGCCCCGTCCAAATATGGCTAAGCTACTGAACCTATTACAACTGACAACTAACTTTTGGACCTGTAGAGAGCCTGTCATGCTGACAGAGTGCACCATGTCACTTTTTTCAATAACACCCCTTGTATTTGAGGTGCCTTTGGAGTTTCTCATTTCACCCTCCATGTGCGGGCTGGTAACCAAATTGTACATAAAACAGGAGGAATCTGCCCCGGTGCATGTCCCTGGTGCACTAAGTGTGGGAGAAAGAGTAGATCTTGATGCCCCTCTCACCAAAGATCAGTGGAAGTACTGCTGCATTCAATGCAGGGCCCGTCACCAAATTAACAAGTATGCCTAATGCATTTCAGGTAATTGCATGGACTGTACCATACCCTAGAGCGACTGTTTTGAATGAGATTGATTGAGAATGAACAACGTTTATGCTGTGCAGTGCCCAGCGCCAGATGTCTCTACAAGGCATGGTACTCACCTAGGATCCAGAGCTTTAGGATTGAGATGTTTGATGCCATAGAGAGCATGACTGATAGCATGATTGAGCTATCATCAAAGGTTGTGCTACTGGGGTACATCAAGGATATCGCCTCAGCCATGCGGGGACTAACAGCCATGCTTCGGCTGCTGGCAAAGCACTGGGTAGCAATGTACTGTGGTATGCACAGAAATGACCACCTCCACGATGCAACCTATTGCTAGGATCAGCTGACAGCTTACTGGGAGTTAATGTCAATAATATCTTACCCCCAAGATATTTGGTCCCCACTGGCACAGTACCTGCAAGCATGCAAGGCCAAAGCAGAAACAGATGCAGCCCTAAATCAGGTAGATGATGCTTCCTTGCTCCTCCACCTTGAACAGACCTGCTTGTGAGTTAATGCAACTAGTCAGATAGTGGCTTTCACAATGTCATTCGACGCGAGTGGTGAGTGCAACTGCTCTGCATTGCTAGACAGTCCCCTCCTTTCTGAGTGGATCCCCCCTTTTTTCCTCCTACTCCCCCAATTTCCCCTCTGTGGGTTGGGAGACTAGTGCTCTTTTTTGCCGGTTTTACTGGGTTGATGACATTTGCACTGCATCTGATAATTATGCAACATGGACTGGTACTTGTCACTCCCTTATATGTGCATAAACATTAATGAAAACAATCTTAAAAAAATCCAACTGCACCATAGAATGTGGTTTTTCGGTAAATCTTTCCAATCACTCTTTGATTCATGTTTCTTATCTGACCCAAAACACAGAAAGAGTCATTAATAATCAATCATGCTTCCCAGTGTTTGTCTATAGGGCAGCCAGAGCCACCCACACACAAACAGGTTTTGGATGCTCTTTATTGTAAGAACACACTACCTCATGTAAAAAACAGTTTTAGACAGGTCAGGCTGTATGTTTCAACTTCCATAGTCAGGCTACCAGAAATATGAATGGATTCGTGTTTGGCAGGTCAAATGAATTGATGGCACAGTAGAGCTGTAGTCCATAAGTACCATTTACCTTTCAATGACATGGGTGTGGTTACCCCCATGAAGTGTGTCCTGACATGAATTTAAAATATGCCAATCTGGTATTAACTATTTTAACTTTGTTTTAGAGGATCACATACACTGGGTTCTAGGTGGCAGAACTCTAGCGTGATGACTTTGAAATCCATCAAAATACTACAAAAAAGTCATTCATCAGGCAACTAAAGATGAATTTTCAGACATCTAGCAGCAGCTGAATCGCCCTTTTTGCACTGCTCCATTCCTATTGTCTAGTTAATAATTTTCCAATCATGATAATGAACTTTCAGTTCATTAACCGTTTGTCTTTGTTAGCCCTAACTAGCATTTTGTTTCTCGTTATATAATCAAACTATATGCATTGCTGTATATATGCTAAAAGTATATTCCATTTGACTAAAGTGTTCTCTGTACCATTTTGTTTTATTTTTTATTTACCTCCATAGACAATCCATGATGGTTTAGAGTACAGGTTACAGGGCCCCCAAATTCACGGAGGAAGAATTTAGGATCTTCATGTATCCTTAAATGTTTTATATTTATGTTAGCAGCTTCAAAACTCACGGCAAAGATTTTCATATTCATACGTTGGCCTGGTGTGGTTCTAAACAAAGATTGCTGGATTTCTAGCCTCATTCTTTTCTTAGCAAATAGGCATCATATTACATGTATTGGTATCATAATGATATGACATTTGAGATGTTGGTGACTGATCTAGTTTTCATTTATTTATTTTTTAGTGTTTTATGCGTCGCAGCCACTTCGAACAAAGATTCACTTGCCCATTATTAAGTGGGAACATTCATAAAAAGTGTGTGTGTTTGCTACTGGCAATCTCAATTGATAGTAAAATTGATTATCATGATTAACGCACACTTTTTGAAAAAGTAGTTTTAAATCAACATTCTGCTGAACATGTCTCACATCAGACAACCTTAAAACAATTTATATATTTTTGTAATTATGGTGCTGTAAGTACATTTTGCCCAAGACCAAACCATGATTGCTAAAAACGATTTCTAGATTTCAATTTGTTTTAACAAAATGACAAGCAAATTAATAAACATTTATCAAGTGAACCAGAGATATACATTATTCAAACTTTTAACTGCACAAACTGTGAGCATAAACTAGATAGCATTTTCTAAAAAGAGTCCATTATATTTTTATTTAACAAAATACACTTGAACATTCAAGTTTAAACTGCATGAATAGCCTTCATCTATGCAACAAGCTCTCAGTGGTGGTGGTCCACAAATGATGGCTAGGATCCGGACACATTTTTACTTTCATGTTCACAATGATATTTTTTACTTCTAATGTGAAAAGGTAACCCCAGTCTAATTATTGGATAGTTTATTTTTCTGTCTCATTTAGAAGCTTTAAGTTTTTATGTTTAAAATATTGCAACACACTTTATTATCTACTAGCAGCCCGCCCCGGCGTTGCCCGGGGCAGAAGGGGGCTGGGGGCAGCATTTTAGGCTTCTGTGCACTCTCGCCCGGGCCCCCGCCCGCCCTGACATTGCCCAGACTGCCTCCCGCCTCCAGTCCGCCTCCCGCCTTGCCTTTGCCTTACCTGAGCCGCTGCTCCTCCCCGCGTTCCGGGCTTTACCGCCACTCCTCGCCACTCATCACCGCTCCTTCACTGCCACGCCTCGCCGCTCGTCACCGCTCCTCCCCACCTGTCGTCATCACGCACGTCTAAGGTCGGGGTCAGCGCTACGTTGCAGCCGGCGCTAGTTTTAGGGGACTACTTTGTTTTTAATTTTTTTAATTTACGTTTTATTTTTATTTTATGTCACCTATGTCTATCTACACACTCTGAGGATACCAACAATGTATTGGGTGTGTGGATTGGCGCTGTGGTTCCCGAGTTTACCTTGCCAAAAGGTTTCTGTTCTCTCTTTATAATAGTAGTATAGATAATAGCATATTGAGGAATTATTGTTTTGTATGCATTCCGTTGCATTGCCCTTGCATCAGGCAAGGTAACCCAAGCCCTTAAGAAGACATATACTATGCCACACAGAACCACCAGGTAACCCTTCCCGCACAACGCAATCCTGCCTGTAATGCAGGCACCCTTGCCACAAGTGCACCAGCGCAGAAAGAGATCAGGAACGCTCCATATGTTAGTAGATATGGCACATTCCTGCTCTTTCAATTTGATGCTGCACCAAATGTTGATAAATCAGGCCCCTGGTCCACAAGGGTACTGGGTTTTCTCTCTCCTGGGCACCTCCCCCTCTCTGCAACCATGCCATTAGCACTGGTCTTAGAGGAGGCCTTGAAGCTTTAGAGAGCCTCTAGGGTAGGCAGTGTTGTTGAATGTGCTCCACTCTGTCGGTCAACATATGAACAAGTAATCACCATCTTAGATGGCATCCACTCTGCCATGTGTGCCTTCCACAAAGGTTCACTTCCAACAAGAGCCTCACCTAACACCAGCTTTTACCACACCTAAACTCATTCCTGCTTCTACCATTGGTTCTGACCCTGACACTATTCCTTCAAAATCCCCATCCAAACACCTCACTCCATTCCACATCTCACTACATTTCCCCTTCAAAATCCATGTATATGTTACTCTCAAAAGCCATACACTTGCATGCACCAATACTCACATAGCCTTAAACCATACACTGTTCCTAAATCCTCCCATTACCCTAAACCTCTCCTGCTCCTACCTTCTATTAGCTCTATACTGTATTCCCTGCTCCAACCACCTATCTGTTCCCTAAACTCTCCCCTGCTCCTTCCTTATACCATTCCGCTAACCCTTTTCTTGTTCCTACCTCATCCCATTCCCCTAAGCCCCCACTTCTAACTCCCTCATACCCCTAAATGTGTACTTCAACAAACATCTACTCATACATTAAAAGCCTCACATCCACAATTATGAGTGAAAACATCCACACCAGCCCATAAACACACATCTACACATGCACCCACCCCTCACATCAACAAACATCCACACACACACACCCAAACTCGTACATCCACACATATCCACCCAAGGACTCAGAGCCACACACATATAAAAAAGTACAACAACAGTGATAGAAACTTGGGGCATATTACCAACGAATAGCGATATTTATCGCAAAATGGGCATTTTTTTATCGCTGCCTATCGCTGGATATGTTAGCGGAGAAAACATGCTATTAGCAACGTTTTACCCCATTGTACTGAAATATACAGCGACAGCAGCGAAATGCGTGAATTTCGCTGAGAATACAGCGATATTCATGCATTAGCGACAAAATGCTCTTAGCCATGTTATCCAACTCCCATTGGATAACATGGCTAAGAACTGGTCTGGGGCAGGTGTTAGAATTTGGAGATATTCGCGCTAAGCGCGAATATTTCCATCGCTACGCCTGCCTTGCTAATAGGCGATAACGACGTTAGCGACTGCTTTCAGTCGCTAACTGGTTGGGTACGCCCACTTTGCATGTCATTAGCGATAAACATCGCTGACATTAAAGCGGGCCCCAAACCACTCGGTATCACCTAAAAGCTGTCGCTAACATCAGTTAGCGACAGCTTGCTAATAGGGCGATAGAATTATCGCCGCATAGCTGCTGAAAACGGCCGCTAAAGCGGCTATAATTGCCTATCGCCCTGCTTGATAATATGCCCCTCGGTCTCTACTTGACAGAGGTTTGCATCCTGTCCACTTAGAGGTTACAATCCTAGTCAGGGTAAGTCAGATACACAACCTAAATTAAGCAGAGATAAAACTCTGGTAGCTTGGCACAGAGCAGTCAGGCTTAACTTAAGAGGCTATATGTAAAGTATTTGTACACACTTAAAGTACAGTAACACAGTGAAAACTCTGCAAAAGGACTCCACACCAGTTTAGAGAAATAGAGAATAACCTTCTGATTGAAACAAGACTAACACAACAAAAATACAATCAGTACAAGTTGAGATATGACATTTATAGATTAAATCCTAAAGCAGTGATTAGAAGTCTATAATGTTAAAATGTTACTTCAGGTTATGTTAGACCAGGGTAAATTCAAAGTTCAGGCTGACCATGATGGAGGGCAGGCTGGCTACAGGACCCACATAGGACCCCCTGAAAAAATTCCTTGGAAAGAGCAAGCGTCAGCATAAAAGACTCAAGGCACTGGTTCTAATGGATGCATTGAAGTGGATCCTTGCAGTCGGGTCAGGCATCGTTATCGAACCTCTTACGATGCAGGCCCAGCATCATCATCAAGCTTTGTAATTGGGACCTCTGATCGATGTGTCATCGCTGCGACCCTCGTAGTAGGGACCTCAGATTGGTGCTGCGTCATCATCGAACCTTGCAGTCAGGTCCCATTTTGTCAGTGAGTATCACAGGGATTTATTCAGATCGGCACTGTCTGTGTTAAAGGACAATGCATTGGTTCCAATCAGCGCAAAGTCATCACGGTGTTGATATTGAACCGAAAACAGCTGCAGAAGCCACTTCTGAGACCTAGGACTGGATAGGCATCTCAGGCAAGTCAGGGTTCACATGGCAGAATCCAGCAGCGGAAGTGGAGTTGAAAGAAGCTGTTGATGGCTCTGAGACTTCTAGAACAAGACACAAGCCAGCAAGCTCCTGGAGAAACTTGGGTTTAAGGATGTAGGGAGCAGGTCCAGTCCTTCTCACTCCCAGGCAAAAAGGAGCAGGCAGCAGGCCAACACCGCAAAACAGGTAACAAAATGGCAGTCCCTCCTACAGCACAGCAAAAAGCAAGCAGCAGGCCAACACAGCAAAGCAATTAGCAAGGTAACAGTCACTCATACAGCCTTGCCGCTCTTCTTCACAGAAAAAAGTCCTAGAAAAGTTATAATTTAGCGATGCCAGGGATCAAGTACTTATACCCGAATGTGCCTTTGAGGTGGGAGAGACTTTGGAGAGGCCTTTAAGTATCACAAGGTCCCTGTCCTTCCTGCCCTGGTTCCAGGCTCACTACAGTACACTTTGTGTGGAGACAAGCACAGTACTATTCAGGTGCAAGTGTCAGCTCCTCCTTCCCAATCTACCTCAGGAAGGCTTATCAGCCTGATAATGGGCAATGAGAATGCAAATGTCACACCCCAGCTCCCTTTGTGTGGGACTATCAAGAGCAGGGTCTGCAACCTTTCATGCAGTAAGAGCTACTTATGTTCGATTAAAATCTTCTTGAGCTACTAATATTAGTGTTGTAATCATGACCACATCAGACAAGATTACATTGGTAGCAACGCCATTCAAGGCAATCAGCATTGATCATCCCAATGTACCAGCAGCAATGTTAAGCAAGCATTTGCAAGGCAATAGGTCTCACATTTGTGGGAGTGAGAGTTATTGGTGCTGTAAATGCCAATGCATTTTACCTATGTGTTTTGGTTACACATGTAGTGGCCTTTGGGACCTTCTACGTTTTCAGCAATGCAGTATATTATCCTGGGTGCAGTGCCACCAGGGGTTGAATAGGTATACAATTGCTATGCAGTGGGTCATGCAGTCTGATTCAGTATTACAGGCTTGCCCCGGCTACATCTTTAGATCACTTTACAATGTGAAATAGTTCCCATTGTCATCAGCTGGCAGAATGTCAGTTATTATTTTTTAATGCACATATATACTCCAAATTAAAAAAATGAGAAAGCAACAACTGAAGTTTGACAAGAGAATTAGTGTACACAAACCTAACACACATTACAATGTATTTGGTTAAGAACAAACTGTTATCGTGAAACAGACAAGTAGATAGTAAATGGCAATGGTGCATTTATTTCATAAATGAAGTAGACCGTTTTAAAGCTTTGATTAATTAGGAACAAAAAGCCTGTGCAAAGAACCAAAGTGGCGTATGCAGCCTATTTTCAAACATTAAGCCTGGGGCATGCTCCAGTCAAAGGATGGATCAGGGATTTCTTTCATCACAGGTTATATCAACACAGCTGGATCATCACATATTATGTCTGCTCATCAGCAGGCCTTGACTCATGCTGTCATCAATCAAATTGACTGAAGACATAAACAAATATGTACACTTCAAATGCACACCCTCTCAAAAAATGCAAAGGACTTCCCAAATCAGTGCGTGGATAACACGAGACGAACGAGAAGAGAAGCAGCAAGTTAGGGCAACCCCTCATTCCAAGTCACTAGGGACACTGTTTCACGCCCCAAAAGTTCATTTGATCACCATTGATTCTGGGCTTTGTGCTCTTGCTTCCATCCTATTGAACTAATTAGAGTAAGACACTGATTTGTGTCTCCTGGTGCACTACTGATTGGGTAGTGAAGTGGCCTTGACTGCCGAGGGTCGTTGGGGTTCAAGGACCCCCATTTTTACCATAAGTAAGTCCCCCATAGCGGTATTGTTCAAACGTCATCAAAGACTCGGCCCCTTTTCTCTCCCATTTTGCAAATGCACTTTCTGATGCACCACTGGTTGGTTAATGCAGTCTAAGGGTGAGCACGCTGGTAAACTCTGCTGTGCCAGTGGTTGGCACAGTTTTTGCAAAACTCAGTATTCTAGATGACACGCAGAGTTGCAAAACTCTGCTAGGGGAGTGGAGCTTACCACCCACCACTATCAGAGAATCACACACTCAAAACCCACTTAGACACTCATATACCCACTTACAGCTCCCTCATGCCCTCTCCCACCCACTTACAAACCTTCTCAGTCAATCATACACCCACTGAGTCACTCATGCAATCACTCACACACTCAGTGTCAAAGGTTAGTGGTTAGAGTGTCAACTTGGAAATTTACAGAGAAAACAAAGGTTACAGGGACATTATAGTTAGGCTCAGATTTCACTCACACATTGAAATTCAGCAGTTATAAATACCTAAGTTAATTATAACTTATGCCCCCACAATGCGATTAGGATTAGGTTGTGATTACCAGTTCAGGTGTTGTCCTTTATATGTCTAAAAGTTCTACAGGTAAGTTCTGATATTGCTATGCACTAATATAGTGTCTCTGCCAAGAAGTACTGATAGTATATGTAGTGCCTTCAAAGTTATCAATGCCTGAAGCCATTTGGCTCCTGGTGAACTTCATAATGCTATGACGTGATGTATAGAGTGTATTGCGCTGAATCCTTCTTTACAATGTTGAGTTCACAGTTACATGCAAATGAATAAAGGTGTGAATTACTAAACTCTCTGTGTGGCATGGTCATTGGTGAGAACCCGGGATGAGATGATGCTACAAATGGCAATCAGATAGGGAATAAGTAACCCAAATAGGAACAGTGCTCTTTCAGAGTGTTCGCCATGGCCAAAGCAAACTGTTCATATGTGCCACGTGTGTCACTGTCAAAGTATATTGGCATATAATGCATGTGGAGTAAAAGTGCAATTCCAGTTGCTGTCTAACAGTTGAAAATGAAAACATTTACAGAGAGGCTACACGTTGTTGGTTGAGAACTACGCAACATAAAGACATACTTAGTACAAAGATCAACCAGGTGTCAATAAGTGCAATGTGAAAGCCAAACGCAGGATACAGCTGCAATAACAACTGCTGCTAGGTAGAGATGAACCAGGTGTCAAGAAAGTGCAAAGCAAGAAACAAATGCAAGAGAACGCTGTTGTTGGAAGCAGACAATCATCCACTATCAATGTACTTACCAGAGCCTTGAAAATGGAGGTGCTCTATGACCTCAGCAGTGGGCGAAGAGACCAAAGAATAAGCACTGGGGTTGTGCTTACTGAGGTGTCCAAAGCCTGTAGTGGCACTGTTAGACCTGGCATCATTGGCGTGGGTCTCCCATTCCATTTTTGCTGTTGCCTCATCTATTTTTGCTGGTGTTAGATGCTTTGGGCACTGTTATCCAGTGCCACAGTGCAAGTGCTCCCTACTGTAAATTGATGTACTAATCAGTGGTTCCATGTTTGGCTATTTGGTTTACTTGTCAGACCCTAGTCTAGTGCACTGATTGTGCCAGGGCGTGTAATCCAAATGCTGCTGGTGGGCCTGCAGCACTGGTTGTGTCACCCACAGAAGCAGCCTTGCAAAATGTGTCTAAGGTCTGCCATTGCAGAGCCTGCGTGCAGTCTGGTACTGTCATGCTGACTGGGCAAGTGCACCCACTTCCCAGTCCCTAAACCTTTCCTTTTCTTCATATCAGTCACCCCTATGGTTGGCCCAAGGACAGGGTGCATTGTAAGAATAAGGTAGGACAAGCCCTGATGTGTGTGGCATGTCCTAATAGTGAATTACAGCCATTTTTGTTTTCACTATTGCAAGGCTACCTGTTCTACATAGGCCAGAATAGGCTGTTAAAATTGTTACAGTTTATAATCCTAACAGGCTCGAAGAACATGGTAGAAATTCAAGTTTAGTATGCCTGAACTCAGAATAATAAAATACATCTTTTCTTAAAGTTTATTTTAATATTCTGTCTTTGCAAATACCATTTATAGAAAGTAGGTATTTGCTTGTCTAACCATTCAAACCTGCCTCTGCTAGTTTGTGTATTACTATGTCTGGTTTCTGTGAGTGACAGGGCTGGGGAATTCCAGGAGACAGGCTGAGTCACCCAGTGGTGAATAGAGATCTGCATCTTGATGGGAGGGAGGAGTGCACCTGAACTCTGAATAGGGCTGTGCCTGCCTTCCACAATGCTGGCTCCACCCCCTGGGGAGCGGCTGATGTCTCTGCCCTTCACACTGAAAGAAGAAGAAGGAGTCCTGTCAACAAAGTGCTCCAGGACTGTACTTGCCTTCCACAATGCTGGCTTTACCTCCTGTGGGGCGTCTGATGTGCATGCCCTGCACTGTGAAAGGAAAGGAGAAGTCTGGTGAACAGAGTGCTTCAGAACTGGTTTGGATTGGGCAAAGGCCCCTCTCCCCTCAGAGAACAAAGGATTTCTGGGTATAAGTATTGGGACCCTGATCCCATGAAATTAGATCACTTTTGGACTACAAGAAGAAACCTTTACAGAGGAGAGGAATCAGAAGAAACTGAGGAGAGACTATTCCTAAGCTGAAGTGCTGCTTGGGGTATTGGCCTGCAGTGGTTGCCTTACTGCCAAAGGATCAAGAGCACCTTGCATCCCCGATAAGCGTGCCACCGTCGGAGCTGCTGCCATTGCATCTTGGATGTCGCAGCTGTAGTTGTCGCATCGAGCGGAAGCTTCACATATCGTGGAGAAGAGCGTTGCCGTTGGAGCTGTTGCCGTCGCATCGTAAAAGTGTCGTCGCTGCAGTCCACACATCGAACCAAGAGCTTATCGCATCCCCGAGAAGCGTGCCGCATCTGGAAGATCTTCATATCTTTATTTCTTTGTATCTGAACTTTGCCGCATTTCCCATCACTGCGACATCGCTTGTCGTGGAAGCGCAACGCAACTTAAGGTACATTGACGCAGAGTGTTGCATCTAAGAACTGAACTGAACTAAGCTTAATCTACCATCTTAAAGTAATCATAGTGTGTATTTTTGTCTTTTATGGTCTTGTGGTAACTCTATATAAAGTCTACTTATTTTTTATATAAAACCTGTGTGGTGTCCATTTGTATGAGGTCACAACTGCTTAACTTACAACGCCTCTGAATAAGCCTTGACTGCTCGCGCCACGCAGCCTAGAGGGTGAGCAGGGGTTATTTTAGGAGTGTTATCCCCTTGTCCTGACTAGAAGAGAGGGTCCCTATTTGTCACAAGTACCTACCTGTGCCAACTAGAGACCCCCAAATCTAACAGGCACACAACCAAAGCTGCTCAGTGGCGGCCTAGAACAATGCCAAAGGTCTCCAAGAACATGTAGGGCTCCAATGGAGACTAGGAGAGAGGTCACCATTTCACTGACTGTCAATGACAACCCAAAGGACAGCACATCACAGGACCTCAGAGGTGGTGCAGATGATCCAGGTCGCAGAGGACAGTAGATGGTGTCAGAGAGAACTCCACTCTCAGCATGAGCCACTCCCTCAAATGGTTACAATGCTGTTGCTTTCCTGAAACCACCATCATCACTCAATACCGCCAAAAAGCTCATTATTAGTGACCAGTGGACTACATGGATAGAGACTATTGACAATTTGAATTAATATCTTTGGAGAGACAGAAAACAAAAAGATTATAAAATGCCTCAAACATCTTGCTGGTGATGGTGTAAAGGAACTTGTAAAGAAAATGCGACAACCTGATGAAGAAATCACCTACCAAACGATTAAAGAAACCTTGAATCTCAAGTTCAATTCAATGTCAAATGTTGACTATGAAAGATATATTTTTATTTACGAATGGCAGAAAGTTGACAAAATCATCAATGATTCTATTGAGAGACTTGACACACTCATCAAAAACTGTAAGTTCAATTACTTTGAACGATGAAGAGGCCATATATCTTAGGGTCATTGATAGATGCTTGCCTGATTCCTACAGAAAATGCTGAGTCTGGAATCATTGAGTCTGGCATGAGTGTTGAGGGCTACTAGAGCTGAAGAGCATGCCAAAGGACATGCTACTGACATAGAGGCAAGATTTACCCAGACACAAGGTGATGTCTACATGTAAAATGTGTTATGTTTTAGATGTGGGTTTTAATTTCAACACAAAGACAAACATCCTGATATTATGCAGACATTTAAGGCCTGTGAAAAGGAGAACCGTTTTGTGATGGTGTGCAAAATAAAAGGAAAAACAATTTTGTCAGGGTCTGCAGACAAAATGGGCACCAGAACGTTCCGGAAGCAACGTTTGGCGCACACTCACAAGGTCCAGCAGAGGCGTCAAGTATGAAAAATCGACCATGAACGAAGTCCATGGTCTTCTAAATCATTGTCAAACAGTTCATCCATATCAGTATCAAGTAAAAGTGAAAAAGATGGTTGTGCCATATAAATGATTTTTTCAGAAAAGCGTGCACAAGTCGGACTGGCCGCATGGAAAGAAACATATTAGTAAAAGAACAGTTGAAATATCAAAGCACCAAAGCCATTCAAACAATGTCTGGAATTACACTGAAATAATTTTTTTTGATACTCTTCATCATTGACAGTGGTGCATCAATAAACATTATGCCTGAGGAGACATATAATGAATTGCATCCCTTAGCATATCTAATGAAGTTGAAAACCAGAGTGTATACATGGGCTTCATCAACACCCTTAAAAAGTCAAGATTCATTTGTAGCAATGATGGAACACAATAAAAGTAAAGTCTAAGACCTTATCATTGTGTTTCAAGGGAAAGCATCTCATGGCTGTTTACTCAGCGTTAGAGCAGCTGCTGATATGGGACTGATTTCCTTGAACTGCAACATAAATGCTCACCATGAAACCTTATGTTAGTTGACTTTGTTGTTTCATGGTTTGGGAAAGCTTAAGACTATGAAAGTAATGCTGCATATAAATGAGGACGTCTGTCCTGTTGCTCAGAGGCATAGGCAAATTGCATTTCATTTGCAGGATGCAGTTGAAAAAGAACTTGAATCGTAATTTAAGCATGATATCATTGAGTATTCAACTGATCCAACACCATGAGTTTCTCCCATCATGGTATTGCCCAAAAAGGACAATGAAGGAGTGGTACGCATATGCATTGACGTATGTCAGGCAAATAAGGCCATTAAATGAGAAAGACATCCTGGTCCACATATTTCTGAAATGTTAATACAAAGAAATGGGGCAAAGGTCTTCTCTCGCCTTCCTTTAAATGAAGGTTATCATTAGTTGGAACTCGAAGGAGAATGTAGATTCATTACAACCTTTTCTACATATGTTGGCCTGTTTCGATACAAAAGACTACATTTTGGTGTGTCATCTACTGGAGAACTCATTCAAGACATCATTTGACATATCAATCAGTCTGTCACAAATGCTTTCAATTTCAGTAATAACCTATTGATTTTTGGAGCTACCTAAAAAGAACATGATAAAGCTCTTACACAAGTATGTTGTTTACTTGCCACAGCAGGTTTGAATTTGAATGCAGGCAATTATGAGTGCCATAAGATAAAGCTAGAATTCTTTGCCCATATCTTTACTGATGGGGTATGACAACAGATCCTGCTAAAGTACAAGAACTGTCAAATGTTGATCCCCCCAAGATGTTTCCACTGTGTGTTCATTTCTTGGCTTGGCTAACTACTGTTCTAGATACATACAAGACTCTGCCACTGTAAGTGGTCCACTGAGAAACTTGATAAAAATATGGATTTATTTCAGCTATCAGATGAATCTGAGGATAGTTTTAAGAAAATCAAACAAGACATTGAGAATGCTCTTGAAATTGCGTACCTCAATCAGAAACTTCATACAAAGGTTGTTGATGCTAAGTCAGTTGGGTTAGGTGCCATCCTCGCACTGCACAGTGGACACCCTATTGCTAGAAAGTATATTGCAGCATATGCAAGTAGGAGTTTGTCCCAACCAGGGTGGGCGTATTCACAACTTGAGTAAGAAAGTTTAGCCATCGTGTGGGCATGTGAGCACTTCCATGTATTCCTGTATGGAAAGCCTTTCATGCTGGTGACAGACCATCAAGCTTTACTAACAATATTTGGCAATCAAGAGGCCAAGATGATTCCTCGCATTAAATGCTGAGGACCGCAACTATAAGAGTGCATTGTGTATTATCGAGAAAAAATCATAATCCTGCTGACTCAAATTCAAATTCAAATTCAAAAAGCCTTATTCCATACATTATACATGACCATAAAAGCAGAATACTTATACATCCTCGCAATTATTCATGAAAATACAGTCCATTTTTAAATTACTAATCCAAGGAATTCAACATAGTAAAAGTTCATAAAAATCTAATAAAATCGTTAATCTTAAAAAACGTCTCGAAAGTGCATATAGTGCGTTCAATTCCATATATCATACATTTGGTATAAAGGATTTTGACTCCAACTTTGATCAACTTTGATCATCATAATGTTCATAAGTTAGTGCCTCTAAATAGGAGTAGGTCTTTCTTCTCTAGATAGACATTTGTATAAAATTGCAAGCAGCATTCATAATTTTATCATTCTCCAAGCTAAAAATAAAATTAAAAGCTTGTTTATAATGATTACATTTATTTGCTAAAAAAGAGGTTTCAAAACAAGTTTACTAATGTCCCCATAGAAATAACAGAATAATTAAAAATGCAGAGTGGATTGGGGTGATTTTCTATCACATGGGCAATTTGGTAAAATATGATACATTTTCCTGGACTTAAGGAATGCAACTAGTTAGTGTTGGGTACCAAGCCTTAATCTTGTGAAGAAGAACCTATGTTGTATGTTTCTTACTTTAATGAGATAGGGTTGTGTGCCCATAAAAAGTGGGCACTCATAGTAAGAAATAATACTTTGTTTTGTGCTCGATTCACCATCCCTTACCAGATCCATGGTGGCAATAAGCCTTATTTTCAACTCTTTTTTTGCTATACCCTTGTATAGACATAGGGTCTTTACGCTCTAGAGTTAATTTACCGCTTTTAATTAAAGTTTGGGTATGTTCAAGCCACAATATGTTTCTGCTATTGTCCAGAGCCAAACAATCCAGTATTATACTCTTAGTGAACCTTGCTTCTTCTCTCGTCCATACCCCATGCCATATGGTAAGACGAGCTGTTCTTATAAAATTGCTAATATAGGAAACATACAATTCTCTGTGGACTAGACAATTGAATGTAGAACTTGGGACTGCTATCAAGCATTTTAAAAATGTGTTCTCTTGTAATTGGAGGGTTGCAATATTAGCTCTTCCCCATAGAGATACACCATAATATGCAGTTCAAATAGATCTGTTTCTATATAGGGTGAGCATTTTCCTTATGGGTTTATTTCCTATTTTTGTAGAAAATCTGAACATACCCTCTATTGTTCTTGTAAATTTTAAATTTGATAGGTTATTATGCGAACCCCATGTACCATTTTCGTTAAACAGTAAGCCCAAATACATAAAACTTGAGACGCTATCAATTACGGTGCCGCTCACATGATGCTTTTTAATCCTTGCTCTTTTTTTACCACAAGTCATGATGAAGGTTTTTGTTAAGTTCAACTTTAAATCCTTTTCAGTCATGAAGTGGGCACATTTTTCTATCAGACATTGCAGACCATTTGCCGTCCTTAAAATAAGGAGGGCATCGTCCGCATAAAGGAGTACTGGAGTGGGACAAGCACCTACCTTTTGGGGCAACAGCCTTTAGGTTCTGCAAAAAAGAGTCAACATTATTTATATATAATAAAAATAAAAGGGGAGCTAAGACACGCCCCTGTCTCATTCCCTGAGTTACCCTAAAGTCCGGCGTACATGCACCCTTTATACCAAACCAAACTCTGGATAGTAAAAAGGTATAGATCTGGGACGAGTAAATAACAATATCTTTAGGGGCACCCAGCTCAACCAGTGTTTGCCACAGTTTATCGTGATTTACCAGGTCAAAAGCACTGGTGAGATCAACAAAGCAAATGTGTAGAAAGCCTCCCTTTGCTAGGGTATATTTTCCCACCAAAAGATCCAAGTTTACACATTGCTCTATTGTCCCACTACCTCTCCTACAGCCATGCTGGGCCTCTGATAATATATTATTCTCAGAGGCCCAGTTTTCTAATCTTCCAAGCAGGACGCTCCCTATCAATTTGGAGGTAGAGTCAAGGAGAGATATGGGACAATAGCACTTAGCCTTCCCTCTATCCCCTTTTATGACTATGGGAACTATTATACTTTCAACCCAAGGTGTAGGTAGCATTCCATCAAAGGTTGCGTTAAAAAAGTTCGATAGGATAGGTGAGCAAAATTTGATATCATGCTTAAAGACATCGATTGGGACCCCATCCGGTCCGGCGGCTTTACCACTAGCACTTTTGTTAAGAGCTCTTTAATTTCTTCTAGGGTTAGCTGGGGTAACCCAACAGGCTCAACTATAATAACGTTGCTTTTTTACTTTTACATAACTATGGCACCTCCTGGGTTGAAAAAAAACTTTCAAAACGCGTTATCCATTCCTCTAATGGAATTATAACATCTATTGATAACGCTGAAATATCTCTAAAAAAAGGATAGTTAATGTTTTTCTAAAATAGGGTTGTATCACGAGTTGTTGAAGGTTGTATTCATTTGCCTCAAGCCTATTCTCGGATCTCGGTTTTCCTAAGGTTCAGGGCAGTTTTAAACTTTCTCCTTAGGTTACTTACTTCAGAATTGTTCCTGGGTTTTGATTTTTTATTCCTTATTTAACCTTCAACATTCCTGGTTAAACCATCTAGGTTCTTCGTTGTGCATTTTAATCTTGTTTTTATTTTTAAATCATCCGCTATTTCTATTATAATATTAGTAAAAGCACCAATAATATCCGAGTTAGTGGAGGAACTACCGAGGCAATTATCAATATCATGCTGTTTTACCCAATAAGAATATCCATAAACTAAGAAGGGTTAACATCTCACCATTTTATTGAGACTCCATTGTTACCTTGGGTCTCGATGTTAGTATCGGCTGCCTTCCCTCTTGTTGTTTGAGACATATTAAGTTTCAAATTCAATGTTAAGGGGTGATGATCACTAAATAGGCTTGCACAAACTGTAAAGGATTCCACTAGATCCCTACCTTGTTCTAAGACAATAAAATGGTCAATAGTTGAAGACGATCTAGCACCTAAAAATGTCTGGATGGGAGACTGTCCATCAAAATCATCCACTTCCATAATTGCTAAATTATATTTATGAATAGCAAAATTAATGGCTTCACCATAAATGTCATGGGAAAAATGGGAGATTCGTTCTCCATGATAATCAAGATAGCCGCATTGTTCTCCTGCTATAGCTTCACATTTCTCAATATTAAAGTCTCTAGCACAGATAAACATATGATCACCCCCATCCCTTTTATGAAAGCATCCACATCCTCTTCTCGAGAGTTAATGACCTTGGATCTTGTATTATCAAAAATTTCATTATAGAAATTAATTACAACAATGGACTGCTTCCTCTCAGCTTTAAAATAAAATAATTCATAAAATTGTGACGTGATATATAATTTTTTTAAAGTGAGGCGAGAGGTTACTGAAATTGCGGATGCAAAGCCACCTTTTGCACGGCCCATTCCAGCTGGTGTGGCATGTGTACATATAGTTTGATAGCTATTTATAAAAAATGATTCAGTATGCCACGCTTCTTGGAGCAAAATAAAAGAACAGTTCTTAAGCTCTTTTAACCACGCCTCATCATTTAATTTCTTTTTTACCCCCCCTGCCACATTCCACAACATTATACATACATTTCCTTGAGGGTGGTGACAGACACCATCCTTTTGTACGGTACTCCTTACTTCCTTTTCACAATCTGGAGACCTCTGTTCAAGGGATCGTTGACTAGAACAATCCTCTTGTGCAATAATCCTACTATACTTTTCATGGTATAAATACCCATCATGCTGTTTTCTGTTATACTTAAAAGGGATTTTCTGACTACTTGCTGATAGCCCAATAATTTCCATCACCTGTCAATCTACATCGCTACAATATTTTAGTGGGGTATATCTGTTAAGTGTAGGGGTAATCCTAATTGATTCACACCGTCCCAATTTGTTAATTCTATTGTAACAATGCACTTTTTTCAGTCTACAGAAGTATCCAAGAGGAACAGCAGTGATGTGATCACCCAAGTGTGCAGTGGATTCTAATGCGGAATTAGAAAACAAATCGAACAAATTTGCTACCAGTTCCCTGCTACGAAAATTAACTACCACACAATCTTCATGACATGTTTTCCTTGAAATCCCTACCCAACTCCCTCTTCTCAACATTATGATATTTTGTTGTAGTAAATTAATATTGAGTTTAGACTTAATAGAAATTCAGTGCACAACCTCGTTCTTAAATGTGTCATATGACTCCCTTTTGATTCCATTAGCTTTAGGGACATTTTTCAGAATTATCACATAGGAGGTCGCCTGTGTTGGTAAGTGCAGAACTTCTGCAGAGTTATTAGTTAATAGTTTAGACCCATCTTTGTTTCCGGCTTATTTACTTTAACTGTAGTTGTTAAATTAACACAATCGTCTTTTTCTGTCCTTTTTGATTGGCCTGGTGACATGTCATTCCGTTGTGATGGTACAGAAGGCATAGATCTTGGTTGCTTTTTGCCCACTGTGATTTGAGTCCCAGAGCCTTCTTTCTGTGTCTCAGCGTTTTAATGCAGAGTGTTTTATTCAATATCTTTGTGGGTAATGATTTGGAGACCAGTTCTAACAGGTGCATTAAATCCTTTTTTACTAGTTCAATCTCTGACATCAGTCGGTGTTCAATACTATCCATTTTACCATGCAGTTTTTTAAAAAGGTTTTTCAGATTTAATGTTTTTTGAGCATGGTTATCCATGTTATCCATATAGGTGCCCCCAAACCATTAACACCCCACATTTTACCTTCCGTTTTTAGCTTTCAGTTTAGAGTTCATTTTTGTTTGCTATGTTGCCGTAGGCATATGTTTTACTTGGGGAAATTGGGTTGTTTTTTTAGCTGGTGGAGAGACCAATTCCAGGGAATCTGATTGCACAGAAATTTCTAAAGGGGACGTCAGAACAAAGGGATTTACCCTGCCTGTTATGTTTGCTGTGTTCATTTCACAAGGCTTGTAGTTTCTACCATAGGGTCCTTACAGTTCCCCTTATTCCTTGTAGGAGGTGAAACAACTGGCACGCTCCAAGCCTCGGGTTGCGACTTTTTCATTGAAGCATCTAAGGCATCTTTTGTGGCTGTGAGTTCTTCCTCGACCTGGGTTATCTCGTTATTATTTATCCCCACAGCCTTTTTCAGAAAGTTAGTGATAGGCACATTTTTAGTAGTGGACTTCCCTCCATTAGAGGTTAATGTTCTCTTGCTCATAATTCACTAGCTTTTAAGTCAATTAAAATATATGATTCGGCTCCTTACCAGTGAGGTGTTGCTCTTAGGGCCAAGAGGAGTGGCCCATCCAAGCCTTGGCCTGCCGCGGACGGGCACAGATGGGCCCGCCCTTGGTCCAGGCTTCAGATGCTCCGTCCATTACCACCCCCTTTTGTACCGCTTTTGGCCGCCATAAGTGTGGGTATGCTCAGACGTGAGTCCCTTGCTCACTTTGCCACTGAATTCAAGCAAGCCGAGCTCAAGACGGCTGGAATGCCAGAAACCGGTCCTCGGTAGCTTGTTTCCAGTCCAGGGAAGGCATGGCTTGGCAGTTCGGGCTGGACTGTTCCCATGAGGCACAGGGTCAGACTGATTTGCATATAGCCATGTCTGAACCGGGGTGGCAGAGCGGGCTAAAGAACGGTGATGGATTAAACCCAGATCTTTTGACTGGGTGTGAGTGTTTGATTGGTTCAGATGCTCCGTCCATTACCACCCCCTTTTGCACCGCTTTTAGCCGCCATAAGTGTGGCAGGGTATGCTCAGACGTGAGTCCCTTGCTCACTTTGCCACAGGATTCAAGCAAGCCGGGCTGAAGATGGCTGGAATGCCAGAAACCGGTCCTCCGAAGCTTGTTTCCGGTCTAGGGAAGGCATGGCTTGGCAGTTCGGGCTGGACTGTTCCCATGAAGCACAGGGTCAGACTGATTTGCATATAGCCATGTCTAAACTAGGGTGGCATAGTGCGCTAAAGAACGGTGATGGATTAAACCCAGATCTTTTGACTGGGTCTGAGTGTTTGATTGGTTCAGATGCTCTGTCCATTACCATCCCCTTTTGTACCGCTTTTGGCCGCCATAAGTGTGGCAGGGTATGCTCAGACGTGAGTGCCTTGCTCACTTTGCCACTGGATTTAAGCAAGCCGGGCTGAAGACGGCTGAAATGCCAGAGACCGGTCCTCCGAAGCTTGTTTCCGGTCCAGGGAAGGCATGGCTTGGCAGTTCGGGCTGGACTGTTCCCATGAGGCACAGGGTCAGACTGATTTGCATATAGCCATGTCTGTACTGGGGTGGCAGAGTGGGCTAAAGAACGGTGATGGATTAAACCCAGATCTTTTGACTGGGTGTGAGTGTTTGATTGGTTCAGATGCTCTATCCATTACCACCGCCTTTTGTTCCTCTGTACACGTCCCACGCGTGGCCCGCGTTTCAGGAGTCCTCGTTCGCTTTTATTGCCCCTCCTGGTGCTGATGGGTAACGTTGCGGCCGATAACATGCAGAGCTGGATCTTGTAGTCCACTATGGCCTGAGAAGACCCGGTGGAGTCAACAAAGATAGGGAAGAATACACCGCAGGTATGGCTGGCTGCTGGTTGGGATTGAGAACCTGTGCTGCAGGAGTTCTTGTTTGCTTTTGTCTCGCCTCCTGGCACTGATGGGTGACGTTGTGGCCGTGGGTCGCTAGTAACCTGCAGGGCTGGATCTTGTAGTCCACTATGGCCGAGGAAGGGCCGGTGGAGTCAACACAGACAGGGAGGAATACGCCGCAGGTACGGCTGGCTGCTGGTCGCAATTAAGAATCCATGCTGCAGGATTTCTCGTTCGCTTTTTTTGCGCCTCCTGGCGCTGATGTGTGACTTTGCGGCCGTGCGCCGCCGGTAACATGCAGTGTTGGATCTTGTAGTCCACTATGGCCAGGAAAGAGCCAGTGGAGTCATCAAAGACAGGGAAGAATACATCGCATTCCATCCAAGTCAGCTAAAACGTAGTTCAATTTCATTGTAAAATCAAACACACCAGATGCATTTCATTAACTCAGTTAATCAATGCCACAAGCTACAATATTGACATGCTAAAGTTGAAAGATCAAATTACACATCAGTCCTGGAACCAGCACACTCAACCTCTTACCAGTGAGAGTGAATATAAAAAATACAAAAATGTCAAAGATGAACTTTCCATAACTCAAGAGGGAGTTATATTGCGAGGGCCGCGAATACTGGGTCCGGAAAGAAAGGCAGCGGAAAATGATGACGTGGCCCATGAAGTACATAGGGAATCATTGCCTCTAAACAAAATGTCCGAGACCGAGTCTGGTTTCCATATCTCGATGATGAAATTGAGAAGGAATTAAAGGCCTGTCATCTATCTAACTGCTGATGTACAAAACTTACCCAACACACACTAAATATGTCAGAACTCCTGAAGCATGCCTGGGAGAGATTTAACGTTTACTTTTTCTGTTCACTCGACAGCGGACATCACCTGATGGTGACTGTAGACGAATATTCATGATTTCCATTAATTGAAGATCTCTCATCCACCACTTAAGAACGAGTCATTGAGAGACTGGATGGCATCATTGGGACATGGGGTGTTGCAGCCAACATACAATCTGACAATGGCTTGCCTTTTAATAGTCTGGAATTCAAAGCCTTTTTAGAGCATCTGAGTACAAAGGATCAAAAGAACACTCTGTGACCGCAGGCCAACGGACTGGTCGAGAGGTTTATAAGTACTCTAAAGAAAGTGGTGCAGCATGCTACACTTGAAAAGCTCAAAATACAAACTGTATTGAACACCACATTGCAAGCTTATCATTTAAAACCTCCCTCAACCAGAGTTGAACATCTGGCAACATTGATGTTGGGGAGAGCAATGACAACAAAGATACCCCAGTGGACCAATCACAGAAAAAGAGATGAGAACGGCATTCGTATGAGGGACTTGAGTCAGTAACAAAAGATGGAATCATATGCTGACCGAAGATGACATGTCTTCAAGAGAGGAGATAGAGTGCTCTCCCAGCACAGGCGGAAAAACAAATCTGATGCAGAACCTTTTCAAGTTGTGTCAACCAAAGCACACATGGTGACTGCTCAGCACCCTAGGAAGTCTATTGCCAGAGACTCTTCTAGCTTTTGGTGTTTTATTCATAGTTCACAAGATCTCCATGGTGAAGCAGAAACTGATTTTAAAACACCAGAGACTGCTGCCACATGTTCCCCATCCTAGCAGATCTTGGATCATGGTGGTGGCTGAACTAGACTTCACACAACATGGTCAGGTCGAACTATTACAGCATCAAAGAGATCAATTGAAGAGATTTAAATGTATATATGTGCGTATCTTTTTCTAAAAGGGACACGTTTTCAATTAAAGAGGGGAGATGGGAAGATGTGTGGTGCTGCGGCAAGGGTGACTGATGCTGGAATTTGGGGCTCAATGTTCGATCCCCGGCACTGGCAGCAGGTAAGCCCAGCACCCTGTGACTCTTGGCAATAACTTGCTTAATCTTCCCGATGGCCCCAGGGCCGGGATGCCTTCAGGTAGCTGTATGTGCTTTACAAATGCTTCATTTACAAATACTGGGTTTTAGTGTCTTGCAAATTAAAAATGAAGGAACCCTTTTGGCTCTTGATGAACTCTGTAGAGCTATCACATAATAAATAGAGTGTATTGCAGTGAAGGCTGAGTTCGCAGTTACACATAGACAAATAAAGACATGTATAATTAAGACAATCTCCATGTGCGGCGTAGTCATTGGCAGGCACCTTGGCTGGGAATACCCTACACTACCCATTTCACAAAAAGCTGACGTGTTGATGAAGTCCATTATAATACTGGAACAACCATAGTCCTGCTTATATAGCAGCATAGAGAACAAGTATGGATCCTATCCTAATTCAGGTTTAGCAGCCCAAATAAGAACTGCACTAACAGGTGCTGCATGCTGACAGCGAATGTAAGAATTTTGTTTGTGAGTAAATACCTTGCTATTATTTGGTTAACTATCAATCTGAAAAAGTCTGCAACTGGCAGTGTGGGCTAAGATCAAAGGGCGCACTGGTGTAATATCAAGGCGATTCCATTAGCATAGTCTCACGCTTAACTTTAAGTGGTCACACTGCCGCTGGGCCACGTTCATGCAAAATTCAATTTTAGAAGAAAAGGAGCAAGTAAAAGTCCATCATTACTTTGCTTTTCCAAAATTCCTGAGTTTTGGAAAGACAAATTAATGATGGACTTTTACACGCTCCTTTTCTTTTAAATTGGATATCAGTCTGAAAACTTGTTGAACTGGTAAATTGTGAACTTTTTGTATGGATTATCATGCCTTGCTTAGCTTCAACTCTCGATTGACAACACAGTTTTCACCATGTACAAAATACTCATACAAATCCTAATTTGCGCACAAAAGAACAAAGACATATGGACATTCTCAACCTTCACTTACTTCTGATAGTATTCTCAATAAATCCCTAAAGTAAGGGAGAAAATTAACTAGCCACTTTGTATACCCTATCCATTTCAAATATGGCCGTATAACACATGAACGTGCTTACGCTCTCCATGACTATTTATATACAGGATTAGTGACACGCGGTTGGTACTGGCACAATAAAAGAATTATTGCCAATACGAGAAGTGCTGGTTCTGTAACACTAAGGCTGCTGGGAAGTGCTGGTATAGTCCGTTACTAATACAGAAGCCCTTCTAAGAAACGCTGTTAACGTGAAATTGAAATGTGGCAGCAGTATTGAGATGTGATAGTACTAATGTAATGGTGACACGAGCACCTGATGAAGCACATTTCATCTAGGCAATATATCATCAGTCTGGTTTATGACCTTTCAGCCCCGCCCCTTGCCTCGCCCTTTCCTCCCCACCGCCTCTTGCACTACGATGAGATTCTGAGTAATGGTTCTTCATTTCCAGCACGTGTCTGTGATTCATATGCCTGGAACCTGCCGTCACCTTTCATTAAAATTAATTGAAGCAACTGATTTGCTCCGTAAAGTCATTCTGGTAGCTGCTGGCACGTTACCTTTTTGTTTCTATTTCCATTACCAAACATTGTATGTACTATAAAGATGCTTCGACCGTGAGTTCTTTTAAAGGTAGCGGATAAATGAATTTCTCCTTTATACAGCTGTGTTTGGAAATAAGTATTTTTTTACTTGAACACCGCTGCATGAATTCTATGCATCACTTCATCTAGAGTTTATAATCCAAAATCCGTAATATTTAATAACTTTGATTACAGAAGTTTATTTCCTCTCTTCTACAATTGCTCTTCAAATGAAAGCTGGCTAGTTTAACTGTTTTGCTGTATATTTTTAGCTTTAATATGTTTATTGAAATAAGTATAAAATAGACAGAAGTACTAGCATGCCATGATAAAACTATTTTTTAATAAAGATAGCAATAAAGTCGAACAATGATCAATGAATATTAAGCATACAAAATGAATATACAATATTGGATATGCAGCTAAAGGAAAAGGGTATATACAAAGGCCCTCGGTATGATGTCGGACGGACACACTGTTGCGGAATCAGGAACGACCGCCAGTCAGCTATCTGAATCGCATTATCAGGATGCGACCACACATTGTGCGGTCCCACACCCATTTCTCTATGAGAACTTATGTTACAGCCGTAAATCAGTCTAGGGAAAATCAGCCGTAGCACAAGCTCCCATAGAAAAACAGGTGTTTTGGTTAATTCCTGCACTGCGTGGCAGGAACATGATGGTGCCTGCCACGTGGTGTAGTGATTAATAGTGGGGCATGTTTGGAGCCCCCGAGGCCTCCAACCGGAGACCGCTGTGGCTAGAGGGCCCTGCTAGGGGCCTCCAAAGTCACTTTTTAAGAGGCTTTTCATTTCGGAAAGGCCGGCACGAAAAGCCTGTCAGAATCTGACATGTTTATGTTTATGTTTTGGCAACTTGTATGGCGCGCAATTACCCTGGGGTGTGTTGGCGCTTGATGATTCTGAGGATAGACAAGTGGAGCGCAGTTATTGTCTAAACAGCCAGGTTTTTAGTTGCTTCCTGAAGCTAATTAGGGTGGGACTGTTTTTGATTATGAGGGGGAGGGAATTCCACAGTTTGGCTGTGGAAATGACAAAACACCTGTCGCCCCAATTAGCTTTTTTTGTTCGTTGGACATTGAGGAGGTGAGCCGATGCTGAACGGAGTGTCCTGGATGAAACAAGTGGGCGGAAGGCATGTTTGAGGAAGTGCGGGCCAGAATTTTTAATGGCCTTATAGGTGATACACAGGGCCTTGAATTTAGTCCGGCTCTTGACAGGAAGCCAATGGAGCTGGTGGATAAAAGGGGAAATGGAACTGTATTTGGGGATACCTAGGAGAACTCTCGCTGCGGCGTTCTGTACCAGTTGGAGCTTATTTAGGACCTTTTCCTGTGCGTTGAGGAGTTACCAGTGCTAAAGTGCTTGGGCTCTCTACTCTAAACATGATTGAATTGGCTTATACCCAATTGGCATATTTAATTTACTTATGCGTCCCTGGTAAATTGCCACTACATGTGCCCAGGGCCTTTAAATTAAATGATAATAGTGGGTCTGCAGCACTGATTGTGACACTTACTTAAGTATCCCTTTAAACATGTCACAGGCCTGCCATTGAAATGCCTATGTCTGCAGTTTAAACTAACACCTCGACCTGGCAAACAAAAACTTTTGTCTGGATCTTACTTTCATTTTAATACAAATAAGTCACTCCTAGGGTAGGACAGTTCAGAGTGCAGGGTGAAATGTGTTTAAAAAGTAGTACATGTAAGTTGAGTTTTACATGTCTAAATTCATGTTTCTCTACTGCTAGGCCTATCTCTCCCGTAGCATAACATAACAGTTGAAATGTTCATTGTTAGAATCGGCTATCTCTAGTTGGCAGAGGTATACACTTCTGACAAATAGGGACCCACCTCCTCTAGTCAGGGAAAGAGGATTACACACTCAGATAACCCCTGCTCACCCACTTGGTAGCTTGGCAAAGCAGACAGGCTTATCTCAGAGCCAGTGTGTTTAGCATATATGACCACATACAGTAATAAAGTGAATACACTACAAATGGACACGACACAGGAGTTATTATAAAAATAAGGATGTTTATATAAGGCTTAGCACAAGACCAAATAACGACAAAAATATACCACAATCTCAATAAATACTCTTTGGAAGGAAAAATAATAGTTCAAGTAACGTTTCTTCTTAGTAACTGTTCTTTAGCAACAAAAGTAAATCTTCTTCTTAAAGCACAGGTCTTGACAAAAAAGTAACCCCCACAGGAGTCACACGACGTCGAGGCAAAGCTATTCCCAAGGTTCGGCGATGACCACGAGGAGGGCTAGGTTGAGCTCGGAGTCAAGGTAGACCCCCCCCAAACACAGTACCTTTGCGAATGAAGGAAACGATGATACACAGCATCAAGAAGTATGGGCATCGATCGAGCCTCGGAGTCGGGGCGATCCGCAGCGGCGTCGAGAGATGTCGGGCCGGAGCAGCGCTCACTGTGGTGAAGCGGGGTGCGTCTTCATCGTCGATGTCGTCATTTCAAGAGTGAGCAGCGCTCAGGGCGTCGAGAAGGGCTGCGGCATTGATGCGATCAGCTGCGACGTCGAGACGGGTTACTTGGAGCTGGAGCCAAACTCGCTACTCCTTGGAGTCGCTACTGGCGTCGATGGGGCCTGGCGATCGGCATCGAAGGTGCAGGACACTGGAGTCATACTCACGATGTTGAGCTGGATTCGGCTGCGTCGGCGGCGTCGTGATTGCTGGTTTCGTTCTGCGCACTGGAATACCACGTCCCAGTAGTAAGCAATTTAGCAGATGGTGAAGTCATTTAACCCTGTGACTTCAACAGGAGACTGGCACGCTTCCAGCCCTTGGAGATTTTCTTGGCAAAGCTTGAGAGTACACACTTAGTTCCTCTCTCCTTGTTCCTTGGCAAAAATAAAGAAGCAACTGCAGGTTCCCCCCCAGCAAACAGCACACTGGCAGAAGGGGTAGGCAAGTCCTTGGATCAGCAGACTTCTGGTCCTTGGTAGAGGTTTCCTTGTCAGAAGTGATCTAAGTTCTTTGGTTCAGGGGTCCTTCTTTTATACCCCTTTTCCGCTTTGATCCCTTTGTCCATGCAGGAAGATTTCCCCCATCCCAGGTTTGTTGTGGGTGTTGCCAGGCTGAGGCACCTGGCCTATTCTTTGTGCAGGGCAGGGTCGTCAGCCGCCCGGCAGGAGGTGGATCCAGTATTGTCACTGGCAGGGGCAGGACCATCAGTCGCCCAGCAGGAAGTGGAGCCAGCATTGTGTCGGGCTGGGCAGGCTATCAGGAACTACTCTTCCGCCACTCTAAACGCAAATGCCTCATTCAACCCACACTGACTCATACAGACCTCTGGAGCCACCCAGCCCCTGTCACACACACCAAACCAGCAGAGACCGGTAGATAGTTAGACAAGAAACTAGTCACTTTCTAAAAGTGCTAGTTTCAAACCCAGAATCTAAAAACCATCCATCCTAAAGGATACGTTATTAAATTCTGAGTTCAGGGATACTAAACTCGAATATCTACCATGCTCTCTGAGTCTGTTAGGATTATATAGTGTAATAGATGATATAGTGTAATAATTTCAGCAGCCCATTCTGGCCTAAGGAGAGCAGATAGCCTTACAATAGTGAAAACGAAACATGGCTGTCATTCACTATTAGGACATGCCACACACATCAGGGCTTGTCCTACCTTATGCTTACAATGCACCCTGCCCTTGGGCCTACCATAGGGGTGAATAACATGAAGTTAAGGGAAGGTTTTAGGGACTAGAAAGTAGGTGCACTTGCGCAGTCAGCATGCAGTACCAGACTGCACGCAGGTTCTGCAATGGCAGACCGTAGACATATTTTACTAGGCCCCTTCTGTGGGTGGCACAACTTGGCCCCTGGATTCAAGATAGCATGGCTGATGAGGATTATGAATCCAAAACCGGTCCCAGGATGCTTGTTTCCGGTCCAGGAAAGACATGGCTTGGCAGTTCGGGCTGGACTGTTCCCATGAGGCACAGGGTCAGACTGATTTGCATATGGCCATGTCTGAACTGGGGTGGTTGACTGAGCTAAAGAATGGTGATGGATTAAACCCAGATCAGTTGACTGGGGGTGAGTGTTTGATTTGCTCAAACGCTCCGTCCATCATCCCTTTTTGTTTCGCTTTGTTCGCCCTAAATTGGCAGGGTATGCTCAGACGTGAGTCCCTTTCTCACTTGGCCACTGGATTCAAGATAGCCTGGCTGATGAGGATTATGAATCCAAAACCGGTCCCAGGATGCTTGTTTTCGGTCCAGTGAATACATGGCTTGGCAGTTCTGGCTGGACTGTTCCCATGAGGCACAGGGTCAGACTGATTTGCATATGGCCATGTCTGAACTGGGGTGGCTGAGTGAGCTAAAGAATGGTGATGGATTAAACCCAGATCAGTTGACTGGGGGTGAGTGTTTGATTTGCTCAAACGCTCCGTCCATCATCCCCTTTTGTTTCACTTTGTTCGCCCTAAGTTGGCAGGGTATGCTCAGACCTGAGTCCCTTGCTCTCTTGGCCACTGGATTCAAGATAGCCTGGCTGATGAGGATTATGAATCCGAAACCGGCCCCAGGATGCTTGTTTTCAGTCCAGGGAAGACATGGCTTGGCAGTTCAGGCTGGACTATTCCCATGAGGCACAGGGTCAGACTGATTTGCATATGGCCATGTCTGAACTGGGGTTGTTGAGTGAGCTAAAGAATGGTGATGGATTAAACCCAGATCAGTTGACTGGGGGTGAGTGTTTGATTTGCTCAAACGCTCCGCCCATCATCCTCTTTTGTTTCGCTTTGTTCGCCCTAAGTTGGCAGGGTATGCTCAGACGTGAGTCCCTTTCTCACTTGGCCACTGGATTCAAGATAGCCTGGCTGATGAGGATTATGAATCCAAAACCGGTCCCAGGATGCTTGTTTCCGGTCCAGGGAAGCATGGCTTGGCAGTTCGGGCTGGACTGTTCCCATGAGGCACAGGGTCAGACTGATTTGCATATGGCCATGTCTGAACCGGGGTGGCTGAGTGAGCTAAAGAATGGTGATGGATTAAACCGAGACTAGTTGACTGGTGGTGAGTGTTTGATTTGCCCAAACGCTCCATCCATCATCCCCTTTTGTTTCACTTTGTTCACCCTCAGTGGGCAGGGTTTGCTCAGACATGAGCCCCTTGCTCACTTGGTCACTGGATTCAAGATAGCCTGGCTGATGAGGATTATGAATCCGAAACCGGTCCCAGGAGCTTGTGTCCGTTCCAGGGAAGACATGGCTTGGCAGTTTGGGCTGGACTGTTCCCATGAGGCACAGGGTCAGACTGATTTGCTTATGGCCATGTCTGAACTGGGGTGGCTGAGTGAGCTAAAGAATGGTGATGGATTAAACCCAGATCAGTTGTCTGGGCGGTGAGTGTTTGATTTGCTCAAACGCTCCGCCCATCATCCTCTTTTGTTTCGCTTTGTTCGCCCTAAGTTGGCAGGGTATGCTCAGATGTGAGTCCCTTGCTTACTTGGCCACTGTATTCAAGATAGCCTGGCTGATGAGGATTATGAATCCGAAACCGGTCCCAGGATGCTTGTTTATGGTCCAGGGACGACATGGCTTGGCAGTTCGGATTGGATTGTTCCCATGAGGCACAGGGTCAGACTGATTTGCATATGGCCATGTCTGAACTTGGGTGGCTGAGTGACCTAAAGAATGGTGATGGAATAAACCGAGACCAGTTGACTGGGGGTGAGTGTTTGATTTTCTCTAACGCTCCGTCCATCATCCCCTTTCGTTTCGCTTTGTTCGCCCTAAGTTGGCAAGGTATGCTCAGACGTGAGTCCTTTGCTCACTTTGCCACTGGATTCAAGATAGCCTGGCTGATGAGGATTATGAATCCAAAAACGGTCCCTGGATGCTTGTTTCCGGTCCAGGGAAGACATGGCTTGGCAGTTCGGGCTGGACTGCTCCCATGAGGCACAGGGTCAGACTGATTTGCATATGGCCATGTCTGAACTTGGGTGGCTGAGTGAGCTAAAGAATGGTGATGTATTAAACCCAGATCAGTTGACTGGGGGTGAGTGTTTGATTTGCTCAAATGCTCGGTCCATCATCCCCTTTTGTTTCGCTTTGCAAGCCCACCAGCAGCATTTGTATTTATAAGCCCTGGCACTCCTGGTGCACTATACTAGGGACTGACAGAAAACCAAATAGGCCAAACATGGTATCCAATTAATGTACCAATTTAACATAGGAAGCACTTGCACTGTGGCACTGATCAGCAGTGGCACAGTGCCCAAAGCAATATTCCAGCAAAACATCGTAAACAGAGGAGGCAAACAAAATAAAATGGAGGAGAGACTCATGCCAATGAACCTAAGTCTAACATTCATTTTTTTAAATGTAATTTCCAAATGAGAATAGATGACCAGTTCATGTTTGGTGTCTGTGGAATCATAATTTATAATCCTAGTGTAGTAGAGTGGGATTTTAAATTGCATTTCTGAAAATGCCACTTTTAGAAAGTTGGGATTTTCTTTCCTTATCAACATTAAGGGGGACCAGGAGTTGTATTTAAGCAGGTCCTGCACAAGAGCTCCAGGGCGAAATGTGTATCAAAGGGGTATGCACTTCCTAGTGAGAGGGAAGGGAAAGGGAGGTCTTTGTTTGTGAATATCTTATACACCCCGAAAGATATCATGCTTTATCATTTGGCCATGCTCCTCATCAGGCCGGCACTGCAATGCCTGACGGGCACCAGTAAATAGGGCTCTTTGGCAGAGATCTTTTAAAGAAGCCCTAGGGTGCGTGCGGGTGTGAGGGCTGGGTAGTGCACTGTATTTGTGAGATAAAATAAGTCTAGAGCTGTCCTCCTGTCAAATGTATTATTCCTGTGGTAGCTCAAGCTTAATTAAAATATGAAAGCGCCCCTACAAGGGTGTAATGTTCCTGCAGGACTGAAGTGGTGCAGTGGGTCAACATGTTTCGTGCCTACTTAGCCCCTAACGGGTCTGATGGCACTTCATCAGGACCAAATATAATAAAAACAGTGAGTGGTGCACTACCACTGGTCTGGTTCTCGAATTTGTGTCTGATGACCCGGCGCAGTAGAATGACCCCTAGTAGGATTATACTGGGGTAGGAGAACCTAAGGCAGAGATAAAAATGTAGACAACCAATAGAGAGCAATAGCACGCAAAAGGAGCCTGTCAGATAGTGCTCTTTTGTGGACTGCTTACAGGTAGTTAATTAGGCTAATCAGATGAAAATGTGCCAACGTGAGTGTGCATGAGCATTCATTCTCAACTTGTTGGGTAAAAAAGGTAGATGGAAGAGCTCAAGTTTAGAGGTGAGTGCTGTTCTACCAGGAGCTGGGGTAGCACGCTTCCACCAACATGAGCTCTGTAAGCCTTTTGCAACAACTTGACACTGGCATGTACATATAGGGGTTAACAGATCTCCAAGGTTGGAATCAAATTGGGAAAAGGGTGCTTCAGTAGGTAATGGAGGACATATACAAAACCATACTCATACAGCAGCAGTTTGCACTTTAGGCTTTTAGAAGCTTTTTTACATTTTATTTTTAAAAGGCATAGCTCCAGTCCTACTGATTGGATATTTATTAGTTTGGTCTTGTTTTATTTATTAAATTAGGCTCAATGTTTCAAACCTGGTGTGGACTTTTTATGAGTGGTGTTTTTACTGTTTTACTGTTTGAAGTGAAGCACAAATAAGTTACACATTATATTGCCTCAAAGTTAAGCTTAACTACTTTGTGCCAAGCTACTAGGGGGGTTCAGCACAGGCTAATTTGGGGTTTGTTTGTGTCTTACCCTGACTATGATTTTGGGTGTTGCTTGACCAAGGCTCACACCCCAGTCAACCAGTCATCCAATTTCTAACAGCCATGTGCAGAGATAGATCCAGGAATAGCTCCAATTGTAGCCCACAGCTGAAGCCAATATGTCGAATTATTTGTGCAGAGAAAGAACATATGAGCATAGGAACAGAGTGGGTATTGCAATACCAGCAAGTATCTTGTTTAAGGTGTTTAAGTTTAAATAGGTGTAATGGATTGTTAAATAGTCTGATATAAAAAAATATATATTATATATAAGTCTAAATACAGGTCTGACAGGCTGTTGAATAAATCTTTGCCCAGAGTTTATCCTATAAGGTATGAGGTCAAATAGAACGTAATTCTGATTTCAATAAAAGATCTTGCTTGATTTTGAATCTATCGCTAGTGGGCATTCTAAGTGCTTTATATATTAGTGCAGCTTTAGAGGGGGCGAAATTGGAATGATCTGTGGATCAGTGCCCTGCTAAGAGAAGACGTAAAAGACATAAGTGCAGCTTTAAGAGTATTTTGTATACTGCTAAAGCAACTTAGAAGGAAGATTATAAGAAGAAGAAAGTATGTCAGTGGAAATAGTTTAAATGGTATGTAGTAATTGTAAAATAGTAAAAATACACTTATCTAACCAAGTTTTCACATCAACATCTTTGCATTCTTTTTGAGCCATTGGTTATAACAGATAGCACTTTGAAGAAATTGTTCAAAAGGGGACATGTTGGAGACAGAATATGACCTAAGTGAAGATTAAGTGTAAGTTACAACTGACGATAACCAGAACTTGAAAGGATGAAACATGAAAAGGATATGTTTGTGGGAAAAGGGAGATAAGATAGCTGACTCCAATTAAAACTACAATTTAGAATGGGAGTTGTTGGAACCCGAGAAACAACCCTTTGTTTGCTTAATTCCAAATGCTTTGTGTTAGAGGAAGAAATCAGATAAATGTACCCCTCCTGAACTCATGGAAAGTTTCAATCTATCTAAAGAAACGCAAGACCTTTCTCCATTCCACAGGAATTGAGATATTCACTTATCCCCAGTAACAAAATACTTTCTGGGAATCTTTATAGATAACATCATGGGAAAAAAGTTTATATTATTATCTAATACCATCTTGATGGTGTCCAGACTACTCCATCAGGAGAGAAATAATAGCAACAAGGTTACTGATCCTGGAAACTAGATTATCCGTATTAAGGGCCTCATTAGGATCGCAGACGGACTTGCGTCCGTCCGCGACCCCAGAGCAGGAGGGAACCTCCGCATGGCATGCGGAGTTCCCTCCTGTGCAATTAGGACGTGACCGCCACCCTGGTGGTCACATCCTCTATTTTTAACATTGCG
This sequence comes from Lissotriton vulgaris, assembly GCF_964263255.1. NCBI lineage: Eukaryota > Metazoa > Chordata > Amphibia > Caudata > Salamandridae > Lissotriton > Lissotriton vulgaris. The sequence goes on along the minus strand of NC_141689.1, from coordinate 1,731,830,250 downwards.
GCGGGTGCGGCTTCAAGCTGCACCCGCGGCAATGTTAAAAATGCACGCATTGCATTTGCATGCAGTAAGAGGCAGGCACCGCGCGGTGCCTGCCGCTTTCTGCATGCAAATGCAGGGGGGTACCATAGGTACCCCCATGTGCACCCCCCACACCCCCTTCACCTAGGGGGCCCGCAACGGGCCCCCGCAGTGAAGTTCCGTATGCTTTTCCACGGCGGGTTTTCCGCCATGGAAAAGCATAATTTACAAGCCATCCTAATATGGTCGACGGTGTCTGGAAGACACCGTCACCATATTAGAGCTTTTCCGCCGCGGTTGTAAGCCGACCGCGGCGGAAAAGCTGCGGACGGAAACCAGGACCCACCAGCCATCCTAATGTGGCGGTGGGTCTTTGGTCAGTCCGTTGCGGTTTTTCCGCATCCTCTGGGCCGGCGGTGGCTTCCGCCAGCCCCGAGGATGCGTAAAAACCGCAATCATAATGACCCCCTAAATCTCTGTGAGATTAAGATTGTTGTTATACCAAATTCCTAAACACTTAATCCTGGTAGTGTTCCAAGATAAACATGCCTCAACAAAGGGAGTTTTTTACTGAATGTATTCAAGTACAAATCTTCTAACGTTTCAATATTAAGGGGCTTATTTATGAGAAGTTGTGTCATATATGCACCACACAAAGTGGTGCATGCATGAAGCAAACCACTGAGTCAGATTTCTGAAGCCACACAGTGACTTCAAATATCTGGGGTAATGTATCGCACGTTGCACTGCTTTGCGCAACTCTGGATAGGTATTCCATGGGGGTTGTGTGCATGTTGCCATGCAACTTCCATGGATTTTAATGCAATCCCAGATTTAAAAAAACTTGTAAACATGGGTATGTACCAACATCTTACACCTTTCCAGGACATATATAATGATGAGAACGACCTCTTTTTCTCTTTGTTTCTTCCTCTTTCTATGTGTGCTGTATTCTGCAGCATACATAGAATGAGGAGTATGCCTCCCAGGATTGTGTTTGTCTGGGCTGGTGCCTCTTATTGCACCTAAACAATTCTGCATGCAACACTGGCACCCTTGCACCATGACTGTGTTGGAGCCTGGCTTCCAAAAGGGCACAAGAGCAAGGAAAAGGACAGGAATGGGCAGTATTACCTTAAATAAATTAATCTCTAAGTGTAAAGCCTGACACCTCCGAAGATATTTGTAATTCATCCAAACAATTTGGAAGGGACGTTTCTGGTTAGGACACGTAATGAGGAATGTCATCAGCATATTGAGTGCATGTTTAATTTTAAAACCAGAAAAAGTTTCTGACTTCTTCAAATAATACGTAAAGAATCAATCACAGAGGATATAGGTTACATCCTTGCCTAGTATCTTTATTGAGAAGGAAGTAAGACTGGATTCCAATAACCTTAACTGTTGAACAAGGCAATAAATAAAGTACACAAACATTAGTAAAATTGAAGGCTAAACCCGTGTCCACATACATCTTTCATAACAAACTGCCTTCATAGTAGTCTGCAAAGCAAGCTGCAATGTCCATATCTTGAAACAATTGGGCGCCTAAAATACTAGTGATAGATTAGAAAGAAAATTTCTCTTCCTAAATTTTAAATAGTTGGCTCGAAGGGTGCCTGCTTTGTTCTTTCCACCAGAATATGCAGCATTAATTTTCAAGAGGGTGCCACATGACTTCTCTGTAGATCATTTGTTAAATGGGATCTTAGCCGCTGGAACTGCTTTGTTTTTCTTGGAAGTATATAACATATGCCCCAGCAACTTAATATTGGTTAGAATACAATTTGAATCTTTTTCCATAGATTTCCACCTAGATGAAAAGTAATTCATAATAAAGCCCTAGAAGTAAACGAGGTTTTCCCCTTGTCATTCTGCTCTTCAACTTTATTCACAAAGGTTCATATGAAACCAGGAAGCAATTGTCAGACAATAATGATTTATTGAATCTAAAGGGTGATTTGGATGTATCTTTTCTGTGAATTTTAATGTAAATGTAGAAAGGGTCATGATCTGAGATGCAGATTGAGCCAATCTCTAAATGACCTAAGTCCTGGCTCAGATTTTTACTTAAGTAGATGTTTACCGCCTTCTGAGGCTCCTGGGTGTCTCCAGCAGACTCTTGAGAGTGTTCCTTTTCATTGCACCGCTTTCTAATAATTGCCATGTTGGAAGGTGGGCACCATGATTTGAGACTAGTCCCCCACATTTGATGCAGCGTTTAGGCACATTTTTTTTATGGTGAGTTGTGCATGCAATGAAGTGTGCCACTGTAGGCACTGCATATCTTCTGAGTTGAATTCTAAGCTTAGCAACGCCTGTCCTAAGGACATATTTTCACACATACTTTCTTTGTGCATTTGACTTCTCCTTAACTATCATCCATGTTCCGCATCTCTACCTAAATACTACTTAAATATCATCTACTTATTTGTAACATAGACTGTTTTTTTCACTGAGGATGTGCCAATGTTTACATTTGCTATGGATGTAAGAGAAGACTGACTACATTTGAAAAGTTTTTTTATGGATATAAGTTATACCTTACTCGACATGCAGGCAGCACATGCCTCTCCTTCCCAACTCAAGCTTCCCTCTATATCTTTTCATTCAACATTATTAGCAAGCAAATTGCTGTGAGAAGTTGGCTTGGCATATGTTGTCCACTATTCTAGTGGGCACCTTGCACCAGTCTAAACGACCCCTTATTGAGGGTAGGTTAAAGACAACCTTCAATTCACTTCAATTGATCTTTATTCGGATTCAAAAGTTGTATCCATTTAAACACAGGTCAAATAGATAAAATGTTAAAATACTTTAAAATATGTAAAAACACAAAAATATAAAGAACAACAGTGTCATAAGAAATAATGCACATAAAAAGAAAAGAGGTAACAACATATGTGGTGCACACATAAAGTATTTTTACCATTCACTTTAAACCATAATTGAGGAAGCGCGTTAAAATTCAGCCATCATTAGTCACCCATGAAAATACGTGCACGAACTGCCGCTTTCAAAAAAATAACCTACTCGGATAACCAGATAAAAATTACAAAAGAATAAAAATGGTTTGTTTACTATGGTTGTCACATGGGCACACCGTTTGATCAAGCTTGGTATTATACCCTATGGGAAAGCAAAGCACATATTTCACAGTACCCGCTCTTAGACAGAACAATAATCCTCTTTCCCATCGACCAATATTCTTCAAAAGATAACCAGATAACCAGATGGCAGATTGTATGGCATATTCTCTATGGACATGTAGCTTGCTACTGATGATTTCAGCATATCTTCATCGTATCTTAACCTACTATACTTTCATATAACATCCCATGGAGCGACGTTTTACTTATACTACCCATATCACTTGCGTTTAAAAATATGTGTTTGAGGTTTACACTAGGCAGTCTTTCCCGTACAGCAAAAAGCCACGGTATATCCATCCCCTTTTCACAATTGAGGCAATCGGAAATGATGCTTCTTGTTAATGTTGCTGCTCGGTTTTGCCAAACTTTAAGCCAAAATATGGCTGGCCGGGCTCTGAAGAAATCCTTAATGTATGTCAGATTTAACTCCCCATGACAGATGTACTTTGGTGCAGTAATTGGGGCGCCCAGCAGTTTCCTGTAAAATCTATTTTCCTCGCTTTGAATGCCCTTGCAGCCTGCAAAACCTAAACTTCTGCCCCGTAAGTTGCAACCGGGATGCATTGTAAAAATGTTGATATAGGTTGTACTACCTCAACTTTTTTAGGTTGGGGTAAAGACAATACTGAATTAATTGCCTTTGCAAATGTACCTCCACTGTGACCCACATTAGTAGTCCAAGAACCATAAGCTGCAAATAACAGGCCCAGATATGGAAAAGTGCAAGTGCTTTGTAAACGTTCATTACCTACAGCAATTGATTTGATATAGTGCTTTTTGGACCACATGCCAATAAAAAAAGATTTAATAAAATTTGTACGAAGATCTAAAGCAGCTATAAAATCATCAAAGCCCTGTATCAAAGTGTGCAGTGCGTTTGGTGTGCGGCCCATTAGGACTGTATTGCCTGCATATAGTAAGGCGGGAAGAATTCTGCCATTAATAGTAGGAACATCATTAGTAAGCTTGGACAGGGAATCATGCAAGTCGTTAATATATAAAATGGATAAAATTGGGGCCAATACACACCCCTGCCTGACTCCTCTGCCAATATTAATATCCTGTGACACCTCCCCGCCTTTACCAATCTGCACCCGGTTAAGGTTTCTATGGTCATAGGGCCACTAGGGAAGCTGCTGCCACCATGGGGCTCTAGCCCCATCTTTTTTCTTGTTCTTTCAATCTCTAGGGTCTCCTTTTCTAAGGGTTTTTTCTGTCTCCTTATCCTCAGCTCCTCTCCCTTTTCCACTGTCACCTGATACTCCCTCTTCTCCTGAGAGGTTGCCCTCCTATGAGAAGAAGCAGAGGACCCTATAGATGTGCCAGAATGATTAAATTCCACTGAAGGTGATCTTGGTCTAATGGGCACACCATCAACTCTTCCAGGGGGGACAAAGAGAGGACCTCTTTGGCATTCTTCATCTCCAGTAGGAGCTTGGTTCTCCAGGTCTAGTTCATTGTCAACTTCCTGGTCAGCATCAGTTTGAATCCTGTGGGATTGGACCACTGGGTTTTCCTAATCTCCTGCTCCCAACCCACTGCCTACACTTACAGGCTCTGAGGCGTTGGGTGTGCGCACCCGTGCCAGTCTTCAGTTTCCTCATAGTACACAGAGCCCTTAATTCTGATAAAGGAAATGTGTCATACTTGGATTTCTGTAATATACTGACATCTGGCAAGGACACACTAGGTCTTGCCCCTGATGACTTAACTAGTGAGGTGTGGTGTAAGCACTACCTACTCTAGTTGGGTACCTACTGGACTCTCTTGAGTTGTAGAAAGGGTGTGCTAAGCCCTTGAAACACAACTCTAAGTTCAGTAGAACTTACTGTATTATAAGCTTGTATTATATGTACCTATGGTACCTTTAGTGGTTTTTCAAATGATCAACACTTGAGATTATCTGGTAAAACAATGCAAGCTGGAATCCCACATGCTGCACACCAATGACCTGGCATATGCTGTCCACATTTCTAGTGGGCACCTTGCACCAGTCCAAACGACCCCTTATTGATGATAGGTTAAAGGCAACCTTATAGAAAGCTACCCTAGTGGTAGCTGTGGAGAACAGCTCTCAGGCTGTCAGGCCACTTACAACCAACTTGCACAGGAACAGAGATGCCATTTCCCTTCTGCCACCTCTGGAAAACACCGGAGCAATGCTATATCTAATTGTGCCAAATGACTTCCCAAATGGGGGCAGGGGAATTGGATAAAATAATAAACAGAGAAGAGACTGCCAAGTGATCCTTCACCTTCCGCTATCTTCTTTCTGTAACTCTTGCTTCTGACGTGAAGTACCAGGAGGCTAAACAACAACAGCTGACATTAGAGTTATATTGACCAACCTGTATTTTATCTTAAATAAACAGTACTAAATGTGACACACCTTAAATGACCATTTGGTTCTGCTTCTCTTCTTTCTTATTTTGACTTTCAACGAGATATGTTTACTGCTCTTCTATTCTTGTCTGTCTGAGATGATTAACATTCATTAGAGTTTATCTCTCTCTCTCTCTCTCTCTAACTCTCTCTCTCACTGATTTTTCTATTACTTATGTTGTGTCTAATTTGTACAACTTACCTAGTTGTGTTTTTCTTTCTTTTTAACATTAAATATTATTAATCTTTCTTTCCTATTTCTTTGCAGGTGGACTTCGTCACCTTCTTTGGGTAAGTATTATTCAGTTCTGATATTTCGAATACATTTCTATTTGCCCGTGATACAATAGTGTCTGTGGTACATAGGGAAAGTCTATTGTCTGCTTGGTCCTGACACAGGCTAAGTCTTGAAAGAATGTAAAGCAGCTTGTTTTACCAGTCTATCTCATGAATGATCAAATGAAAGGAGAACCACACCAGGTATATATATATATATGTAAAATATATGTATTTATTCTAAAAACACCCCTCTAGTCTCTTTATGAGGCTAGAGGCAAAAGTACAATACAATTACTTAAATAGCACACAGTAAATTAGCACAGTATACATTTTGGCCTAGGGGCCTCACAAACCATATACTAAGAAAGTGGTATAAGAACCACAAGAGGTAGAGAAGCCAGGCCTAGGGCCTGTAGAACCGCTGGGGCAACAAGGAACCACCCAAGGTAGGGACGCAGGAGACCCACGGGGGACGCGTGCAGTGTCTAAACACAGCCACGAATCACCGTGGACTTCTATGTAGAAAGTCGCAATTAGATTTTTAAAGATTAAGGACTAGGAACAAACCCTTTCAGTACTGGACACTTCGAGAGTCAAGACCCCCGGGAGCACCAAAGTACTCTGTTACCTCACCCAGGGAAGCCGGTTGCATAGGTGTTCTTTTGTGTCGGGTTTCGTCGTCGTTTCCTACAGAGATCTTCAAAGAAGTGCTGCAGGCGACCAGATGAAGAGTGTCCGGTTGGATTTAAGGGTGGATTGGAGATCTGAAGAACCTGAAAGCAGAAGGGACAGAGTCTGGGTCACTAGCCAGTGACCAGAGAGGCAACAAGAAAATGCCAGCCGATGTCGGGTGATTTTAGGTGATGTAGGTGAAGCTTGACTCTTCAGCCACGAGGACCAGGAGGCGTCAACGACAAACAGGAGCTAGATTTGAGCTGTCCCACGTCAGATGTCGAGTGCTGCAGCATCGGTTTTGGAATTGGACCCAACAAGCCTTGGCAACAGCAACCCACACAGAACGCATAGATTGGCTTCAGTGCTGACCAGCAAGGTCTGAGGGATTCACCCTTTGGAGGGGAGTCAGGGCATGTCGGGAGCAACCAGGAAACCCCAAAAATCAATGGAGATTCCTTCTTAGGGACCCACAGGTCGACGGACCAGGGATCTGGAAGAGGCCTCAAGCAGAAATACCAGAAGAGGGCCAACCGAACACTCGTGGAGTGTAGGTCCACAAACTTCGGTGCTAAATGTGCTCAGGGTTTAGACTACAAGTAGACCAATGCACAACTTCATGCACAACTTCAGGAAAGCTTGGGAAGTTGATGCACTAGCAAATGTACTGTATGTCCAGGAGTTCCGGTCCCACGTCTCTTGTGATGGGTACAGGTCTCAGCTTTGCTGGGGACTCATGTGGGCCTCAGAGATGTTTGGAAGTCCATGCCCTGTGTCACAGATTCTTCAGGATATGGTGGGAGACAAAAAAATGTAGATCAGCAAGATGCTTCTTTGGTGCCTTCTATGGTGCCTGTTTGAACAGGGGAGTCACTCCTTGACTCCAAGGGAGATTTCTTCCATCTTCTAGTCGAAATAGAATGTCGAAGGTCCAAGATATATGTTGCAGAGTTTAGTCCAGTATAATGTAAAGTCCTAGGGACTGGGTTCCTATACTTATACGAAGTTTGGGGGATGGACTAACTCTAAGGTTCCACCTATGGGAGGAAAAGGGGAGGTTGTGGTTACACCCCTTCTTCTTTGTCCAGTTTTGCACCAGAGCTGGGGCTTAGTGCCCCAGCAACCGGTTTGAATTGGGAAATGCACAGGGACACCTTGTGTGCCCCAGGCACTGTCCGAAAAGCATTCACTGAATGCATCCACCCTGCCCCAATACACTAAAGCCTGTCTGGGGAGGTGGTTACACCTCCCTGTGACAGAACACCTATTGTCCAGTCCAGCAGCAGGAGGTCAGACATGTGTCTGTGGCAGCAGCATCCATTTTGTGATGCTGGGGCTCTGTTTAACTTTTACCGGGCAAACCAATGTGTACATGTCTTCTCCCTCAGGGTGGAATGCTACCCCCGCCGCCAGAACTGGCAGGGGGCGGGGGGGGGGGGTAGTGTTCCAAAGTGTTTGACACCAAACACAACATGTTTTGATGCAGCCTTTGCAAAGTTGGCATTAACCGCAAGGTTATAATGCACTTAAGAGTATATGTATGGCGTTATCACAGAACAGCTATAATGAAGGGATTCCAAAAGCTGAAGAGGAGCTCAGCTCATGCTAGGGCACCCTCTCACATAAAACCAAGCACTCTGCCTCCAGGATTGTCAACGCCTCCGTAGGAGTGACTTATAGGTTTATATGTGTCTTTTTTAAAATGTAGATATAGGTATACTATATCTATATAAGAGGTGCAAGAACCACCTTACCCAGGCTGCAGTAGCAGACCTGTGGTGTCATTTTGGAAGGCTTCCCAGGGGTGGCATAACACATGCCTCAGCCCCTGTTTGGCCTCTGGGGTACCTATGCCCTTGGTACCTAAGGTGCCCTATACTGGGGACTCACAAGGGTAACCCAGTAACCAATTTGGGCTGTACCTAATGTACATGCAATCAGTTTAGAGAGGAAGCAGCTAGGCTTTGGTCCTGGTTATCAAGGCCCCAGCCAGACTAAAGTCGATAAATCAGTGAAACACTGCAAAAAGTGGGGGTCCACATAGTAAGCAGATCCTCCATTCCTACAATTGCGGCAAACTTCCTTTCTGCAGTTTACTATAAGTACTCAATAGCAGCAATCAAATATATGGTGATATATGACAATTCATTTTCCATCTTGATTTCTCTCACAATGTTATACCTAGTTATCATATTCTACTTCATAAACTGTTTCTATAGTAGTGTGTTATTTTATGGGCAGATCCATGGAACGGAATGGAGACTCTAAACTTTCTTTCTCAAATAAATCAAATTGCTATTATTAAAAACACTCATCAAAAGGACCTTGCTCCTGATTACCTCTCAGCTCACATGGAGAGTAATAGAGAATACGGAGGATCTTGTTCAACCTCAGTTATGGAAGCTATATCGAAGAAACATTCTGACTCAGTCAAACAGTCCAAAAAAGATTTGGACTGTCCTAACTCTGAGGGATGTCATGAAAGAAATAAGAGCTCTCAAACCTTTTGTAGTAGAGTTTATTGCATCTTTTCAATGTATAGAGGAATAATGGCCCCCTCAATGTTTTTCTGCTATTGAGAAATGAGTTGTCAATGTGGAGGATACTTTTACAGATGTAACTCATTTGGAAGATGAAATAGGGCAACTTTCAAACATACTGAGGATTTGGAGAACAGGAATTGAAAGATGTAGAGGAATGGTTGGAACCACGGCTTTGGAGGTTTGTCAGATTTTTGATTGGTTGCTTTTTAATTTAGGTGCCTTACAAGTGAAATCACAAAAACAAAAATAGTCCATTGTAGAAAGTCCTTGTTCTGATAGACTACTCCGACGATATCTCTGTATATGGATCGTCCTTCCTACAATGGCTAATGGGGTTAATCTTTTGCCTACATTTGGCTTACATGTGCCGCAAGCACCCTCGGAAGAAAATTAAAACAACTAGGTAAGTATAGGCAAGGAACACAAATTTCCTTTTTTATTTTCTTATACATTTTCCAGGGCTAGTTTCTAACTCTATTGTCGAAATGTCATCGCCTTATAACCTATTTCTCCTTTTGTGAGCATGCAGTCTAGAAGGAGGTCATGAGGATCCACACTTTCTTATGAGGTAAGGACATTTTTTCTTTTTTGTGCCATGGGAATGCCCGCTTACGCTGTGATAACAAGAAGCAATTTTTCTTACCCCCTTCCTTTTCTTCCCACTGGATTAAGAATAAAAATAAAAATATCAAAGTTTCTCTTATCTGCGTTCCACCACCCATAGGCCTGAAATACGCCTCCCTTCACAGACAGAGAAAAGAATAGCCTGGCACCTAAACATGATAATTGTATTATTCACAGGTGGAAATAATGAACAAAAAGTCACAAAACAAAATTCCCTCCTTATGTGCTCCCTCCGTTAGTTTCCCAGTTGGACACCGGGTGTACTACAACTCTCCTGAGTTCTGACGGGCTCCCTTGTGTCTGCTGGTGACATCCGCCAGTCTTCACACTACTTGTTATCCTCCTCACCTTCCAGTTTTGAAATCGCCTTGATTTCTGTCTGTTCTGTCTGTTTCAGGTTTTTCTCCTCCGCACTCTGGATTCACCTCTCTCCTCTTGAGTCCTCTTCCTCGGCTCCATAGTCCTGCTTTTTGGTCAGGCTTCCTGGTGGTAGATTCTCGTTTCCCCTCTTCTGGCAACAGCCAACAATCACTTATGGGAGTGAATCCATGACTGAAAAAGATGCTGCTATACTCAACTGCATAATTGCAACCTCCTATTGGGCGATATTCCAGCTCCCTTAATATGTTTCACCTGCTTAAGTAAGACTGGAATTTGGTTTCGAAAAACAGAACATAAAAAGTCAGGGAGCCTTTTTAAAGAGTTGGCACAAAATCAGACCTGCTGACACAGGGTTCTTGAACAATCAGCTCAGGCTTGAGCTGTCCCGCACTGGAAAGCTGCCAGTCAACGTCTACCTTCTAAACTCCCTGCAAGCTCTCGGTCTGACAGAAGCCTGTAACACTCCGATGGGCCATTTGGTCTTCAAAAAGTTAGTAACAACATCGACAAGAAAACTATCCAAGCAAGCTCATTGTTGGGTAGTGCTTAATAATTACGATGTTCTTAAACCTCAGCCCTACCTCAAGATCGGATCCAAGCTTGAGACCAAAGAAAAAATCCTAAGGCTACGGCTGGGAGTCAGCCCGATCTACCCATTTTTGCCACCATGGGAAAGAAGAGGGGGCGATCAGTTTTGCTGTTTGTGTGTGAATGACACAGAGACTTTGATCCACATCATATGCATATGCAAGACTAGATGATATCGGGAAAATACTGTTAAAAGCACTATTTAACCAGCATTGAGTGAAGTCCTGTAGGCAGGCAGTGATGCTATGCTTTAAACCCACCTTATTGCAGCTAAAATGTCGCCTTACAATATTCTTCAATCTGACAGCATTGAGACTGAAAACTCTTGCTGCCAACAGTTAGGACCCACTATAGAGTGTAGTAGATGATGAATTGGACTACTCTACTGGCTTAAAACTAGAAAGTTTATAAATTTGACTTCAACCAGGCTCGTAACTTTGTGTCAGAGGTGCTATTATATTCGAAATATTTTCATGTCTTTTAATCACAACACAAAAGCATTTTTAACATTTTGCTTTATTTTTAATTGTTTTTCTAATGTAACATTTCTGATAATAATCTGAAATGTTCAGAATGTAATGGTTTTAATTAATGACTTATAATAAATGTGCTTACCTACTTTTTCTAAAAAACACAGTTGATGGACAGAATGTAGAACAATGTCATACATTCACCCCAGTACAATGATCTGGGCCTAAATCCATCTTTTTTTGCACTCCACACCACCCTGGGTTAGACACTGGCTATATGCAAATCAGCTCTGACCCTGTGCCTCATGGGGACAGTCCAGTCCGAACTACCAAGCCATGTCTTTCCCAGACCCAGTGGTGTGGAGAGCCTGGGACTCACGTCTGAGTATACCCAGCACACTCGGGGTGAAAATTGCAAAAAACACAGTTGATGGACAGAATGTAGAACAATGTCATACATTCAAGGATCTGGGCCTAAATCCATTGTTTTTTTGCACTCCACACCACCCTGGATTAGACACTGGCTATACGCTATACTCAGACGTGAGTCCCAGGCTCTCCACACCACTGGAGTCAAGCTATTTACACATGCGACATGTTGTTCTTTAATTGTGTTCCATATTCCACATGTCTGGTGGAATTGTTATGCTTTACAGTTGGAGGACAGTTTATGCTGGACTCTGCTGTAACAAGATGTACATTGTGCTGCTAATAAAGAAGCATCAATTTTAACTCAAAATGAGTAATTATTCAAGAAATTTGGTGACGAGGGAAATCACCACTGTGCCGCATGAGATTTAGTGGTGTTGGACCCAACCTTTTACTTCGTTTTCATTACATTTCTACTGGTATGTAAAACTTGTAATTTTATATGTACCCTGATTGTACCTGCGGCTGATAGAGATTTCAATAGTGCCCTGATTGCACCTATTTTCTGTGAAGTATTTGAAGTATTTGAAACCATTTGTGCTTTAAAGAATAATATTTATATTGGATTAAGAGTTTCGAGTGAGCTTCTCCTTTTTTTCCTTATTCTATCATTTTTTATACAATTTTGGGCAATAGCGGCAAGTATTTGTGAAGCGCGATATTTAAAATAAAATACCTATGTCCTAAGCAACGAGCAACGTTCTTTTCGGAGTATTCTACTCAGAGCCTGGACTGTGCAGTGACGTATAAACGTTAGTGGATCTTCACGTTCTCTACGTCACATGCACGACTGACATTTTGGATTTGGAAGCTTTTCCGTTTCCATGGTTACGAAACGAGTGAGTTTTCGGCGATTTCAAGATCAAGTTGCTTTATGTCTGTGCTGTAATTTTTGAAACTCAGCGATTCAATATTGATTTATTTTATTTCTGGGCTGTGATTTTTTTCAAAAGAAGCAAGAAGTAAGTTCTGTTTTTTTTTCTCAACGTTTTGGCAATCTCAGAAGAGTTTATTTTACTGTGGAATTACATGATATTAAACAAGTACAAGTTGCTCTAACTTGCATGTTTTTCCATTTTCAAGTATTTTTATTACATTGTATGAAGGCAAATCGTCTTAAACATTTCACAACTTTATAGAAATTTCATATTTTCACAATTTTTTTTATTCAGAATTTACAAGGTAAATATAGGAAGTTTTATTCATATTGGAATACAAACGTATTTTATTGTGTTCATTATTTAACGAACCTTATCTACGTCTTCTTCGTTTCATTGTTATTGTAAATTAATACCAACATTTTGCAATGCAATTTGATCCTCCGGCCAAGTTCCTTCAAGTCAAGGGTGATCCACCTATGCCATGGACAATGTGGAAGGAAGGATTTATGACGTATATGAAGGCCATCGATGGTGAAAGGATAGGCTCTGAAAGGAAGAAAAATATTCTTTTACATTGTCTTGGCTCTGAGGGTCAAGTTATTTTCAGATCCGTACCCTAAATAATTTCTTAAAATGAAGGAGGAGGGGATTCCTTGAATGTGTATACAGAGGCTTTAGCGAGACTTGAAAAGAGATTTAAGCAAAATGTAAGCATTGCCCTCAACCATTTCAAATTCTATACTAGGAAACAAAAGGAGTATGAATCTTTTGATGATTTTCTAACATCATTAAAATCATTAAGTTTCCATTGCAACTTTGGCATGATGACGGATGAAATGATACGTGATCAGATCATTGTATACGTCAAATGTAAAAAAATACAAGACAAGCTCTGGGTCATGGGTGATCCAAACCTAAGTGAGACTATTGCCGTAGCAAAAGCTCAAGAACAGTCTGATTTATGGATGAACACTATTAGAAGCAACACGGAAAAGAAAACTGCTGAAGAAGAAATTTCTGTTGTCAAACACAAACAAGATATTAAACATGAGTCTGTTCAATCAACAGCGAGATACAATTCCTATTGACCTAAACAATTTCCTGCACAAAATACTAATGATACCTTTAATTTACAGGGATGTGTCACAGATGTGGGAATAGGTCCCATTATGCTTCATTTTCAGGTTGTCCAGCATTGAAAAGTGAATGTAATTTCTGCAAAAGGATTGGTAATTTTAGCAACATGTTTAGAGACAGACGCCCTCAGTTACGCAATAAGGGTGCTGTTTCCGTGTGATCCGAAGAAAATGTCAATACTATTAAGAATGTTGAATGCTCTGGGGGAAAAGGTTTTGTGGTATCCATTGTAGATGATCAAGCTATGGTATCCATTGTAGATGATCAAGCTATGTTACATTTCAAGTCATCAACTTGCATATTCAGGGTATGTGAGTTTGAGTTATCTCTTGTGGTAGATTCTGGTTCTCAATGGACCATTATATCTCAGGAATATTTCGGTAATACTTTAGCTAATTCCAAAATGTTAAACAATATGAAGGATTCTGATATTGTTGCTAAAAGTTTTTGTGGCACGAGAATTAATATAATTGTTTTTTTTTCAGGTGGATACTCATTTTAAAAACAGAAAAGCTAATATTAAGCTGTATATATCTCTCAAAGGAGTTAATGTCTTAGGATGGTATGATCAATGGAAATTGGGGATCCAGTTAAATCCTCATTCTAAAGATCCTGTATCACTTTGCGATGATAGTTTAATGGGTACAGTTTCAGTGATTGAATCATCCATTTGCAAAAATCCCACGGATAGCGAGAAAGGACATAATCTTGTTAATTGTTTCAGCTCTATGTTTAGTGAAAAGTTGGGTAAACTTAAACATTTCTCACATAACATTGTACTAAAAAAGAATCATACCCCAGTTGTACAAAAACTTAGAGGCATCCCAATTAAGGTGTTTCCTATAGTTTTAGTAGGAAAACCGGACCAAAAATTCAGGTTATGTATAGATTTGAGAGCTTTGAATGCTAATATTGTTATCGATTGTCACGCGTTGCCAAACATCAATGAGTTAGTTTCACTGTTAGATGGGGCAAAGATTTTTTCAACATTAGATCTCAGATCAGCTTACCATCAAATTGAATTGACAGAAGAATCTAGGAAACTCACAGCGTTTATAACACCACACGGTTTATTTCAGTACATACGCATGCCATTTGGTTTAGCGTCAGCGGTGTCGATGTTTCAGAGAACAATGTTTTATATTTTCAGTATGTTAAATGCTTTCAGGACGATATTTTGGTGATTTCAAAAGATTCTGTTGAACATGAGAGACATTTACAAGAAGTGTGCAAGAGATTAGAAAGTAGTGGTTTAACATTGAAGGCACACAAATGTAAACTTTTCCAAGAATCAGTGGAATATTCTTGACACCAGGAGAAGGTAAGATCAACCTTTATTCTGTCACCCAACTCTCCGAACTGTCAGGTGAATTCCAACATTCCAAAGCTGCCTCCAGGGGAACATACCAACAGGTGGAAGTCCGGAGGGGTGGGCGGAATGTGCCACTAATGATAACTTAACAACATACTTAGATTACAACACACACACTGTCGGGTGATGGAGTGAACCCCAAGAAATCGAACGTAGAGGCTATCATTAAAACCACTCTGACAAATAAAGATCAGCTCCTTTCTTCTGCTGGTATGTGTGAATACTACAGCAAATCTGTGATAAATGTTGCCACCAAAATGGAACTTTTAAGGAAATTATTAAGGCATGGGGTAGAGTATATATGGACTGATTTACAACAACAGGCTTTTGAGGTAATTAAAGATGAAATTGTACATTCACCTACACTTAAACCTTTTCGCATCAACAAGGAATGCATAATTACAATTGATGCAAGTTTATATGGTCTAGGTAGTGTACTTTCACAGAAAGAAGGAAATGATGAATGGAATGTAACATTTGCATCTAGGACCCTCAATGAGTGTGAACGGAAGTATGCAGTGATAGAAAGGGAACTGCTTGCTTGTGTTTGGGCAATTGAACATTTTAGATTATACGTGTGGGGTTCAAAATTTACCCTCAGGACAGATCATAAACCCTTAATTAATATTTTGTCTGTGAGTGGCGGATGGAATTCTACAGCTAGGATTGCCAGACTTACTTCAAGACTACAGGAATGTAATTTTGTCACCGTTAATGTTCTTGGAAAAAAAATGTCACCGCTGATTGTTTGTCACGTCTTCCCTGCAGTCATAATGAAGTTAGTGTGATAAATGAATGTGATTTTGTGTTGACTATCCAGGATGTTTTACAAGGGAAATTTCATGCTATTTCTGAATCGCAATGGATGGAATGTGTACAGAAGGATTGCAAGTGGGAAGAACTTGTGAGTTATGTTAAAAACGGATGGCCAAGCAAAGATAAGATCAAGTCAGAATTGTTGCCATTTTATAATGTAGTAGAGGAATTGGAGATGGAAAGTGGTTTTATCTTTAAGTCAGGAAAATGTATTCCCCCGGAGTGTATGCAAGAGATCATACTTCAAATTTCACATAAAACTCATCCTGGTATATCTTCCATGAAAAGTTTGGTTAGATCCTATTTTGGTGGCCTGGGATTGAGAGATTTATTGATAGGACAGTCAGAGAGTGTCAGGAATGTGTGTCAAGCGAAATAATGTTGACGGTATTTACACCACCGCTCAAAATTGTCAAGTGGCCATCTGAACCTTGAGAGAAAATCGCATTTGATATTTCCGGGCCTTTCCACATGTTACCAGAGTCTTCACGTTATGCATTAGTTATTGTAGATTATCATTCCAAATGGCCGGAAGTAAAGTTTGTTCCCAAGGCTACCACTGAGGCAGTTATTATTTTTTTCAAAGAGATGTTCACTAGTGAAGTTTGTCCATCGATAATGGTCACTGATAATGGAGTTCAATTAACATCTGTAGAAATGGCTGCTTTTCTTAAAGAATGTAATATTGCCCAAAGGTTAACTTCTTTATATGAACCACATGAGAATGGTCAGGTGGAGAGATTTAATCATGTGCTGAAGAATTTCGTTGTAGAATCTGTCAAAGGTGGAGCAAATTGGGTGAGTGCGTTAAGAGAACGTTTATGGACTTATCGTATTACGCCTCATTCGACTTCGGAGGTGAGTCCTTTTAAACTTTTCAAAGGTCGCAACCCTGCTTCCAACGTTTTACCATGGTGGTTAAAGGAGAAATGTTATGTTATGTTAATATTTTATTGAGCGCAAACCAGCTGCCCCAGCAACAAGGCGTCCCGGTGCAGAACCATAACAGATACCTGAGGGGAGGGAAGGGAGGGAGTGAAACTGCAGGAAGATTATGTCAGGGAAAACAGATATGTTTTGATTGCCTTACGAAAGGCCATCAGGTTTGTCATGGAGCGAATGTGAGGTGGCAAGGAGTTCCAAAGCTTCGCCCCCAAAACCTTGAAAGAACGGCCACCCATTCTGCTAAGCCTTGTTTGAGGGACAACCAAAAGGTGTTGTCCTAAGGAGCATAGGGCGCTCTGGGGGGTGTAGGGTACCAGGAGTGGGCGTAGGAGTCCAGGACAGTCAGATCTAAGAATTTTAAAGGCAGTGGTGAGAGTCTTGAATCGAACTCGGGCTTCAATACGCAGCCAGTGTAGCTTCTGGATGGTATTTCTGGCAGAGCATCTGCGGGGGAGGCCTACCACAGCCCTAGCTGCTGAATTTTGTACCCGTTGCAGCCGTGCCATCTCTGCTTTATTGATGCCTAAGAATAGAACATTGGCATAATCCAATCAAGCCAGGATGATTGATTGAACTATCATTTGGCGCGTATTGGGGTCAAAGAAGCCAAGTATCGGATGAAGGCTCCTCAGCAGCCCCACACAAGTAGCTGCCACTTTCTTTGTGTGGGTCTGGAAATTGAGGGAGGAGTCCAGCCAGACACCTAGATTCTTCACCACAGTTTTGGGAGAAGGAATGGGGCCAAGTAGGGACGGCCACCAATGTTCATTCCAGTAGCAGGGATTTTTTCCCAGCGTTCAGCTGTAGGCAGTTGTGTGTCATCCACTGCGCGACTGCCGCTAAGCCATCCTTAAATTTTGCAGCTGAAATTGAGGGGCCTTCAGTTAGAGTGATGACCAGCTGCGTGTCGTCAGCGTACGACACCAGCGTGAGGTCCCACTCTTTTGCCACTTCAGCGAGAGGCTGGACATAGAGTTTAAAAAGGGATAGGCTAAGCGCCAATGTCTGAGGAACTCCTTGTTCTATGGAGTGAGGCTGAGAGATAAATGGGGGGGCTGAGACCCAGAAGGATCTGTCCTTCAGGAAGGACCGAAACCACTCAAGGGCCAGATCGCTGATCCCTATAGCCTCGAGACGTTTTAGCAAAAGATTATGGGAGACCGTATCAAAGGCCGCGCTGAGGTCAAGTAGAATCAGCGCAGCACTTTGACCGGCGTCCAGTGTGTTCCAGAGGTGTTCAATGGTAGTCAGCCGGGCGGATTCCGTACTGAATCCTGGCCTGAAGCCATTCTGTGAAGGGTCCAAGATTTGATTTTGGACCATATAGTTGGACAATACTTTGTTCACATGGGCTTCTGCCAGTTTCGATGCCCATGGAAGCAGCGAAATAGGTCTCAAATTTTCTGGCTTTGTGGGGTCTAGCGTAGGCTTTTTAATAATCGGAGAGACCCATGCCTGCTTCCAGCATGTGGGAACCACTGCCGAGGAGAAAGAGAGGTTGAGTAGGGTGGCCAAGGGGGGGAGGAAGAAGTCCAGGGATTCTAGAAATTTGGCTGGTCTCATAGGATCTGTAGGAGAACCGGACTTAACCTGTGTGCATAGCTTGGCTAGATCGTCATGGGTTATACTAGGTATAAGTGGCAGACTGGGATTGTCGGCCGAGAGTTTAAGAGGGTTGAGGAGTTCTGGGAAGTCCTGTGGAAATGTGTTGTAGATTTTCCTCACTTTTTCTATAAAGAAAGTAGCAAGGTTGTCACATTGTTGTGAGGAGGTAATGCATGGTGCTGGGTTAGAGCTATTTTGGAGTTTTTGTACTAGCTTAAAAATGGTTTTAGTGGGGTTGGCACTTAAGCTGATTTCCTTAGCATAAAAGGATGCACGACTGGTACGTACCGCCTTGTGGTACGTCCTCAACTTTGACAGGTAGAGGGCTTTATCAGTATCCTTATACTCTTTCCTCCAACATCGTTCAGCTCTTTTGCATTCTTTCCGCATGGTTTTTAGATTCTCATTGTACCATGGGTTAGAAGGGGTACTACGGGTTTTGGTCCATTTCGCTGGGATTAGGGTATCAAGTCCTGTGGTGATCCACTCATGGAAAGCAGCATATGCTTTATTTATGTCTCTGTTCTCAGTATTAAAATGGAAATCGCCTAGATTATTGATAAGATCATCAGATGAAAGTTTGTGCCAAGGCCTCTTGTAACAGGAACTGGAAGTATTTTTTGTGAGCGGATCTCTGACCATCATGGAGAATCTAATAAGGAAATGGGATGTCCAGCCCATGGGTTTGGGGAGATCAGCCGTGGCCTCTAAGAGGTTGGTAAAAACAGGGTCTAATAAATGCCCAGCAGAATGAGTGGGGGTATGAATAAGTGGGTTTAGCTGAAGGCCTGTGAGGTCCGCCCGTAAGTTCTAGATGGTCGGGTCAGACACGGAGTCAAAATGGAGATTAAGATTTCCCAGGATGGTGAAGTTGGGAGAAGACACCACTAGAGTGTGAGCTACGTCTAGAAGTTCTTCAATGAATCTAGGGGTAGGACCGGGTGGACGATAGATATAGAGGCCAGAGAGGGTAAACTGCGGACTGGTGGTGATCTTAAACTGTGCGCTTTCGCAACCCCAGATATCTTCCTTCATGAAGGAGCAGTTGTATGTCGTTCGGTAGACGACAGCTATCCCACCACCCCTTGAGTCTCTATTTATGGTTTTCATAGAGAAGCCCTCGGGCAGCGTGAGGTTCTGGATACTAGTTTGGTCATCATGGAGCCAGGTTTCGCATAGAAACAGAATATCTGGGCTTTCATCTGTTAGAAGGGTGAACACTTCAGCGTGGTGTTTCACAAGGGATCTGACATTCAGTTGGAGGACTGTGAGGGAGGAGTACTTTGGCGCAGTAGTTCTATGTCTAGATAGACTAGGTGTAGGTGTCGAAAAGCTACAGGACTTGCAGTACAGACCTGTTTGGCCGAGACAGCCTCCAAGCTTGTCGCATCTTACGTCTGGGTTGAGTGCGAGGAGACGCTCCCTTTCGTAATGTATTCTATGATGAGCAGTTTGTGCAGGGGGACTGGCGAGAGGCAATGGTCTGGCGATGACGGGCGCAGACGGGATTCCCTTAGGCGCGCCTTCGGCGCTCAAACGGCGCTCCCGCTGCGCTCGTACGCTGCGCTTCCTCCAAATGCACATGCTTTATAGAAGCGAAAGAGGTGGAGAGGGGGCGTGGCCTCGAGGGGGCGTGGCCTCAGTGTACGCCGGTAATGGCGTCAACTGTTTTCTGGGTGCGAGTGTGTCGCGGCAGCGCTAGCTCCGCTGTGCGACTAAGGGTGCTGAAGGTCTCTGCTCCAAACCGAGCGTCAGCAAGGGGAGAGTTTTTAAAATTGACAACAAAATAGGTGACTCGCAAGTGCAGGTTTTAAAAAACACAGAATACACAAAAAGCAATGACACTCCCGGCTTCCGCCTTAGGAGAAATGGTATAGGCAGGTCGCTTGTATTCAGCGCCTACTTATAGCGTGAGAGGGGGCGTGGCCTCGAGGGGCGTGGCCTCAGTGTACGCCGGTAATGGCGTCAGCTGTTTTCTGGGTGCGAGTGTGTCGCAGCAGCGCTAGCTCCGCTGTGCGACTAAGGGTGCTGAAGGTCTCTGCTCCAAACCGAGCGTCAGCAAGGGGTGAGTTTTTAAAATTGACAACAAAATAGGTGACTCGCAAGTGCAGGTTTTAAAAAACACAGAATTCACAAAAAGCAATGACACTGCCGGCTTCCGCCTCAGGAGAAATGGTATAATGCATTGTTGGGTGATAAAGAAAAGATTGTTGACATTGCTGAACATGAGGAAAACAAGAAAGGTGGTATGATACAAAATGGAATGCAAGAACACAATATTTTCAGGTGGGGGAATGGGTTAGGTTTCTAAAACCATTTTTATTAGCCAAGGGTTCTGACAAATTTAGTGATCCTATTAAGATAAAAAAAAGTGTTTATAAACAGTGTCATGACTCAATATGGTAGGATTTGGAATGTTAAAAGATTGGCCAAATGTTCCAGGTTTAATAATGCTGACAGTGGTATTTCTGACAGGAAGAGACATGTTGACAAAAATGATTCTGTTGCTTACAGAGTCAAGGATGCAAAACGTACCATCAGTTTACCTAAAAGATATGCTGATTATGTTTAGAGTGTTTTTTTTCATACTACATTTTACATTGCATTTTATATATAGTTGTTATTGTTGTTTTAGTTTTGTTTTGTAAAAAGGGAGATGTGTTACATTCTCATGTATAGCTTTGTCTCTTTAAGAAATATGTGTAGTGGTCACATGCCACTGCATGCGACATGTTGTTCTTTAATTGTGTTCCATATTCCACATGTCTGGTGGAATTTTTATGCTTTGCAGTTGGAGGACAGTTTATGCTGGACTCTGCTGTAACAAGATGTTCATCGTGCTGCTAATAAAGAAGCATCAATTTTAACTCAAAATGAGTAATTATTCAACAGGCGCTTAGTCAGGTTGTGGCGCGCTACAGATTGGCGAGTCCCAAAGCAGGTAAAAAGTTGGCTATTGTGCGTTGGGTAGGTCCAGGCTGTCTAGCAGTCAGCTCCTTTGCAGAGGGCTGCATTGAAGTCACCACCCATTAACACTTCGCCTTTTGGTAGGCGGAGCAAGAGAGCACTTAAGTCTGAGTAGGCTGCCTCATGTAGTTGGAGGAAACATATGTAGATATATTGTTGAGAGTTTTGCCTTCCCACTTCTCAGACAGCGCCGCGTACCTCCCATGCATATCCACCCAAAAAGAAGAGATTTTACCAGTGCTTGTCAGTTCTAGTAAAGTCTGTAAAGCTGCAAGCATGGGCAGCACTCCACACAAGAGAATGCTCCAGAAGCCAGGTCATGGCCGCATTACAGGCAGAGCCAAACATGTAATTTATAATGTTCCATGTGTGCAACAGAGTAATCAAAGGTATTGTCGCCAGTGTGTCCAAACCAACATGATAGTCATTAGCAAGCCTGTTCCTGCAGGGAGTCTCCTCTCTAATGCCAGCTTCCCCCACTGTTCTGGGTCTCTGAGGTCTTGGTGTGCCGCAGCTGTTGCTCTGAGATCCACCGACTGTTCTCCAACCATCCAGCCAGTCTCATAACTCCTCTGGGTTTTGGGAATACCAGGATTGACCTTCAGCCACCACGCGCAGCTTTACCAGGAAGATCACAGAGTACTTGATTTTGTGTTCTTTCAAGGCTCTCTCCCTCATCCTTTTCAGTCAAGCTTCTATGTGAAATGTGAAATATTATGCCTCGTTGTTTCCTTCTTTAAGCCACTGTAGTGGACAATTTACCTATACGTAATTCTTTAGTCTCAGGTCAGTGTAAGATAGAAGAAAAGTAGCAAGATCCTACTTCTTTTTTCACTCACTGTTTCTTGATACAGGAAAATGTAGGTGCACGATAAATGTATCTCAGATAAGCAATACTATAATACTGTAATTAATATAGAGAGAAATACTGTCTGCAGTAAATATTGTGTACTTTATCATGTTTACAAAAATCTTGTTCTGTTGACTGTAGATATTTCATTATTAACTCCAAAACATTTTTTAAGCACAATTATGGACACGAAGTTTATGTCAGAAGGTATTCTGACAATGATATCCTGGTGCCACAACTCCATGATTGGTGCCTAGCGAGGATAAGGGAATAACCTGTTTCCATTCCCATATACATACAATATGTTTTACGACAATTAACTGAATCTTCTAGAAGGTTTTCCACTGGGTAAAAAAGCTTTCCACAAGAACGTAATAGCCCTGCTAAGGACCACAGAGAATGGTAGGGTATCTTTGCAAAAGATCTATAATAAAGAAATATCATTGTCCTGTACACATATTTAGTTGCTGCAAATACTCCTAACCCATGGATGATTAGTTCAAATGCTACACAGAAATCCCCAGAGCAGCCATTTTTGCACTCCATCTATTGTTGCTTCAAAGCAACACTTGCAATAGATTTTAAATGGAAATGTAGCAGAACTACTTGGAGAGGGAGATCCACCTCACCAACTTTGAGCTTTATTTTAATAGACAGATTAAGAAAAGCAAAATGTTGGTTTGAAAGTCCAACTATACCGATAAACAAAATCTTGCAAAAAGCTGACATAAGCGGGCATGTGTATGAGTAGTTAGCAGCTGTATAGGGGAAGATCATATCCAAACCAACTTACATCCAGAGCCTTTCACAAATTGTTTATAGTTAAAAGAAATTCAAGCTGAAAAGGCTCCATTTTAAAGATGTATTTGTGTGGTGTCGCATTATAGTCTACCTGTGAAGTCACCCGCAGTGGGGAGTCA
This sequence comes from Lissotriton vulgaris, assembly GCF_964263255.1. Lineage (NCBI taxonomy): Eukaryota > Metazoa > Chordata > Amphibia > Caudata > Salamandridae > Lissotriton > Lissotriton vulgaris. The sequence goes on along the minus strand of NC_141689.1, from coordinate 1,731,807,219 downwards.
TGGGAAGACCACGCTTGTAGAATGCCAGAGGTTGGAGTATACCGCACTGAGCGGACTGTGTGCTCTCTCTCTAATAAACATCCAACTTCTACTTACGATGTTGGGTATTCATTCTCTACACATTGGCAACGAGATGTTCAGACCCATGGTGTTCCACTGGAAGTCTGTCTGATTATCTCCTGGCATCTTCTCATGTGGTGAAGTACAACCACCTTTATTTGATTGCTGGATGATTCTTTGAACATTCTGAAGAACAGTTTGTTCAGATTTTTGCCGCTATGTGTTGGATAGAGAAAGAGTGAACTATCCTTAATATTGGTGCAGTCTACTACATAATTTCTACACTCCTGATTATTTTCCCGCCATTGCTTCCTATCTCCTCAAGTCTGTCACGTTTTCTATTCGGCAGCCATTTAAGAGGAAATCCTACTTTGCAGAACATTTTAAACTGTTTGAATGTACTCCAATCCTTGGGCATTGAATGTGCTTGTGCTACTACAGTACAAATTATTATACTTCGGCTGTGATTTTCCCGCCACTGCCTTTTTACTTTCCTCAGACCTGTCACATTTTCACAGCTGCAGCAATTTTAGATGAACCTTCTCTTGGTGGCCATTTCGGGCAAGTTCGAGTACATCAAATTGTTACGCATTCACTACATCCTTGAACTACTGCAGCGCTGATTATGTACTTTGACCATTTCTACGCTTTGCTGCACAATTTTTGAGTGCATTCCCTCTTGAGCATCATCGATGATAAGCACACCATAAATTTAGCCATACTAAGAAGAAGTTACCAGTGCACATCTCTTGGAAGCTTTTTGCTCGTTGATATGCACACCTTAATTGCAATACTTATAAGCCTCACTACATCTTTGAACTACTGCAGCGCTGTATATGTACTTTGACCATTTCTACACTTTAGTGCACAATTATTTAGCGCATTCACTTTTGCGCTTCATTTGTGATACGCACAACATAGATTTAGCCATACTAAACAGAAGTTGGTGATATGTACACCTTAATTGTAATATTTATAAGCCTCTAATGCTACAACGCTAATTTTGTACCTTGGCAGTGTCAACGTGTTAAGCGCATCTCCTCTTGGGCATCAACTGGTGATGCACGCACCATAACTTATTGCCATACTGAAGAAATTGACAGTGTGCATCTCCTTGAGCTTTTAGCTTGGTGATAAGCACATCTTAATTGTAGTATTATATGTTTTCCGATGCTTTTCTGTTTTTTTCCTCTCTGCTCCTTGATAAGCACAACATAATTTTTTTTTACCCACTGGAAGTCTACTAGTGCGCATCCCTAAAAAAATGTAGCTAGTACACGAATACCCAGACAAAATTGTACGTGTTCTTAATTGGAACCTCTGTGTTCTCTTATATTGTCATCATGTATGCACAGACTATTTAAAGACACTAAAGGTGTCAAATATTTCCAAGGCGACATACTCATTATGGGCAAGAACAAAGAGGATTATAACATCAAGTTGAGGTAAGTGTTAAAGAAGTTGGCTGAGAACAGTCTTACAGCGGAACTTAAACAATGCAAGTTTTCCCTCCGTGCTGTCACATGTTTAGGTCACAAAATAAGTGACAAGGGGATTGCCCCCAAGAAAGACATCATCTCTGCCATTGAATCAGCTCCTGCACCAAAATCTAAGGATGACGTCGGATCCTTCCTTGGGTTGGCTGAATTCTATAGTAAATTCGTAAGAACCTTTGCTACTAAAACATACAACTTGCGCCAACTTTTGAAACAGAAGAACATCTTTACTTGGAGTTCTGAATGAACAAGGAATTTGAAAGCATAACATTCAACATCTGTCAGGCCATTCCTCTGCAGGGATTTGATATGACTGCTCCCAGCATATTGACAACGCATGCCAGTGAGAAAGGATTAGGGGCAGTCCTTTCACAATGGTCTAGGGATGGAACTGAAGATAGTAAAGCATTTGGCTCGAGGTCCTTCGCCCCGAATGAAGAAAAATTCTCTGTAATAGAGAAAGAAATGTTGGCTTCTGTGAGGGTCAAGATTCACTCTCAGAACGGACCATGAACCTCTTGTTAGGGTTCTTATGTCCGCAAGTCAGGTAAAAGCCATCCCCGTAATGCCAAGATGACCCTCAAGCTTTTAGATTATGTGTACGACGTGAAGTATCTACCAGGAAGCAAAAACATAGTAGCAAACTGTCTTAGCTGTTCTCCGGTGCCTGGGGTGATGCAGCTACGTGATGAATAGGACTAGTACAGTGTGGTGTTCATGGATGAGAAAGAGGATGTCTTCAGCGCTCAGGATTGTCAATCCGCCTATCTTAAGGATGTTGTCCTTGCCCAAATAAGATCGTTTGTTACACAAGGGTGGCCAGAAAAAAAGAAACAAAGTAATGAACAAAGGACATTTTGGGAACTTCGAGATGAACTATCGATCAGTGATGATACCATGTTTCTTCTCAGGGAATATAAAGCTATTCCTCCAAGCAGTCTAAGAACCCACCTTATAAACATAATGCATGAAGGACATCTGTGTTTCGTAAAGTCTAAGAGAATGGTGAAGTCATTGTATTGGTGACTTGACGTCGATAATGACATAGAGAAGAACGTGAGAGAGTGCAGACATTGCGCCAGAGCTAAGCATGGGCGAATTTTGCGGATCTCGCGTTCGCGAATTTTGCGGATTTGCGAATTCGCAATCCACAAAATCCGCGAATTCCCGCGAATTTGCGGATTTTTTTTTGTGTTCGCCGTGTTTCTGCAAGTTCGCGAGGGTTTTTACAATTTCGCAATTTGCGAACTTACCTGTCGGGTCGCAAGTTTCGCGAACTTGTTGTTTCTACGTGTCCAGCCTGTTTGGGACACTCTTCTTCATCACTGCCACTCTCTGTCACCACTGCCACTCTCTGACTACTCATGCCACCCTCTGGCCCACCCATGCCACCCTCTGTTTCATCACCACACCCTCTGGTTGTCCAGTGTACATTATTTTCGGCAAAGCAAAGCACACCTTCCCTGCCTCAAGTGACCTGAATTAATTTTTGGGCTGATTAATATGTCACAGAATATTTTTTTAGCTGGCACCTGCTTCCTTAGTGCGCCCTGATTAGTGATCTTTTGCACTTGCTAAGTGCTTTCATTGTTGCAAAATTAGTTACAACACCTGCCCTGCCCCAACTGACAATAATGAATTAGGGGCTGATTAATGGATTTTAACTTCCAGCCTGGCTCCTGCTTGTCTCCCTTAGCTGTAATTCAGGACCTTTGTGGCATATGTGTAACTATTCTGAGGTTCACAGCAGGGTCGCATAATAGTTGCAACTGGCAACTGAACTCTGGAGGGGCCCCTCAGGAAGCACTACAGGAAATGGCTACTAATGATGAGCCTGAACTTTTGAACCTGGCAAGTAGTTTCAGTTTTGCTAAGATCGTATTTCTGCAATTTAGCACTTATTCGCGGGGCGCGAAGTTGTACTGGGAAGCCGCAAACTCACGCGAACAGTGCGAGCAAAATCCGCTGCTCGCGGATTTGCGGATTTTGCGGGAGATTCACGAATCTCGCGGATTGCGGATTTCCCGAAAATCCGCAAAATCCGCGAGCGAAACGGATTTTCCGCCCATACCTGACAAATCAATGACCATGTTGAGACCGCCCTTGGAAGTATACGCACACCCTGAAAGCCCATGGGAGGAACTTTCAATTGATATCTTGGGACCCATTTTAGATTATTGGGGTGGAAGACGTACATTGTGGTACTTATTGACAAATACTCTAAATGGCCAGAGTTGAGAATTTGTGAAAAAGCGGACTCTTCCTCCATCATCTCCTTCTTTACCAGTACATTCTTGAGGGAAGGCATTCTGATAACCATTTATTGTGATAATGGTCCTCAATTCAGCTCTGAAAAATGGGTAAACTTCCTCAACAGAAATGGAATCAAAGTCAGGCATACACCTGTATACCACCCAGCGGCTCATGGTTCAGCTGAAAGATTCAATTGAGTCATCATTGGTTCAGTCCAAGCTGCCATAAATGCAGGCAAGAATTGGGAAACGGAATTAGACAAAATGGGATGGGCATATCGTATAACACCTACCCTCACAGGATACAGTCCATTCAAAATTCGATGCAGCAGAGAACCCTACACAAGAGACAACACTGTATGGATGAATCTTAAACTACATAGCAAATGGTCGCCTGCTGCTGTTAGAAACAACCTCGCCAAAGCTCAAAAAATATACATATACATATTTTGACAAGAAGCACAGAGTGAAAGCTAGTTGCTTGGAGATTGGTGATTGGGACAGAGTTAAACTGGGCAAGATGTGCAAGAAAGCTGACAGCAAGTTCAGAGGCCCACTACAAATTAAGGAGCTTTATAATCATTCAGCTTTGCTGAGCGACAACAAACTCTGGTCTATTGCCACGTTGGCTAAATGCAACACAATCTTGAAGTGGAGAAAGAATGATTGGCTTACAGATACAGACAGAGGATATATGGTTATGGTTTGAGTGGGAGAATGAAATATCGAGCACTGGCAGAGAGGGTCAACAACATGGAACAAGAAATGGAAGAAGTGCAAAGTGAAACTGAGGAGTCTAGTGAAGCAGACGACTTTAACACCACTCAAGACACTCCGAACAAATCACCCAGTGAAGTCATAGGAACACAGCATGGTAATGCCTCTTCTGAAGAAAGGAGGCACCTTTTCGACCTAAAATCCACTCATACTGGCAGGCCGGTCACCTTACCAAAGAAATACAATGATTTTGTGATGCAACCATCATGAGCTCTAGTTATTCTTATTGGCTCTATACACCTACACACACACACACACTTAGACTCTCTTTAGCCGTAGTCAATTTTTAGCCTTTTAATGACTTGACATATTTATGTAAATATTTATTTACTGTTACGCACTTTGTAATTTAATATTTATTAGTATTTATTGACCATTAATGCAACTTTTACCTATTCAATATTCATAGTATTTATAATTACTCATTCAGCGATATGTACTGTTCTTAACCCATATTGTGTTTATTCGACATTCATTGTGTTTATTCATATGCAAACTTGCATTTATTCTATAATATTGAAATGAGATTTGGGCATGCATTTCCTTTTCCTTGTTGTTAAAATGGTGAAAGTGGAAAATGTGTGGTGACGCATTCTAGTCTGCCAGTGACGTCACCCGCAGCAAGGAGTCTTGAGAAGACTACGCTTGTAGAACGCCATATGCTGGAGTGTACTGCACTGAGCGGACTGTTTGCTCTCTCTCTAATCAACATCCAACTTCTACTTACGCTGTCTGGCAGTCATTCTCTACAATTTGGCAGTACACATATTGTCCATTAGCGAATAGATAAAAGATAGATCATTTTAATTTCAACTAAAGAAAAAGAAAACCCTTTATATTAGCTTCCTATAGACATGTGCCTGAACAATTGACCAGGTGCAAATAGGCCCCAGTTATTGATGTGAATCCATCCATCTTCTTGCTCACATTGCACCAAGAACTGGCTGCTATCCCAAATATACTTTACTCAATTGTTTTTAAAACCACCAAACAAACTATATCCCTATAGAGAAGGGAAGATTCTATGATCATAAACTCATTGTGATGAGCTCTGTTGACACTTTTGCCTGTTGGGGATTACGTTTCACGTTGCCCTCTGCCTACCTTCTGTAACCAGGGATCTGGGGAGGCCGCCACCGCCACGAGTCACCGGACTCCAGATACCGGCAACACCTGCGGCTTGCATGCCGCCATCACATCACATAAGCGCTAGGAGGCGCGCATAAGGACCATTGAGCCCCAACCTCGTGGGACGCGAGCGGGCGGCGCCAGGCGAAGCCTGGGCAAAGGGCAGGCCCGTCCTTGCCTGTCACAGCCCGGAAGAGGATGGGCTGGGCCACTTCCTTTGGCCTCTGGCTTTCAGGTGCCAACATCAACTAGAAGCTACAATCTGCCGTAAAGACCCCATTGACATTTTGTTTTGTAATTGTATGTTTTTTTGTGCTTGAGATAGGGTTTCCGGCTGAGCAAAAAGAATGGGGAAAAGGAAGTTACACAATTCAAATTTTGGCCAACAGAAAAATAAGCCCAAAACAAATAATATGTCCTTAATGAACTATCTGACATTGGCGGTGGGGGCCATTGAGAAGCAGATCTCAAGTGTAGAGGAGGCCCTCACTAAGGATAAGGAGTCACTGTCATCAGCCGAAACCAGCAAGGTTTTATCCTCTCCCCAAAAAAGCTTGACGGGGCAATCAATACCTCAATACCTCCAAGGCATCTTCTGAATTGAGTGTCCTTGTTGGAGGGGACGAGATTTTGTTTGGGTGCGAAGGCGGGTTTGGTGAAGGAGATGTTTGACACATTTAAGATGGTGAGACGAGTTTCATGGGTTGGTACCAGCAGGAAAGCCTTAAACAGGGATTGTGTGGTTCTGTCCCTGAGTTCCCCGGCTCTAGTTCGTGAAATTCTAAATCACATTAGTTCTAAAGAACTGAGATTCGATGGAACTAATATTCTTCCCTTGGGTTTCTTTTATCAGCCAAGTATGCAAGGAAAGCGCACTGCTCTGTTTGGTAACATCTTTCCTAATAATAGTTTGTTTTATAATCTGGAGACAAAAAATAGGTTTGGTCCCTTGCAATATCTTGAGGATATGGACTGACATGATGGTAATCATCACCCTATGGATAGCTACGTAATTGTACGGTCCATGGGAGATGAAAAAAGGGTATTGAAGTATGAATGCAGGGCTCGTGCCAGTATACTCACCAAGGACCCATTTCAGGATCCTGGAGAATCAATGAGATTTAAAATACCATCTAAAACGGTCTGTAATCAGCTCAATTATATTGTGCCCCTAGAACCCCAAAGTAAGGATGACCCATTTCCAATAGTATTTTCAATAACTACCTCGCCTGAAACAGATTGCCATGCTCTTAGTGATCTTTCTGTTTCCCTCTATTAAAGTTGAACATTTTACAAACTCCCCATTACAGCTGGTTGAATCTAAGGTTCAGGGAGAAAAAATACATGACAAAGAAGTCCAAGAAGTTCCAACATTTGGGATAGCCAGAGTAGTCTTCTGGAACATTTGCGGCCTTGAAACGAAGGTTACAAACGAAGTTTGGGTTGATTTTATTCATAATTTTGACATTCTTCGTTTCCAGGAGACATGGCTAATAAATGAGATGCATTTGGTTGGCTACACGACATTTCATGTACCTGCATTGTGTTCAGCACATGGGAGGCACAAAGGGGGAAGTTGTGTATATATTTATATTATTCTGAGGTTCAGAAAATTAAAATGCTAAAATGTACTGATTATTATCAAATCGTCACTATTTATCTATCTTCACATGTTAAGGTGCTGGTTGTAAATTTCTATATTAATATAGAAAAGGCCAAATTTGCAGATGTCATAAATAGCCTTACCAATGATTTAAGTAGCCAAGCTACCTTTAAAGTAAGGGATATGATTATGATAAGGGGTGGGGATTTTAACACTAGCATCTGCACTCTGAGTAACTTTGGGATTGGGGAAAGGGGGCTAGGGGACAATGATTTAGAGGAAAACTGCCATATTAATCACTTTGTACCTTCAGATAGAGGAGAAAAGCTCAACAATATGATGGCCACATTTGACCTTGGGTTCGCTAATAAGATTTGTTCCCTAACCATGGATTTTGGCCCCACATATATAGGACGGGGTTTTAAGTCAGTGATTGATTTTATTATTACTCCTATTCGATATGCTCACTGGTTGTCGAAATTTACAATTCATACAAACGGCCTTAGGGACACCTTCCTTTAAGTATGAACTTAATGCTACCTGATAACAATGCCCCCTCCACTGTAGAATGTTTGGCGTGGTCCCAAGATATCGTGTTGGCCCGCCAAAATGGATACTCTTTGAGGTGGGGAAAGAAATACCCAGCGGAGATAAACTTAAAAATTATCTCAAAGGCCATTGACCCGATCCTAGTATGTTTAAAAGATGATACTCCTGTTGTTGATACTTTAAATGCATTTATGCATATCACACAGGTTATACAAAATATTCTCTTTAAGCCCAGCAAGACACCGCCAAAAAGGAGTAATGGCCGGTTTGATAGTCAGTGTACACAAACGTATTCCCAACTTAAGGCCGCACTCTGTAACCAAGAGAGGGACGGTGAGAAAATTAGAGCCTGTAGGAAGGCCTATAATCTTGCGAGGAATAGATAAAGAAAGAAATTAGGGAGCAGGCGTGGGATAATCTTTATTAGGCCTCACAGCGTAGACACTGCTATTCTTTCTGGCACGTAGTTAAGGCCCCTTTTTTTGTTAACCGTGATAGTGCAAGGTTAGAAGTCACAATTGATGAAAACTTATTAATACATTTTTTTCCCAAAGTATATAGTCACAATTTTGACACCCCATCAAGTCATCTCGATACGCTAGCCGTACAGGAGCCTCAACAGGCCTTTCTACTGATCGAAATTCAGCTTTCCCTCGGGGAAGTGTTGATGGTCATAAATGTGAGCAAGGGAAGCAAAGCCCCGGGACCCGATGGGATTCCCGTCGACCTATATAAATATATTACAGATCTCTGGGCTCTTCTTTTAACACGAGCTCTAGAGGCATGCTGTGCAAAGGGCTTTAAAAAATCCTGATCCAAATCAATAATTATCTATCTTTAAAAAAGGGGGCCGGGAGAACCCAGCGGGCTACAGGCCAATATCTCTCCTACATTCGCTTATGAAGATCGCCGGAAGGGTAGTGCTACATAAACTTCAGATATGGGCAGAAGATAATATTATTTTGAGCCCGGTCCAGTACGGATTTAGGGAAGGGATGGGCACTATCGAACAGGTTTTAAATTTCATTTTAATTCAGTGGAAGTATACTCAAGTAAAGACAGGGTGGTTGTATGCAGTATTCGTCGACCTTACTGCCGCCTTTGATTGTGTGGACCATAGCAAGCTATGGAAAATCCTAGAGGATATTAGGATAGAACCATCGATTGTACAATTCCTGCGACAATTATATGTGGGGGCATCGGCAAAGGTGAGACATGGCCTTAAGGGAGAGTGTACCAAGGCATTCCGCGTGGAGAAGGGGGTTAGGCAAGGCTGCCTATTGACCCTATTCCTCTTCTCCATATATACCAATGCTTTGGAGGAGAAACTGAGGGCCAATATAAGAGACTCACTGAGATGTAACAACAAGCAGATTGTCTTCCTTCTCTACGCAGATGACGCAGTGCTAATGGCTAGAACCAAGATAGACCTACAGAGAGCACTCTCCACTTACATTGAGTTTATTACCAACAGGGGTCTAAAACTCAACGCAAAGAAAACCTTTGTGATGACAAGCGGGAAGGAGATTACTAAATGTAGAAACCTAGTGGCGGGTAGCAATAGAATTGAATCCACCAGAACATTCTCGTACCTTGGTATATTACTTGACGACTCAGGCTCTTGGGGTCCAGCGGTTAAGAGCAGGACCCTTCTGTTTAAGCGCTTGATCGCGGCGGTAATGAACTTTGCATCAAAACTGGGAAAAAGGCCCCTGGATCTCCTATTAAAAATTTACTTAGCAAAATGCAGAAGCATTGCAACTTATGGGGCGGGGGGCTGGGGCTTTTATAATGTAGCTTCCTTACAAGTTGCTGAAACTGCTTTTTAAAGATTTATTCTAGCTGTTCCCCAGAGTGCTCCTGTTTTTAACTGTCATAGTGACCATATTACTGATGTTATTAAAACACAACCCATTTTACTCTGGCATAGAGTTTGGACCTCGCCTACATTAGGCTTAAATCGTGAAAATATTATGAATATAATGGCCCTAGACCATGCTAGAAACATTCCCTGGTTAAACTATGTAAGAAACTTATTTAATGATCTGAATAGACCGGATTTTTATGATATGCCAGAGTCTATTTGTTCGATATCAAGAAAAGATTTGAAAACGCTATGCCTAAATCACTTTAAGCTGCTCAGATTAATAGTGGAGTTTAATAAAAAATCTGTGCTTTGGCACCAAATGACCTTGGCCTGTTATTCTATCCAACCTTACCTGATCTATTGTTTAGGAGGTTTTGATAGATATGTTTTGACCAGGTTTAGGTTCGAGAGCTTTCATCGCCTGGTAACTTTTCCAACCATAAATAATTGGTCTAGGGATTTTGTACTCTGTCCATGCGATAATCTATCTTTGCAAACAACTATGCATGTGGTCCTATTTTGTAAATATTATGCCAGGGAACATGCAAGATGGATTGCGCCCTATCTGAAGTAGGGTCCATGGCGACAAGCAGTCCTGCATTTTTAATATGACAGTTACTGGATAACGAATATTGTATAGGCATTGTATAAGCATTGTGACAGGCCATTTAAAGGGCATTTTGAGGAAGCAGAACTCTATAACCTGTTAACTTTTTATAGGAAAAGGGCTTCAAGGGTTTTACCATGATGTAATTTTTAGCTTTCTTTGTATGGAATGTTTTCAAAAGTATTTTCATGAATTTGTTTTTTCAAATTGTTGCTTTTATGATTTTAATAATCTGCTAAAATCGAATAAAGCATTTTTCTGATTCTGATTCATTGTGATGATTACATTGATTCAGCTCAAGAGGATGGTTTCAATCAAGAAACATTCGTACCTCACAATGTATCTAATTTTCTCTCTTTTGTAAGAATGATGTTGTTGAGTAACTATTTAGAGAGCACACTAACACAAAATAGTTTCTAGGGGCCAGATGTAGGTGGCTATTTACCGGCCGATAACGGCCGATTTTGGCCGTTACCAACCAGTAAATGGGCGTTTGGGATGTAGGGGGCCAATTTTACCGATTCGGTAAATTTACCGAATCGGTAAAATACTGAATCGGTATTTTTACCGATTCAGTAACTTCTAGATGTAGGTGGGACTCATCTGAGTCCCAAAGGCCTTTCAGATTCGGTATTTTACCACCCAATCCAATTGGGTGGTAAAATACCGAATCTAGGCCTAGATGTTTAAAACAGACAAACAGAAAAGAGTTAAATATATACAAGTACTACTCTTTAAGTTATCTCCGTAAAAAACAGCAAATCAGAGGTATCAAAAAAACACAAGTAAGCAATTCACAAAAACAGATTAACTGTTCTTTGAACTGGGGTACTTAGACAAACCTAGCAGTTTCAGAAGGAAGATATGGTAGTGTGCAGAGACATAGGGCCCAATTAGGATGGCAGACGGATCGCCCCCTCCAAGGCCGGCGGTAGCCACCGCCGGCCTGGCGGGGGCGATCCGCCGTGACCGTGACCCCTCGCCATATTATTATGGCTGGGGGTCCCCGGAGGATGGAAAGTCCGTCTGCTGCTTTTCCACCCAGGTCGCCTAGCTACCGGGCGGAAAAGGGTTCTATATGGTGGCGATGTCTATCAGACACCGCCAGCCATATTAGAATAGTACAAAAGGGGGTGGTGATGGACGAAAATCTGAATCAAACACTCACACCCAGTCAACAGATCTGGGTTTAATCCATTACCGTTCTTTAGCCCACTCTGCCACCTAAAATGCCAGAAACCGGTTCTCGGAAGCTTGTTTCCGGTCCAGGGAAGGCATGGCTTGGCAGTTCGGGCTGGACTGTTCCCATGAGGCACAGGGTCAGACTGATTTGCATATGGCCATGTCTGAACTGTGGTGGCAGAGTGGGCTAAAGAATGGTGATGGATTAAACCCAGATCTGTTCACTGGGTTTGAGTGTTTAATTGGTTCAGATGCTCCATCCATCACCACCCCCTTTTGTACCACTTAGTTCGCCATAAGTTGGCAGGGTATGCTCAGACGTGAGTCCGTTGCTCACTTTGCCACTGGATTCAAGCAAGCCGGGCTGAAGACGGCTGAAATGCCAGAAACCAGTCCTCGGAAGCTTGTTTCCGGTCCAGGGAATGCATGGCCTGGCAGTTCAGGCTGGACTGTTCCCATGAGGCACTGGGTCAGACTGATTTGCGTATGGCCATGTCTGAACTGGGGTGGCAGAGTGGGCTAAAGAACGGTGATGGATTAAACCCAGATCTGTTGACTGGGTGTGAGTGTTGGATTGGTTCAAATGCTCCGTCCATCACCACCTTCTTTTGTACCACTTTGTTAGCCATATTAGAATGGGCATTTTACAATGTCTTGCCACATAAAGGTATGCAGAGTCTGCTTTGGGGGCCCGTTGAGGGACCCCGGGACTCAGTGAGGTGGGGGGTGCAGATGGGGGGTACCTATGGTACACCCCAGCAGTTCCATGCACAACATGGCAGGCACAGCGCGGTGCCCCCTATGTTGTGCATGGAAGTGCATAACATGCCTTCTTGGCATTGTAGCAGGCGGTGTAGAGTGCACCGCCCACCACAATGTTAGGAATGCTGGATGCGCCTGCCACTGTGGCAGGCGCATCCTAATTGCACGCACTGGACCCCCACCCTTATGGCAGGCGGTCCCTTATACCGTGAGGATGGCCGGCGGGCAAAGTTCACCCGCCATCCTAATGGGGGCCATAGTGTTGTGTAGTTCCTAAGAATACATAGGATATGCACGTTTGTAGTGAACATAAACTAAAGGATTGGTGTCTAGACTGATTCCGGACAACCCCAAAGGATATGTCAGCCTATATACCAGCTAGCTCACAGTGCTACCATAAGCCCCCTAATCTTCCCAAGGAGCAAATAGTTTCTGTCAACCAGCGAACATGACAACCCTTGATCCTTCAGGGATCGTGGAAACAGTACAATACTTTTCACTCTGTCAATCGTACTCACTTAGTCTCAAAGAGATGCACAGAACAAACGAGGGGGATGTTCTTGAATAACCATTTATTGAACCAGTGTCCTTATAGTATAAAACATGTTTGCTGCTACACTCATTAGACACAAGCAAATGTAAAAGATTGCAAGCGACAACAGAGTAAATAGAAGGTAGAATTCTACCATGGCGCTAAAACAATGAAGGCATATAAACATGACAGTAATCAAGCGCACTGCTACAATGCTGACCCTAACAAAGTGTACCTAAGTGTACCTAGCATGTATGCTGGTGTAAAGCCAGAGAATCTCCTAGGAAAGAGCCAACCCCATTACCGGATGGGAAAGAATGAAGGACCCCTGCTTGGTCATGAGCTAGACACCCCGCAAGGGATGTCGGACTGATGTGTGTTGTAGCTTCTGGAGACCGGGACCTCAGTCACTTGGGTCAGTGTGGAAGCGTCTCCTATGCTTATCTAGTAAAGGTATGGTTCTTTTCTACCATAAAGATCGCCTTGGGGCTCCTACCACAATTGATATGTTGTGAGTATGGTTATGTAAATGAGCCTAAATCAAACCTTGTAATTATGCAAAGTAGTTCTGTGGCCCTAGGATGAAGATGACCATGCTTTTATACAAAGTGTATGATTCCTGTTATGTACCTCATGTGCAGGGGACATTTCTAAGAATCTTCATGCATAATAAATGAGTCTAGTTTCCAGGAAACCAATCGACATATATTTATACCATAACTGGGTAAAAGGTAATTGCAAGAACTGCTATGCAGAGCAAGGTAGGACAAATGTAGGTGAAAGGTTGTTTGCTACTTAGTACTAGGTTGCAGTACATTACAAAGGATGAACGGTATTGTAAAAGGTAGCTAAGAAGTCTTTGGCTCAATGTTCTGTACTCAACATGGAGCCAATGATATCAATGTTGCAGAAAATGAAAATTGTGCCCCTTCCTCAACACGGAGTCAATGTAGCTGAGTCAATAGCTGTGATGCAAGGGTGGAGCCCTTGGTCTATGGTATCCTGTTGACCTTAAATTGATGTAGAAACAGGCATTCATGCTACACAGATTGTTTCATTACAGATCTTTTTTTCATGCCTCCAGTATAAGGGGATGATAACTCTTCAATAATATTAAACAGTTCTTTCTCTTTGTTACTCACCTCTCAAATTCCACCTTGATAAGAGTCAAAATTATTCTCACAAAACTTCTTCTTAAATTTATGAAATCCCTCTTCGCAGATGGGATTTCAAGAGGCTCCATAGGAAGTGTGCTACATAAAATCAGCCACCTCGAACACAGATTCACTGTTAGTTAACAGAATTTTGGGTGCCCATTTGCTGTAAACTCAGACACATACTGCCATATTTTGAAACATGGGCCTGATTTACATATTTTTCATTAGCAAAAACTGGTTGTAAGGTATGCACCAACTTTTTGAGAATGGGAACGAACTTTGATAACTGCCTATGTCTTAATAGGTCAGTTTACAACATTATGAACCATAGTAGTTTGAAGTTTGGCCTACTTAAAAATTATGCATGAGGCAGGTCGCAAATTGCAGCGCACTACAACTGGCTAGAGTCACAGTCACGTTTGTATGCGGGGGCCAGCAGGCTACCATCTCTGTGATTGATTTGAAATAAAACAACCTTTTTTTTCAATTAGTCCCATTTTCGTAAAAGGAAATCGGGACGCATTAAAAATAAATTAAAAGTTAAACAAACCATTTTTAGAAATAGCCTGTTGGCTCGCAAACCACACCCTACCCCTATAAAACGTTTTTATCAGCATTCTCAAAGGAGAAGGGCCCCGTGGATCCTCTTCCTCCTTTTGAATGGCTTATCATCAATTTGGATTTGATAGTAAAATAATAACAATTTGCAACCATATTTTAGGTGCAAAATGTTACTACATCCCTTAAGGAAGCATTATTTAGAGGGGACACCCTTAACATGCCCATTCCAAAAAGTAACTCCTTAATGTTTGCCTTCTTTGTTTAAGGATTTAGAAAACCTTTTCTGAATGGTTAATTGGGTTTAGTAAATTAAAACATGTTTTAGCGGTCGCAAACCCTGAGATTCACCTTGTTTGCTACTGTTAAAACATTTTGTAGATCAGGCCCCTTGATTTGGATCTAGAAGTCCAACATACGACATAAGAACCTGGGTGCTTCATATTCAAACAAGGGCAGATTGAAATGAGGGCTTGGTGTGCATCTCAGTACAGAAGGTCAAGTACCACAAATCGATACCAAACGCAGGAAATGTAGTCAGGTGTTGTTCCTTCATGCTGTTTAATAACACACACAGGTGACCTCCGTATATTTGGTAACAACATTATAGAATATACATACACCCAATACCCTGCACAGATTTAACAATGATTGCCTCCATTTTTTGTTGTTCAGAAAAGCACATGTAATCAGTGCAGAATGTATGGAATTGTCTTATGTGGTGAGTATCAACAGAGTGGATGTATTTTACTATTGTATCAAAAGGTTAAAAAAGAAGATAAGGGGTCAGGGTAGAAAAACACTGACCCCCTAGACCTGCTCAGGACCCAAAAAAGCATTTTTGTAAAAAAGAAAATGAACCAAGGTGTCATGGTGCCTGAGGCAATGCGCAAATTATATGCTCCTGCCCCCCAAGCTGCTCCAGGGACCCCCACCTCTCTGGGGCATTAGTTTAATTATGGGCGTGGGGCCTCGCAGACCCTCTAAGCCCCGTGGACCGCCACCTTCCCAGGGCTTCAATACAATAAAAGAAGTGTGTGGGGGACTCCTGCCCCTCCCCACACTGCCCCGGGGACCACCACCTTTATGAGGCACACTTAATTTAAATACAGGGGTCCGTAGTGGACCTTTGGCCCTGGGGACAACCACCTCCCTGGGGCTTTAAACATATATTGGAGGGGGGCCTTGCAGTCCCCCTGCAGGAGCCATAGATGGCCCTGGTTACCACCACCACCCTAGCTGACTCCAGCAATGTCCGTGGGTGCCCACCCCCGGAACATTGCAGTTTGCTATGGCAGGGCGGGAGCACTGCTCTTGCCCTGCCTTAACAAACACTGTTTTGCTTCCATAAAGCAAAGCAGATAGCTTTTGGGCAAAGGGAGCTGCATGTCAGCAGCTCACTTTGCCCAAAAGCAATGCTGGCTGCCGTAGGAGGCGGGGAATGGGCAAGGACTGCGGGGGCATTGGGGCTATCCCATGGTCCCCAAAGTTGAGGCCAGGCCCCAGGGGATGGGGTCCCTAGGGCCAACAGTGGATGCATTTTACAATTTTATCAGCTTCTTCATCAGTGAGGGGCAGCTTTGCATTAAGTTCCTTGTATAGCTCTGATTGGCTGTCAACATTTTAAATCAGAAAGAGTTAACAGCCATCTTGCGACTCTGTAGAACGGAGTCACAGTGGCCCAGGGAAGTGGGGGCCACGTGGCTCCCCTCCCATAATAATATATAAAATAAATATTTTAAAGAGGCAATGCCTCAGAGGATGGGGTCCCCGTGGCCGAAATCGGCCTCAGGAGGGGGGCCGCGTGGCCTCCTTCCTGCTTTTTTAACCAAAAACATAAAATATCTCAGGCCCTGGGGGATGGGGTCCCCATGGCTCACAAAATATTAAGAGAAGGGGGGCCACACAACCCCCTTCGAACAAAAAAAGGAAAGAAAATCCGGAATCTCGACGTTCCTCCTGGTGTGTTCTGGGGTACGGGATTAAGTCCCCTAGAACCTTAAGGGTCCTTAGGGGCCAACTAGCCCACCAGGTACCTCCAGTAAGCCCCACACTGTGGGACTGCTGAGAGGTTGTCCGAGGCCACGCCAAGCCCCTGAGGAACTCAGGACGAAAGTGGACTTCATCCCCTGAGCAGCAGTGCACCAAGAGGTGCGTTTGCAAAGTGGTGTAAAAAGGGGGCGTGGCCTCGGACCACTCTTAGCATTCCAGCTGTGTGGGGCTTACTACAGAAAACAGGAAGGCTTGTTGGCCCCCAGGGACCCTCAGGAGACATGGGGACTTCATCCCCCAACCAAGAGTTCACCAGGAGGCGTGTTTGAGGAGTCTTGGAGAAGGGGGCATAGCCTGTGTCCACCTGTCAGCAATCCCACTATCTGGGGCATACTTGAGGTATCAGGTAGGCTGGTTTTCCCCCAAGGACCCCCAGCAGCGAAGGGGACTTTAATCCCCATCCCAGAGCGCGTCAGGGAGTGAGATTGCAGAGAATTGGGAAAAGGGAACGCAGACTGCTGTGTGGGACTTACAGGAGGTAATAGGAGGTGGTAGTTGGCCCCAAGGTTGTCCCTGGGGGCCAACTACCCCTCATGTTACCCCCATTATGTCCCACACAGTGGGATTGCTAAGAGGTCTACGGAGGGCAGGCTCACCTTTCTCCATCACTCTGCAAACGTGCCTCCTGGCACAGTACTGGTTGGGGGATGAAGTCTACTTTACTTCTGAGGGACTTTGGGGGCCAAGTAGCCCTCCTGGTCCTAGGCAGCAGAATTCCTGAGCGCTGGTCAGAGGCCCAGGCCGCTTTCTACACCAGCCTGCAAACGCGACTACTAGTTAAACAAGTGTTTGCAATGAAATAGTTTCGCATTTGCGAGAGTTTGAGCTATTGGTGTTGTAAATGTAAAGTTTTTTTCCTAATTTTGTTTTGGAGTGGAGTGGATGTACGTTGAGTGTAGTGGAATTATTATTATTTTTTTAAATATATTTTTATTGCAGGAATTAGCCAAAGTTACATGTCAGATCAGCAACACATTTGCGGGAATAAAAGGGTAGATACATCCGATCCCCCGTGAGAAAACCTTGTGGGTACACAGCCATTCAGCCCACAACCCAAGGGTCGGGCGGCGTCCTCTGACATAGAACACAGGTGGGGATCTGGTAGAACGTCGAAGCTGATCCGGATTATCCCACGGGCTTCATCTGCTTTTCTAGATCAACCTAACAGAAAAAAAAAAAAAACTCCCTCCCAACAGTCTCATGATTCAACTCCCTCCCCCCACTCAACCCCGCCATCAGTGTGTAGTGGTATGTGTAGGAAGACCTTATGGGAAAAACCCCAGATGACTGTATTGAGATCCGTATCGTGGACGTCTAACGGGACTCAGGTTGTGCTGCATCATCACCCTCGGAATCGGTGGAAGCGCAGTAATCTCTAAGGGCCTGCACTATTGTCTCCCATTCCAGTGCTGATTCTAGCGCCCTCTCGTTGTGCTGCCGCCTCGCCAGTTGGTATCGCAGAGTGCTCTCCCCCGCAGCCCACTTCAGAAGTTCGTTGTGCCATTTAGCTCCCATCGGACCAACTCTTGCCTTCCAATTCCTGGTTATCTCCCGTTTAGCGAGGACGAGCCCTAAATCAATAAATTTGCTCAAAATTTTATGTGTAGGGGTATGCGGGAACCGGTACACAGACAAAATATCGATTTTTAAATATCGATATACAAAAATATCGAAGTTTAAATATCGATGGGACAAAATATCGAAGGTAAGTAATATCGACAGTCTTAATATCGATATTAGTATGATATCAGTAATATCGAAGTTTTAAATATCGATGTCAATAATATCGAAATAAATAACTTCGATGTTACTAATATCAATTTTAAAATACATTTTGTGTATATTATATTGTATTTATTATGTTTTATTATTTATTTTTAATGTAATTTAATTAAATATTGTCTTTTACTACTGTAGCGGGTTGTGGGTTTATAGGGGAATAGGGTGGGAAGTAATTTAATTATGTTAAATTAATTATTAATTAGTAGGAATTATTAATTAATTAATTGAGAAATAATTTTTAATTAATTTTAATTAATTGATTAATTGATAAATATGTTCTGTAGCGGGTTATGGGTTTATAGGGGAATAGGGTGGGAAGTAATTTAATAATAATTAATTAATTAATATATGTTTGTACATATTTTAATTAATAATTAATTGGTAATTAATTTATATTATTAGTTAATTAATTAATATAATTTTGTACATATTTATAATTAATATTTAGTTGGTAATTAATTAATATTAATTATTTAATTAAATTAATTATAGTAATTTTTTTATATATAATTTTTTGTTATTCTTAATTAATTAATTGGGAAAAATAATATTAATTATTACATTGAATTAATTACAGCTAATGTGCTAATATATTTACTTTATTGTTATTGTTAATTAATAATTAATTGGTAATTAAATAATATTAATTAATTTTGGGTAAAGGAGTATTTTTAGGGTTCAGGGTCATTTTTCAGTTTTTGGGTAAAGGGGTATTTTTAGGGTTCAGGGTCAGTTTTCAGTTTTTGGGTAAAGGGGTATTTTTAGGGTTCTGGGTCAGTTTTCAGTTTTTGGGTAAAGGGGTATTTTTAGGGTTCAGGGTCAGTTTTCAGTTCATGGGTAAAGGGGTATTTTTAGGGTTCAGGGTCAGTTTTCAGTTTTTGGGTAAAGGGGTATTTTTAGGGTTCAGGGTCAGTTTTTAATTTTTGGGTGAAGGGGTATTTTTAGGGTTCCGGGTCAGTTTTCAGTTTTTGGGTAAAGGGGTATTTTTAGGGATAAGGGTCAGTTTTCAGTTCATGGGTAAAGGGGTATTTTTAGGGTTCAGGGTCAGTTTCCAGTTTTTGGGTAAAGGGGTATTTTTAGGGTTCAGGGTCAGTTTTCAGTTTTTGGGTAAAGGGGTATTTTTAGGGTTCAGGGTCAGTTTTGGGTTTTTGGGGTACAGGGATATTTTTAGGGTTCAGGGTCAGTTTTGGGTTTTTGGGGTACAGGCGTACAGGGTAAAAACAAAAAAATATTACATTAAATCAAATAAATACCATTAAAAAAAATTACATTAAATTATTAAGTGTTTTATTTATTTTAAATGTATATGTATTAGTTTTAATTTTGTTTTAATATTTTTATTTAATATTTGTAAAATTATATGTATTTTAAAATTATTTTTACATTATTATTAATACATTTAAAAAAACGATATTTTTGATTCCGATATTTTTGTACTACGATATTATTTTTTCGATATTTTTGTACTTACCTTTATGAAGATAGGATTCCGATATTTTTGATGTCGATATTTTTGCTCCGATATTTTTGTATTTCGATATTCTGTCTGTCGATATTATGTCAGACATTCTCTGGAACCAGTGTAAGAGCCCCACCGCCGCGTCGACCGACAAAGTTCTCCCCGTAGTCCTATTTAGAGTATCCTCGACCAAAAGCCAGTGCCGGGCAGGACCACAACATATGAATGAGGTCTGCCTCAGGCGCTTGGCATCTGGGGCAATCCGCTGAATCCGTGGCGAAGTATTGCTGAATCTTCGCCGGGGTCAAGTAAGCCCTGTGGAGTATGTAAAAATGAACCAGTTGAAACTGGGCATAGCGTTGGAGAATAAACACCTGACATTCAGGTGAAATTTTTCCCTTTTATCCTTTTTTGTTCCTTATCACTTAATTATGCAAGCAGTAGCAACATCAAGGTCCTGAGGAATGCATAGGAAACCTCCGTTTATATGCAGAAACATGTCGACCACTTGCCTGCCAGTAGATATTTTGTTAAATCTACTTTTCACTTGTTTTTAAACTTGGGGGTCTGAGGGAAACTAATAAAGCACTCATTCTACTCAGTTCCACCTAATTTTACTCACTTCCACTCTTTTTCACTGCACTGCTTTCTTTCAGTTGTAATTATCATTTCAACACCATATCGATACCACCCTTAAGACATAAGACATTGGTCTCCTCACTCATACATTCTTTGCACTCGACATAGTGTGATTGATTATGTGTACTAACTCCTGGGTAAGGAGGACCCAAATGATGTGATAGTGGTGGTACAGAACGGCAACTGATGGGAAAAATTCCTACCCTAGTTGCATGTCATGCATGTGAGTAGTTGAATGGTTTTCACATTTGAATAATACACAATCTAACCTGTAAGTCATATGGTGGTCAGTCTAGAGCAAAAACACTCTGTTGCGACTCCTGGATACCTCTTGTTGTAGTATAGCGTGCTCCCTTCCAGGCTCGGCGCAGGAGTTGTGACCAGGTCGTCTCCGGTATCTCTTTCCCTATGTCGGCCTCCCAACGATTCCGCAGTATGGTGAGGGGGGGCAAGCCCTCGTTAATCAATCTGTTATACAGGCACGTGACTGCCTTGACCGTCCCCGCGGACATCATAACGTACTGGCACACCGGAGACGTAGGCGGTTCCTCTAGCCCACTTTTCCAGTACGTCTGAATCGCTCTAACCAGAGCCGTGTGCAGGAGGAAGTCGCCTCGGGGAACATCGAAACGGTCTAGAATCTCTTGGAAGGGCAGTAACACCCCGTCCTCATAAAGGTCCCCCACCAGTTGCAATCCTGTGTCTTCCCACTGTCCTAGGCGCGACCAGTATCCCCCATGAGGCAGGGCCGTCAGCATCCCCAGCGGTATTTCTGGTGCATATGGGAGCCTCAGCTGTCCCCGGGCATGGGCGCGATTCCAGCATAATCTGATAGTCTTTTCTTAGAGTGTCAGGCCCTGCAGGGCCAGACGCTGGCGCAGTGCGATGAAGGAAATAACATGCCTAGGCATTCCCGTACCCCTCCCAACCTCCGGGCCACGAAACTCCCTCTCGATTTCCTGGGTGAAGGTCTGCAATTGAGCTGCCAGATAATATTTCTCAAAATCTGGCACCGCGAGGCCTCCTTCTGACTTTGGTCTCATCAGCGTCTTGAGAGCCACACTCCGGCAGCCCGATCCCCAGAGGAACCCCACCACCATGGATCGCAATAGCCGAAAGGTGGCCGGCGGGATCCAAATCGGAAGCGCTCGAAAGTAGTATAGCAACCGGGGAAGTGCCACCATTTTCAATAGTGCAATCCGCCCCGCCACCGAAAGCGGCAGGGTAGCCCAAAATTCCATACTACCACGCAACGCGCGAGTACAGCGGGCTATGTTGCCTTCCAGGAGGTCGGTGGGGTCATGGTATATGTATACCCCCAGGTACTTGAGGCAGCTAGGTTCCCACCTAATTTCTCTGCTGGTGTCGGGTTAGGCGTTCCCCTGCGAACCGGGAACAGACAAGTCTTGGCCCAATTCACCTGAAGGCCCGAGACCTCCCCGAAAGACGTCAGTGCCTCAGCAGCCCCATTCAAAGCGGTCGAATCCTCGAGGAAGAGCAGCAGGTCATCAGCATATAGCGAGATATAATGCTGGCCAGATAAGGTCTGCAAACCACCGAAAGAAACTCCGGACCGGATTGACAGCGCCAGTGGCTCCACCGCTAACGCGAAGAGCAATGGGGACAGCGAGCATCCCTGCCTCGTGCCTCGTTCTACTGGATATTGTTGGGAGATCAGCGGGCCTGCTCTCACCCTGGCCGACGCCGAGGCATAAAGCACCGTGGACCACCTGACAAAGCCCTCCCCTAGACCAAAGCGCAGCAACACTCTGCGCAGGTAATCCCATTCCAAACTATCGAAGGCCTTTTCCAAATCGACCGATAGGACCATCGGGCACAGGGCCTCCGTGTGCGGGTCCCCTAACAAGCGAAACAACCTGCGAATATTCATGGTCGTGTTACGTTTGGGTATGAATCCTGCCTGGTCCTCGTGCACTAATGAGCGCATGTGTCCTAGCAGCCTCGATGCCAATATACTGCTTAGGATTTTATAATCGACCGTTAACATTGATAACGGTCGGTGAGACGCCGGGTCAGCTGACTCTCTACCAGGTTTGAGGAGGGGAACTACTAAGGCCTCGCACATCAAGCCGGGGAGGCGTCCCAAACGCTTTGCCTCTCTGTAGACTATCAACAGTCGGGGCGCCAATAGGTCTACGTAGGTGGAGTAGAATTCGACCGGAAGTCCGTCAAGGCCCGGGTTCTTATTCCTCGCCATCCCCTTAATGGCGCTACGGATTTCCCCTAGTTCGATGTCGGAGCCCAGGGCCTTCACCACATCGGGCTCCAGCGCTGGCATCTCCAAGGGTTGCAAATAATCATCAATCAGGGCGGGGTCTCTGGTCGGGTTACTGCGATATAGCCTTTCGTAGTAGCGCTGGTAACAGCCTAATATCTCCGGTTGGGTGTGCACCTCAAGCCCTTCCGCCGTGCGCATGGACGTCGTCAGAGAGGTCCGGCGCGTAGGATTGGCTAACCATGCTAGCAGCGCGCCCGACTTATCCCCCTCCGTGAGCGACCTAGTGGTGTAGGCCTTATAATCGAAGCAGCGCAGTCTTTCGACTTCCGCCACCACCGCCCCCCTGGCCGCAGCCGTACGCTCCTGGAGTTCAGGATGGCCGGGGCGGCGAAGTTCCATCTCACGGAGCTTCCGGTCAGCCGTGGTCAGGTCATCGAGGATGACACATCGCATACCCACCTTCTTAGAAATACAATAGCCCCTGATCACTACCTTAAACGCGTCCCATTCTGATGCTCTCGATCCAGCGGTGCCCCCATTGGTCACAAAATAATCAGAAATTTTATCTGCCAGGTCCGCCCTAAAGACTATGTCCTCTAAGATCTCCGGGTGCAATTTCCAGGTGGGCACACTAGGGGTCCCGGGAAACCAACGGAAGTCCGCTAGGAGAGGGTTGTGGTCCGAGATGGTCCTAGTCAAATATTCAGAGCGCACCGCTGCGGACACCAACTCCGCCGATCCCAGAAACCCATCTAGCCGCACGTGCAATTCGTGTAGGCCAGAGAAGTAGGAATAGTCTCTAGAGTCGGGGTGTTGCGCTCGCCAGATGTCCGTGAGCCCCCAGTGCGTCTGCCATTCCTTCCTCCCTTTAGCCACTCGCCGGACCGGAGAGTCCGGGAGGGGGGGGGTGCGAGCGGTCGGCCTCAACGTCCACTACTGAGTTAAAATCACCACCTAGTAAGAGGGTTCCCGAGAGAAAATGGGCAGATGAGCCTGAAAACCCAGAGAGGAAGGCAAGCTGGTCCACATTAGGTGCATAAACACAACAAATATTCAGGTCCTTACCCCCCAATGTGCCGGAGATAGCTACATAGCGACCCTCCGGATCCACCACCGATTTTGTAACCTGCAGGGGAACCCCAGCCCTTATCCATATTAGCGCCCCCCTCGCGTAAGCTGAGTATGAAGTGCAGTAGATCTGCCCTCTCCATCTACGTTGCAGCGCCGCCCCTTCCGCCTTGGTGAGATGCGTCTCCTGCAGCAGTGCTATCTGCACCCCTCTACGCACTAGATAAGCGTGAACCTTGTGACGTCTGGACATAGTGTGAAGCCCCCGTAAATTCCAAGTGATGCATTTTACATTAGCGATCTCAGCCATTGTCCCACAGTGTCTGTCCAGGGCTTTCCCACCGACGCTCAAACAAAAAACAAGCTACAGTCAAGTCAACACTGATGGCGGCCATCTTCCCCAACAAAAACCCAATACCCGTCAAAACAAACCCCACCCCACCCACCCCAGAACAGGACCCAAATAGCTCAATCTAGTTCCCATCCAAACCGTGTCCCCAGCAACCCCCGATCCCCGACTAATCCTGCGGTCGCCACCGCAGGGAAGCCTTAAGGGCGCCAGTAATTGGCCTTCGAGTCTCGGACCACCAAGACTAATTCGAGCCCCGAGTCAAAAAGCGTCCGCCCGATCGGGGCCCCCCCAACCCCATCAATGGATCATGGCATTAATCGCATCCTCCACAACCCCCGCTGTAAACCCCCGCCCAAATGGAATTAGCTCACCCAGTCATCCCTGCCCATCCAGCATGCCCTCAGCCGAGTCTGGAGTAACCACTGGCAAGTGAACACTATCGGTCTCTGACTCATCTGTGTCCGTATGAGCCCCCTCGCCGCCGGGTTCTGATTCTTCAACAATGGGGCCCCCTTGTGAAACAGACAGATTAGAAACCATTTCCAGTACTCCCCGCCGCTCCGCCATAGTCTCTACAGTCGAAGGCTTGCCTGGTTTACCGCGGCGGCTTCGGAGTCTCTTGGAACGACGTTGTTGGCCGGGCTCCGAAGTTAACTGGGATGATGAGCTGAATCCATCTTTGCCAGCCCTATATAGTTCGAGCCAATTACAAACTTCCTCCGGGGTATCAAAGAACTGGGTCTTGTCGTCAAGGATAATACGGAGCCTTGCAGGGAAGAGGAGCGAGTACTGGACACCCTCGCTCCGGAGCTCTCGCTTGACCGCCAGGAAAGAGGTCCGTTTGCGTTGAGTCTCATATGTATAGTCTGGGAAAATGTTCACCTGGCTATTCTCCACCTGATAAGGGCCATTGTGCCTGGCAGCGTTAAGGAGCAGGTCCCTGTCCCGAAAATGCAAGAAACACGCCACCACCGGGCGTGGGGAGCGACCTTGTTGCGGCGGCCTCGCCGGCACCCTATGTGCTCGTTCCAGGGTATAGAAGGAGGACAGACCCTCCGGAGCCACCGTGTCCCGGAGCCAAGCTTCTAGGTAGGCCACCATGTCGCCATCTTCGATCTTTTCTGGCAGGCCCACCACCCGAATATTGTTCCGTCTGTTACGCCCTTCAGCGTCCTCCGCTCGTTTCTCCAAGGCATCGATCCGGGACAGAGCATCCTTCATCGTCGCGGCCAGAGTCTTCTGTGCTGGCTCCAGAACCTTCACTGAGCTCTCTAACCTCCTTAACTCTGTCCGAGAGCTTGCCGTGGTCCGCCCTGAGGAGGCCCAAACTCGTCGCAACCTGGGCGATGTCTTGCTGCAGGGCTGATCGCGTGTTTGCAATCGCCTCCAGGACCCGGTTGAATTGTTGTTGTAGGTGGGAACCACCAGAGCTCTCCGGGTCAACTCGATCGTCTTTGTCCAGCGCCTCCGTGTCTGAGGCAGCCGGGGTGGTCCCTTTGGGCCCCCTTGGTTTTCCCATGGCAGATGAGTCTCGTGGGAGAAAGTTCGGCAGAGTCACTACCAAGTGTGGGCGTCGACTATGGCTCTCCTGGTATGTGGTAGTTTTGAAGAGGGCCTTCGATCGTTTTCGCCAAGGCCTACCACTCCTCCGATTCTTCGGGACGTGCCACCGCTGTGTCCTCGGAGGCCTACGAGGGGGAGGCGGGGGTGATCGGCGCCAATCTGGGTAGGCCCGTCGGGTCGAGGAAGACCTCGATGAGAGTCACCAGTGCTGCCGGAGACTCTAGGGCGCCAGGTCGCCGTGCTGTCCATAAAGTTCTCAGGGCTCCGGCGAGTTCAGGTACGCAGTGGGAGGCAGCCGGGCGTTTCTCGTGGTATTGTCGTTCCGCTCATGGCCTCCGGCCGTTCATGACCAGCCTGCGCCGAAAAATTAGACTAACAATCCATTCAGGGATGGCCACGGTGCCCAGACACTTCCAAACCATCAGCCGGACGGTCGCTTCTCGGATAGATAGGATGTGGAGAAGATGCATGTAGATCTGCTAGGCGTCCACGGGTCTTTGGTCTCGGCGAAGCCATCAAGAAGGTCCGGGCGCCATCTTGGGCTCCGCTCCGTTTTCCTCGCAACTTCGCTTTTTCGTCGGAACAACTGGTTTTCGAGTGTCTCCGGGTGTCTCAGCAGGTCCACTCCAACCCGATCTTTGGTTTGTGGGGGTCGGGGTGCCCCACGGTCCCCGATCTGCAGGATAAAAGCGGGCTCACTCCCGGAGCCGAGCTATCAGGCGACCATCGCCATCGGCGTCCAAGCCACGCCCCCGAGTGTAGTGGAATTATGTGGTAGATTGTGCAGTGAAAGTATGTGGATAGAAAGTTTGTGGTATTTAGTGTGTAGACATTATATGGAGTGGGATTATGTGTTATGGAGAGTAATTATAAGGTATGGTAGTCTGTGTTGAGGATTGGTTACCTTAGGTTTAATCTTCCTCGTTTCCTTAGAAGCTCAACTAAAAAAAAGAAGGAATCACTGTGGAGCACTTGTAGACCTAGTCAGAGGTATGAGAAGGGCCACTGGCATCATGCAACTGTTGGGCTGCACTGACTTTCACACAATTATACATTTTCTGTATTAGCCATCTCATTCATCATCTGCTCCTTAATCTGCAGATTTGAACAAAAAAAGTCTTCTTTCTAGCTCAAACGGATAAAACATTACCAAAAATGCAGCTATAAGTATTACAGCATTGTGGAAGGCCCTTTGCAAACCTAGAATGGTGACCTGTTACTTACTGCTAAATGTGGGTGTTAAGTTGGTACTAATGGTGTGCAAGCCACTCTTGCTTCCTTTTGCGCCTCTCTTGCCTCTTTCTGCATTTCTTTTGCTACTTTCTGCACATTTCTTTCTATTTCTGTACTTCTCTTGCCTCTTTCTGCAAATCTCTTCTACTTTCTGTACCTCTCTTCCCTCTTTCTACACATCTGTTGTCTTTTTCTGCATCCCTCTTACGTCACTCTGCACCCTTTTTGCCTCTTCCTGCACCTCTGTTGCTTCTTTCTGCACTTTTCTATCTTCTTTCTGCCCCTCACTTGTCTCTTTCAGCTTCTCTGATGCTTTTTTCGGCAGATCTCTTGCCTCTTCCTGCACCTCTGTTAGTTCTTTCTGTGCTGCTCTTGGTTTTTTCTGTACCTCACTTGCCTCTTTCAGCAATTCTCTTGCCGCTTTCTATACTTTTCTTCCTTCTTTCTGCACCCCTCCTTCCTCTTTCTGTACCACTCTTGCCTCTTTGTGCACCTCTCCTACCTTATTCTACACACCAATTCAGTCTTTTTGCACCTCTGTTGGTTCTTTCTGCACTGCTCTTACTTCTTTTTGCACCTCACTTGCCTCTTTCTACACCCCTGTTCCCTGTTTCTGCACCTTTTCTGCCTGTGTATTCACCTCTCTTGCCTCTTTATGCACCTCTGAGTTAGAGGTAGTTCTAACACACCTCCCCTATTATGTATTAAGACCTTACAAGGGAGGGAGTTCATGCCAATCACAGGGATACCCAAACCCATAGTGTACCCTAGTGTATTCAGGTGTTTTACCTGTATTCTAAGTGTTTTTCAGCATAGCACTCGCTCCGGGCTTGGCTAGCCAGAGTCAGTTACCACCGGACAAGTCAGTAAAAAATTGGGGGCACAGGATGACTTTGAAACAAGGCCTCTTTCTTCTAATCTGTTGGTTCTTTCTGCATATCACTTACTTACTTACTTACTTTGCACTTTTTTCGATCTTTCTGTATTTCTATTGCTTCTTTCTGGGCCTTTCTTCCTCTTTCTTCACTTGTCCTACCTCTGTGGGCATAGTTAGAAATTTGCATTTAAAAAAACCTAATAATTCACTGAAAAAAACCATAGGTTTCAGGGAAGTTATAGTTGGAAATTATCATTTAGAAATTTACTGAAAAAACCATAGGTTTCAGCGACATTATACTCAGTTGGACATTTCACTCATACAAAACCAGAGAACTTCGGCCGTTATAGTTAGTTGAGCTCCCCAGGGGTGCCTACCCTGGGACCCTGCTGTTTGTTATGGTACGGTGGGAGCCACCATAACAAACTGCTTTTTTCAAAGAGAGCAGCATGTTAGCTGCTCTCTCTGACGAAAAGCAATGCCGGCTCCCGAAGGACGTGGGGAGCCGGCTGGGACCGTGGGGGCTTTGGGGCTCCCCCCACGGTCCCCAACGTTATTTTTCAGCCCCGGGAATGGTATCCCGGGGGATTATAAAATGTTTGTGATAAAGGCTATTTTTTTACAGTAGATTTACTGTACGCGTACCATGCTCACACGTACGACGTACTGTGCGAAAACTGTAAGACGTCCTGTGAGCGTACCTCAGCAAGAAAAAGTCAATTAAAAAAATATATTTTACAAATTCCTATCATGTTTATGTGTTTATGTGTTGGTTGGTTCTAATTATACCTTTTGTATTTATTGGTATTTTTATGTAAGTACTTATGCATAGTCTAAACTTATTGAGCAGCAGAGTTTTATAGAGTGCTAAACTTTTGACCTCTGTTGACAGTTAACTTTTGCATGATCTGCTGGGGGTAGGGTGGAAAGTTATGTCAGTTGGAAAGGTTTGAAATGTTGAGCCAATGAAAATGTGTCTTTGGTTTTGAATTATTGTTTGAAGAAATTGTTTTTTTTATTATTTTGTATATATGTGTAAATTGAGAGGGAAAATGTGCCATTTGTTTGGTTCTGCTGCACGCACTGAAGCAGAGAGATTCTGTGTGAGGCTATCTGCTGTGTGAGTGGCATTCTTCTTAATCTTCCAATAAGTTTGTAAGATGAGTTGATTACTTGTAAGGGAGTGTATGTGTTCCGGTCACCTCCTGCCAATTCTCACTAATCGCGCTTTCTGGTGCAGCTACAACCACGCACTCTGATTTAAGACGTGCATGGCAGTTGGAGGCTAATTAAGAGGAGGGCAAGGCAAATGAGGATACATTTTTTTTTGATACATTTTTTTTAAAAAAGGGAGTGTATGTGTTGTATTTTATTTTTAGTAAGAGTAATGTGTTTATTCCTGTAAAGTTTGTAGAACCATATTCTGAGTTTCTCTGCATTTGGATAAGTATTGTGATAAAATCATTTGGTAAGTTAATGTGTTTCGTTAGTCACCTTAGTGCAATAAAGTGCAGTACTAAAAATGTAGAATGTGTGCAGTCACTTTTTTTAGTTGTAGAATATTTAATAGTGTTGCTTTTGTAGAATTAGGCTTGTGTTATAAATCTACAATGTTGTAGTCAGTATACATAGACTGCTGCATACACTATTGGGTAGATTTACAAGCCTCTTGGGCCACTTTCTCTATTGTGTTTCATTTTTGGATGTAATGTTGGCCAAAAAATAATGGTGCAAATTGTTAATGTATTTACAAAGTGTGTCAGGATTGTCTACTGAAATGTAGTGGTCATATATATGGATTGTGTTTAGTCACTAAAATGTTTTAGTGTGGTAAATGTGTTTTGGGGAAATGTATGGTTTACATTTTTTTGTCTAGAATCACACTGAGCGTCAGTGTAAATTAATGATTTTTACTTGCTCCTTCTTCTATATTCTCCGCTGTCTCTCCCACAGTCTACTTCTCTCTGCTTATAGTGTGTCCTCTCTTCTGGTATTTCCCTTCTTTCCTTATTTTCACATGTCTTTCCTCATAGTGCCACTTTTTCTCATACTCCCTCCTATCCTTTTAGTCCCCCTCTGTCCTTATTGTTTCCTTCTGTTTCTTAATAGTTCCCCTTCTTTTTATAGTCTCTCCTCTGACCTCTTATTCCTCTCTTCTCTCATATATATATATCTCTCCTAATATTTTGTAGTAACTATTTATAGACTGCTGTATATATTCTTGCCCAGATTTACAAGCCCCTTGGGCCCCTTTCTTGTTGTATTGTGTTTCATATTTGGAGGTAATGTTGGCAAAAACATAATGGTACAAATTGTTAATGTATTAGCAAAATGTGTTAGGATTGTCTATTGAAATGTAGTGGTCATATATATGGATTGTGTTTAATCACTAAAATATTTTAGAGTGGTAATTGTGTTTTGGGGAAATGTATGGTTTTAAAATGTTTTTGTCTAGAATCACACTGAGCGTCTGTGTAAATTAAAGAATTACACTTGTACATTTTTCCATTATCTCTGCTGTCTCTCTCACAGTCTACCTCTCTCTGTTTATAGTGTCTCTTTTCTTGTGATATTTTCTCTCTTTCTTGATTTTCATTTGTATTTTCTTATAGTGCTGCTTGTTGTCATAGTGCCTTCTGTACTCTTAGGGGGTCATTAGGATGGTGGGTGGACTTAATTCGCCTACCATCCTCATGGTAGTTGGGACTGCCTGCCATAAGTGTGGGAGTCCTGTGGGGGGTATAAGGAAGCGCCCGCCACAGTGGCTGATGCATCCTGCATTTTTAACATTGTGGTGGGTGATGCTCTCAGGTTCACCTGCTACAATGCTATAAATGCATATATGCATTTGCATACACAATGCAGCTGGCACCTCAATCACACCTTCACTCCGGGGGCCCGCAGGGGGCCCTCATAGTAAAGACTGCTTCCTTTTATGTGATGGCATTGCTACTACGGAAAGGCATCTGTAGAGGCTCATTATAATATGTATGGCGGTGTGTATTAGACACCACCACCATATTAAATTCTTTCTGCCCTGGGTGCTAGGCAACTGGTGCAGAGTGGTTTCACCTGCTGTGGATCCCCTAGCCATGGTAATATGGTGGGGGGTCATTCTAGTTGGGTTGTTGGGTGGATTTCTTCTGCAAGGCTAGTGGTGGGTACCGCCAGCCTGGTGGGGGCAATTTGTCTGCCATCTTAATGGGCCTCCTTGTTTCGTCTGTCTTCTATTAGTCCTACTTATTTTTATACTCCCTTGTGTAACCTCTTTTTATACTGCCCCCTTGTCTCCTTTTTCTCAGTTTTTCGCCTTATACTTTCCCTTCTCTACTCATAATGACATCTTTGTCTTCATACTGCTCGGTATTTCTTCATATTTTCCAGTGTTTTCATACTCTATTTATCCTCTTATAATGTAGTGCCTGCTTATATCCTCTATTTTTTTTATATTTCCTATTGTGTCATAGTCCTCTTTCTCTTGTTGAAAGTCCTTCTATTGTCATACTCTTATGTTTGTTGCCGTAATATCTACTCTCTTCTTATAAGTAATATAATAGCCTATTTGATATATTTATTTTTCAACAGTGATATTTATTTTTTATAATAGATTCTTTTGTTCATCACTGAAAAAAAATCATCATGCCTTCTAAAATTGAAAAGAAGAAAAGACAAAATAAAGCAGTTTACTTAAAGAGATGTACAACATTTACCTGCAGAACAATGTGTTAACAGAAAGAAAAAAAGTCCTGGTAAGAAAACTAAGGGGCAGATTTTTGTTGGGAATGCGCCACGTTTGCGTCACGCAACAGCGGTGTAAACGTGGTGCATCCCTATGACCCATTTACAATGTGACGCATCTAGGCAGATGCGTCACATTGTAAAGGCCTGCGCCACTTGTGGGCGTTCCGGTGCAGGGTGGGCGTTCCGGGGCAGGTGCGCCTCGCAAAAGTGGCTGAGTGAAATCTATAAGATTTCACTCAGTCAATTTCAGGCCAAGGCTGCGTCAAAACACTGCGCCTGCTTGAAGCAGGCGTAGGTCTTTAGGCAGCATTGTAAAGATGGGGCACCCCCGAGCCTTGCGGGAGCAGCAATGCGCCACCTTTACGGCACAGATGCGTCACGCATCAGTGCCGTTTTTGCCCCATGGTGAGCCGCATTATAAATGCGGCGCTCTATGGGTGGCGGAGCAGCGGCGCCTGCCCCTGCGACTTTTCTGCGAAGATTGTCAACCAGTAACAGTAGTGTGCGCAAAGTAAAAAATACTGAGACTGTTTCTGCAACTAAGAGAAAAGACAAGAACCATGAAAAAACTTGTAAAAAAATGGATATAGTAAAAGAAGGCAAAATCAATTTCGGGAAATAAGGAAGAAGATGTTTTATAATAGAATTTTGTTTAATTTGACTAAGTTAATAAAGAATTGTAAGAAGAAAACCGCATTTTATAAGAAGTTAAAATGTATTGAAAATGTAGTTGAGAAAGCTTTTGAATAAAAAAAACCTTTTTGTTTTAGTTATCAATAGAATTAGATCACTAGATTAGCCAATCCATTTAATGAAGAGCAAGAGTAAGTGGAGAAGAGTAAATAATAGAAGTAATTTTTCTGAAGTTTTTTTGGGTGAATGGAAACATAGTTCAAGTTCGGAGCCTATTTTTAATGAGGAGAGTTATTTTCAGAGTAATGAGTTATTGCATGCAGTTGACACTACAGGTCGTGCTTATAAGGTTAAAAATGGTTGTCCTGTTGAGAAAGAGAAAATTGTTCCTAGAAATGTAGAAGAGGTGTTAGCTGATGAAGTATTAAGGAGAAGGCCTAAAGCTCCAGTGTTCACTTGGAATTGCAGTAGTATTTGTAGTGTTCGGCAGGAATCTATTGATTTTTTACGCAATTTCTTACGTAACTATTCTATGAAAAGTGTTAAATAAAAGATTAAGATGTTACAAGGATTATACCCTTGCAGAGTGAGAGAAAATACTGGTTTGCAAGGACATTCTTTGGCTTGTCTTTCTAAAAAAATATGTAGAAGTATGTAGAAGTGTTTTTTCACCATTTCAGGATGTTGGCAGTACATCATACTCAAATTAGGAAATTAGTCAGAACCCTGTATTATGCAAAAAGTCCAGCTCTAATGTTAAAGAAGTTAAACAGTGCTCTTTTGCATGGATCTGTGTCAGACGTAAAGAACGCTTGTGATGAAATTCAGGTTAGTTACTTTGGTGTAGAAGAAGATAATGCAGAAATTGACAAGTTAGTAGAAGGAAATGTAGAAGAGAATGTACAACATTGCAGTACCGAAAAATTTGAGCAAGAAATTACAAAGTTCAAGGATGGAATTTGTAACTTATTTGTTGGTAGAGAATACTTTTGATTTGGGTTGTGATCAGTGTATTTGTAAATATTATAACAGATTAGACGAAAATAAAATGCCTGCTAGAGCTGTGCATAATAATTTTGAGTTGATAAAAATTCCTTCTGAACTGGTGGATTTAAATACTTATGAGTCTATTCTTATTTAATGTGTGTATCCTTTTCAGGCTATTGTTCGTATGGAGCCTAAGAAAGGGAAATTGCCTCCTTCAGATTTACGGAGAGGATTAAAGGGAAGAAATGTGTATTTGCCACTAGAGTTAAAGAAAAATATTGAAACAGTTGGTGTAGAAAATATAGAAGATGAACCTTTAATAATTCTTGATAATGGCGTACCTACAAAGAGTAAGAAAATCTGGCAGGAATTAGCGGATGTTAGAAAAGTAAAAAAGGCAAGTTGTATCTGATGCAATATAATCAATATTATAAAGACGTGTTTATGAGTGAAGAAGAAATAACTGTAGAAAAAGATAGTGACTTGCCATCTGGACAAATTGAAAAAAGTGGATGTGCCCTGAACTGAAGCAGGGAGGAGTCCAGGATGAAGCCCAGGTTTCGTGCGTGGTCTGTTGGTTTGGGAGTGGTGCCCAGGGCCGGGGGCCACCAGGAGTCGTCCCAGTTGGAGGGTGATGATCCCAGGATGAGGACTTCCTTCTTGTCTGAGTTCAGTTTAAGGTGGCTGTTTCTCATCCAGTCGGCGACGTCTTTCATCCCTTCGTGTAGGTTGGCTCTGGCGGTGATGGGGTCGTTGGTGAGGGAGAGGATGAGCTGGGTGTCGTCGGCGTAGGAGATGATGTTGAGGTTGTGCTGGTGTGCGATGGCTGCGAGGGGGCTCATGTAGACGTTGAAGAGGGTAGGGCTGAGTGAAGATCCTTGTGGTACGCCGCAGATGACTTCGGTGGCCTCGGATCTGAACGGAGGGAGGCGGACTCTCTGGGTTCTTCCGGTGAGGAACGAGATGATCCACTCCAGCGCTTTCTCTCGGATTCCGATGTTGCTGAGGCGCTTCACTAGGGTGCGGTGGCAGACAGTGTCTAATGCTGCTGAGAGGTCCAGGAGGATGAGGGCCGCTGTTTCCCCGTTGTCGATCAGGGTTCTGATGTCGTCGGTGGCTGCGATTAGGGCGGTCTCGGTGCTGTGGTTGGCCCGAAACCCAGACTGCGAGGGGTCGAGGGATCCGTTCGTCTCGAGGAAGGCGGCAAGCTGTTTGTTGACTGTCTTCTTGATGACTTTGGCCGGAAATGGAAGGAGCGAGATGGGACGGTAGTACTTGAGGTCGGTGGGGTCCGCCGTTGGTTTCTTCAGGAGGGCGGTCAGCTCGGCGTGCTTCCATCTCTCTGGGATGGTGGCGGTGTGGAAGGAGGAGTTGATGGTGTCTCGGAAATGGGGTGCGATGGTGGCGTCGGTTTTGTTGAAGACGTGGTGTGGGCATGGGTCGGTTGGTGATCCGGAGTGGATGGAGTTCATCATGAGGGTGGTGTCTTCAGTGCTGATCGGGGTCCAGTTGCAGAGGGTGGTGGTGGTGGGTGCTGGTTCGGTGGTAGGGTGCGTGGTCTGTGCATCGAAGCTGTTGTGTATGTCGGTGATCTTGCGGTGGAAGAATGAGGCGAGTGAGTTGCAGAGGTCTTGTGAGGGAGTGATGTTGTTGTTTCCGGCGCTGGGGTTGGAGAACTCTTTGACGATGCAGAAGAGTTCCTTGCTGTCGTGGGTGTTGTTGTCCAGTCGTTCTTTGAGTGCCGCCTTCTTGGTGGCGCGAATCAGCTGATGGTGTTTGCGGATGGCGTGCTTGAGGGCGGTCCTGTTGTCTGTGGTGTGGTCGAACCTTCAGGCTTTCTCGAGGGTGCAGCAGTTCTTCTTGGATTCCTTGAGTTTGTCAGTGAACCAGGGGGTTTTCTTGCTGCCAGGTCTGCTGGGAGGGTTCTTTAGTGGTGCGAGGTCATCGGCGCAGGCGGTCAGCTACTTGGTGAGGTTGCTGGCTGCTTCGTTTGGGTCCGTTGCGCTGGTCGGAGTGTTCTTGCTGAGGGAGGTGGTGAGCTGCTCGGAGGTGATCTTGCTCCAGCTTCGGCGGGGGACCTGTTGCGGATGGTGGTGGGTCGTAGTTCTTCTGAAGCTGAAGTGGACGCAGCTGTGGTCGGTCCAGTGGAGTCCGGTGGCGTGGCTGAAGGAGATGTGCTTGCTGGATGAGAAGACGGGGTCAAGCGTGTGGCCGGCGTAGTGGGTGGGGGTGTTCACCAGTTGCTTGAGTCCGAGGTTGGCGAGGTTGTCCAGCAGGGCGGTGGTGTTTCTGTCGTTGTTGTTCTCCAGGTGAAATTTGAGGTCCCCCAGGAGGATGTAGTCGGTGGAGGGAAGGGCGTGCGGGCTGATGAAGTCAGCGATGTCTTCGCTGAATTGTGTGCGTGGTCCCGGGGGTCTGTAGATGAGGGTGCCACGGAGGGTGGTCTTGGGGTCAGTGTGTATCTGGAAGTGCA
Organism: Lissotriton vulgaris; assembly: GCF_964263255.1. Classification (NCBI taxonomy): domain Eukaryota; kingdom Metazoa; phylum Chordata; class Amphibia; order Caudata; family Salamandridae; genus Lissotriton; species Lissotriton vulgaris. Next base: position 1,731,771,591 of record NC_141689.1, on the reverse strand, counting down.
GGTGTTCGGCGGCGGTGAAGGTTTCGTCGGGGTTAGTCGAGATGCGGATGGTGTTCTTGTGTATTATGGCGATGCCTCCTCCCGTCTGGTTGACGCGGTCCTTCCGGGTGATCTGGTATCCGTCCGGGATGGCTATGGCGATGTCGGGTGCCGAAGAGGCGTTCATCCAGGTTTCGGTGAGGAAGGAGACGTCCGGTGCTGTCGTGTCGAGCAGGTCGCAGAGTTCCACGGCGTGTCTGTGGACGGAGCGGGTGTTGAGCAGGATGCACGTCAGGTGGTTGCTGCTGGTGCTCAGCTTGGTGGGTGCGGTGCAGGTCCGGTAGCAGGAGAAACGGCAGGCTTGGCAGGCGAAGGGTCCGTGAGTGCGTTTCGGGGTGGCTCGGTAGCAGGCAGTGTTCTGGCCGGCATTGAGTGCGTTGAGGGTGGCGGCGTCGTAGGTTCGTCGTGTGGTTTTGCATCGGCGGTTGGGACCAGGGGTCCTAGCACTGGGCGCGGTCCAGGCACGGACGGGCGCAGACGGGCTTACCTTTGGCGCGCCTTTTAGCGCACAATTGGCGCTCCCGCTGCGCGTACGCATGTACTCTGCCATAAGTGGAGAGTGGGGAGGGGCGGGGCGAGGGAGGAGCAGCTGGGAGGTGGGAGCGGGGTGGCGGGAGGGGGGGCAGCGGTGCAGAGATGCTGGAGGGAGAGTGGGTGGGGGAGCAGCGGCAGGGAGCGGGGTGGGGCAGGGGACGAGCAGAGACACGGGGCACAATAGCGACTAAAGGGTTACAGTCCTAACAGCCAAGGCACAGGTACAGAACAACTTCACAATGAAAGCAAAAACTTCACAAAAATGCAAAACTTACAGGGCACAAGGACGGCGGAACGAGTAAGCAAGAGCGGCGATACAGGTACTGAGCACGAGCAGGCACAGAGGGCAGGCATGGCCCAGAGGCAGGGGCCGAGCTCAGGACAGCAGGAGGAGGCCGGGCACAGTCGGGGCGGACCACGCGGCGGGAGGAGGGAGCGACCGGGTCTGACCAGGCGTTATACTCTACGCAGGGCCTCCCTGAGTGTACAGAGGAACCATTCGCTCTCCCCACTATACCGGTGGACATGGAAGTGATAGAGTTCACGGTGCCTGAAGTTTGCAATGCCATCTCAAAACTTCCTTTAGGGAAAGCCCCAGGGTTGGACAAATTACTAGGGGACCTTTTCAAACATGAGCCCAAAATCTGGGGCCCTTATCTCCAGATATTGTTCAACGCTGTCATGAAAGGCATGTCAGTCCCATGTACTTGGTTGACCGCAGAGATAGTGCCCATATTTAAGAAGGGCTCTCCTCTACTCCCCACCAACTACCAACCGATAAGTCTTATTGACGTCCCTCAAAAGATCTTTGCAAGTCTCATCTTGGACCGGTTGCAGGACTGGATCTATGAGTCTGCAATCCTTAGTCCCTACCAGGCAGTGTTCAAAAAGAACACCTCCACCGTTGACCAAATTTTCTGTCTACAATTATTGTATTGGAAAACGGTGAGAATTGGGGGTGGCAGCCTCTATATGGTGTTCGTTGACCTCTGTTCAGCTTTCAATCTTGTACCTCGGGGGAAACTCTGGGCTGTTCTTACTGACCTTGGCGTTCCTACATATCTCCTGATCATATTGATTAGGTTGCACAAGGCTAATTTTGGCCAAGTCGGATGTGGAAAAAATGTCAAGCTTTCATCCAGATTTCCAGTAGGTAGGGGGGTAAGGCAGAGTTGCGTACTTGCGCCGACCCTGTTTTGCCTCTACGTTAACGGGGTAATTGGCCACCTTAACGGAATCAAGAACAGCGATGCCCCAAAGTTGGCAGGCAAAACGGTTCCAGCGATCATGTTAGCTGACGATACCCTCTTGCTCTCCAAATCTCCAATGGGTGTTCAGCAAATTTTGGACAGCTTTCAGGAGTTCTGCATAGGTTTGGAGATCAATACTTCAAAAACAAAATTCATGATCTTTAATCCACCAAGAACCTCTCGTCCAAACCCAAGTTTAGGGGAAAATATGCTAGAGAGGGTAAACACTTTTGACTACTTGGGGGTGACTTTAAATGAAAACTTGACATGGGGACCCCAGCAGATAAAGTCACAACTCAAATTGGCGCAACACTCCGGCGGAATTCTTAGGCTCTCCAACAAATCCACTATTAAACCTGTGAAACAACCATTGGAGGTTTACAAAACACTAGCCAGGGGAGCTATCATGTATGGGGGGGGGGGGGAACTCTGCAGATTCTGTAATATGTCTGAAATCACTAAAACTGAAAATAAATTTCTAAGAGGATTGTTGGCCTTACCATCTAGCGCCCCACTGCTTCCTCTTAGGTTGGATTTTGGAATTAGACCTATTGATGAAGAGCTAGCCATAAAACCCCTGACATTCTGGCGTAGGCTCTGGGTTACCCCGGAGCTTACACATTACAGAGAGGAACTCAAGGAAATGTTGACTGCTACAGGCTCAGGCAACTTTCCCTGGCTCGCCTATATAAGAAAGGAATTCACCAGGCTAGAGATTCCTGAATTGTGGTCAGACCCAGAGAATGGTTGCAGATGACTGTCTCGCACTCAATTAACACATATATTCCGTGCAGACAGACAGAATGCTGCATTATCCAACTCCCACCTAGGTTCAATCACTGTTTCCTTTTTGCAAAATAAAGATGTCTACTTATTTGAGCAGTTCCTCGATGACATATATCCTGTGTTAGCAAAAAAATTATATCTTCAGTGGAGACATGGTGTACTTCCACTGCGAGCCTTTACTAGCAGGTGGTCAACCTCTACTCCCAAAAATTGTCCGGCTTGTGGATGTGATACTGAAAGCGAGATACACTTGTTGTTTTTTTGCCCAGGGTATTGCTAGGCCAGGAACTATTGGATTGTTCCCCTATGTAAAAACTTAGCTCTCAAACATTGCTCGCATGCATTTAGAATATTTAAAACCGACACAACTGGCCCGACCGTATGCGCTGTTTCAAAATTTCTATCTGCCATGTGACATAAGCGCAGGCTCCTAATTGCCCGAACTTAAGCACGGTTTGCCTATGGGCTCATACTGTCTTTTTATTCTGTTTTAAATCATTTATGAAATGTATTTATTTTCTTAACCATTGTATGCTTTTTCTTGTGTCGAGCCTATATGAACTGTTTTTATCTTGAGGATCAATCTGCTGCTATTTGTGCTATTTTCTATTGTTATCTATTGCACTGTTTTTATGTACTACTGCTGTTTTCTTTTATGGCATCTGCCGAAATAAAGATTTTTTGTATCGAATACAAGACACCTGGAGAATTGTGCTCTTTGGATCCAGTTATATCAAAAGGAAGAGTGAACTGTTTTATGTCATTTTGCGACATACTATCACAAGAAAGTCTCCAAAAAATACCTACAACTTAAGAAGAAATGAAGAGTCAAAATACATAAATGACTACAACCCAATCCTTTTGTCAATGTGGAATGATAAGATGGATATTCAATATGTTGCAGACAATTCCATTGCTGTTGCTCGATATGTACCATTGTACATAACGAAATCAGAAAAGACAGAATTGAAGGAAATGTGGGAAGAGATTTCCCACGAGAAGAGTCTAAGTAAGAAATTATATACTTACAGTTTGAAGATGTTATCTCATTGACAAATTGGAGCATATGAATCTGCAAGTCTATACTCCAAATCTAGAATAATCATTTGGGTGAGTCTAGGTCTTGCTGCAACATGAAACCGAGTACTTAAATCTGTACAAGAAATTGAATATTTAGCTGAAAAGGAGCCAGAAAGTACAGATATTATGAAAACAAATATGTTGGATACATATTATCTAAACAGAGGTCACCATCTGGAGAACATTTGTCTCTATGAAGTGCTGCAAAATTATTTTTTTAAACGGAATATTACAGAAAACATCAATAATGGTATAAATGCCTTGACTGGTTCTGAAGGATGTTTGGTAAAAAAAAGAAAAGGACATTTGATTAATCACCATAAACTGAGTTGCGAAACTCCTGACAAAAGGGAATTTTACTACTTAGCTCTTTTGCAACTTTTCAAGCCATGGTGTTCAGAATTGGAATTACTTGGAGATTTTGACAGCTATGAAGATTCTTTCAATGCAACTAAAGATAGTATAGAATGTCTGGATCCATTAGGAGAACCAATTATTCAAAATGAAGCAGCAACTGCTATGAAAGAGGTGGAAACAGCAATGTATCAAGCTCAAGAAGATGTAAGGAATTTAGGAAATTTGGAAGAAAAACTTAAAGTTGAGCAGTAACAAATATATGAGCAAGTGAGAGAACAGATTAACCATGGATTACTTCATGAAAAGAAAGAGTGCTCTTGCTCATTATTTCAACCTATCCGACTGTATATGAGTGGACAAGCTGGAATAGGAAAAAGGTTTTTAATTAAAGTAATTTCAACCTATTTACACAAAACAACTGACTCGTATTTGTCTTGTGTTGTCACTGCTCCATCTGGGTTGGCGGCACACAATATTAAAGGAGTTACTTTACATCGTTTATTAATGCTACCAGTAGAGCATGAAAACTAATTAGAATACTACAAGTTATCTGGAGAAGCTTGTTTTGAAGTTGCAAGAGTGCTGAAGAAAATGAAAGTTCTCATTATTGATGAGGTAAGCATGGTATCACATTTAATGCTTGCCTTTGTACATTTAAGAATGCAGCAAATTCTTAAAACAGACTATGATGTATTATTTGGAGGAAAACACGTCATAGTTTTTGGAGATCTACTACAACTTACTCCTGTAAAAGGACAACCAGTGTTTAAAACACTGGCACATGAAGATACCAGAAAGTCTTTAGGGAGCATTGGAAATGTTAATATTTGGTCATATTTTGAGTATAAGGAATCTATTACAAATATGCGTCAGGCAAAGGATGCATAATATGGAAAAATTCTTCAAGATGTAAGAAATGGAAAAGTGACAGAACATGGCAAACAAGCTTTACTGAGACGATTACTTCCCAATTTGTTTCCCAATGAAAATATTGTTCCAGAAAAAATATATATGAAAATTTCAAAAAAACAAGTCTGTAATCTGCTTAATGCCAACACTGCGTGAATGTTCTTTATTCAATGAAGAAATGTTAAAGTTGGAAAATGAAGAAATTATAAAATTGGAAGCTATTGATAAAATAGAGCATGAAGGAATCACTATCATTTCGACTGAAAAGTTGAAAAGGAAATTGGATTCTTTGGAGAAGTCGATAAGTAAAACTCTTGGTTTAGAAAAGAATTTATATGCATGTGTAAACTGTAGGGTAATTTTACAACATATTTGAATGTGGAAAAAGGTTTAGTAAAGGGATCAATGGGTTAAATTGTTTATTTTGTTAATTATGTAAATAGAGATGGAATTGAATTTTTGAAAGATCAAATTTAATGAAATTGCTGAAATACAACAATTTAGTCGTTGTTCATCTCGGTTCTTGCTTGTAAAAGAGTTGTATGTACGCAGAAAACAGTTTCCTATTTGTTTGGCATTTGCGTTGACCCTTCATAAATCTCAAGGTTTAAGTGTAGATAGTGCTTTAGTGAATATTGGAAGTACCGTGTTTAAAGAGGGAATGGCATATGTTGCTTTGTCCCGAGTCAGATCTTTATCTAGATTGTACTTGAATGATTTTGATAAGACAAAGGTTAGTGCAGATACAAATTGTAGGAAAGAGTATAATAGGTTAGGAAGAGAATATGCTCCCTACTTAGATTAATATCCAGTATTTGAAAAGCGTGTGGCAGGTAGAAAAAGAAGATTCGAGAATATATGTGGTGAAACTGTACAGAAAGAAAAAAAACAAGATGAAGCTGCGCCTGCAAGCAAAAAGAAAAAGGACAGTGTTGAAGAGAATGTTGGTTATCGGTTTGAAAATAGTTGTGGTGTCAACTGCTATGCTAATGTAGTAGTTAATGTTGTTTTATTTCTTGAAAGTTTGCAACAGCACATTTTTTAAAATCGGGACGAAAGATTCTGCTAATTTTTGTACCCTGTTTATAAGAAATGCAGTAGTGATAAAAGTAAGATACAAGGTGTTTCTGATATTCGAAATGTTTTGGACATGTGTTCTGGTTCAACTCAATTTAAGCAGAATATTCAACAAGATTGTCAGGAATTTTAAATGTTTATGCTTAGTGTACTGGAAGATGAAAGTATAGATATTGAAAATCTTTTTGGACTTTCTTATAAATGGCAACATGACTGTCAATATTGTTTGTTTACATGTAACACTATTATAGACAGTGAAAGATTCATATATTTGTCTTTACCAACCTGTGAATCAGTGTCCTTTAACAATCTAGTTAGAGGAGCAAGTCAAAACATGGAGTGTAGCCAATGTAAATCAGAAATGTCATCAACATTATTTATACAAAGATACAGACAATATGTTATTTTAATGCTGCAATGTTGTAGAGCTGATGGAGGAAAATTGGAAACTTTATTTAAAAATGTTGTAGCTGGTCAAGTTTCAATATCAGGATGAACTTTTTTAGCTGTTTCAATTATTTTTCATGATGTACCTTCTACAACATCTGGACCTTACACTGTTTAGTTAAAATGTCTGAAAGGTTGGGTACATTGTTATGATAGTCAATTAGTTTTTAAGCAATGTTTGCCTAAAGAGTTACCAAATTCTTACCTAATATTTTTAAAGCCAAAATTTTAAGATCAAAATTTGGCCTTTCAGGATTACTGCTGTTAAGGTAGATTAGTCTAGTGTTGTAGAGTATTTTGTAAGTGAGGGTGAGGAGCTTGAAGGTAATCCTCTTGTTGATGTTGAGGCAGTGTAGGTGTGTCATGTCATAGGTGATGTGGCTGAAGCAGGGGACTTTGAAGATCAATCAGGTGGAGGTACTTTGGATTAGTTGTAGTCGTTATGGTTGTTTGGCTAGAATTCTTGTGTAGAGTGTGTTGCCACAGAGTAGTCTATTTCTTCTTGTTTTCTTTAGGATGTACTTGTAAATGATGTGCAGAATGTGAAGGGTGTTATAGCAGTATGAGAAAACGCTGTAGACTTGTTTACACATGTACAGGGAGGAGTTGAGGATGAATCATAGGTTGTGTACATGGTCAGTAGGTGTTGGTACTGTTCACAGTGTAGTTGACCAGCAGGAGTCATCTGAAGCAGAGGGGGTGGGTCTGAGGATGAGTATCTTCATGCTGTCTGAGTTCAGATTTAGAGAGCTGCTCTTTATCCACTTGGTGATGTCCTTAATTGCATTGTGGAGGTTGTTTTTCATGGTATGTGGCTCCTTGGTGAGGAAGAGGATGAGCTGGGTGTCGTCGACGTAAGAGATGATATTGTGGTAGAGATGGCGGGCTACTTGTGTGAAGGTTGCCATGAATATGTTGAATAGCGTTGGGCTGAGGGATCAACACTGGGGGACGGTGCAAATGATATCAGTGGTTTTGGATCAGAAGGCTGGAAGGCAGATGTTCAGAATTAGTATTGAATAACTTTCAAACTAAGAATTTCACACATACTATTTGCTCATGGGGAAAAGTATGTGAAACTTTTAATAACTTTTTGTTCCAAATTTTGTGAGCATATATTTGTAAGTAACATTATTTATAATGGAATAACATTAATGATGGTGTTTTGTTATTTCAGGATTGTTTGACTTACCTAATAGTTACGTAAGAAATTGGTCTTAGAAAATAACATTTAAGATGTTTTATTTCTATTTTTTAGATTCTTATTGAGATTGCTGTTTGGTTTTTTTAAGATAATCTTCTTGATTGTCTTTTTTTTGCCTGCTGTTATGTGATGAGTACTATTGAACTCACTGTTTTTAGTGAAATTCAATATATTCTGAGAACAGCAAAAAAGGCAAATGAAATGCTTTAGAAATGATTTTGTGTTGTAAAAGATAAATTGTAACTCTTTTGTTTTATCTTCTACAGATGCTAAATTTGTAGTAATTATTATTTTTTTAAATGTATTATTTTGAAGGTAAGTATAACTAAATATCAAAAATGATCGATGGGATGTACTTCTACAGAGGTGAAGTAACAGAACGTCCATGGTGTACAAAAGTTTTTAAAGACGGCTTGTATCTTTGAAACACATTTGAAGAAATTAAAAAAATGAAGTGTTTATGTTTTTCTGCAAGGAACAACAACATAATAAGATATACTATGGAAGAGGAGCAGAAGAATATGGAAAAGAGTTTTGAAATTACTAACACTCTGGTAGAAGAGTTAAATATACCTTTCATGGAGAGTGAGAATAAAGAAGAAAATATTGGTGCAGGAGGTATTACCTGCGATTTTTTAGATGAAACTTTGGACGAGGACATTTGAGATGTCATCAGTGGTGTCATGAGTGATGTCACTGACCATGTCATGAGTGATGTAGTGTGTGAGTCATCAGCAGTGCATTGCGGGTGCGTGAGTTATAGTTAGCTGAACTAACTATAACAGGGGAATTTCAATGGTTTTGTATGAGTAAAATCTCCAACTAACTATAACATGTGTGAAACCTATGGTTTTTCCAGTGAATTTGCAAGGTTTTTTAAAATGCTAATTCCTAACTATAACATGTGTGAAACCTATGGTTTTTTCAGTGAATTTCTAAGGTTTTTTAAATGCTAATTCCTAACGATAACGTGGCTGAAACCTATGTTTTTTTCGGTGAATATATTTATATATATATATATATATATATATATATATATATATATATATATATATATATATATATATATATATACAACATAACCTTTACAGAAACATACAGTCACTGCATGATGTCATCAGTGATGTCATTTGAGATGTCATCAGTGATGTCATCAGTGATGTCACTGTCCATGTCTTGAATGATGTAATATGTGACATTATCAGCAGTGCATTACGGAGCGTGAGTTATAGTTATCTCAAATAACTATAATGGCCAAATTTCTTTGATTTTGCACAAGGGAAATGTCCAACTAACTATAAAGTCCCTGAACCCTAAAGTTTTTTCAGTGAATTTCTATGGTTTTTTAAATGCTAATTTCTAACTATAACATCGCTGAAACCTATGTTTTTTCAATGAATGTTTATATATAGGGCTGCAAGTGTATTTTAAGGGTTTAGGGTGAGTATGGGTTTTTGGGTGGCAAGCGTATTTTTAGGGTTTAGGGTAGGAATGTTTTTTGGGTGGCAAGGGTAATTTTAGTATTTAGGGTAGGTATGGCTTTTTGGGTGGAAAGAGATTTTTTAGGGTTTGCAGTGGGTGTGGGTTTTTGGGTGGGTCCTTAACAAAGTTGTCAAAATACTTGCCAAACTGCTTGGATCTCGACTTGTGCATATCATACCGAGACTAGTTCACCCAGATCAATCCGGCTTCATGCTGGGGCACAATATGGCACTCAGTTTATGCAGGCTACAAGGAGTTTTGGGGAAAGTTGACACACTCCAGTAAGACGAGGCGGTCGGGTCACTAGATGCCCATATGGCATTCAACACAGTTGAATGGTCATAATTATTTACAGTGCTGAAGAAGATGGGCTATGGACCTACATTCCTGGCTTGGCTGCGGCCGGACATCCAGGTCATCCCCCTCCAAAGATGAACGAGACAGGGCTGTCAATTATCCCCACTTATTTTTGCCTTCCTACTGGAGCCCCTGGCTACCTGGATTTGGACAGACCCATTGAATCAGGGATTGTGCTGGGCAATGGACTGGGAGGATAGAATATCCTCATATGCTGATGATATCCTCCTCTACATAGGAGCCCCCTGACCCTCAATAAGTAGAGTGCTGAATATATTCACAAATTTGGGGAAATATTCCAGTAACACTGTAAATTGGTCTAAATCCATGATTTATGTACTACACGTCACCCCCCAACCCTACCTAGGGAATGTGAGGCGACGGTAAGTACTGAGGACTTCCACTACCATGACATATTTATTACCACAGTCCCACATCTACAAAATCTAGGCACCATTTATGCGACTGAAGGGAGATGCACGACACTGAAGATCACTTTCACTATCACTACTAGGGACAGCCACCCTATTTAAAATGATGGTGCTCTCCCAGTTTCAATACATATTACAAAACACACTATCCATGACCCCCAGATCTTACTTTGGAGTAATCAAGAGTGAACAAAGATTACTATTGTGGGATGGGAAACCCCGGTGCATAGCCATGAAGAAATTGGTGTGGAAATGGTATGATGGAGGAATTGCGCTGCCAGACGTACAGAAATATTAATGTGAAGAGTAACTAATGGTTTTTTATCTGTGGGTACACAGACCACCGGATGAACCAGCACATCAAATGGACAGATATGTTCTACAGCCGGGAGGATATACAAAGGCGCTATATACTAACCCCAGATGCCTCCATCTCACGGGTCCAACACAACAGACAATACAGCTCTAGCACATGTGAAATTGAAGGATGGGGTGGCACAACAAAGTCAAGCAATCCAACGCCGCTGTAGGATACAGAGAAGCTAGGTACTTTGATAGCTGGGACCTTATAGGGATCTCCTATGTAGGTGACTTGTGGTCGGAGGGGATATAATTCCCTTCACCTCATTACAACAAGACTATAATCTAGCAGATACCGAAACCTTTCAATATTTACAGATCAGATAGGCTCTCCTGACTGTCATCCCAAAAGGTGAGGAACTCCCAAAGACTTCCCCACTAAAAGACAAACTCATGACAGACTACACGGAAGGGAGGGCAATCCCCTGACCTACCAAAGGTAGATTATTAACGTTCCGGGCCCTCTCCTGGGTTATCAAGGGCAATGGCAGAGAAACTGTAAGATGAAGACTGGCTGGAGGCACTGTTTTCCCTTAAAGAGGTGGCCAGATTCAGGTTGCTGGAACTCAGGCTATTACACAAATCCTATCTTTCCTGTGCAACCATAACTGAGATGGGCAGAGGACAGAACTCTAATTGTCATAGACAGTGTGTCAAAGCAGGTTGTCCCTTGGGGGGATCTAGAGGTTGTACGAAACTAAGAGGGAGTGTGTTAACAGAGGTAGGTGGTGGGGAAGGATAAAGAAAAGTAGACAAATCACATTTGGGAGATCAAATGTATATCAAAGGTCTAATGGTCTCTGAAAGTTCTGATGTAATTACTGCTACATGCCTTGTTAGATTATCAATAAAAAGGAGCTTACAAATAAATACTCTTAAGTATGGATGTTTCATGAAACACACCTTCTCTGCAAAATTTGTTTGAATAAGTATTTCAAGGTCGTCATGGCAAGACTCTCTGTAGAAAAGTGTTGCCTCAATCATGGGGCACCGTGAAAGTCTGACTCCCAAGACCAGAGGCCACTTTACCCATGGTTCTAAACGTCTCTATGCACAGGCCACTGGCTTAAAGTATATCAAACCCATAGCATCACCAAGGACAATGCATATGTGTGCAATGTGTAAGTAAAAGATATTAAAACAATCAAATCAGCAACAGCATTCTTCTCATATAACTAAAGAAGGTGCAAGATATACACAAAATTGTGGATACATCTCCAAAAACATAACACAAAAAGGTATTACAAGTAACCAGCCTCCAGCTGTGGATAAACAAGTACCTAATATGCACAAACCAAACACATATCCAACATACATTATAGAGAGACGTGTAAACAAAATTATGTAAACATTGCTCAAGACAAGCTGAAACCTTACCATGTGAAATAACACCACAATAAATGTCTGGCTCAATTTCAAATCATCCCACATATCCTTCCATGCAACATTTCCCCTTGTCCTGTGTGACTCCTACACTGGTTCTAAGCTTTAAATATATAAACCTATTTAAAACGTGCCCAACTGACACTGCTGGAGTAACCTCCTCACAATGGGACATCTATTGGGCAGTACAGGCACCTCATGAGGTTATTTGGGATGGGGATGTTCGGTTTTGGGAAGGGGTGACCTTGGGCTGTGAAGTGGGAGTTTTTGAAGAGGAAAGGCTTGACTTATGTTTAGGAGGGGGGCTTTGGTTTTGGGAAGTCGAGGAAGGTTTGTCAGGGGTGCCTTGGGAAGTGCAAGGGGTGGGAAGGTCGTTAAGATGGGTGGATTTGGAGGTAGAAGGGTGGAAGGGGTAGGCTTGGGTGTGGAAGTGGTGGTTGGAGGTTTGGGAGGTATGATGGCAAGGAAAAAAGAGGGATCATCCATAGCGTACTTAGTTGTGGGAATGGTAAGGAGTTGGATCTTGGAGGTAGATGAATGACTGTGTGTGATGTGCTTGGGGGTGTTATGGGTACATTTCCATGTGTGTCAGGTATATGTGCTGCAAGTAGAGGTGTGTCTGGTTTTTGTGGTGTCTGTTGATGCTTGATTATATGCACCAGTATTTCCTAGGTATGTAGAGTATGACTGGTGTATCTGTGGATGCTGTGGCAGTACAAGTGCTGGATGTGGGTGTTCTGGATGCTGATGTGGTAGTGACAGTGGGTGTGGTTGGGTGTGGTGTTTATATGGAAGTCATGGTATTAGGGGTGGGGTGGTTTTTCCTGTGCTGGCTGTGGATGTGCTGATGGGGATGTGATGGGTGCTTGCATATGTGCGGTCAACTGTGCTCTGTGAGGATGTGATGGAGAATGGTGTGAGTATGTTGCTTTGGTGTTGTTAGTAGTGGTTGTGAAGGTGGTGATAGTGCATGTGGTTGGGGTGGTGGGTACGGTGTCTATTTTTATGGAGTGTGCCTGCTTTTTCGTGAGGTTTTTGCTTATGTGTGGATGTGCTGCTTGATCCTGTATGAGTGTGTCTGTGCAAATGTTTATCTGTGCTTTGTATAGGTTTATAAATAGGTATTGGTATGGGGAAGGGGTCGGTAGGGGAGGGACACAATAGTGGGTGGGATAGGAGGCTGCACTGAGGGAGGAGGCCAAAGCCTGAAAAGATCTCTGTAGGCCAGGCTCTGGGCCGTGGATGACAGCCAGGTAGGCCACTATCTACTGCAGACGGCTGGCTTGTCCCTGGATGGCATTCAGTAGTGCAGTCTGACCTACGGAGATGTTTCTCAGGAGGTCAATAGCTTCCTCACTCTGCACAGCGGGGGCAGGGGCTGAGGAGCCTGGAGCAAAGGAGACGGCTCCTCTCTTGGGAAAGCAGGTCCAGCCAGCCGGTTGGGGAGCAACAGGAAGGGAAAGGATGGAACTAGGGGGGAGGCAAAGAATGAAGTTGGAATAAATCCTGTGGGCTCCACCACCACTCAGAACTGTCCACTGGAGGACGACTCTATAGATGATGAAGTCAAGCTTGTGTCCTCCATGGCATTCCCCACAAACTCTCGGTCACCTGGTCCCTCTGTGTCTGTACTTTCATGCCCAGAACCACTGTGACCAGCTGTATCTCCAACGATGTTGGATCCTTCTCCTTTGCTTGCCCGAGATGAATCTAAAATGACATATACAATTGGTTTATTGCAACTGCGTTACCATACCTGACCATCAGATATCAACACAAAACACTTCTAAAGTGCACAGATCACACCAGTTGCACGGCTCACTATATAGGATTCAACATTAGCATGAGCCAGATACATTACCTGCAAACATGTGATCACAGTGATATCATAACCCCAGACGGCTCCAAATTCATTATTGGACTTGTCCACACTCATTACTCATGTCAGACTAGGATAGTTGATAATCTGTTATACTTTGGCACTTGCAGTAAACCATAGTAAACTGATGTCACCAAATAGGATGGCTACTAAATACACATTTCCACACTGTTTGCACAAGGCCCAGAATTTACCAAATGTTAATTTATGTTAAACCACGTCATGATGTAATGAAAGTCAAGTTTTAAAGCAATGTAGCAGCAATATGTGTTGTAGCAAAAATCATGTCACATGCACATGCTCATTGCACACTGATGACACTTTCAACTTGAAATTTCATCATATGTCCTCTACCAAAAAAGTTTTAATGAAAGCTGTACTGAAGTAGGTTTGCTACATATTACATGTAGCATGACAATGTATCCTGGAGAGATTGAGGGCCAAAGTTTTGGGAGAAAACTAATCCATATACAAACAGCATAAGAGTTATTATAGCACTATGGACATACCCAGTCCTGCTTAGTACTGGTGACAACATCAATCTCAGATTGCATTCCCAGAAGCCAATACACCCTTGAAGGTTGTTGTGTGTCAGTGAATATCTATGACATGAGGAGGTGGGATCAGTATAGTCCTAAAGAGATGGTACAAAACAGCAACATTTGGTATAGCAAATACAAATTGCCTTGTAGGACTAAGTGTAGACACTCACATATGATCTCTACATTTCTACATCTCACTCCCTGATGCACGTAGGTAGGTGAAAGAATCTTGAAATAGTATTGCAGATGAAATAGCAACAGTGAAAGGTACACTAGGCAGCATGTAGGCACTAATGCTGATGGCACCAGTGTGGTTTGCACACTCATGTTACTGTGGACCACAATGTACCAATGGGAAGTGTTGTTCAATTACTGGATAAAAGTGCTCTGTATGCCATGTCACATGAATAGGGCTGCCATCACATGAGAGAAAGGAATGAGGGGACATCACTCCTTACACGATGAAGACATGTGGTTATTCCCTTTAATCAGTCATGTCAGCGATCGCCGCTTCTTCTGGCTCGCCCTAACTTCCCCCCAGCCTCTTGCCTCTCCTGCGGCCCTCTTCCTGGCTGTCGGGCCTGCCACCTGTCCCGCTGTTGCTTTGGGGGCCTCTGCCACTTCCGTTTTGCCCTGTGGTCCTGCAGCAGGAGCTGGATCTCCTGGATCGCTCCCCCCTCCCCCCCTGCAGCATGGCACCAATGGCTCCGGTGCTGAATGGGCTGCTCGTGTCTGCCGGAAGCCACACATCTTCCAGGGCGGTTGTATCCACGCACGGCCCACCAGCTGCCGTGGCAGCGCCTCACGGACAACGCGTGATCGCACCTGCACCTTCGCCACCTTGCGCTCTCTCACGCCCACCGAGCCGGATGGCTGCAGGCTCTCCAGGATGGCGACATGCCTGGGGCTGGCCTCCGGCGTCATCCCTCACCTGGGCTCCCACCTTCTCTGCTGGACTTCTTGACTTTTGCTCTGTTCTGACCGACACTTTGCTGCTGTTCTCGGACAGTTTCTCTGGGCTCTTGCCCCCTACCATGCCCCTGGCCTCAGCCCTTCTCACTGTGGATGACCCTCAAATGTTTCCTCCCTGTTGTGCTTCCCCTTCTCTCCATGCCCTTGCATCCCTCCCACCCTCCCTTTGTGCTGTGGCTGCATCCACACTTATGGAACTCTGCTTTGTCTTGTGTAGTGACTCTAGTTAATGGTATCTGCTTTAGACCTAGCACCATATACCATGCCTATGTGATTCTTGGAGTTTATCCAGTCATATCCCCTCCCTATGTGTGTAGAGATGACTCTAATCATTAGTGTATGCAGTAGACCTTTGACCGATTGCAATAATGTTAAGCTTTGGTACTCGCTGAAGTCCTTACACCATATTCCACCCCTATGCGTCTTCTAGAGTTTGGCCAGTCATATCCCTTCCTATGTGTACGTAATTGACCCTTATCACTAGTGTTTGCATGACCTCAAACAAATTAGTTGTAAAGGGGCAGCTGAAATTCCAGGAGCCTAGTCCCGACAGCTCGACGACTTCGGAGGGCTGGAAGAGGTCCCCCGCTACACGGCGGAGGAGGGCACTGGACATCGAAGGCTGTTCTATGTAAAGCGCTTTGATAACCTAATCGGTTCAAGATCCTGAAATGTGCAACGTAACTGATTCTATGTAAACTGCTGTGATAACTTGTAACGGAACTGGTGCTATGTAAAGCGCTCTGATAACCTAATCGGTTCAAGTTCGCGCTATAGAAAACTCTAAAAATAAATAAATAAATAAAATACAAATAAATGTGTCTGACTAAGACAGTATATTGCTAGTGGACTGTAATCTGCTGTGTTCCTGTGTTGCAGAGATTCTGCTCAGGAATAGAACTATGCTTGCAACCATAGAACATTAGTAGATAGATACTGAGTCACCACACCACCTCAGTACCATGAGCCGGAGTCCAACTGGCTTCAGTGTCTCACTTGCCCTCCTACTCATAACCAGAGAAACAAGTGAATTGACACCCTCAAAAAACACCACTGCCAACCCTCTTAGGAATTGAAGTGATAATACACTGCCTTCCACTCACACACTTGTATTCATACACCAAAAGATATGAAAGAGAAACAAAAAAAATGTGAAATGTTTATTAAATCTATATAGAATGCAGTATTCCACAATCAGAAAACAACTGTCTAGCAAAAATACCATCACCATTGTCAATAAACTGCATATAATGAGAGGCACTTTCATAATATAAGAAAGAATAGCCTAACCCCCCCCCCCCACCCCTTTCTAGAGAAGCAAAATGGTTAAACAGCAACGGATCTCTGTGTTTCCTGGAGGACCTGTACCTTAGCATACAGAGATGGACGTTCTACATCTCGGATACAGCCGCAATCTTCTCAGAAAATATCGGTCTCTCTCTCTGTTACATTGCTTTGCATACCTATATCGCACGGTTCACATGTTCATAAACAACAGCTTCACCTCTGTATTGTATCTAGGTGTGAGTGCCTGACCAGAACGAAATAACAAGGAATATTGTTGTTTGACCTTCTCTTCCTTTCAGACTAAATCCCAGGAAAGAGCAGAATGAGCAAGCAACTGCAGGTTCTGTGTTAAAATATAATGTGGCACAGAAGTGAACGTGTTTATATAATACCGTATGTAAAGCAATTGTGTAAAAGGGGGTGCTGCTCTTTTCTGCCTCTTGCGTAGATGTTATACTCGAGTCTTAGCTTCCTCAACATGAATAAAAGGTTTCTCCACACAAGGGGTCGTGGCCATCCGTGACCGCCCATGTTGAAAAATCTCACTGGGTAGTGGTATGGAGAAAGATTTTCCGTGCTTGCGCTCCCCAGCTTAACGTTGGCAAGCATGGGCGAGGGAAAGACTCTGCTCCACTACACAGAGCATTGTTCGGAGCTCTTTGTGCTATGTAGAGTGGGAAAAGCTCCACAAACTCCGCAAGCAGAGTAGAATTTCATGCCCAGGCCTAGTAATCTGCTGACCATCTTCATCCCTGGTCATGTTCTATACTGACTAAGCCAGCCCATTAACATCATGCAGCCCAGGGCCTTCCTACTTGTACTGTGATATGGGCTACTATGAAACATGACACACCAATATGACCTTCAGAAGGGTAAACTACTTGTGCATTATTGTTCAGACACTTTCACAGCCAGGCCCATTGCCTTGATGCATATGGTCCATATAGCTTGGCACCACTGTATAGACTACATCCTAAGTCTTAGGCCACTATGAAAGGGCTGCCATGTGTGTCACTGAGAACTTCCTCTCTGTGGATGCGTGGACATGCACACTACTTAATGGCATATCATACTACATCTGATTGAGTTTGTGTGGTATGTACTGCCATCACAGAACATACCTTTTGTCATATGTGGCACTGTTACTGAGATCAATTATCTGGGGTGGACAAGTGCAGACTTGTTTCTTCCAATTTGTTTGAAATATGCTTTCTTAAATCATTATTCAAAATATAGCGTGCAGCCCGGAAAACGTGGTCTACCCAAGTAAACAAAATGAAGGCTAGAGCGAGATTGCACTCTAACAACAGACATGCCTAATTATTGAACATCAACAACTGCAAATTGGTGGAATCCTGTTTTTAGTGACGAACGAACACGCGATGAAGAAGATTATTTTGTGACATGAGCAGGGAACCCCTGAGGAAGGGCTATAAAAAGGCATTGGGTTAAGAGATGAAGCACTGAGGATGTTTTATGTATCCGTCATGCATCAGAAAAAGGCCTTGATAGGCATATCTGGTTGCACTAGAAGCTGTTGAATACATAAGGGCCTCACATGTGACAGGATAAAGAGTGATGAGCATTGTAAACTTTAGGATTCAATAGAATAAAACAGTTCAAACATGGACAAATTTGCAGTTGTTGATGATCAATAGTTAAGCATACTGTTGTTAGAGTGCAATCTTGCTCTAGCCTTCATTTTGTTACTGAGATGATTCAAACATACCATTGTATTTCTTGGTTGAATGTATCAAAGCTAGGGACTCACATATCAAAACCCCTTCTGAAGTAACCAACTATTTGTACTTTCACATGTGCATTAGGCCTGTGCAGTGCAAGCAAGACCTAAAAGTGAAAACAGTCCTGTGAGAGTAAGGGGCCTGTCATATGTAAATTACACATTAACAATGGGGGTCAATGGAAATAAGTATCAGATCAGGGGGTTACCTCAGTCACCATTCCGAATGTAGTGCATGTTAAAGGAATCAATGCTACTATTGGTTCTGTAAATGTAAATGTACAGGAATTTATATAGCGCAAATCACCGAGCGGTTTCTAAGCGCTTGCTTAGGGAACCCGTCCTGGTATTCCCCTGTGAGATAACCCCGGCAGGGTATCCGCAAGGTGAAAGCCAGGCCGTTGTGGAGATTAAGCAAGCTATTGCCCAGAGTCGCAGAGTGTGAACCCATGAATCGAGTAGGCACCGGAGCGAGAATTGTCGAGTCCATGGACATTTTAGGACTCAAGACCCCGCCAAGCCGGGAATTGAACCCTGGTCCCGGGCTGACCTCTGCTTCCAGGTCTGCCTCCTCTAACCAGTGAGCCACACTTCTCCACTGGTTCAAAACTCATTATGGGATCATCCAAGAATGTGAAGGTCTATAGGGTGTAATGCCACAGTAACTCTGCCCCAACCTGGCCCATGGTCCACACTGTTCAGAAGTCATTGTCCGTCCTTGCTCTCTGCAAGCTGAGCATACCGATCCCACGTGAACATCACATTTCAACCACTTCAATAGATCAAACTACATCCTGTGCCTACCCAATATGTGACCCCAGGATTGTGTGACAATCTGAACAGGTCTGTTAGCTATACCTAACTCCCAGACAAAAGTTTGGCGAGCCTGATCTGGGCTGAGTGATACGTGAGACTGTAAACATAGTTAACATCATCCTCAACTGCTTTTTACAGAATACATACACAGCTCATGCTGTAAAGGCTATACATTTGTTCGCACATTTAGCATGATCTTATTGGCAAATATATCAATAGAACCATTAAAGGTATACATGCATAGATATGTGCATGCATCATAAGTAGAATCTAGGCCTTACCACACATCACACGTCACAGTTATAATGTTAAGTGCAAAAGTACAGTGCTAAACAATACATTACATGATTGTCCCATGTGGGTGCCACAAAATGTTACAACAGTAATCATACTTCACTCTGGAACTCAGAGGCACATTGTAGCAAGTAGGAAATGAAATTATTGGTTTCAACAGAGTACGTATGTTTTCAATCCAACTTTATTCATTCTTCCGCGCGACACAAAGCACCAAGGGGCATATTACCAACAACTAGCGATAATTTTTGTCTCTAACTTGTTTAGAGACAAAAATTATCGCCACACATCGGCGATTTTTATCGCAGATAAACCTTGCTATTAACAAGGTTTATCGCAAATGCGATAAAAAACGGCCGAAATGCATGAATATCGCTGAAAAGTCAGCGATATTCATGCATTATCGAGCAAATGCTCTTAGCCATGTTATCCACCTCCCATTGGATAACATGGCTAAGAACTGCTCAGGGCAGGTGTTAGCTTTTGGAGATATTCGCGCTTAGCGCTAATATCTCCAAAAGTTGGTAATAGGAGATAGCGATGTTAGGGACTGTTTCCAGTTGCTAACATCTTGGCACGCCCACTTTGCATGTCATTAGTGATAAATATCACTGACATGCAAAGCAAGGCCCAAGATGGTCGCTATCTCCTATTAGCTGTCACTAACTGGTGTTAGCAACAGCTTGGTAATAGGGAGATAATTTTATCTCCGCTTTCTTGTCTTTTAAAGCCAAAAAAGCGGAGATAAACCCCCTTGATAATATGCCCCTAAGTTCTTTTAAACAGCAGATAGACTTAATAGTGCGCGGCACTTGTCATGTGATTAGCGATATCCCTTTAACTGTGAGGCTATTAGATACACACGCCTACTTTTATAAACATCACACGCAGTGGAAACACTTGCGGTAACCATAATGGCAGAAGCCTGAGGAACCGGGACTAATCCTGCACCGGTAAGCATTACGCGAATATATGCATACATGTTATCGGAAAATTACACGGGGTGAGCTCGTAAGATCAGGATGAATGGCTTAGTTTAAAATTATCCGCCATAAGTGGAACTTTTTGAACCTTCACGCAATTAAATGCTTTGCATTACTAAGCGTAGGAACCCGATAAGCTCACAGCATTATGAATGCTGACTACTGTTGATTCATGAATCTAACACAGCATGTTGCTCAAACACGTTAGAACGTAGGAAATACAACAAGGTATCCAAATGGAGCTTCCAGCGGGTTAAGCACTTTGGTAACATGGCACTACAGAAGGGTAACGCGTAGAGTAGGCTTCAGTACGTGGGCCAGTATAGATGCGCAAAGACGTATTAAATCATAGCGATGTAATCTGCTTTAAAGTTGCCATAGCATTACAATGGAATGCGTCAATAGGAACTAACTTTTTGTTACATTGTGTAGTTATGTGTTCACACACAAGTTAAATGCAAGATGGATAGAATTGAATGTAATGCATCATGATACTGTGTATAGCCATTTAGCCATTTAGTTTAATATAACGCTTTTGTTAGTAACATAAATTTGGGTGAATTGGACAATGTTTCTAGTGTCTAGTGTCAGGTAGACTGGCAATAATTGTGTATTTTTTTTGACAGATGACCCCTGATGAACGCTTATGCTGAAATGCATTGGAATTAATTACTAAATGTATCTGGAATTAGACATATTAAGTTGGAATACATTTGTATCTCATGAGGAATGATTGACTACAATGTGAACAATCAAATAAATTCCATTATGAAGTACAATTCGAAGGATTTGGAATGAACTTTATTAAAAGAAATTAGGAGCTGCGCCACAGCAGCATTTCATCACCTGTGCCCAAGGGGACACCTACACATTCATGTCGGTGCTACTACAATTGTTCCTCTGGTGAGCCATAGAGCTGGCCGTACAGGGAAAGGACCTCTTTTCAGCCAGCAGCTCTAGCTCCTCTACAGCGAAGACAGGGGCCCCTCACCTGTTTGCTCCCAGAGGCGGAAAACAGCAGCTAAAGTGGAGGAGGTATCAATAGCAGCAGTGTCAGAAGCCAAGTGAAGTATTTTCAAACCATGGCATACCTGTACGCCATGTGTGCCATCATCAGCGTATAAAGACACATCCATTGGTCCTCTATGTTCAAAACCACCAATGTTAGCCTATGGCTGTGTCTGTCATAGATTACAACAGCCACCAGCAGTAACAGGTTCAAAATGTCCAATATGCAAGGTCAGACATCTGCCATTTTAGTAGTTGGAAGTACAGTATTGGTGACTGTTGAGTGCGTCACCAACTCTCCAAATTAGTTGTTACATGTTACATGTTTACATAAGTACTACTCCACTGCCATGTGACTAATGTGAAATACTTTCAGAAACCAGTTATGTTTTGTTACATAACATTTATCTTACTCTTTATAAATATTACTGTGGTCACTGTGACCCTTATTCAATGGTGTTTTCACTCCACACATTGGTCCCCAGGGAGAGGGAGGAGATGGCAGCTTCCAATGTACCACCCATTTCCAGACCTACAGACCATGGAAGAAAGGGCTGTCATCAAGATGTTACAGGATGTATGTCATCATTTGGAGCCTGATCTCCTTCCTCAAAGCACTAATCCCACATGTATCCCACAAACTGTGAAAATGTGGCTACATCTGGAGGTATGTGACAACCAATGTTCAGTGATGTACTACAAGACGTTTTTTCAGCAATGATGAGACACATTGACATCTACATCCAGTTCACCAGATGTGATGTTTTAGCCAATGTGAAGGTTTACTTCTTTGGATTTGGTCGCTTCCCACATGTGGTTGGTGCATTGATGGCACCCATATTGCCTTAGTACCACCACAAGCCAGGGATCAAGATTACCGTAACAGGAAGCACTTTAATTCTATTGATGTTGCAAGTTAACTGGTTACCAGATTTGTATATCTCAAACGTCTGTGCCCAGTTCCCACGATCAGTCCATGATTCCTTTGTACTGCAGAACAGCACCATACCACAGCTGATGTCACAACTACTATCAGAGCGGGTCTGTCTTGTTGGCAAGCAAGTTCTGTCCTAATAATTGTGTGAGTAATGTCAGGTAGTATAATTAGAAAATGTCAAACCTATTGTTGCACTTATGTCTATCTTCTACCTAGGAGACTCAGCATATCCCAGCCATCCATGGTTGTTCGCGCCACTGACAAATTCCAACAATGCCAGGGGAATTCCACTTCAGTGAGGACTATGTAAGAACGTGGAGGCCAGTGGAGCTGGCTTTTGGGCTCCTGATGGCCAGGTTTAGATGTCTGGACAAGACTGGGGGAGCCCTCCTTTATTTACCAATGAAGGTGTGTCAAATCACTGTGGCCTGCTGCATGTTCCACAACATCGCCCTGCGACAGAACATTCCTTATATTGCAGAGGATGGAGACCATAAGTGCAATCGACTGAGGATCCTGAAATGCCAAATGATGATGTTAGTGGTGAGGAGGAAGGAGCTGACTTGCGTCAAGATCTCATTGACAATGTCTTCTCCTGAGTGTAAGTATTTTGTGACAGGCATGACTTCGACTGTTACAGCAACTCTTGTTGTGATGATGTGACGAGTATATGAAGGTCAAGCTCCGGAAAATCCAGATGAAAGGTGTTTGTTCAGGAAGGTTTTGACACATGGTCATTTTGTTGGTGTTGCTTTGCTTAGCTATAATTTTTGTAATGGACTGTGTCCTCCAGAAGTTGACTATGTGAATTGTCTTATATGTATGTTTTCATAGCTAATCTCTTTGTTTTGTTCTGCTTTAGGTACCTTCACCATGGCATCTCCATTTGGACAATTCAGAGTTGGATATTTGTGGGTTTATGATGCTGTTGTAAAGTGTAAAGGGGAAATGGGTTATTCCTGGGAATGACTGTCACAGACTTTAGGTGTATAAATCCTTTACCAAGACAGCTAGCACAACGATCGGATGGAAGTAATGAGGAATCCATTGGACTTGTTACTTGTCATGTGGTGGTCCTATGCAATATTTGTGCTATCATGTGCTTCAACAAAATGTTGTTGTTGCGCCAACTCATGTTAGTCTCCATACACATTGGCTAAATCCTCATTGTGTGTACAGTGTATGTAGTTGTTTCTCCTCATTGTAAGGAAAAGTGCTTTTGGCACACCACTGATGTTTGGTTGTGACATTCCACCTGATAAGGCAACACTGGATTGGAATGTCCTGTGACCATAAAATGTAGTACTGCCAGGTGTCTGTCTATTGGAGTTTATCCCGGCCCCCTGATATACTGTCATAAAAAGATGTTGTCTAGAGAATTTAAATTTTGATTTGTGTTTTTTGATCATTAGCTGATAATACAAAAAAAGACATAAAATATGAAAAACTCTGGACCACAATTGTTTTATGGAAGTATGTCAAGGGAACAGGAATATGTTAGTGATGTGAGACTCCATTTGTGAGCTAGGCGATATGTCTCCAATTGATGAAACATATTTTTGCATATTCAATACGAAATTGACTGATATATCCCCTCCTTCCATGTTGTTAAGGTCTGCTACTGAAAATGTGGTAATGGACACAGAATATTCGAGACATGTATGATTTGCTGTGCTTCAGACCTAGTGCCAGCCTTCAGTTGGAACAATGGAATACAGATGTTATAATAGAAGACACTTGTATGTGTGTGTTGGTGAGAAATAGTTGTGATCCTGAGCTAAACATTGTGTACATGCAACGTAGCCAAGCTTACAGAAGTTGATACTTTTTTCATTGTAAAAGTCAGATAGAAGTACATATATACATCGCTAGATGTGAGATGTACTGCAGCAGGCAATGGATTTCTGATTAGTGTATTTATTAAAGTGTACAAAAAGAAAATAGAAATTGTGCAAAACCAAACAGGAAAGAACATGAGTGAAGAATTCAGTCATGGTAAATGAAATCATAGTTTTAGATACCTAATTGTTTGAAGTTTAATGTCCAAAATACTACTCTCATCATGAATGTAAATGTGTCCAGAAATAGTCTGCTGAGTGAATGTTTTACACACACTGGAGAAAATTAGGTTTGTGGTTTCTTGCTGGCAGTGTTCTTGCCATCTGCATCTCCTGATGATTTGCGTGGACATTCCCACTTGGCAGTGTGGATGGGATACACAGTTGCAGGGACAGGGGTGTCTGTAGGGCCGTCTTCCTCTGGCAGGGTCACCTTTCTTGTGGCTGCCCCAGATGTAGATGGGCCGGATGTTGTTGGACGTCAGGAAGAGGCAGATGGTGCTGAAAAAGCCCTGTAGATGTGTGTGTGTGGATGTCTTGCATCATCCGAATGAGGAAACCCATGTTAGAGTTGTTGTCCGCCTGCTCATGGTATATGTCCCTCTGCAGCTGCTTCATCTCTCAGATTTTAGTTAGTACCTGGTTCATCACACCTTGAGAGTCCTGGTAGGCTCCAAAGACTGTGGCCTGGGAGTGAGTGGCATCGCCCAGCTGGTCCACACTGCCTCTCCCGTGACCCCTACACCCACAAGCCTGTGCTCTTGGCCCAGGGTGCCCTCTCCCACTTGGTCCTGGCTTTTCTCTAGGTGGGCTGGTGTTTTTCACCTCATCATCCAGGACTGGGAGCACATGATGGTTGTACCTGTGCTCGGTACACAGGTTTGGGGGACTGAGATTGACTGAGGTGTTGCAGATGGGTGGGAGGTGTTGGTGTAGGCACAGTGTGAAGCACTTTTTCTGAGTGCCTAGGCTTACCAGATTGACCAACACGCCATCCACGGTCAAATCGCCAGGAGTGTTGTCATCACTGAAGGCTTGATCCTAAGGAGGAGTGGTAGTTACTTTGGTGGCTAAGCTCTGGCCAGGAGCACAGCCAGATAGACCTATTGTTAAATAAAGAACATTGTTATTGGTGGAAGCATGGTATCTGCATCCAAATGTTTTGTGACACAGTGAGTAGAAACCTATGAAAAACAAAATAGGCAAAGATTTCTATTGTGATATATTACAGTGTTAACAAGATATTTGGATACATTCAATATTTGTACTTCAATCAAGCAGCTCATTAGATGTCCTGAGATGTTATGTGTCGGATTAAGGGATGAACATAATATCTCTCAAACATTATAACCAACACAGTGGAGAGGTAACTTGCATTTGACCATTCTAAGGCCTAGTTGTGTACAAAATAGGCTATCACACAACGTGGTTGTATATTTGTCATCATGTGAACAGTGCAGAGTCAAAGGGACACCTGCCACTTCTGATCAACTGAGTTACATTCATGCCTAACAAATATTTGATCTACACACTCAGTATGATGTCACTCATGCCTTCAAAAGTTTCAGTTGAGTAGACCAGGAAAACATAACTTTATGTAGGTTGAAACGAGTAGAGCATTGTTTTTAGATTGCTCAGTCCATAGAATTGAACACCAATTGCAATATGCCAGACAAGTGATAATGGGCAAAATCACAAATCCATCTCGTTTTGAATTACAGAAACAAGGTCTCATGGTAGCTGTAGTCATGCAATCTCTACTTGCCAACACTTGCAAAATGGTTCACTACATGAGATAGGCACATCAGTTGTGATATGTCAGACAAGTGAGAATGGGCAAAATCCTAATTGCATCTTGTTTTGAGTTACAGAAACAGGGCCTCATGGTAGTTGTAGTCAATTCAATCTGGACTTGCCAACACTTGCAAAATGGTTCACTCAATAAGACATGAGCAGCAGTTGTAAAATGGCAGACAAGTGAGAAATGGAAAAATTCGATTTGCATCTTGTTTTGAGTTATTGAACTAGGGCCTCATGGTAGTTTTGGTCATTGCAATCTTTACTTGCCAACACTTGCAAAATGGTTTGTGTATCATACCTGTTGTCAAAATGCAGTTGCAGTGGACCATATATTTACATATTAACACATTATGGGTCCAGTAATGACATTTTTATTGAAATATACTTACAGACGCCATTACGACATGGAGATTGATAAATGCTATAATCTATGCAACAATACAAATTAACAGAGACAAACCAACATCTCTGATACTTTGAGGATTGGATGTTAGGAAGCAAGGTACACAACACAATGGCAAAAGCTGAGTTGAGAGCAAGCAGGAAATTGAGGTATTGTGACTAAGTGAGGTGTAACGTACGAGACTCCACGCCCCAAGGTATTAGTGTTTAGCCTTCAGGATGTTGGATGGCCATGACCTTCTCCTACCACGGAAAAAGATGTGTTGGAGGACCACCGCCAGTCTTCTGGGTCTCGAGGTGTTGGTTGGAGGTCAGGCAATGTACATTTCCCCTCAGGTCATTCCACAGCTTCCTAACTTCTTCCTGTGTGTGCAAGTTCGTCCCTACAGCATTCACTCTGTCTACTATTTCGGACAACATTTCCCTTTTCTTTCTGAGACTCTGATAGCAGTATGTTGGACTTTCGCTCCAAGCAATTGTGGCCCTACTCTTATCATTTCATCTACCTTGATTGACAACTCAGCCTCTGATTAAAATAGATTTTTTTTTGGTGTGACATAATTGCAAATTAAAGTGAGAGTCAATGAAACAAAATACACCAAGGGATGTAAGAAAATTGTGCATCAAAAGTGTGTTGAGAGTGGTACAACGGATGGGGAAAAAAAGGCTGCCTTATTTTATCAAAACATGAGCTCTGACTTGATGTGCTGCAGTGAAGTGGCAAAGAATCATTGCCTAAAATGGGGCGTGTTTTATAGTTTGATTTTCAGGTGTATCCACTCAGGGAACTGCTGTGAGTGGAACGCCATTATAAATGAGTTTTCATAATAGGCAGGAACCCGCAGGCCTGACTGTGAGGGAGAACGCATTATCAACATTGCAGTCTGCCACAGCACAGGCGGGACACACTCCGTCGATGTGGTTGGCGGTTAAGGCTGCAGGCAATGTATTAGGGTGGACGGAAGACCGCTGACTCCATGGTCCTCTTTGCACTGCCGCGGTGTAGCGATAAGACTACCAAACTTATCAGGCCATTACTTATTATGGCCTTATCAAGCAGATATTTGGCCTTGAGTTGCATCTTTAAAACCTTTTAAATACTGAATATCGATTTGATATCACCCACCAGCCTTTTAATAACATACATTTTTTATTGGCATTCCCACAACAGGGTACATGGTTTTCTACTCTTTCGTCCTGACCAAGAGACCATACTCCTGCCACAGGAAAATATTTCTGGCTTCAATTCTGTTTCTGGTCAATATGACTAAATATAAGCTGTTTTTGATCTTTTTGCAAAAATTAATTCATGTCAGTGTTTGTACAGGTGTGATAAACAATATCCGCTGCACCATGGCTACCAGAAACAGCTACTGCTTTTAGCTTGATTATATTCTACCGTATGTTTTTAAGCACGGTGTACAGAGGCATTTAACTCAGGATTCGTATTATGAACTGTGTGATTTAATTCTTGTTTTGGAAAACATATTAGTAGGTTTTTGTGCATTTTATGTGCTGCTATAGCTAATAATTAGCCAAATAAAGTTTAGTTGACTGACTGAAATATATTAGCAGCCATCCATCTTAGAGTTTTGCTAGTGGGTAATTATTTTGAATTTGTAATACTAATTGTAGTGGCATAGATTCCTTTCACCAACATAAAATGACCTATCTTAGTTGCATGGTTCACAGCTATCTGTAATTTGTTGTATTCTTTATATGATTGGAAGGCTACAGTAAAGGCCATTCACACATGCGCTTCAGTACAGGAAATGATGACTTGAGCTAAAAAAACTAATTTGATTTCCTTTTGACAAACTTCATCACAACTCAAACAGAATACATTGTCAATATCCTTTACCCTTACTTCACCACTTAAAAGGTCTAGCAGAAAGATCCTCAGATTTAGTTACTGCAAAATGACGCTGCAATTTCAAATCAAAGCACATCTTAAACTTAGCAAATGTATATCATGAATTGCAATCAATCAGCGATTTTCTTTAGCAACATTTCTGAATCATTTCGATCCTCAAAAGCAATTGTTCGAGCAGGATGTGGCTCTGGACTTGTATAAGTCAGGTACACTGGGCAACCGTATAGTCTATTTTGACAAAAAACGGGTCATTTCTAAAGTTTGCATAGGTCTGTGTGTTTGCCGAGTTCAGTTATATGACTGCAGCCATCCAGGAAGTCGACATGTCAAGGCAGATGTTTTGCCACTCACAATACAATCTGAAGAAATTCTCCTCAAAAAATGAGAGTTTACCTGCTATGTTATTTTTCTATTTCTTTTAAGCAACTACTCGGGTCATGATGTCATCTAGAAGGTACATTTTCTGCAGCAGAAAGTCAATTGTCATCTTTCATTTGTAGGTTATGAGTCTCATCAAACACGTAATGGTTTATTATTTCTTGATATACATTCGTCCCTTATAATAACAATCTGAATATAGGGTTGTTGTCCTTGTAAAGGTTTTGAATGAGCCTTATTTTGAATTTTGAAATTTCCATAAATGTGTCCATGGCAAAAACGAGATGAGGGAGTTGGTCATTCTGAGCTACTTGAACCATAACAGGGTCCTTAGCTTAACCGTCGACAGAGATGCTGAGTCTCGGTAAGTGAATATATGATGCGTGAATTCAGTGGCCCATAGTTGTCGATACGAAATGTATTGCATTGTTACATCTACTGCCTGCGCTTTAGTGTATGAAAAGAGATACAAACTGCTATAACTAATCCATCAGATCTCACAATATAATATTCATAAAATGCAGTTACTAATGATAAGTTATTCTAAAACCCAGTTTTGTGAACATTGCAGCACTTCCTAATTCTTCAATCCAGTGTGAGCCACACATTCCAAATCAATTCACATTCAAATTCATGCAAATCCTATAAAATGCCACTTTTACTAAACTAATCTTGAAATTGTGCATGAAGTTTGGCTAAATGTATTTACTTTTTACCATATATGTATTTACTATACAGAATAATTATGTCAGGCAGATTGTACATAAACGTTTATTTATGGGATAATCAGATGAAAAACTGACAGTTCTATTCTACTTGATGTCATGTTTATGTTCATTAATAATATAGAGAATAATATTCCTAGAATAACCATTATTACAGGTTATTAAACAGACACTAGGTTGATGTGAAATGTGTCCAAAACCTAAATGTGAACAACCCTGTCTTCTTATTTTTTTTTACAGTTATAATGCTATGGGATTCAGGCACAATGTAGACCACAAATCAGCCAAGCCATCATGGGCCAGATGTACGACCATTCATTTTTGCGAATAGCACATTGCATCAAATTGCGACTCGCAAACAGCGACTCGCGAACATGAATGTACCATAGTGTCTCAGACACTGTTTGCGATTCCCAATGGGGTCGCAGATTGCATGCATCATTAATATTCATGAGGCTGTTACAATTTGGAACCCCATTGGGAATGGCTTACATTTACAGGGATGGTGGACTACCATGTCTGTGACTGCTTTTTTAATGAACCAGTTTTTTTTTAACGCAGATTGTTTTCCTTAAAGGAAATCGGAATGCATTTAAAAAAAGAAAAATTAAACTTCTCAGTTTCATTTTTAAATGCAGGCAGTGGACCACTGCCTGCTCTTAAAAATATTTCCGGACCCATTCACAAAGGGGAAGGGGTCCCCTGGTGACCCCTTCCCGTTTGCGAGTGGCCTACCACTCTTTTGAAAAGGGTGATAAACCGCTAGTGTTTTGCGGTCGCAAAATATTCTTACATGGGTGATGAATTTGCTACTAGGACGGGACGCCCTTGGCACGCCCCTTCCTAATAACAAGTCGCAAACCATATTTTGTGAGTCGGTAATAGGTTAGCGAGTTGCAAAATACGGTTTGTTCATGGGGCTGACCTATTTTTCAGACGCAAACCAGCCAAATTCCTGTTTGCAACCGCAAAAAACAGTTGTACATCTGCTCCTAAATCAGTTTAATTATAAAGGTGATTTGGAAAATGAGAAAGACACAAAATCATAGATAGGTAACAGAGTAGCAGGATGTTTTTCACCTCGGGGTTCTGAATAACATAAAATACACAATGAGAGAAAAGCACTGACATTGAAGCATTGCACGTTGAGGGTTAAGTTGTTCCTGTGAAGCTAACAGTTGTTGCTTGTATTGCCACAGTGGTTGAAGGTGTGATACTCCTGATGCTGATAGTGGCAATGTTGGTAGCTTGAGTTTGTGAACTCGTGTAAACGGAGGAGGATTTCGAAATCCTGATTCTCCATCTTCCTGCTGCTTTATACCTGCTCACTGGTGCCAGCTGCAAAAACAGAATGGGTACATGGCATCAGTATTAATTGACTATGGATGGTAAGATCTGAGATGGTTTTTAAAAAGTGACTACATGTAAGCTCTTTTGTCTGAAAAAAAATGTCAGTCTAAGACCATCATTATATCGGGATCATACTTCTATCTAACTGTATCTACCAGGATTTCTTTTTTGAATATGACCTAGGAGCTGATAATGAGTGCGGCAGGAGTACTGCCACCCCACAACAGTGGCAGTCCATGAAACATCATCAAGCTAGCGGCATCATGAATGCCGGATCACAAGGTTACTGTAGGATGGAGGTGTGTGACCGGCAAAGGCACAGTCACAGCACTCTTCAGCTTTGCTACAAAGCCTGAAGCCATTGCATGGCATGCAGCTTTGTAGCCCAGCAAGTCAAACGCACTGTTTCTTGCAACATATACTGCAAGCAAAATAGTGTGAGCAAGGCATGAGGGTAAACAGTGCTGACAATGGTAACGTATCTCAAGGGTAAACTCGCCATGGAGACAGTTGTGTTGGTAAACAGACAAAATATTGACTACAAAATATTGAATGGTCATAATATCGAGTACAAAATATAGGCTGGACAGAATATCGAATGGGCAGAATATAGACATCAAAAATATCGTTTTGAAGGTAAGTAATGTAATATCAAAATTTAAAATATAGATAGTCAAAAAATCGAAGTACATAATATAGGTTAATAAAAATATATAAAATGTAATATTATCGATTTTGTATAGGGTATTTTATGTGTTAAAAGTGTTTATTTATGTTATAATGTAATTTAATTAATGAATGTAATGTTATTTAAATTTTGCGTAATTGAATTCTGTAGCGGGTTGTGGGTTTATAGGGGAATAGGGTGGGAAGTAATTTATTTTAGATAATTAAATATGTACATTTATTTATTGGTATTTGTTTATAATTATTTGTTAATTCATTTTTATTTTGTAATTAATTACATTTTAATTGTAATTAATTTTATTTAATTGATTAATCGATAATTATGTTAATTTAATTAATGTAATTTTTGTAGCGGGTTGTGGGTTTATAGGGGAATAGGGTAGGAAGTAATTTAATTATAATTATTAAATATGTAAATGTATTTATTGATATTTGTTTATAATTAATTGTTAATTAATCTTTATTTTGTAATTAATTACATTTTAATTGCCAATTATATGTATTTAATTGATTAATTGATCATTATGTTAATTTAATTAATTTTATTTTTGTAGCCGGTTGTGAGTTTATAGGGGAGAAGGGTGGGAAAAAATTTAATTATAATTAATTAAATATGTAAATGTATTTATTTGTATTTGTTTATAATTAATTGTTAATTAATTTTTATTTTGTAATTAATTACATTTTAATTGACAATTAATTTTATTTAATTTATTAATTTATAATTATGTTAATTTAACTAATTTTATTTTATGTAGTGGGTTGTGGGTTTATAGGGGAATAGGATGGGAAGAAATGTAATTATAACTAATTACACATGTTAATTTTTTGGGGTATTTATTAGATTTTAATTGTTAAGTAAGTTTTTAATTACAAATTAATTAATTTGTAATTAATTAGTATTACTAGATAACTAATTGCAATGATTAAATTAAATTAGTATTTGGAAATAATTAATTTGTATATTATATTAAATTGGTAATTACTTTTAATTAATTTTTTATAGCTATATATATATATATATAGTTTTTTAAATAATATATGAAGTATCTACTTTCCCTACTGTTGCACTCTTTGGAGTGGGAATAGTAATTTTTACCCCTACGCTATCCAACGCTTTCCCTACTGTTGCACTCTTTGGAGTGGGAATAGTAATTTTTACCCCTACGCTATCCAACGCTTTCCCTACAGTTGCACTCTCTGGAGTGGGAATAGCAATTTTTACCCCTACGCTATCCAACGCTTTCCCTGCTGTTGCACTCTCTGGAGTGGGAATAGTAATTTTTACCCCTACGCTATCCAACCCTTTCCCTACTGTTGCACTCTTTGGAGTGGGAATAGTAATTTTTAGCCCTACGCTATCCAATGCTTTCCCTACTGTTGTACTGTCTGGAGTGGGAATGGTAATTTTTACCCCTACGCTATCCAATGCTTTCCCTACTGTTGCACTCTCTGGAGTGGGAATAGTAAGTTTTACCCCTACGCTGTCCAACGCTTTTCCTACTGTTGCACTGTCTGGAGTGGGAATAGTAATTTTTACCCCTACGCTATCCAACGCTTTCCCTACTGTTGCACTGTCTGGAGTGGGACTAGTAATTTTTACCCCTACGCTATCCAACGCTTTCCCTACTATGGCACTCTCTGGAGTGGGAATAGTAATTTTTACCCCTATGCTATCCAACCCTTTCTCTACTGTTGCACTCTCTGGAGTAGGAATAGTTATTTTTACCTCTACGCTATCCAACGCCTTACCTACTGTTGCACTTCATGGAGTGGGAATAGTAATTTTAACCCCTATCCTATCCAACACTTTCCCTACTGTTGCACTCTTTGGAGTGGGAATAGTCATTTTTACCCCTACGCTGTCCAACGCTTTTCCTACTGTTGCACTGTCTGGAGTGGGAATAGTAATTTTTACCCCTACGCTATCCAACGCTTTCCCTACTGTTGCACTCTCTGGAGTGGGAATAGTAATTTTTACACCTACGCTATCCAACTCTTTCCTTACTGTTGCACTCTCTAGAGTGGGAATAGTAATTTTTACCCCTACGCTATCCAACCCTTTCCCTACTGTTGCACTCTCTGGAGTGGTAATAGTAATTTTCACCCCTACGCTATCCAACGCTTTCCCTACTGTTGCACTCTCTGGAGTGGGAATAGTAATTTTACACTTCCGCTATCCTACGGTAATAATATTGGATATTTTTTAATTATATTAAGTTACTATATATATATATATATATATATATATATATATATATATATATATATATATATATGTTTAAACAAATATGATTGTAAAGTTTTTTTTATAACTTTAATTCATTATTTAATTATTATAAGTTAATGTAAGTATTTTTAAGTATATTTTAGTGAATAATTTTTTATATTAATTTAATTTAACATTGTTTTTACTAAAGTTGATATTTTACAAACTATATTTTAGTAAACGATATTTTTTACTCAATATTTTTGTACTTACCTGTTTGTAGATACAAAGTCGATATTCTGTCTGTCGATATTTTTTCGCCGATATTTTAGGTAGTCAATATTATGTCCCTCGATATTATGACAGTGATCCAGTTGTGCTCCCCAAAACCTGCCTTCTGCTGACCTTTTCATTGCAGTGCTCCCACCATGAAAGGTCTGCTGAAAGTCAGGTTGTAATGGCCATAGCGGTGCCAATCGCAGCTCCGTCTCCAATGACCACTACTGTCCACACCACTGCTGCCACTGAAGCTACGATCTTGGCAGTGACAGCGGTCTTGCAGCGGTACAACCACACACCTCATAACTGGGTGGTCGGACGGCTGAGAAGTCAGCGATTGGACCGCCTACAACGGTATGGCAGTCACAGGACCGATATACTTATAACTGTGCCCCTAATATTTTATGAGAAGTTCTCATGAGACACACACGTATTTGTTCCCTTATTGTTTGTTGGGCTGATGATCGTGCATACAATTTGCTCCCAGAGTTCAACTCAACCTTTGCTGTTGGTTTACCACCAATTGCCAGGAAAACATGGGAATGTATCGAAAGGGGCCCACTGACGTAATGCTTAAGGTCTTGAAATCATCTTCTGCAATCGACGACCCATATGCAGATGCAAGGATAGCATTAACATTGTGTTTGCGTGCCATTGTTTTCGATTTACTTCAGCACTTGTTTTTGCCAGAATTGCCTCAAAGTTGGCCACCCAACTGTCAGGCACCTGTAATTCCATTGCGTTAAACTTCACCATCACGATACAGTGTGAAACCATGTTGACGGTGCGTGGTGTTTGGATTACCAGATGGTAAGGCAGAGATTGATATTCTGGGGATGTATGACGAAACTCCGCATGTATTTCTCACACATGCCTTTACTCTACAGTCACTACCTGACTGTGAAGTTACCATTGTTCCTTTGCCATGCATGTCATAACAAAGACTTGCCTTAGCGGGCGCTGCATTTTGGAATAGTATAAATTACCATTCCAACTCCAGTCAGGACATCAGTACAGAAGGTGTTGGAAATAAAATCCAACACTAATCCAACAACGCACTCCCTAAAGGAAGTCGTTGTAATGACTTGCATGGTAAAGGAACACATGATAACATTGCAGTCAAGGTAGTGATTGCAGAGTAAAGGCAGGTCGTGGTTCTACCTGCGGGGTAAAGGATGTTTTACATATTCTAGTCAGAAGTGGCCTTTCTGCTGCAGCAGAGTCAAGTGATGGCTTCCAATAATGGATTAAGACTTCCCAGTGCACTGGCCTTGTAGGTGGCAGTGGGATATGACCTTGTTCCTTTTTTTAATTGATCACTTTATTCTTGAACGATGAGTTTGGCGCCAGGTAGATTTGCTGCCCAGAATTTCTACATTAGACCATATCAGCTGGAAAATCTACATGCAAAAACAGACCTCATTACTATTTATCTCATAATAATAGTATTAGAAGGATATAGGTTGCTGTGGCAGCTCCTCCGCTACGGCAGAGATGCGTCCCCCTACTGCTTTGCAGCAGTGAAGTAAAGGAAACATAAAACGATAATAACGCGTGTTATTATCATTTTATGTTTTCTTCTGCTGCAGCTTTGTGTTTGGGGAGGAGCTGCTCTGATGATAGAGGAGTAGGGGAGGAATGGTTCGCCCACTACTAAGTGCACATGACTGGCCAGTCCTCTGGGGCTGGCCAAACAGTCATTTGCACTTTGCATCTTCTCATTACAGCCTACATGGCGAACATGCCCAGGCCCCCATTCCCTGGCTGAGTTTTGATTCATGATGCTCCGACCAATCACAATGCATCGTTGTGATTGTCTATGGGGAGGCTGGGAGCCAGGTGCTTTCTGCTGCTTCCAGCATCCTGCGACGACACAGGAGTCAGGAAGAAGAGGATGGAGGAAAGGTGGCACCCAGCCGTCACAGGTAAGTGTTTTTATTTGTTTTTTTTAATACTTTTTCTGTCCCTTCCACCCCCTGCCGCCGCCCCACCATCTTGGTCCAGAAGCAGCTGCTCCTGAATTGAAGACCTATTTAACTAAGTATCATACTTATATTCATATTTGATTAGTAGACCCTGTGGAGGGTGTCTAGCACAGCATATTAATCCATGCATTTTCTCAGCATGTTTGGAGGATCTGGTTGCATGTAAGGGAAAAATAATGACACAAAAGGATGAAATAAATTTGCGCATTTTCTCTAAGCCGCTGTAATGTACCATATGTGAATAATGTATGCTTTTCGACAAAATGTAGAGGGCTGTTTCATAAATATTTTGCGCTGAGTAGGTGTGATTTACACTTGTAATATACGTGGTATATTACTGAATTCCAGAACTGAACTCGAGCACGTCTGACTTAATCATGCCATACTCCAGAAATCCGGAGTAAGCCAGCATTATTACAGATGTAAGTCACAGTGTACATCTTTTTTGAAACGACCCGCCGTGTCTATTATTCACCGACTGTACTTACATGTTTGTCAAATGGAAAAACGTCGCAACCTATCTTTATGCAGAGAAATACATTAAGGTTTGTACAAGATAGTGCTTTTTACTCCAACCATTGTAATTTAACGCCCACACATTACTACTGTGCTTTATTTGTGAGCCACAAAGCTTACAAAAAAATAGAAGGCAGGCTAAGTGATATTTAATATGTCTGCTTTACAACCAGAGCGCTAACACCCTGACACCCCACCACATGTCTTTGGAGACAACTGAGTTCATAAACAAAAAGTTTATAATCTAAATGTAATGGATTTCACTTCCTCCGGCAATGCAATGCCATGAAAGTGTTTAAATGGCTTTCCTCTGTATAATCAATACAGTTTTCACAAAACATTGATTCAGTTACACAGACCTCTTTAGCAGTTTCGGTGGCACTCTGAAGAAGAGCAAGTGCCATTCATCACTGCGGCTATACAAACAGAATTAAGCAATGCATTGTTCACATCATGGCTTTAAGGCGTTAATGTTAGCAT
Organism: Lissotriton vulgaris; assembly: GCF_964263255.1. NCBI lineage: Eukaryota > Metazoa > Chordata > Amphibia > Caudata > Salamandridae > Lissotriton > Lissotriton vulgaris. The sequence continues at coordinate 1,731,734,914 of NC_141689.1, read as the reverse complement.
TTATGTAAGGAAAGACAAACGAAGCAATGGCCGGATGATATATTGATACTATATTTGGATGCTGTCACACAGACATACTTTGTCAACTGAGAACGTGTTGGCATTGTAATATAAGACATCTGGATACCCTAGTTTGGATGCCTGCTATAATTATAATTTATGTGAAGAAAACAAAGCCCATTCTGTTTAGTCGTATTCCTGGTACAGAGATACTGTCTCGTAAATCACTCCCACATATCAGGCCATTTCTCAAATCTAAATATGTCACTCTTACCGAAATATCTTATGGCAGTAAAATCACTTCCTTTTTCAATTGAAATGTCATCAATGCACCTCTCTAAATACTATTTTTACGACGCCTCATCAGATCTTCTACGTCTTTGTTACACATTACACAATTAGGTTATGGAAGACTAATTCTGTCAAGAACTTTCTCACTCAATGAACATTAGATCATTTAAAATTACTATTGTGCTAATTGTTGTTCATAGCTCCCTAGTTGATTTTCTAACAATTCCATGACTAATACCTCCCCATAAAAATGGAATTGTGAGACGAAATCCACCAGGAGAGTCTCCTCGGCATTTCTCACTTCCTCCATTCCTTGATCCCTTCAATTTCGGAAGGAAGCTGGAGGAAATTCAACTGATTGATTCTCCTCAGGATTTTGGATGTAGGCATTCATTCAGCATTTTGATGGTTACAATGTCCCAGCAGTGAAAAGGTTTCAAAATCTCTTTTCACCGATTTCTGCCTGCTACAGACAACCTCAGAAGACCCCAGAAAAGGTGATGGTTTTCTCTACCTACTTGCGAGGGCAAAGGCCTCCTGCTAGGTATACCAATCATCAAATCCCATCATTATTTCGTTTGCCTTCATAACATCCTCTTCTTATGTATCTGATTCACAAAGTTAACTTGCATTTTTGAGGAGTTTACACTTTTTCGCTATTCACAAAATCCGAGTGTAAAGTTACTCAAAAAAAGTTACCCACATGGCCTCACTACCTGAAAAATGGAATATAGCCACATATACAAGTGCAAGTTACTATTGCCGAAGTTGTAAATAGCCCAGCATCACACATGGTTAACCACTTGTAACACGACACAATCCCATAGAAAATGGTGGAGTGTGGGCCTTTCAATAAAACCCATTGAAGATAACATCAAATGTAATTAAATTAAATTGTTTTAAATAGTTAATCATATAAATGTGTTTCATATATTTCTTACAATGTATACAAAATTGAATATATTTATTCTTTAAATTTAAATATTTTAATAACTACTTTTAAAATGTAAAAACTAATGCAACCCTTAACAAATAAAACATAAGTTACTCATATTTAATCATATTTATCACTTTAAATAGTTGTTAAAGCATATATGTTTTCTATATTGGGAATTTATTATTTAATATACAGTTTAGAAAATAATGCTATGTTATTTCATTTTAATATATGTAAATTGATTAAATATTTAATTCAAATAAAACTGAAAATATACCTAATTGTGCTGAAGCATTTTTCATTTTTTCCATACTTACAACAAATATCTGAAATTAATTTAAAGGAATATTTAACATAAAAATATTTGTTCTATTTGAATACACTTTTCAGATATTTCCATTAATGTAAATTAATATTTAATATCATATCATATTCTTTTAGATGTAACTTTTTTTGTTACTTTTTTTTTATTTTCCCTACAATTCAGCATAGAGAGATCCTGCATTTTGGCCACAATATTACTCCCTGATGCTGTAGTCTTACTTGGGCATTTTTAATGTCCTTTCATAGGAGGTGAACCATTTGACAATGTTATTCCACCCAACAAACCATATGAAATACCAGTATTTGTAAAGCGCACAGTTCCCTCCGAAGTGGTGTCCTGGCGCTGGGGGCCCTCGGGAAGATTAAGCAAGCTATTGCCCAGAGTCACATGGTGCTGGGCTAACCTGCTACCGGCAATAGAACCTTGAACCCCATAGCCAGGAGTCAGGCACCCTGGCTGCTGCGCCACACCTCTTCCACAGAGAGGGGTGTGTGGTCTCCCTGTAGACACCTCTGCATTGCTGCCACCATCTTCATTGGCCTACATGGGTCTCAATCTGCCCTTTTTCTCCTCTTGTCTTCCAGTTTTAGCTTCTTCTCCTCCACTGCTATAGTTGCTAGTTTGACCTTAAGCACCCTTGTGGATTACGTGTCACTTTACTCTATATGGTGGATGCACAGTTCAGAAGGGCTTAGGCTGTGGGGCCCACTTCACCCTCTGCCTTGGAAGGTGCACTAGAGAGTCCAATGTGGAACTGGCTATTCGCTGCCCTCTACTCTTCTTGGGATTCTAATATCTCTCCAACCTTTTCTGAGGTTGTCTGTAGCAGGCAGAAATCAGTGAAAAGAGATTTTGAAACCTTTTCACTGCTGGGACATTGTACCATACATTTCTACATGTCCCACTTGTAGATATCATTCACCCTACTGTGTGGGCTACAAGACCTATGTTGGAGTGACCTATTATTATTTAAAAGGAAAGATTTCCCCCGTCAACATAGTATTTTGAGGGCCTGGGCTGCATGTTTATACTGCAGTAGTTGGAATATAATGGTAGGCATGAAGCCATGTTTTTCTTTGTCACACTAGTTGATGGCACAATATGTGGTACTGTCTACAGGTGATATTTATCTTTCCATAATATGGGTGTATTTTTGCACCATATACTGTGTCCTTATATGAAAGTTAAATATGCCAATTTGGAGCTAGAATATTTTATCAGCTTTTAGGGGTCATACCACATGCACTGGGCCTGTTAAGCAGTGTCCCAGTGCAGTGAATTAAAAAATCAGCAGCATCAGTCGATAAAAAATGGGGGTGATCACTAGGGGTGTGAAAAATTGGTAAAATCTATGCAAAATCATGGAAAATGATGCTGCATTTGCAATATATAATTTTGTGCTATATTGTAGCGTGAAATGTGTAATTGTGTCAATTTGTGGTACAAGAACACATTTTACAAAAGCACTGGGAACAACAGCTGCTTGCGTTCTGTTATCTTGTGTTTTTTGATAATTGTATACTATGAATTGTGCGAAAGTATGTGCAGTGTTGTAATTGTGTAATTTTGCTAATTTTGAGTAACAAGCATAATCAATCAATCAATCAATCAATCATGACACTTGTATAGCGCGCTACTCACCCGGAAGGGTCTCAAGGCGCTGGGGGGGGGGGGGCAGGTAGGGAGACCGGGCACACTCACAGAGAGCCACGCGGCGGGTGGAGCGACCGTCACCGACCATAGTCAGGTCAGGTCACAATGCGAAATCTCTAAAATTATACAAAGTACACAGGTGTAATTAAATATTCACCCAGGCCTAGAGATCATGCATCAATATGTATGTAAATTAAACATGTATCGGATTCAGCAGTTAGTTGTGGTTCGGTCCTTTAAATCACTTAATTACTGTATATTTGTATTTAACCACTTACTGCACTCCTCTACCTTTTTGGCTAGGTGGGGGATATGGAAATACCACATACATATATGCAGTCATATTGTCCCACAAGGAGATCGCAATAAAGAATATGAACAATGTTTCTACATGTCCTTGGCTGTGACAAGCTACTTCCTTTAGGTTTGTGGTAGACTGAGTTTCAGTACAATTGTGAAACAGAAGTCCCCTGGTGATGATGATGCAAAACCATTCCTAAAAGTATTGTAAACCCTTTGGTGTACATTACAGTTAGAAATTGGGTTTCTGGTTTGCAGAGGAATGCACCCTGTCCAAGCAGAAACCACAATCCCAGTAAGGGTATGCAGATGCACACCCTAAATTAACCTGTGCTCACCCTCTGGTAGCTTGGTCAGGCTTAACGTAAAAGGCAATGTATAAAGTATTTGTGCAACAAGTCACCAATTAAACAGTGAAACACACATAGAAATTATTCTGACCAGGTCAGGAAAATAGCGCTTAATTGAATGAACAGAACATGACCAAAACAACAAAAATCCAATAAGAAGAAGTAGTGTTATGGATTTTTTAAGAATATCTGCAAATTTAGTGCTTAAAAGCACAAAGTGCCAAGTGGGGCTATCTTATCGCACTTGACTGAGGTAAATCCATAATTACAGGTTCACCGCGACGGGGTACAGGTCAGATACAGGGACCAACATTGTCCCGCTGAGAAAGTACCGTGTTGCTCTGTTTATGGGTCCCGATGCAGGGAGCAGAAGAGGCGATACATTGTTGTCAAACCATCTGGATGTAGGCGATACGTAGTTCTGAGCCACTCAAATTGAGATGCGTCACCATCAGCTTCTTCAAATGTAGGCTATGCATCATCAATGAGCCATGCAACCGTCAATGCATTGTTTTTGTCCTCAGTGTCAAGGGGAGGTGTGTCGGTTCCAACCAGTGCAATGACGGCAATGCATGGTTTTGATGTGAACAGAACATACTCTTTGAAGGGCCAGGACTGTAGGGGAACCACTTGGCAAGGCAAGACCCATGGTTGGCAGAGTGCAGGTGCTGTAGAAGGTCTTGGATGTTCATGAGACTTCAGGATAGCAGCCAAGCCAGAGAGTCACTTTGGTTCTGGGCTGTAGAATTGCAGTTCCATTCCTTCTCACGTCCAGGCAATAGGGCAGCACAGCAGTCCTTCTTCTTGGCAAAGTGTCCACAAATCCTTAAGTGTAGTGAGTGTAGTGTAGTGAGTTGGGGGGTTCAGAGGGCCTGTAATTATACCCAGTTGTGCCTTTGAATTAGCGGAGACTTCAAACAGAGACCTTTGAAGTACACAGGGTCCTGGCTCTTCCTGCTCTGGCTCCAGACTCACTGAAGGGGGTATGCATCACATTGCATTGGGACATGCACAGCCTATTCAGGTGTAAGTGTCAGCTCCTCCCTCCCGTCCAACCCAGAAGGGCCCATCAACATGTGAATTGCCCGTCAGTCAACTCTAAGCTCTATTTGGGTGTGACTCTCTGGAGGTAATGCACAAGCCCAGCTGTCACCCACCGCACACGTGTATTCAGAGACAGACAGAAGGCCACACATGGCTAGGGTAAGAAAATACCAGCTTTCTAAAGATGCCATTTTCAGAATTACAATTTTAAATATAACTTCACAATGAGTAAGGATTTTATATTGTTATTCCAGAGACACTAAACTGGGGGGTCCCATATCTTCCGAATTGGAAATTATACTTATAAGGAGGCGATTTTAATGTGGTCGGAAACAGGTCCCATCGTCGGGCGAAGCTATTCTGACTGCATCGAAATGCCCTGTTCTGATTTCTTTCCGACTGACCCATTTTGATGGGGTCGGTCAGAAAGGAATCCAAACTGGATTTCCAAATTGCAATCAATGGGCTCTTTCCGCTCCAGGGATTATGATGGCAGATTCCATCAGCCTTTCTGTGCTGGCCTTTCTGACAGGCTGTGGGAATCTGACTCAGGGGCTCCATGGGTTCAAGGCCTCCGGATGGCGGCCTAGGGGGCACTGTTGATCCCTGCACCCCGTGGCAGGCACTTTGAGGGGCCTGTCAAGGGGTTCAGGGATGAACTGCACAATAGCTCTTTACAATTAGAGCATGGTTTTTGGTCAGAATGCATGCTCCCATTGTAAAGAATAGGAATGCGACCAAACACTCCTAATTGCTGGGTTGGAACCAACTACAGGAGGTTATTCGGTCACAGTTCCCAAACGATGTCGGACAGACTCAGGTCCGTCCGACATCATAATCGGGCCAAGAGATGTAATAAAGTAATCCAAATGTTAACCTATGAGAAAGATGTACCTTGCAGTAGTGAAACACCAATTTAAGAGTTTTTTACTACCTGGACATGAAAAACCGAAACATACATACCCACCTTTAGAAATAAGCTGACCATGGGGTTTTCCAGGGCCTACCACTTTAGGGGGAATTGGATGTATTAAAAAAGGAAGGTTGGTGCCAGGCAAGAGAGTTAGCTTGCCAGAAGACATGGACATTTAAAACTGCACCTGCAGACACTGCAGTGGCAGGCCTGGGACACATTTTAATTGGCTGCTTAAGTGGGTGGGACAATCAATGCGCAGGCCCACAGGTAGCATTTAACTTACAGGCCCCCGGCTCATGTAGTACAGTTTACTAGGGATTTATAAATACATTAAATATGCCATTTGTGGATAAGGCAAGTTGACCATTTTTTAAGCAGAGAGGACATGCAATTTAGCACTGGTTTGCACTGGTAAAGTGCTGAAGCCAACAAAAATTAAATCAGCAAAAAAGGAGGAGGAAGGCAAAAATGTTTGGGGATTACCCTGCATCAAGGGACATTTCCAACAATTAGAAAGCTGGGTTAGTGTTGTCTCTAAAGAACTTATGAATGTAATTTAATCTCTGAAGGCAAGATGTACGAAAGAATAGCAACTCGCAAATTGGCTGCAAACTGGTTTGCTAATGGATTCAGGGGCATAAGCCATGTACAAAACCACTCGCAAACCAAAAATAGCGATGCAGCTGAACTGCAAGCTACTATTATTTGAGACACGGAATAGCGAGTTGGTATTAGGGAATCGCTAATAGCGACTTGAAAACGGGATGTGTATGTGAGTTGCAAATAGTGAATAGTAGCTATTTGGCCTGTTTACATATGCAACTTACCAAACCATGTGGCAACTGGACGCAAACTGGAAAAGCTAGCCCAGAAGGACCACGACTGTCCATAATGGTTGGCATGTACATGATAGCAAGTCAGCTAAACATACTGGCAAGTCAGCAGAGGAGGAGACGGATACAAGAGAGGATATTCCGAGGCAGGCTGACCATTTTTGCCCTAGAGATATATGACAAACAAAGCTAAGTAGCACTGTCATTTTGGAGTTAATTGCCCTCTTAAAGCCAGACCTAGAAAACAGTAATCGGTGCAGCAATTCCATCCCTAACCATGTCCAGGTGTTTTGCTTCTTACACCTTTTAGCGCCAATGGTAGTTACCAGGATTTGGTAACTGTTGCAGGTGCCGTGTGGCAAAGTACGCTTTCACGTTTGTTCCGCTCTATCCTCACTGCCATGTTTTTCAAAACCCATCACCACATATACATGTCCAATAATGATGAGGAAAAGTGGATTACCAAATAGCAATTTTACCGGATTGATAACTTTCTCCAGGTCATAGGGTGTATAGATGGGACACATGTGCCTATATGTACCCCATCCCCTTTTGAATACCTTTTAAGGAACCGTAAAAACACACTTTCCCTTAATATACTAGTGGTTTCCAATGCCTGCAACATAATCACTGACATTGTATCACAATATCCAGGGAATACCCAGGCAAAGCATAATATACAGACAACTGGAAAGTGGGTAGTTTGATGATGCATACTTGTTAGGTTCTGACAAATAATGTAAATGCTGATATGTAAGTGTCGAATCACCACATATTGTATGTTGACTCACATTTATATATCTGTTTTTTATGTGACAGTATATTTGTCCTATGTCCTTGGATCCTCACACCCTACATTTCTCCCACCACCTAAAATAAAAGACGATACAACACTGCACATTGATGCACCTGTGATAGAGTGGACATTTGGACTTCTGAAATCCAATTTTCACTGACTCCATAAGGGTGTGGGGGGAGGGGTGGGTGCAATACAGACTAAAAACCTTTTGCAAGATTTAGCAACATGTGGAATTCTACATCTTATTCCCTGCAGGAGAAGACTGTACATTGTGGTGTCTAAATCTGATTCAGAGGATGAGTATCCTGGTCCCCCTGTTCAGCTGCCAACAGAAGAGAATAGACTGCAATGGGGGGTGGAGAAAATTCAGGGAAACAATGCTACACATTACTGCACAAAGTAAGACATTCTCGAATCCACAATACTTTAAAAAAGTGCCACCACCCTTAATTTTTCGCTCAAGACAAGGCTACATTTAATGGCATGCTGTCATTCTCAATAATTCTGATGCCATGTAGTCAACATGTAGGTTGTTTACCGACAACAAAAGGAAAACAAATACACTCCCTGATTGGAGCACCTCATTTATTTTCTGGGAGCGTGTCCAGTATGTGAAGGGCCACCATGTTGAGGTGCAGGAGTGCGACTGGTGCTTCGTCGCAGCACATGTGCATCAGTGGCAGAGATGCCGCTGATGCTGGACAACTCACTGTCAGAAGCCTCTGCAACCACACCACTAGCAATATGTGCTGTTTAGATTGCCCCCACTGCAGCTGTTATCTGGCCAAGCTGCCTCGAGACATCCCCACTGAATTACCCCATCGCCACCTGTAGCATCACAGTATGCGTGGATAGTTTAGCAATGGCCTGTGCAAGTCTTCCTATGGCCCTGGTTGTAGTGTAAGGGGTAGGTGCTGGCAGGCAGTGCAGCCGACAGCAACCCCTGTTATGATGAAGGCGAATACATGTGCAAGTCAATGGAGTAACTGACTATCTTAGACTATGTTGCAAAAGGAGTAGCCATTAAATAATGCTGTAGCCACCTTGTAGTTTTACACAAGGGTGGACCGTTCCTTCTTATTAGGGTTCTAGACCTACTCACTGTGTTTTTTACTCACGTCATTGGTCATGAAGAAGCACCAGGAAACGTTCTGACCATTTAGATGACACGAAACATGTTGACCAAAAGTTACTGAGGCATTTTATGCCCTACCAGTAACACACAACTGTTGTAACTTTATTCCCCAAATGGTACGTCCCATCCACCCCTTCCCCTCTGACCCAGTTGGTACGTCCTGCCCTGAAGCTTGCCATGGAATGTTGGGACACTCTCCAGTGAGGAGAGTGGATGGTTAATAAACTGACTTGTTTTCACTGGTGTCCTGTCTCTGGACCTTTTATAATTCTAACACTGGCGACGGACCTGCGCAGGGGGCAGAAGTTAACCATCTCCCCTTTGAGTGCTCTCTCCATACACTCACACAAGAGGAAGAGGAAGAACTTGGGTGGGAAGAATCGTACAAGAGAATGAACTTTAAAGAAAAAGGTCAGCACATTTTTGGAAAGGATGCTGTATGACTGGAGTATACGTAATTTAAGCAGTTGGAGTGAATAAGAAGAAAAATTTCAAGAGGTGAGAGCCAACCTGCCTTCTGTGGCGTCCTGCGAGACACTGTGCGCGTTGTTCCCCAGCTGTCATCTGTCACCGTGTACTGGGAGCGTAATAAAAGACAGATGGTGATACTGAGCTGACGGGCATCCTAGCATCGTGACTGTTGTTTCGTGCTGCAAGTGTTTGAGGAGTTGGGCGTCGTCATATTTACTGCGTTCCGTGTGGTGAAACAAAAGGCATATTCAGGAAGCCTACCTCATTGTGAGTCTGGTGCTTGACTGGGGTGGCGTCGGAGCCGGGTTCCCCATTGAAGCGCTGCGCAGTCCTGTTGCCCCTGAGTGCCTGTGACATCGGTGCGTGGGAGGAACTCTCTCTGAAGGCTGCGCGACAATAAGGGCAGAAGAAAGGCTGGCGTAGTATCCATAGGTCCGCCGTGCAAGGAGCCTGGCAGCCGGGATCGGCATTGCATCGGAGTTGTCAGGAGCGGGGAACTGCAGAGACTGGAATTCCTGTCAGCGCGTCTGATCAACAGGAAGCCGGATACATCGGACGGCCCCCGGCGCAGCAGCAGCTAAGGGCCGGTAGACTGAGGAGAATATTTTTGACCCTTTCCAACCATCGGTTACTGACTGCTGTCTTGTACAGTTTCATTGTGGGTTATTCAAGAGAGTAATCAGTCGTGTCGGTACCGACATTGTCACAAGTTCGTGCTGCAGTGAGTTACTTGTACTGGCCGTGTGAAACCAAGGAGATTTATGTACTAACACTTTTACCGAGCTGAGAATTCAATTGATAGAAATCCAATGTTTATGTAGGAAATTTTGCATAGAAGTTAACCCTTTTTATGCTCTCTTTGTAATTTTTATAGTCCTATGCTGGGGGTGTTTATTTAGGTCAGAATTTTCCTTGTGTTACAGGTCAACCATGGCGGCAGCAAGCATGAGCCAACCCCCACCCTTCTTGAATGATATAGGTGAACCAGAAATCAGCTGGAAAGAGTGGATGAAACTCTTTGAATCGTATTTTATAGCTATTGGTGGGGAAAAATACAAGCCTGAAAGGAAAAAACACATTTTATTACACAATCTGGGTAGGCAAGGGCGCTAAGTCTCTAAATCGCTACCAATGTTAGATCAGGAGGGAACAGATGAAACAGGGGTGGATGTGTATGAGAAAACTATGGTAAAGTTAGAGGAACATTTTGGGGACAAGGTGAATGTAGTGTTGGAACGTCATAAGTTTTTCAAAAGAAGCCAAGGAAAGCAAGAGTCTGTTCAAAATCTCATTGCTGCATTGTGGGGATTAACACTACTGTGTGAGTTTGGTAACTTAACTGATTCCCTTATAAGGGATCAGCTCGTGAGGTGTACCAATAACCCACGCATACAAGAGAAGTTGCTAGCAAGGAACCCAGGTTTAAGAGAAGCCATCAAAATAGCCAAGTCTGTAGAACACACAGCACGATGTATTAAGGAGATGAAACCAAATGGTGAGGAAGTAGCCTCAGTAAAAGATGAAGAGGATGGTAACGAAATATGTAAGATAAGGTCAAAAGACAATTACAGTGTGAGAGGAGAAACTAAGGAAAAGGGACCTAAGTGCTACAGGTGCGGCAGCAATAACCATTTTGCAACCTTTTACCAGTGCCCTGCCAGGTTCGTCACGTGTAAAAGGTGTAATAGGAGAGGGCATTTCGCGAGAGTATGTAGAGATGGTGAACAAACATACTAGATACGATGGTAAGAATACGGAGAAGAGTGCAGCAAGGGAGGTAAAGTGCATAGAACAAAGATGCGAGAAAATAATTTTGCAGGTAAAAGATATAGATGGAACTGTAAATGCCATTTACCCCAAATGTGATGTTTTCCTTGATGGCCAATGCGTTGAAATGTATGCAAATTCATGCGCCCCTTACACCTTGCTGAACAAAGATGATTTTGTGTCCATGGAAAATTGTAATGTGAAACAGTTGAAAATGCCTGACATTTCTTCCACAGGGTATAATAAGGGGAAAATACCATTGGTGGGCATGAAAAATGTTCAACTACGGTTTAAGGACAGGGAAACTTTTGGTCCAGTGTATGTAGTGGAATCAGGATCCAATGTGCTGGGTTGGGTTCACCAAAAAGAGCTGGTTATCATCCTAGATCCTAATAGTATTGAACAAGTTGCTCACTGACAGGTCCCGGGAAAGTAGAAACATTTGTGAGGAATTTGGTCAACTATTCAGAGACGAGATTGGTTGCTTGCACATGTTCCAACACAGAATTAAGTTGAAATATAATGCTAGACCAGTTGTACATAAACTACTCCCTGTACCCCTCAAGTTGAAGGTACCCCTTGAAGAAGAACTGCGCAAACTTTGTGAGTTAGATATAATACAACCAGTAACCTGCACAGAGTGGTTGGCTCCGATCGTTATCGCGGCCAAAGCCAATGGGGAGGGTATTCGTCTCTGTGTGGATTTGCGCTGCCTCAATAACAATATATGGGTGGAAAGACATCCCTTGCCCATAATTAATTAAATGCTGAGTACCATGGGCCCAGCTAAGTACTTCAGTGTAATCGACCTGTCCATGGCGCATCATCAAATTGAACTCCATCTAGAATCAAGGCCCCTCACGGCGTTCATCACCCCGGTGGGAGCATACATGTTCAAACGGATGCCGTTTGGCCTGGCATCGGCAGCAGCTATTTTCCAGAAGGCGATGCAGAAGATACTGGAAGGAGTATGGAACACCATGTGTTTCCAGGACAACATCCTAGTATATGGCCAAACTGAGGAAGAACATGATGGGGTTGTGAGACAGGTGTTTAGCAGACTTATGGAGGCAGGCCTGGCTGTGAAGAAGGAAAAATGTAAAATAAAAGTTAAAGAAGTCGAGTATTTAGGCCACAAGATTACAGAAGGTGGATTCAGACCAAAGGGCAGCTTGATCCAAGCGGTGAAGGAAGCACCCAGCCCCAAGAACAAGGAAGAACTAAGGTCCTTCTTAGGGCTTTTAGAGTACATGTCAAAGTACGTGGACAATTTTGCTGCCAAGTGTGAGCCCATGAGGGAATTAATGAAGAAGAACAAGGATTTCCTATGGAACAAAGAACATGACGATGTGGTAAAATCACTGAAAGAGGAATTGATAACCTCTCCAGCGTTGGGAAGTTTTGATGCATCAAAGAAAACCATCCTAGCCACAGATGCTTCCAACAAGGGCCTGGGTGCAACCCTGATACAAAAAGATGGTAAAGAGGAGAAAATCATTGCGTTTGCCTACCGGAGTCTCACAAACCCAGAACGGAACTACTCCATAATCGAAAGGGAGGCCCTGGCCTGTTTCTGGGCTGTTAGACATTTCAAGTTTTTCTTGTGGGGTTTGAGGTTCTCCATCTGGACTGACCATAAGCCCCTCACCTTCATCTTTTCTGTGAAAGGTTTAGAGAATTGTAATCCTCGCATCAGCAGATGGATCTTGGGCCTGGAGCACTATAACTTTAAAGTGGACTTTGTGCCTGGAAAGGAGAATAAGATCGCTGACTTCCTATCAAGGTCACCGTTACCGGATGTGGGGGAAAAAGAAGAAGCCCTTGACAGTCCAATACTAATGATGGAGACGCCTGCTATTACGGAAGAAGAGTGGGAAAAAGAGACTAAAGAAGACAAGGAAATAAATGCACTGAAAGAATACATGGAGAAAGGATGGCCGAGCAAGAAGAGTGAACTTGCGGCTAGCATAGAAGAGTACTGGGAAGTGAGAAATGAACTAAGCCTTATAAAAGGCAGGATCTATCGTAATCATAGAGTGGTTCCTCCCAAAGGCCTTAGGAAGAAGGTAATCGACTTGGCACATGAAGGTCACCTAGGGCGCAGCCTTATTAAAGCAAGAGTCATATCCAGTTTCTGGTTCCCCAGGATGGATGCCATGACTGAACAAGCTGTTAAGGATTGTGGGGCGTGCACAAAAAGCGACAAGTCAAAGACAGTACATAAAGCACCATTGTCTCCAGTGGAAGTACCAACCAAACCATGGAGCAAGCTGGCCATGGACATTATCAGACCCATGCAAGAACTAGGAGAGAGAAGGAGATTCATGCTGGTTTTAATCGATTATACAACCCATTGGATCAAGCAGAAGTTTGTCCACTCTGTCACCACGAGGACGGTGGTTGAGTTCTTGAACGGCATATTTGTTGAGGAAGGCATTCCAGGGGCCTTGGTTACAGATAATGGGGTGCAGTTTTGCTCGGAAGAGATGCGTACATTCCTCAAGGGTTTAGACATTAAACATGAAACCACAGCTTTATACTGCCCGAAAGCCAATGGTCTGGTTGAGCGGGCAAACAGAATCATCAAGGAGCATATCCAATTGGCAGCAACTAATAGGCATGATATAGAAGAGTCCCTTAGAAGGTGTCTGTGGGCTTACCACACCTCCCCTAATAAGGTCACGGGCATCTCACCCTTTGTAGCACTGCGAGGACGAGAACCCTGCACTAAGTTAAATACTAGTTGGCTGAGTGGGGGTGAGCCCAGAGTAGTGGACAGGGAAGCAGGGGCAGAGGAAGTCCAACTCCACCAAGACAGATACAAGCGGTGGTATGACACTAAGCATGGGGTGAAGGATTCCAAAGTGGAAGTAGGTGACAGGGTACTAGTCAAGAAGAACCTCAAAGTGGGAGCCCCCCAAAGTAAATATTACATGCCTTGTAAAATTGCCAAAGTACTTAAGAATGTGGTTCAACTTGAGAATGGCCAGTTTTGACAAGATTTGTAAATGTGCTTGAGCATGTCCTGTGTTCGGTTCATTTCCTTTATGATGCTATGTTACAATCATATCCCACTGCGGTGGGGTCCAGTTTTTGCTCTGTGTCACCCTATGGAAGGGAGATGTGTTGTAACTTTATTCCCCAAATGGTACGTCCCATCCACCCCTTCCCCTCTGACCCAGTTGGTACGTCCTGCCCTGAAGCTTGCCATGGAATGTTGGGACACTCTCCAGTAAGGATGGTTAATAAACGGACTTCTTTTCACTGGTGTCCTGTCTCTGGACCTTTTATAATACCCTATGGGTTTTTTTAACATGGCAAGGGAACCCATGTATTAAACTTAATTCTCCCTGGTATCACTTAGCTAGATTTCTCATTCACTCAATCACTCACCCTTCTTTCAGAACCCTATATCTCACACCCTCACTCATCATATAGCAGTACCAATAAAGGATCTCAGCTAGGCATTGCAGCGCTGGCCCAACGATGAGCAATGACTGAAGATGAAGTATGACATCCCTCAGGATGTGTGAGGGCATCAAGAGACAAGATTTACATTTGCCTCTAGTCTGTGGGGTTTAGACCTAGGTTGCTCTTGTTCTCACTTCTTTTTTCTTTCTCTTTGATGTGGACGACTATTGCGCCCACACTTGGAACAGTTACCCTTTGTTGGAATTGAGATTAACACAGTGAGCACAGTACTGGACCTCAACTAGCTCCTAGTCCCGCCTCTTTCTTGTTACATGACATCCATGCACACACCACTGCTCCTCTCCCTGTGCCTTTGAGTGCTCCTGTCCTCTGCCATTTTAGTGCAGAGTTCTGTAGGACATCTGTAAGTTGGTCCGGTTTTATATCCTTGCGGGCCTGATTGTCTGCAAACTGTTACGTCATTTTTCTGAATCCCACTGTTGTGGACTGTTGCATTGTCTGCAATTTGCAGTTTACCATTCTCATTTGTTTGTGCTGTACCTGCAGAATCAATGCATTAAGCCCACCATACACTGCCTGCAGATGCCTAAGACCTGGAAGCCTGCAACATGTGACAGCGCCTATGGCCATGCAGAGTGGAGTGCTGCTGTCGGGACCTGATGAGTGGCTGCAGATTTGGAGTGGGTGTCTGAATGGTATCCTCACCCTCTACTGATGGTGGTTGTGGGAAGAAGGACACACGGCTGGACTGGCCACGAGATGTAGTGGGCGGATTATAGAGCACTAATGTTTCTTCTTCCTTCATCCAGGCCTGTTATTCACCCTCATATGCCCATCGACGACTACCACCTGAGGTATGGCCGGAGGAAGAATGAACAGGCAGGCAGTAGCTCATTTGATTGAAGATCTTTATTGTGTCTTCATAACAAGAAACCTCATCCTTCAATGAACAGGATAAAATGACAAGCAGTTCAAGGGCAAACATTCTAATACAAGTACATTCTATTCAAGAACGAACTCAGGATGCATGCACCATGATTCTGTACAAGAACCAAGTGAGGGTGCATGAGCCATGGAACACAGATAAAGAAGTGAACATAAGTATTGATAGAGTCTTCATAACAAGAGACCTCATCCTTCAAGGAACAGGATAAACTGACAAGCAGTTCAAGGGCAAACATTCTAATACAAGTAAATTCTATACAAGAACCAAGTGAAGGTGCATGAGCCATGATTCTATACAAGAACAGAGTGAGGGTGCATGAGCCATGGAACACAGAGAAAGAAATGAACATAAGTATTGAATAGAACACTACATAACCACCCTTTTTTCATACACAGAGAAGAAGAGGAAATAAGCTAACAAGGGTGATTGAGATTGTTAAATATATTATACACAATCTTGAAGATGAAGAGGAACTAATCTTCGCCTACCAGATCTTCTCAATTATGTCTGCGAGCCCAAATCAGAGACACCAGGAGTGTTCTCTTCAGAACATTCAGGAGTACATTTGGCAATTCTTTTGAGATTCCACACCTTATGATCTTGTGTTCTAACAGCATTTCTCAACAATTTTATGAGTTTAAGTGGTTGACTGAATTTAGAGATTCCAAACCTTCTTTCAGGTAATTTTATTCCAACCCAATCACCAACAGACACCACCATTTTCTTTACTGCTTTTCTTGCATCAAATATACTTTTCCTTCTATCCGTTTTTCCCAACTCTCGATCTTTGCAACCAACTGTACTATCAAAAGCACCACCAACTTCTGACATTTTTGTTGCAACCCAAAGAGGTTTGAGACAAGTACTTGCTGCCCTCCCTTTAACACCTTTTATGCTCATGACGAGCTCAGCTCGTCATGAGGCACGGTGCTCGTGTGCTCATGACGAGCTGAGCTCGTCATGAGCCGTGGAACACTCAAACTCTGGGATAATTCCCCTGCTGTGCTGAGCGTTCCACGGAAATGAGTGTGGTCATGACGAGCTCAGCTCGTCATGAGCACACAAGCACTGTGCCTCATGACGAGCTGAGCTCGTCATGAGCACAGGGGCGCTGTGCGCGCCCTCCCGCCCCCAGCACAGCGTGGGAATTACCCCCACTGCGAAGGGGTTAAACAAAGTAAAGTGCACCTGTTGATGAATCGGGTGTGAATCTATATTCACACACTTTTTTCTTAACAGCTTCTTCCCAGTCACAGCTGGACACAGGGCTAATTGCATTGCTTCTTTAAGAACTCTAATAAATATTTCAACAACCCCGTTGCTTTCTGGATGATATAGAGCTGCACGTTTGTGTGTAATTCCTCTCTCACTTAAATATTGTTCAACAGCACCAGAAGTAAATTGTACTCCATTGTCCGTCAAGATTGAACTAGGTAATCCTTCATTTGCACACAAATCATCAAGAAAGGACATCGCTGAAGAGGAATTTACACAATTGACAATTTTTACGATTAGCCATCTGGAGAACATGTCTACAGACACTAAAACATATTGATCCAGTGTCTTAACCTTAACAGGACCTAAGATATCTAAAGCAATGTCTACCCAAGGCCCTGTGGATTGTTTTCTGAAAACCATGGGTTGAGTCCTACACTTGAGAATTTTGTCACTGACAGAGCATTGTGTACAACTATGTACAGACCTTTCAATTTGTGTGTCCATGGCAGGCCACCAATATGCTTATCTAACCCTTTCTTTCGTCTTGGCGATGCCCATGTGACTAGTGTGTGCATTCTCAATCAACTTGTGACGTAAACTTAAAGGTGAAACAAGTCTACTTCCTCTGAACAATAACCTGTTGTGCAAAGACAACTCTTCTTCAACACACCACAAACCTTTTGATTCATAATCACACTCACGCTTCTCACTCCAGCCATCACGCACAAAGCTAACTGCTCGTTGTAAAGTGGCATCATTGGTCAGATTAGTGACCCATTCTTCCTCGGTGACAACTCCCTCAGTTACTATACAAATTTTCAAATCCTCAGAAGAGTCTTCACTAATGAACAAGTCATCTTTATCAGTCTCAGAGACAGAATCACCACCAAGCCTCGACAAACAATCAGCAAGAATATTGTTAGTGCCTGGCAAATATGAAACTTGAAACTCAAAGTCTTGCAAAGCACCTACCCATTTCCTTATTCTGTGTGACACGCAGTCAATTCCTTTCTTATCAAATACTTCCTTTAAAGGTTTGTGATCTGAAATCACTGTAAAATACTTACCCCATAAGAATTTCTTAACCCCAATAAACAGCCAAAGCTTCTTTTTCAACTACAGAGTAGTTACATTCAGCTCCTCTCAGGGGTCTTGAAATGAACAAGATGGAATGATCTATTTTCTCACCATTTTGTAAAAGAACTGCCCCAAGACCTTTACTACTTGAATCAGTCATTATGTAAGAATTTTTGATGGGATCAAAACTTGAAAGACTTCTGCACAACACTGTTCGTCCCATATGAATTCACACCCTTTTCTTAACAAAGCCCTCAATTTTTCTGTTTTTTAGCAAAACCAGGGACAAATTTGTTATAAAATTCTGCCATACCAAGAAATTTGGTTAGTTCATCTTTATTTTTAGGGTACTTGAGATTGGTAATGGCCTCCACTAAGGAAGGTTTGGTTTTGATACCTGACCCGGATAGTAAATGTCCCAGAAACTTGCACTTGTCTAATCTAAGCGTGAGACCAGAATCTTGCAACTTGGACAACACTTTGTATATCCTCTCATCATGTTCCAGCTGAGTTACACTTTGAACTAGCACATCATCCTGATAGATTTTAACACCATCAATACCTACAAGAACGTTTTCCATTACTCTTTGGAATAATGAAGAGGCTGAAATTAAGCCGAATGGCATCCTAAGAAACTTGATAGTGCCGAATGGTGTAATAAAGGTTGTAAACTCTTGACAAGAGGGATGAAGTCTGACCTGATGGAAGGCCGAAGATAAGTCTAGTGTAGAGAAATGAGTGGCACCATTCAAAGAAGACAACATTTTGGTTATTTTGGGGAGAGAATAATGATCAACAACCACAACCTTGTTGAGTTCTCTCATATCAATACACAATCTTGCCTCTCCCTTGGCCTTTCGGACTATAACCACTGGAGAAACCCACTCCGTGGCCTCAACCTCTTAATTTACTTCATTACTCAACAGTTTATCTAATTCCCCTTTCATCTTATCTTTGACCAAAAGAGGGACATTTCTGACTTTGGCTACTTTGGGCAAAGAATTATTTTTCAATTTGATGAGATGCAGATATTTTTTGAGACATCCAAGTTTTTTATCAAAGACTTTTGGAAATTTTTTAACCCAATCAGCATGCTCTGAGATTGAGGCAAAATTGGGAAGATCCCTCAAACATACATAAGGAACCTCATTAGGATCTAGATAGACCCCAAGATCTCTTTAATGCGCCCAACTGATGAGTGAATCACCTTTGATAGACATGTATATTTTCCCTGCTGTGATTCTCCCTTTAAAATCTATTGTGCCCATGAAGTATCCTAACAGATTTATAACTTGACCACCATAACCTCTCGGAATAATATCAGGTATGAGGAGCTTAACTTTATTTAGCAAATTCTTTTCAAAGAAGACTTTGGGTACTAAAGTAATCTTAGCACCTGAGTCGAACAACATGTCAACAACATTATCGTTGATTAGAACGTTTTCCATGGGCTCCTCAGTGATAAGATTATCAACCTGACAGACCATAGATTCTTCTTCACTTTGATCATAAATGTCTACTTCTCTTATTTTCTTTTGGTTTCTGCTAGATTTACAACACCTAGAGAAGTGACCTTTCCTTTTAAAATTGAGCATGTTGCTTTCCACGCTGGACAGTCTTTCGAATTAGCTAAATGACCTGTATGACCACAACGAAAACATTTGAAAGAGAAAGATTTTGTTTTAGACCCAGAAGATTTTGTGTCAACACCAGATTGAGCAGGAGAGGTTTTGCTTGATGTTTCCGATATGGACGCTTTTATCTCCTTTATTTCTGTGTTGTTTTTTTTCCCATCATCACTATTCTTACGAATAGTTTCTGCACATGTATTGGAACGCTAATGCATTTTCAAGGCAGTGATAACTTCTTGAAGATAAGGGTTGTCTTTTTGCCACAAGTTATCTTTGGCTTTCTCCAAAGAAGAGCCTAGCATAAGCTGATCTCTGAGTCTCTCATCTAAACTTCCTCCAAAAGAGCAAATTGAAGCAAGTGTGCGAAGTGCTGTAACATATTGTTCCACCGTTTCATCCTGTCTTTGTACTCTCTTTCCAAAATGGAACCGTTCCAAGACCATACTCATCTTCGGAAGATAGTGTAAGTCGATTTTTTGGACACATATTTCATACTCATTAAGTGAGTCACCTTCACCATTTGACAACTGAGGAAGGTTCTCAAAAACGTCCTGTCCCTCCGAGCCCAAGCGGTGCATGAACAAGGAGATTTTTCTTTCTGCGCTCAAGGAGGTACCACACACCCTTGCAAAATGAGCCTAAACTTTCTTCCACTTCAGCCAGGGTATGGTGGGTTCTCCAGGCTCGGAAAGAAAGAAAGAAGGAGCAGTAACATTCTGCATTATGGAAGCTGGGCATTACACTGAGAATACAATAAATAGAGGGGCAAGATGGCCGCCGAGACGCCGTAGAGGATGGTCGCACCTAAGCTTTCCTCCTGATGACAGCGTGATTGAGTACGTGGTGCTCACCCCTCACTCCTGATTTAAATTTCCAGATTACTAAAAGAGTAACAAATCTCCTGTCTACCGTAGCTATGCCCTAGTGGACTAAAATTATACTGGGCCTGGTAGCTTTCAAGAAAGACATCAGAGCATATTGGTGTCACCGAGGAAAAGGATACAGTGAATACAGTGAATATACAGCGAGCTGACGGCCGTTGGATTTCAATTGTCGAGTGAGATGCTTGGGGGACTCACCTTTTGGCCTGCACAGATAGAAGATTTGCCTCAAATTAAGATTCAGGTCAAGGAAAAGACCTTACTCAGAATTATCTCTACCTTAATAACACACTCTTATCAGTCTGGGCGAGCTCACTGGAGGAGCCTCTCAAAAATAATGGCTTCTAAATCATTGCGATCCTCTAAGAAAACCCACGACCGGGACGTTTCTGGAAACGAGGAGGAAGAGGCGCCCATAGATGATCCAGCCTCTAATCTGAGAGGTAAAGTGAGGTCAAAGGCGCAGCTGAGGCGGGAAGCTGCTAAAGAGGTTAAAATACGGAAGCTACGCGAAAAAGAAGTAGAAAAAAAGAAGATCACAACATCGGCTTCAATAACAAGGAGAAATACCGAAGTGCAACCTGCTGCCGGCGAATTGGCAGGAAGAGAGGTAGCACTTCGGCAGACTACGATAGTCGAGACATTTTCACCTGTGATAAGCGCTGCATCAAGCGCTCAGCCGGCATCGCAGCAAGTTTTTCTGGTTCCATCGTTGGCGTCTTTGTGCGGGGAGAAACAGACTGCTGCACGCATAGAGAAGGCTGGAGTTACTGAGAGTGCAGGCAGCACGATTAAGAAACGTATCCAGAATGAGGTTACAGAGCCCGCAGGAGTACCTGCCTTTTCTGCAGCCACGGTAGGGGGCGGGGCCGAGTATTTAAAGGGGAAGGATACATTTGGTCTTACTGTTGAAGTTAAAGAGACAAATGCACCCTTAGAGCCAGCCACAGACACTGTAATGAATGAAACGAATGATCATGCTGACCATAACGGGAAAATTAACGAGAATGGGGAAGCAATGTCAGAGCAGACTTTAAAAAAGGTATTGGATGAGGAGATAGTGCTTGATCCAGCACAAGCAAAAGTTAACAACCCTCTCAATGCGAACACAAATGCCAGTGTAACTATTAACGTGAATCATAGAACTGACAGGAATGCACAAATTGTGTCAGGATCCATTTTGGCATCTCCTAGTGAGGAGGTTTTCTTTACTGGAAACGATGAGGCGGATGACGAAGATGAGGATGAGGATGTAAGTGAGAATGGCAGTTTGGTTCAGGAATCTGTTTCAGATTCAGATTCAGAACCGGGACCCTCAGTAGACTCCACAGCGGGTTCAGACTCAGAAAACAACTTGTCTAAATCAGACAGTATCTCAATTTCCTCAGGCAGCGATACGGAACCTATTGAGTCAGCGCAAGAGACAGTTAAAAAAATTAAAAAAACAAAAACCACTGCGAAAGAGATGGATAAAATTGCGTTGAATACTAAATCCAAGCAAAAGGGTAAAGTAATGAATAAATTCAGGCGTAAGGATCAAGTGAGAGCCCCCCGCAGAGCACCTGTGAAAACAGTTGTAAAGAAACTTGAGTGGGATAACACTCTGGAGAGTGGTGTGCCATCTATGGGGAAGCATGTAAGCACAGATATAGGCACCCATGAGGCTACCTCTCAGGGCTCTGAGGGGGGTGCCTCTAATTTTGAAGTTTTATTCTCTACTTTAAAGCAGATACAAGGTGAGGCTCGCGCTGAGAGCCAGAGGGCAAGCAGGAGGGCCAGGCACGCAAATAAGAGAATACAATACTCTTTGCACAAAGTCAACAAAATGTATGAAGAAATGGTAGGGAGAGTATCTGAGGTAGAGGCCAGAACGGGAAAATTGGAAGATGACTTCATTAAGATGCAGGATGCTATCAGAGATCAGGATAAGACAACGGCGGATATGCTCTGGAAACTAGAGGACTTTGAAAATAGACAAAGGCGCAATAACATCAGACTACTTGGGATTCAGGAGGGAAAGGAGGAGGGGGAAGTGTGGGGGTTTCTTGTTGAATTATTAAAAGGTGCCTTTCCAGAGCTGTCTTCATGGGACTGGGAATATGAGGTACAAAGAGCACATCGATTCCCGTTGACGCGGAAAGAAAGACAGGGTAAGCCCCGCGCAATATTGTTTTATGTAGGAAATTTTCTTCTGCGTGAGGAGATAATTAACAAGGCGAAACCTCAGGCTAAGCGCACTTATAAGGATACTGAATTTTTTGCCCGTCCTGATTTCTACCATACCACCGTGGAAAGACGGTGGCGGATGAGGCAACTTATCACCACTTTCCAGAACATAGGGTGTGAGGCTTATCTTATGTTCCCTGCACGGCTAAAGGTCGGTTTAAATGGAAATTTTAGAGTTTTTTACTCTGAAATTATGGCGCAAGAATACCTCAGCTTCCTGCGCGAAACCAGAGGTCAACAAAAGTCTCATCATAAGGATCTCGAGGGTCAAGATATACAAACTGTTGCTATCAGAGACATACCCCGTAAAAAATAAAAAAAATAAAAAGGGGGGAGAGTGTAACAATGTTATGGAAAAGTAGAAATGTTATCATGAGTTTAGATTCATGGACCCTGAGATAAGAGTACATATCTTCAATGTGTTTTTTTTTTTTCTTTGAGTCTCAGAGGTATGTAGGCTTGTATTGATGTGTTGATATATTGATGTTTTGACAGGTATTAGTAGCTATAGACTGGTGAACAGGGTTTAAGAGTAACTTGGGGAGAGCACCCTGAGTAACATATATGGTTTAGGAAAATCAGGGGAGGGAGGGTGCGACATCCTGTTGGCAAACGTCGGCCAGACATAGGTCCTTTGGACCTATTTGCCTGTAGGGGGAAGGGTTCCTGAGGGAGGGTTTTCTGGGGTGGGGGAGGGATGGCACAAGGGCAGGGCACAAGGGTACTGAAATATGTTGGGATTATGAAGAGCACACTTTGGAATGGGTACATGAGTACGGTAACTGTAAGGAAGGGAACACGAAAATCCGAAGCTTTGCAGTCTGTGTAATCTGTGTAATAGTTGTAGAAATGAACAAATTTGATAAATTGATAAATAAGAGTGAGGAGGTATCCGATAGTCCCCAAAAATGTAGATATGTCTCTTAGATTTGTAACGTGGAATGTATGTGGCTTAAACGATGTCCAAAAGAGACAAAAGATAGGTGTCCGATTGCGCCAGATGAATGTAGACTTTGTATTCCTACAAGAGACATATATAATGAGCACCCAGGAGTTCTGTCTCAACCAGTTGGGGTTCCACTTAATAGCAAGATCCAAACAAGGTACAAAAAATAGAGGGGTAGTTATCCTTTCAAGGAGTAAAAATCTGATAACAGGGAAAAAAATTAGAAGATAAATGGGGCAGGTGGGCTATGATTGAGATCCTGATAGAAGGAGTATGGACAACATTAGTGGCGGTGTATGGTTCAACCCAGGATGATCCAGAAATAATACAGTTTTTAGATTCTGAGCTAGCAGCCTGGCCCCCACAAGTTATTATAGGAGGAGACCTGAATATCAACGGGGCGGAGGGATTGGGAGCAGGTCAGTTCAGAAGCTACAAAGGTAGAAAGAAAAGAGTACATAAAGCTCTAGTGGATCTTTTGAAAAATAATACTCTGCAAGATGTCTGGGGCACAATTAGGTCGGAACAAAAAGGGTACACATATTACTCTGCACCACACCAAATTTGTGTTACATTAGATTACTTCATGATATCGAATGATCTAATGACCAGAGTTAAAATTGACAGGCTTCCAAGAATTTTCAGCGATCATAACCCATTAGTATTGACGATGAAGTTAGAAGGAGGAACAGGATTAAGTCGGGTTTGGACATTTGAAAGAAGGCTCCTTTTGGATAATGACTATATATCACTTATGTCAAAATGGATCACTGAGTTTTTTGAAAATAATAGAGGGAGTGCCCCGGTGGGAGTTATATGGGATGCTTTTAAGGCGGGTGTTCGTGGAGAGACATGCAGTTATAGTGCTTATAAACGAAAAGTAGAAAGGCTCCGGCAAAGTGAGATAGAGAGAGCCGTGTCAGAGGCAGAGGAACAGCTTAATAAATGTGTTATCAGAGGAGAATCAACCGAACAATATATTGTAGACTTAATGAAAGTAAAAAGTGAAGCTGAAGAGGACCTGGCGAAAAAGGCAGCACAATATTATACTATTAGAAGGGAGAGGTGCTACTAGTATAACGAAAAAGTTGGGCATGTTCTCGCTATGCGTACCAGACAGATAGCGGCAGATGGGACTGTTAGGGAAATTAGGGATGAAAATGGGAGACTGCACTCAGACTCTGAAGAAATCAGGGAAGTGTTTAGGAAATTCTACCAGTTATTATACGATGCCCAACATCCTAGCAGCACGGAAGAGATAAGGGAATACCTCCAGAATATTCCAGTCAAAAGGATCTCTAATGAAGACGCAGAAGGTTTAGAAAACCTGTTAGATAACATTGAGATCAAAGAAGCTATGGGCAATCTCCCTTCAGGAAAGGCAGCTGGCCCGGACCAGATACCCTTAGAGTTTTATAAAACTTTTTGGGGAAGTCTGGGTCAGGATTTAAGCAAAACGATTCAAGCTGCTCAGTTGGGTGAGTCTATCCCAAAGTCTTGGGGGGTGCAGATATAGTTTTAATATTAAAAAAAGGGAAGCCGGCAACCGAGCCAGCGTCATATCGCCCAATCACGCTGATGAATAACGATACTAAAATATACTCGAAAGCCTTGGCAACGAGATTTGCTGGAGTGATAAGTGCCTTAGTCAGCAGTAACCAACACGGCTTTATTCCCGGAAGAGGGACGACCCACCACACTAGGAAAGTTATAACCTTGTTTGATGCCGCTGAGTTCACAGGAGATCCGATGGCAGTAATGTTGCTGGATGCCGAAAAAGCATTCGATCGGGTCTCCTGGGACTATCTGTGGCATACCTTAGTAAGAGCTGGGTTTAAGGGTGGTTTTATTAAAGCTTTACAGACACTGTACAAGGAACCGGTCGCAGCCTTAAGAGTTAATGGGGGCATCATGGGACAATTTATGATCAAAAGAGGCACACAGCAGGGCTGTCCATGTTCCCCGCTGCTATTTGCCATGTATATGGATCCATTAATTCATAGGATAGATTCATGTCCAGAGATCACTCCGTTACATACATTGCTGGGACCCTGTAAGGTGCTTGCCTACGCTGATGACGTGGCGGTGATAACACCAAACCCCACGGAGGCGACTGAATTAGTAGAGGCAGAGGCTCGTAGATTTGGACAAGTCTCGGGCTATGCCCTGAATGCCTCAAAGACTCAAATTATTAAAAATTCAGCGACCATTTGTGATGACAATCGAGTGGTTCAGGCAGGGACTTATCTAGGACTCAATATTTCAGCAGATTTAAATACTTTGGTGGAAAAAATATTGTTCCAATAATAGATAAAACAAAGAAAGACCTGGACCGATATGAGAATCTACATTTGTCGTTAGTAGGTCGTGTTAACATTATTAAAATGCTGGTGTTGCCAAAATTTTTATATATTTTTAGGGCAGTACCACTCTTAGTTGACAACAAATGGTTCAAAATTTGTGAACAAATGATTAATCGTTTTATTTGGGCTAAAGGTAAAACACGCAGGGCATTGAGGTATATGTTATTACCGCGGGAGAGAGGGGGCTGGTCGCTACCAGATCTAAAATTGTATTACTGGGCTGCTGCATTACAAAACATGTTGGGAATGATCGGAGGGGCTGAGGTGGATGGTTGGGATAATATTGGTTCGCTCGCTATTTATGGTTTGGTTTTGGGTAGAAATGCGGAAAATGTTTTCTTGAGATTCACGGAGGAAAGTTATTACAAAAGAACACGATTTAAGACAATAATGGCTGTCTATAATATATGGAAAGGAATCTCCAAAAAGGTTGGAATTGGGAAATATAATGCATACACTAGATTTAAAAATAACCCTTCCTTATTTAGCATGGTTTTCTCAGGAGTTGTATATTAAGAGTGGGAGAGGCGGGGGATAAGAAAGATGGGGGATATGTTGGGAGGTCACGGCATATTACAATTTACAGAACTGCAGAATACATATACTTTGAACACAAAACATTTTTTCAAATATTTTCAAATAAGAAGTTGTATATCAAATAAAAAAGGGGGATCATTGGGCTTTGAAAGAACTATAATGATGGATCTTATAGAAGATGGCTCTGATTGTACAATAAAGAGATTTTATTTGGAAATGACAAAATTAAAGAAAGATGACTTGGAGAAACGGATAGATAAATGGTCTACAGATCTGGACATAGCCAGGGACATCTTTACGGAGTCATTAGAAATGGGAGGAAAATTGTTGTGTTCATCATCCCTACAGGCCCAACATTACAAGATTTTATATCATTTATATTACACACCTGGAAAAATTGCTCAATGGGGGGGTTATCCGGAACTACCTGTTTTAGATGTGGCAGTGCAGAGGCGGACTTGATACATATCTTCTCGCTCTGTCCACACTTAGATAAGGTAAAACAAGATATTGGGAATTTTTTCCAGAATGCATTGTCAACTACAATAGAAATAAATCCAGCTGTTATGTTATTGGGGGTTAGTCCCGATGGACAGTCAAATTGTAAAAACTTTTTATTTGTAGCGATGGCTATCCTTAGATTGCTAGTGGCTTCGGCTTGGCTTGACCCTAATCCTCCTACATACCATCAATGGCTGGGTAAGGTATTATCAATACAAAAGTTGGAAACTGCTATTTATGCTAGGAAGGGAAAAAAGGGTAAGAAATTGGGTATGCAAATCTGGGAACCTTTTATTCGGTGGAAGTTAGGAACCGATTACTGAAAGATGGAGTACTCAATGTACTGAATGTATTGAACATTGTGTGTATTCGAATAACTATGTATGATTTTGTGCTATATGGTTTTGTATTTCTGTTGTATATATGAATTTGTGTTCTACGATTATGTATTCTATTGTGCGCTGCTCATGTTATAAGGAAAAAAATGGGAAAAAATTCCTTAATAAAAATATTTTTAAAAAAAGAGAATACAATAAATAGGGATACAAATGAACAACACTGATTTTTTCAAGCTACTAAAATGCAAGTATAAACAGTAAAATGAACCTTAATAAGAAATATTGACAAACCAGGTGTACACAGAAATGAGTAAAAAGCTTCTTTTGTATAGATAAATATCATCTAATAAAGAAGATATGCCAAGTAAATGTAGGAATGAGAAATAAGAATGACTTTTGATCTGCTATGTGCTGTGCAAATCAGCGTAGAGAATAACAGTACCTTAGTAATCCAGAAGCATTGAGAAGAGCTGTGCAGATCAGCGTAGAAGAAAGACTGCACTGTGGGGAATGCTGAGCAGATCAGCGCTGACGCGGTGCTGAACTGTGAAGAATATTGTGCAGATCAGCGTAGAAGAACGACAGCACTGCGGGGAATGCTGTGCAGATAAGCGCCAACATGGTGTTGAACTGTGGAGAATGCTGTGCAGATCAGCGCTGAAGAGGTACTGCACTGTGAGAATGCTGTGCAGATCAGCACTGAAGCAGTGCTGAACTGCAGAGAAGCTGTGCAGATCAGCGAAGTACACAGTCTGCAGACTATAGCGCTGTGAGGAGATTGAAGTAAAAGATCGCCGTGTCTGAAGAAACTGACTGGAACTGAGGAATACCAATATGGCAGACGTCGCGTTGCAGGATGACATCAGGTCGTAGCATCGGGGGCGTGACGTGGCGAATGTAGCGGTTACCTAGGCAATGGGGATTCGCGTTACGCTTATGCCAGGCAAAAACATCAGAATTTTGTTGCTAGGCAACAACTCACAGTTCGAAGAGGCCGCCATTGTCGAATATGATCCTCCGAAACTTGAAAGAAAAGGCACAAAATGAAAAGGTGAGCGGAATGCGTCACCACTCTCTTAAAGACTTTTGTAGAAATCAAAGTCAGTAAATATTTCTCAAAAAGGCCAGCAGCGTACATGCGATGATCAGTAACAACACGCAAAAGACGGTGCTGTTGCAGCCAGTGTCGCAGAAGGTGGAAGCTTCTTTTTCTTTAAATATATGGCGAAGTATAAGAAGCATCTGATGCTAATTTCAAGTGTCTTCTCACAAATATATTTGAAGCGTCTTCCAAGTTGTATAAAAATAATTGAGTTGAGGTCTCTTGTTGGTGGGTTGAAGTCCAATAGTCGCCAAAATGAGGTATGGCCTGAGGAAGAATGAACAGGCAGGCAGTAGCTCATTTGATTGAAGATCTATTCTTTCTTCATAACAAGAGACCTCATCCTTCAAGGAACAGGATAAACCGACAAGCAGTTGAAGGGCAAATATTCTAATACAAGTACATTCTATGCAAGAACCAAGTGAGGGTGCATGAGCCATGATTCTATACAAGAACCAAGTGAGGGTGCATGAGCCATGGAACACAGAGAAAGAAGTGAAAATAAGTATTGATAGGAACACTACACCTCCGCCAGCTCAAAGCCACAAAAAAGGAGGCTCTGATCCACCAGATCGAGGCCAGCACCAACCAAACCAAGGAACTATTCAAAATCCTCCGAGAGTTCACCTGCTCGTCAGCCACAAAATACTTGATCCCCTCCTCACAGAACCTTGCTGGCCACTTTAAAAACAAGATAGCAACCATTTATAGAAAATTCTATCCTCAAACCTCCAACCTTTTTAAGAACCACCGACCACCCACTCACCGCATTGGAACAACTCAGCACACCAATCACAACCACTCTTATGAACTCCATCCACTCAGAAGAACCCACTGACCCATGCCCCCATTGACTTATCAACCTCAGAAGAGAAGAGATCAGCCGCCAGCTCACCACCATCTTCAATGCCTCCATAACCATAGCCACCTTTCCTGATGCATGGAAACACAAAGAGTTTAGACCCCGCCTCAAGAAACTTTTAGCAAAACCAAGTGAGCTTCAGAACTACCATCCCATCTCCCTGCTCCCATTCCCCACCAAAGTCTTGGAGAAGGCCTCAGCCTCCAACTCACTGAATACCTGGAGAGAATCAACCTGCTGGACCAGTCCCAATCAGGTTTTAGAGCCAATCACAGCACCAAGACAGGCCTGATCGCCACAACAGATGACATTACCACCCTACTCGACAGAGAAGAATCAGCCACCCTTATCCTCCTGGACTTCTCCGCAGCTTTCAACACTGTCTCCGACCACACATACATCGATCAACTATGCCAGATTGAAATCCCTGACGATGTCCTCATCTGGATGGCATCCTTTCTTATGGGATGCACAGAGAGAGCAAGCCTCTCTCCCTTCACCATGCAACCCACGCACCCCATCTGCTGTATACCCCAAGGCTCATTCCTCAATCCAACTTTCTTCAAAAAGCACATGACACCACTTGCAGACATCGCCAGATCACACGAAAACAACAGCATTTCTTACTGATGATACATCCACTCGCTCTCAGGAAATCCCACCTCGACGAAGACCAACTTCCACAACTGTATGAAGAACCTTATTGCATGGATAAAAGACAGCTGCCTGAAATTCAACACAGGCAAAACAGAAGTTCTGATCTGTGGCAGACACACCGCCATCTTGAACGACTCCTGGTGCTCTGCAGAGCTCGGCCAACCCCCACGCCGAAAGACCACACCCGGCCTCATCCTGGACAGCAAACTCTCCATGAAATATCAGGTTAATGCCATTTCTACAGCCTTCTTCAACACGATCTGCAAAGTTGCAAAGATGTTTCCCCATCAGCTCCAGGAAAACTGTAACCTGGGCCCTGAGTACCAGCCGACTGGACTACCGCAATGCACTTTTTGCAGGCACTACCACTGAACTCATGCAAAGACTTCAGACAATCCAGAAAGCAGCAAACATCCAGGCTGATCTTCAACCTGCCCAAGAGGACACACATTACCCAGCACCTGAAGGACCTATACTGGCTCCCAGTCCAGAAGAGATTTCATTTCAAGCTTCTGATCCACGCCTACAAATCCCTCCACGACCAAGAACCAGCCAACACGAACCACCACCTCCACTTCCACCGACCAACCAGAAATCTCCACTCCACACACCTTGCCCTCACACAGGCACCACATATCTGTTGCTTCCACTCCGAAGGATGCTCTTTCTCTCACCTCGCTGCCAAAGCCTGAAACACCCTCCTTCTTCACCTCTGCACCACACCCTCACTGATCCCCTTCAGGAAGGGATCAAGACATAGCTCTTTGACTGATACCTGCAGCACAGCATCTGGATCCCCTCCTGAATGAATAGCTGTGCTATACAATTACTACTTGATTGATTGATCTGTTGCACCTTCAAGGTCTTCCCAAGGTGCATCTAATTAGCTAATTGAGATACCATTAAAAACGTTACGTGTGAAACACATTCTCATTGGTCATACAAAATCTTTCCACAAGTTTGTGACACTGACTCCACTGTTTCTGTCTATGACTACAACTCCCTTTATACACCATGTGGAATAATCGGTAAACAGTCAAAATATCGAGTTTTTAATTTCGACCTACACTTCTATCGAGTTGCTAATATCGATGGGACAGAATATCGATGTCCAGAATATCGATGGCCAGAATATCGACCCTAAGGTAAGTAATATCGAAATTACTAATATCGATAGCATATATATCGATGTAAGTAATTTCGATTTACTAATATGTGTTAGAAATATTAGTTAAGTATTTAAATTAATTGTTATAATATGTGTTTAATATGTTTTTATAATTTAAAAATATATAAAAGTAAATAATATGTTTTACTACCACAGCGGGTTGTGGGTTTATAGGGGAATAGGGTGGGAAGTAATTTATTTGTAATTAAATAATTATTTTTCAATGATTAATTTATTTTGCAATTAAATATTAATTGGCAATGATTTATTTTAATTGATTAATTGATTAATTAATTGATAATTTATGTATATTTTTAACTGAATTATATGTTTTACTACTGGAGCGGGTTGTGGGTTTATAGGGGAATAGGGTGGGAAGTAATTTATTTGTAATATTAATTAATTTTGGGTAAAGGGGTATTTTTAGGGTTCAGGGTCAGTTTTCAGTTTTTGGGTAAAGGGGTATTTTTAGGGTTCAGGGTCAGTTTTCAGTTTTTTGGGTAAAGGGGTATTTTTAGGGTTCAGGGTCAGTTTTCAGTTTTTGGGTAAAGGGGTTATTTTTAGGGTTCAGGGTCAGTTTTCAGTTTTTGGGTAAAGGGGTATTTTTAGGGTTCAGGGTCAGTTTTCAGTTTTTGGGTAAAGGGGTATTTTTAGGGTTCAGGGTCAGTTTTCAGTTCTTTGGTAAAGGGGTATTTTTAGGGTTCAGGGTCAGTTTTCAGTTTTTGGGTAAAGGGGTATTTTTAGGGTTCAGGGTCAGTTTTCAGGTTTTGGGTAAAGGGGTATTTTTAGGGTTCAGGGTCAGTTTTCAGTTTTTGGGTAAAGGGGTATTTTTAGGGTTCAGGGTCAGTTTTCAGTTTTTGGGTAAAGGGGTATTTTTTGGGTTCAGGGTCAGTTTTCAGTTCTTTGGTAAAGGGGTATTTTTAGGGTTCAGGGTCAGTTTTCAGTTCTTTGGTAAAGGGGTATTTTTAGGGTTCAGGGTCAGTTTTCAGTTTATGGGTAAAGGGGTATTTTTAGGGTTCAGGGTCAGTTTTAGGTTTTTGGGTAAAGGGGTATTTTTAGTGTTCAGGGTCAGTTTTCCCTACTGTTGCACCCACTGGAGTGGGAATAGTAATTATTGTTAAGTAATTATATATTATATATGATTTATCATTTTTTTTTATTAAATATGTATTATTATTTGTTTTAACAATTATTACATATATTTAAATATGTTTAAGTAACTAATAAGTATTATTTACAGTTTTTTAATGTTATTTTTCATTAAAAAAAAATCGATATATTTAACAACGATATTTTTAACATCGATATTAATTTTTCGATATTTTGGTACTTACCATGTTGTACATAGGGCGTCGATATTTTTGCTATCGATATAATTACGCCGATATTTGTGTAGGTCGAAATTCTGTCTGTCGAAATTCTGTCATAGATCCGGAATAATCTGTACATGGTATGATCCCATCCTGATATGTGTGTTTATGTTTGTTTTACATGCATGTGGACACCAGGTTTAAGCCCAGAAAAGTTGCTATAATTAAAGTTTAGCACCTACTTCGTGAGGTTACAGGTACAGACGTGTCCAGGTTGGCAAATACAAACAACAGCCTCTGACTCCAGGGTGCTCTCAACCATTGACTCCAGTGTCGTGGGTGGTGGTGCAGCAGAGGGTCCAACTCCTGTGGCATGGGCCTCGCTCAGGAATGTTGGGACCTTTTCGTTTGTGTGGGAACCGAGGTCATGCCACCTCTTGATTAAGGCTGGGCGTAAAATCCGTTTCGCGGGCGAATTTGCGGATTTTCCGCGATTTCGCGATCTGCGAATCTCGCGAAATCGCGGTACAATCCGCGAATCAGCCGGGACGAATTTTCAGCCAAGCAAGGGTTACAGCAGCAGGTGCAAAAGTTGAACCTAGTTTCTTTGTAACCTTTTACAAAAGGGTTACAAAGAAATTAACTTCAACTTGGACACCTGCTGCTAATTGCTTCCTGGTGCCTCGTTGCCTACTTGCAACTATTCTCTGACCCTGCTCTGACCCTCGAAGCAGGGTCAGAGAATAGTTACAAGTAGGCAACGAGGCACCTGTCCAAGGAATTAAACCTCATCAGGAAGCACTTACAGATATAAAAAACAGGAAGAAGGGAGAGGATGGCAAATACACCAATTTTGAGTTGTCAGGAGGGGTTAAACTAAAAGAGACCTTTACAGCACAATTTTCATATGCATTTTGCTAAAAATAAAAAGCTGTATGTTCTGTAGGGGCAACTCAGGAATCTGGCCCTTCAGAGATCCGGCCTCACTTTCTTTCTCTCATTCTCTCTCTCCCTCTCTCTTTATCTATCTATCTATCTATCTATCTATCTATCTATCTATCTATCTATCTATCTATCTATCTATCTATCTATCTATCTATCTATCTATCTATCGCTCTCTCCCTCTCCCATAAACGACTGCATGGGTAACTTCGCTATGCAAGCGGCTCGCGAAGACGCAAAAATCCCTGCGAACACGCAAAAAACCCCGCGAACACGGAAAAAACCCCGCGAACAAGCAAAAAACCCCGCGAACACGCAAAAAAACAAAAAAACGCAAATTCGTGAATTTTGCAGATCGCGAATTCGCAAATTCGCGGATCGCGAATTCGCAAAATTCGCCCATGCTTACTCTTGATAATCTGCAGCATCTCCTTCTGTATTTTGTGCTGTGTCTCTGGAACATTAATGGCTGCACAGCCAAGCAGGAGATTGTGGTTGATGCAGCACTGCTCAGATCACTGCCTGTGCTCAGCACTTCTCCAGCCTCTCTCTGCTTCCCTTCCTGCCTACTGAGATCATGAACTTCTTGTTTCAGGGGTCAACTCCCCGAACCAGGAACCAGGATTTCTATTTATTGATGCAGTTGCTATTTGCTATTGCACTCGTTGTTTCTGACTGAATAGGTAATCGCAAAATGTGATTTCCTATTTCGCAAAGGGACTCATTTCCAAGTCGCAATTTCCAGGCAGCCATCTACCATACATGCCACTTTGCAATTTCATAATTGCGATTCACATAGGAAATAACAAAATGGCTTTTTTGCACGTCTGGCCTGAGTACTTATGCATGTATCACACAAAGATTTAGTTCTGATAGGAAGGAAGTCATCATTTATCAAACAATTATACAGCCTATATCACTTCTCTCTCAACAAGCACTCAGTCATTGGTGATGCAAGCACTTATTTGGCTAATACAGCAAACATCTGTATGCCCTCCCTTTGGCCGCATCATTTAAATGTAGGCACTTGTAAAATAAATACTCATTGACAAAAATCTGTTTTTATTATGCTTTTGCAAAAAACAGCTTCAAATGCATTAATACAATCTATAAAATCTATTGAAACACAGTGTCTTAGAAAATTATCTATTATCTAGGAGAGGGGATTTGGGCTTGACCACCATAAAGTGCCAATGTGACTAATTTCTTCATCTAAATAGCACTAAGTTGCTGATTGCCCTCTTCACTTGAATCATATGCTGTCTGTAGGAAAATCTATTTCAAACCATTTTGCATACTTTTTTTCTTTTTGAACTACCCGATTTTTAGACCTCTGTTGTGAGTGAGTCTCACTACCCAAGTATTACTCACTGTCTGCTCTGTTAAATGGAAGTGTGGGTTCTAGCCACCTGTGTCCACCTTTTAAAACAAGATCTGGTACCGCCCAGCAAGTGTAAGAGGCTTTGGACTGGTTGTATGTGAAAAATATGATGATTTTTGGGAAAACTTACCTTAGAAAATTCTCATCCACCTCAGCTCCACCTGGAAAGTTTTGGGGTGATTTGTCGAACGAGCTGCGAAAATGGGGGGGGTGAGTATATTAACATGTTTTCCCCATAAAATGTTCCAAAGGAAAATTAGACACAGATACAGACAAAATGCCATGACTGTCGAATTACAACAAATTTGGTAGAAAGTTAGGGCCTGATGTACGATTCACCAATTTACAAGTCGCAAATTGTGTCACATTTGCGACTCGCAAATTGGGATGCACAACAGTGTCTGAGACACTGTTTGCGATTCCCAATGTGGTTGCAAATTGCATGTCTCATGCATAATAATGAGGCTGTCGCAATTTACAACTCTATTGGGAATGGCTGGCACACCCAGGGATGGTGTGGTGTGATGGGGTCAGCAGACCACCATGTCTGGGACTGCTTTGAAATAAAGCATTTTTATTTTGTAAATGCAGCCCATTTTCCTTAACAGAAAATGGGAAGCATTTAAAAAATAAAAATGAACCTTTTGAATTTATTTTTTTCAAGGACAGGCAGTGGTCTCTTGAACCTTTAAAATATTTTGAGAGCCACTTACAGGACAACTAAAGTGCCACTAAAGGTTGATACAGTATTCAGGAACAACAAAAAAGAAGAAAGAAAGAGAAGGCAAGCGTAGTTAATGCATCCATACCATCCATTAAGGGTAGGCCTTAAAAACAAGCATTATCCTGGGTTTCCATTGGTGCGCCAGGTGCACATAGTATATTATCGTCTATGTTATTATCGTCTATGATAGTGGCTCATAATGCGGGCTATGGGCAGGCAGGGACAATACAAGATGAACAAAAATATAATGGTGCTTCCGGGCACAATGTCAATGTTGTGAAAAAGACACAAAAACATATATTTGTGAGCAAAAGCACTTGGTTGCTGCCAAAGTAGGTAAGAATTGTCACATCGTCTAAACTTGGAAGCATCATTGAGGGCAAACCTCAGCTCACTGTGTACACTAAAGCGTTTCAATTATCGTTTTGAGCTTAGGAAATTGCCCCATGAGTTACGGCTGTGGGTATCCTTGGGACCTGTTATGAGGAGTTATGGCATCAGGTAAGGCAAACAAAGGTAGCAATGCATATGCAGCCGTGCTATCGGGTTGCAATGCATGCGTTATGGTGGCGAGGTAGCACTTAGAGTTTCTCGTACGTTTGTATGGTCCGGTCACCTACCCGACCTCACGCCATCTCTGCAGAGGCTGAAATGTGAACAATCCTGTGTTTAACCGCTTCAGCGCGGCACGAATTTTCGCGCTGTGCTGAAGATTCGAAAACGGGGTTGGTCGTGACGGAACGGTTCCGTCACGAGCACAGCCCAACCGACGCTCGTGACGGAACCGTTCCATCACGAGCGTCGAAGGGGTTAAGTAGCGGTGCGGAGACCGGCGTGTATGCATATATACCAGCCGCTTGTTGGTGAATCTTGTGCCAGTTCAGTGAGTGCATCTGCGCATGTGCAGGAGCCATATTAGGTTGGGCAAATGCAGGGGTGTACCTATTGTGTGTGTCAGCGCTAGTGTGGGCACCATCTTTAAATGTAGTTTAACCATACGCTGGTGTCTGTAAAGAGTTTGGGTAATGAATAATGATGGTGTATCATAGTTCAGTATATTATGTTGTATTCGGACCACTACTCTGCAAGGTGTCAAGCGATATATATGCCTCACTGATGTCTCCATCAAAGATAGCATAAGAAAGTCATTATAATTGTGCATATTATACCGATCACAGGTTAGAGGTGCCCTTTATCAAGTAGTGCGGTGTTCTGTAAGTAGGATGCCTGGCAAGTAGTATGCTCATGTAGTATGTACTGTCCCTTGCAATAACTAACTATGTATACGATCCTGGTGGATCGTAATGGTAAATTAACAGAGTGAGGCAGATAGGGCAAAGTTGTTATGTCAAAGGTGGTTGTGTCTGCGCTACCATACATCTTAGGATGAAATGGACATATAAATGGATGGGTCTAAAGAACTCCGCTCAGGGGGCTCCTTGAAGTTCAATCCAGGGGATCTTATCGTTGAGTCCCTGTACATCGATTCATAGCTTGTGGACCCATCTTTGTTCTTTCCGGAACAGTGACGTAGAATTCCAGATGAGGTTGGTGTCCAGAATGGTCCAATGGAGCTGTTCTGTTGTGTGTTGTTTTTCAATGAAGTGTGTGCTCATCTTGGTTGCATTTTGACCACATCTTATGTTACTTCTGTGCTAGTTGATTCTGATCCTGACCTGGCGTACGG
Source organism: Lissotriton vulgaris (assembly GCF_964263255.1). NCBI lineage: Eukaryota > Metazoa > Chordata > Amphibia > Caudata > Salamandridae > Lissotriton > Lissotriton vulgaris. The sequence goes on along the minus strand of NC_141689.1, from coordinate 1,731,698,164 downwards.
TCTCACTAAAGTAAATGAGGTTACACAGAAATTTGATAAGCCACACACAATTCTTAGTATTACAGTTTGTATGTTTGCATGTGTCCAAAATATGTCATCCAGTTGGAGCTCCTTGTGTGAGTAGTAAGGCTACATACATTACACAGTCCACATTTTTAATGTCTCTTCACTGCTGGGAGCCCCCAGAGAGTGGTGTGGTCAGTAGTATACAAGGTCTGTGGTCTTGTATGTACTAAGAGGTCCCTCAAGTATTTTGTTTGTTTAAACGAAAATCTTTGTCGTTCCAGTTGGAGGTTGCCTGTGTTGATGATATGACAGAGTTTTTTTGGTACTATGCTCTTCACTTAGGTGTGAAGGTAGTCACACACGTAACAATGTCCTCATGTGGTTTTGTGTGAGTCTCAAGGAGGGCATCACAATGGCTGTTGCATGATCTCTTCCTAGCTGATTTTATGGTCTGTCAGATGTAGTTTCTCTTTCGCAGGTTAATACTCAATTCATCAGCTTGGAGTTCAGAGTCCTGATCTTTGCTATAATTCCTTCTCAACCTCAGACATTGACTGTATGGAAGGTTTTCCCTTAGTGCCTTGGGGTGATGGCTATTGTATGGTGGGACACTGTTGCGGTCCTTAGGCTTCCTGTAAGTCTTGGTGGTTAGGTTGCCATTGCCAATAATGATTAGTAGGTCCAAGAAGGGAAACTCCTTTGGTGAGGTGGACAAAGTAAACTTCAAATATGGGTCACACTGGTTGATCCAATTGTGGAACTCAATGCATCTTTCCTCAGATCTAGTCCAGAACACAACGATATATAATTTCCAGTGCTTAATCTCCTTGAAGAAAGGGTTGTTCTCAGTTTGCATATCAGTTTTTTAAAAATGTGCCAAATACAGGCATGCCAGGCTCAGTGCAAACGTGCTTCCCATACAAGTTCCTTGAACCTGGTGGTACTTTTGGTTCTGGAATTTAAAGAAGTACTTCACTACCACTTACTCCCATGCACCTACACAGCTTTATCCTGAAAGATATCTGACAAAGCAACCCTTCGGGGGACTCGCACGGCATTGCAGCGCCGGCCCGACGAGGAGCATTGCCCAATGATGAAGCATGACACCCTTCGGGGTGTGTGCGGGCACCAAGATCAGGACACACTGTCCACAAGTACCACAGTATTAGGAAGACTTTATTCTTTCTCTCTACACAGGAACAGTGACACCAGTGGGATTACGTCATTACGCTCAGGAGCACGTGTCACCGGACCTTCATTTAGCTCCTTGTCCCCCCTCCCCCACTATCTAGTCAAACATTTTTCCTCAAGGCATAAAAATAGCAAATTTCTATAAAAGATTCTTGTAAAATAAAAATATATGGTGGCTAACATGCTTTTATTGGTGGAGAACAGTGGGGCTATCTTTTTGTAAGTGAAACTGGAATATAATACTTTTGAAACTGCTCAGCTTAACCAATGTGAATAAATGGTTCAGCTTCACTGGAAACATTGCTCATTAGCTAGATTCATGTTGTAAATTTGAGCACAATGCATCTAGGTCCTACTTTTACATGGCATTATATCTGCTGATGCCATTTTAGAAAACAACAAAAACCGAAATAAGAACAAGGTTATATAGCATTTTAACACTGAGGCCTGGCTTCAATGCGTATTGACTTTTCTCATCATATGCTAGTTTTTGCTCTATTTGTAAATGTTGGAGACAGAATTATTTACAAAAACCTAGTCCAATATTACCATCAGCTGGTTTCCATTTTAAACAAATGTTCTGGCAGTAACTGATATGGGAAGCAAAGAACCAAAGAACATATTTCTGTCCACAACTTACATAATTACAGGCTCTTTACTGCCACAACTCTTCCAATTCTGAGTATATGTGATTCTATCATCACATTTTTTGCAATAAATTGCACATATTTGCGGATTGCTAAGCCTAAGGAGTAATCCCGCTTAACAATCCTCCTCATCCTCAAGCTTTTGGGCAGGTATTGGTGGAAGGGTTTAAGTAACTTGTGATATAGACCACAGGGAGAGACTAGCCTCCGAATGTGGTCCCTTATTAGGTCCTGCAACAGTTCCTTGACTGATTTACTGAACGTGTTACCCCTGGTAGACTTCATAATAAATGATCAACTGAAGTTATAACCATATGCTGCAAAAACAATAATCCTTTCAAGAAGGGTTAAGGTCAGCTGATGTGATCTGTGACCAATACTGATGCCTTAAGTAAACGGAGAGCTGACTGTAACTAAATTGGGAAAAATATGTCATTATGTTTGTTTTTGTATGTAACAGGGGTGCCCCTCACACAAATTGCTAAATCAGGGAAAGTAACTAGTGTGTAAATATCACAATTTAGGAGCAATGAAGATACTTGTGGACCTAAACAGTATTAATCATGATGAACATATACATGCAGCTTTTATTCAATAGTATCAAAAATATTTTTATTATTATTGTTTTTATGGAAAAATTAAGCTAGATGCACAAATAAGGAATAAAACATGTATTCCTCTATATTTATATTTGCACTGGGTTCAAACTGCCAAATTACAGAGATTAGATTCTTGTATTGACCAAATATTGGATACAGTATACACAGTGTCAATCATTGGCATATGAAGAGCTGTTTACAATGGTTGCTATTTGAGCATGCAGACACCAGACGTATACTCCTAAGCGTATCTGAGAAGACAGCATTTTAACCATAGTAACGTCCAGGGCCCTTGATTTTACCTTGAGCGTGTGACACGCCAGCCGTATGCTTCTTAGCAAATTAAGCAGCGATTCACAGCCATCCTCGGCTTGACAGTAGCATCATCCTTCTTTTTGTCATCCAACCTGGACTATACGATTTCATATTATTTAGGCTTCATTAAAGCGTTGGGCTTTTACACATGATAGAATCGTCTATCCAGTCTGAGGCTCCATACTACCCTCAGCTCAAAACTCTGTGGGAGCCCACGAGGTTTCAGTTATTATGTACATGGGTTCCTGATGAAGGCACACATCTGAAACGCGCATAGGATACAGATTTCAAAGAGCCATTCCAGAAATGATTGTCCTCTGTATACAATGATATGATTATCTCGTTTGTATGTATTTGATATAAATTGAACCATTGTAAACAGCTCTTCATATATCAATGATCGACACTGTGTATACTGTATCCAATATTTGGTCAATACAAGAATCTAACCTTTGTAATTTGACTGTTTGAGCCCAGTGCAAATATAAATATAGAGGACTACGGGCCAGATGTAGGTAGGCCAATACCGGTCAGTAACGGCCAAAAATCTGTATTTTCGGCCGTTACCGACCGGTATTGAGCATTTGGTATGTAGGAGTCCAAAAATCGTCCGAATCGGTAAATTTACCGAATCGGTAAAGTTACCGAATCGGAAAAATCTGAATCACTAAATTTACCGAATCGATAAAGTTACAGAATCGGTAAAAATCTGAATCTGTAAATTTACCGAATCGGTAAAGTTACCGAATCGGAAAAAATCTGATTTGGAAAATTTACCGATTCGTTAAATTTACCGAATCGGTAAATTTACAGAATCGGTAAAATACCGAATCGGTAAATAAGAAGTGGAAAAATTGAACAATGAGATGTAGGTAAGCCCTGAAATACCGAATTTGCTTCAAATTCGGTATTTAAGAGTCGGTATTTACCATGGATTGGAATCAGGTGGTAACCAGGTGCAACCTATAAAAATGGACCCAAAATGCAATTCTTCTTGCACAATGGCGGCATTTTATGTCATTTCAAGACGGCTACGGCTACGGGAGGAAGGAGAGAGGGAATGGCAGAGACAGGAGCAGGTCTACAGGCAGAGGATCACCTTGTTCATGCTGACAGAAGCAGAGATTCTCCAGAGGTACAGGTTGGAGCCAGACACCATTTTGGACCTCATCAGGGACCTCCAACCACTGTTGGAGCACCCTACCCCAAGGGCACATGCTATTCCACCGCACGTGCAGGTGCTGTGCAGCCTACACCTGCTTGCGTCTGGTAGCTACCAGAGTGTGGTTGCTGTGGTAGGTGGGGTGACCCAGAGCAGCCTGTCAAGGTTTTTCCACAAATTCCTTGACGCCATGTTACAGAGGATGGACCATTACATCTCCTTTCCTGCTACCCATGCTGAACTGGTCCAAACAAAATCTGACTTTTACCAGATGGCTCGATTTCCAAATATAATTGGCTGCATAGATGGCACGCATATTCCCATTTGTCCTCCTGCTGCCACAGAATATATCTACAGAAATAGAAAGTCCACGCACACCATCAATGTGCAGGTGATTTGCCATGCAAAGTGCGCCATCACTGACATTGTGGCAAAATACCCAGGGAGTACCCACGACTCCTATATTTTCCAAAACAGCAGCATCAATGCACGGCTCACTGCAGGGGAATTTGGTGAAGGGTACCTCCTAGGTAAGAAACAGTGTCTGACCCCCATAATACCTATTGCAGTAAGAAGTACATGTATGCATGTGAGTAATGTATTCACTTTCCCTTTTAGGAGACAGTGCATATGCCCTCCGCTCATTTATACTCACCCCCTACCTCAACCCCTCAACACCCAGCCAAAGGAGGTATAACAGGGCCCACAAAAGCACACGGAATGTGGTCAAACGGACCTTTGGCATCTGGAAAAGCAGATTCAGATGCTTGCACAAGAGTGGAGGTGCAAGGCAGTATACCCCTATCACCTGCTGTAAGATTATTGCTGCCTGTGCTATGCTGCACAACCTTGCGGTGAAGAAGGGTACTGAGGTAGAGTTGTCAGACTACGACGATCATGACGACGACATTGCTGTGCCTGAAACACAACCTGCTGGAGTGTCAACACCAAGTGATGGCAGATACAGACGTGAGGAGATTACGCACAACTATTTCTGAGTGAGTAATGAGACACAGACAGGATGTGAATGAGTAGAATGTGATTTAATGTTGCCACAATCTTCATGCACTGAAGTGCAACTAAACAAACTTAACAAACGTGGGGACTGCATGTCCCGGGTTGCCTCACCCACACCGGCAATGTCATTTGCGGCCGCGCTTCCCAGAGCCACTGGGATGTTGCTCGCTGCCTTCTGCATGGCATGCAGGCTCAGCTGAGCGCCTGGTGCTCCTGCGTGGCTCAACTACAGCGCTTGCCAGGCTGCTGTGGCTACTGCTGTCGTCTGCCTCTGCCACATCCAGGTCAGGATTTACAGCAGTATGTGTAATTATCATGGCCTCCAGGGCACTGGTGATCCTGGCCATACCCCTGGTGACTTCTGCCGTGTTCTGCGTGAGGATCTCCTGCATATTGACGCCTCTACGGCATAGCTGGGATGTTGCAGTGGCCAGCCGGCTCATGGCCCTATTGTGCACAAGCGCATCCCTGCGCCTTGTGTGCTCCAGGGTATCCATTTTAGCGCAGAGCTGGGTGATGGCGGTGGCCATTTGATGCATTCCTGATGCAATGTCAGTGTTTGTCTTTGCAACCTCCCTATTACTGTCTACTAAGTCACTGATGCCCTTGCCCATGTCTCAGATTGTTTGGTTTAGGATTCGGAATTGGCGGTGGCAGGCCTGTATTGATTTCCCCTGCATGCGCTGGATGCACACCATGCTTCCCTCAAAGCCACAGAACACTGTGCCTTCTCCAGGTGGACCTGCACTGCTGGGAGTGCGTTGGCGTCTGCGAGTGCTGCTGGACTGATTGGTGGACTCCTGTGCAGCAGGAGTGACTTATATGGTTGCTGGAGCCTCACCCTCTGCTCCCGCCATAACTCTCAGTGGGGCCACGATTCCCCTCCTAGCTGGTGAGGTCGCAGGTGCTGACAGGGACCGTGATGGGGAGTTCTCTGGTGAGAACAGCAATGGGGGGATTGAGAAAGGTGTGGGGAGTAGGGAAACACGAGGGACTGAACAGTATCATCCTCATGGAAGATGGCAGTGGTGTCTTCCTCCTCCTGTGAGGCTCGTACAGTGCTTGGCCCTGCCTCCACACTCTCCGTCCTTGCTGGTGCAGTCCCTTCTGATGCAGATGATCCACTGCCTCATGTTGCCCCTAGGTATAAAGAAGCGTATGTCAACTGAGTGCTAATGTGTCACAGTCACTACAATAAATGCTTTGCACAATTGACTTTCATTACTCGGATTTGCTTTCAGTGCCTTGCTGATTTCTGTGCACTTACACATGGTCCTACATTTGCTGACTACATTTCCCATAATGCATTGCTCCTGTATAGTGCTATAAGTACTGGACTGGGGTTGGCCTGTACACAAAGGCTAAAGGGAAGCTGGTTGCTATGGGGTGTCATGCTGCGCAAGCCTCTTACCTTTTCTTGTCGCTCTGGCTGAGCTGACCACATCTCCTACTCCCACAACACTGTCAGGCTCGATGGTTGAGGCCACCAGTTCCTCCAGGTCAGTCGGGGGGCGCTGGGTTCCTGCCTCCACCGGTGACACCAGCCTGCTTATGGATTTCTGCCATCTTTTTTTGGGTGGGGCTCCTGATGTCGTAAAATCTTTTCTTCAGGTCCTCAATGCTCCTGATGGTCACACCCACTGCCTTTACCTTCTCTCCTATGGCAAGCCACAGTTTTCTTTTAGCTGACTCAGGTACAGTGAGGGACTGCCTGCCAAATAGCTGTTTGTGGACTCTCACCACCTTCTCCACCAGTACCTGCAGCTCCATGCTGCTGAACTTTATTTTTCTTTTTCTCTCAGCCTTCTGGCTCTCAGTGCTGCTTGCCATTTTTACTGTCTTTCACTCCAAACAAACCCTCCCTGCTGCTCTGTCTCTCTGCTCTGCTTTGACTGCCTCTCCAGAACCTTCTAATGAGTTGCCGCTGCCTGGGTAGCCACTCCCTGGTATGGAGGGGGAGGGTGGTGGCACCTGATTGGCTGTTTTCATCAGTTTCACTTTTCCTTGCTTGCCGATTCGGAATTTGCCGATTCGGTATTTATTGATTCGGTATTTACCGATTCGGTATTTCCAATGCATTCCTATGGGCCTTTTGGCCCATAGGGTTGTATGGCCATTACCGATTCGGTAATTACCGATTCGGTAATTATCGATTCGGTAAATTTCGAATGTCCGATACCGATTTTTTCCGAATCGGTATTTGATACCGATTTTTTACCTACATTTCATTTACCGATTCTTGAATACCGAATCAGTAAAATTAGGTATGTAAGAATCAGTAAATGACTTTTACCTACATCTGGCCCTACATGTTTTATTCCTTATTTGTGCATCAAGCTTAATTTATCTATAAAAACAATAATAATAAAAATATTTTTGATACTATTGAATAGAGGCTGCATGTATATGTTCATGATTAATACTGTTTAGGTTCACAAGTATTTTCATTGTTCTAAAATTGTGATATTAACACAATGGGTTTGTTTTTTCCAACAATCTTGAATAATTGCAAAACATACGTCTTTTCCTGTTGTTGAAGTAGACCATTGCATTAGAGCTTATATTACAACACAGTTATCAATTACATCTGGTTCTCTATTTTATAACTGAGCGCAAAAATCAGCTTTGTTTCATCTTATTTTTATTGATGGGAGCCATTGTTAATGCCAGGATTAATTTATGGCAACCCCATCTTCATGAACTCACATAATCGTAGGATCAACCAACCTTAGAGGATTCACCAGACATAATTATCATATATACAACACAGGAGGAGCCTACATAGGCATACTATAGAATAGAGGATTAGATAAAATTGATTTTATATCATCTTAAAATGCAGGCAAATACTGATATCCCTATCCCTAGCATCAGGTAGAAGTCTGAGCTTACCAAGAAGGAAAGGATTTAGGGCCATATGTATTAAGCAAAAATGCGATCGCAAATGCTGAAATTCACAGAAGCACCTAAAAAGTGCAATTTGGCCTTAAGGAATCGCAAATTACCTCCAAATTCCAGTTGGTGGTAATTTGTGATTTCTTTGAAAAATTCACTTTTTTGCATTTTTCAAAGTGCAATGTGAACCACAAATATGCCCTTAGGGCTTGTATGTGCTCAATATGTGCTCCCATGTTTATGTCAGGGGTGCAATAGGGTGTCCTTTTGATACCCTTGCACCCTTGAAATTGCATTCTCAATTTGCGATTCTCTAATTGCTAATCGCAAATTGAGAATATCTACCCATTCATTCCTATGGGCCTTTAGGCCCATAGGAATGAATGGGGAGGTATTCCTTAATTGCAAATCACAATTTGAGATTCGCAATTAAGGAATATGTAGGATTCGCAAAATGTATTGCTAATCCTACATACATAGCATTTTGCGATTCTCAAATAGCGATTCGCAAAAAATTGCTATTTGAGAATCTCAAAAAAGGATTTGGATACATATGGCCGATAAAGTTGTTGCATTGTTTTTTATTCACTTGGCACCTGTTCAGAACCTTCCTCATACATTCTGGAATTAGCAATTATAGAACATGGGTATGGGACTTCCTTCAACTTTATATTAGGAGGGAAGGAAACTTTTCTATTGGTAGATGAAGCTGAAGAACTACCTCATCAAAACTGATGTTCCAACTCTGATAAAAGAGATGAGCGACTTCATCTTGTTAGTGTGCTATATAAGTTACTTTTCCATACCTAAACATGTGGGGCAAGAGTATATAAAGGCTAGGGAATGAAGTATTCAAAAAGTAATCTTTGAGTCCTTAGGCATTACTTTTATTTTTCTACTGTATAGCACTGTCTCTCTCTCTCACTCTCTCTGCATCATCAATTGAGTGAAGGCGGCAAGAAGCCATCACTGTGGTGTATTGGGTTAAGAGCTCAATGTTATATGGACCACATTAGAGTTTGCCATAAATATATGTGCACTGTAACATTGCAGGAATTTGGAGACTTCTGTTAATGCTACAAATGTATACTACCAGTGGTTATTGCACTGTATGTTTTCTATAATGTTTTTTTGGTGTGTATATAGTCTTGCATAAGTGTAGGTAAATGGCATGTATATTTAAGGTGATGTTAATGGCTTGTGGTGAAATATTGAGCCAGGGTTTACGAATGATTGCTGCTGTTGCAAGACAGTGTAGGATTTCAGTATTTTTATATTGATTTTAATTGTTTAATAATGTTATTGTTGTTTAAATGGTGGATAAAAAAAGGATATATAATATCATAGTGGCAATCTGAGAAGAAAATCAGTCGGAGGAAATAACAAATTAATGAGGAGTTTTATGAGCTCAGAGTACTTGTATTCCAGGCAAGCCCACAAGAGTTGGTGGGTGGGGATAAATGGATTATAGCTGGGTTCAGAGAAGAGAACAAGTTACATCTTATATATGACATGTATCCGAGTGGTTTTTTGATTTCCATCTTGATCCAGTCTTAATGGTGGACAGTCGGTGATTTCCTTACAAGGAGTCTGTGCGTAGTGACTTTGATTTGTCATTAGTTTGGCTTTTGTGTTAATTTCAGATTTTGAGATTAACTATGTCCGTTCAACAGACAGCATTGCAGCAGTGGCTTATACTTGGACATACAATTATTTCTTTTACGTGTGCAGTAATTTATTAGTAGTGTCCAGGAGATTGGTCTTGTCCTTATTTATAGGCGGTGTATGTTTGAAAGTTGAATGATAAAGGTTTGATTGTAATTTGTCTTATACCAAGACTAGGTTTTCTATTACTTACTTGGAAATGTTAAAGCAGTATTCTTATCGTTTTTAACAAAAAAGGAAGCTATTCATGTGTAGCACCATTCTCTTGGCACAGCCAGCAGGAGTCTTTTTTTTGTTTAAACCAACTCCAAATAGTCTAATATATTTCTTGAAATTTATAGAGTGCACAGCTACCTCCAAGGAGGTGTCCCAGGGTAGCGGAAAGCTCACAAAGGGGGTTCACTGGGGTTCACAGGTTTCAGACCCAGATGTAATAAAGGTTTTTTACAGCTGCAAAAAGTACAAATCTCTCTTTTTGATTCCAACGTACATTTTTGATATGACCCAAACCGTTTTAGGAGTCCGTACATGTTTACTGACAGATAAAATGGCTTCATGACTCCATACCGAATTGAGGGGAAAATTATCAAGAAATGGCGTTACAATTATCGCCGCTTTAGCAGCAGTTTCCTGCTGCTAAAGCAGTGATAATGGGCTTCATAATACGACCATGTGAAATCCCATAGAAGCACATGTTCTGGTGTGAACCTGGGCTTTTATTGGAATTCTCAAGGGCATATTGCTGGTGCTCTTCGATGCAAATACGATACCTGACAAATTATTACACACTGGAGGCAAAGCAGTGGAGTTAGCAATCAAAATTAAGAAGTCCATACAATATTCTTGTCAAGAAATAGACTCTACATACTGGAGGTCCATTAAACCCCATATGGAGATATAATATATGAATATGGGAACAAAATATTCCTTCCTGAAGAAGGTGTTGTCTATTTAATAATTTGCCCACCGAAACTTGCGATGCATTTATAGGAGGAAATTACGCTAAGTCTGGGGAAGCAACAACTCTGACCACAATTGTTATATGTATCAGATGTACGGCCATTCAATTTTTTGAGTTGTAAATTGTGATTTTTTTCCGACTCACAATTTCTGACCCACAAAATGGAATGTACAACATTGTCTGAGACATAGTTTGCGATTCCCAAATGGGTCACAAGGGACCTGCCTCATTATTATTCATGAGTTAGGTTCAACTTTTGTGACCCATTGGCAATGGCCAGCCCTCACAGGAATGGTGACCTGCTAGGGACGGAAACCACCATGTCTGGGACAGCTTTTTTTAAAAAGTAATTTTTTTTTTAAATGCAGCCCACTTTCCTTAAAGGAAAATGAGATGCATTTCAAAAAGAAAATTGAAACATTTCACTTTCATTTTTTAAAAGCAGGCAGTGGTCTGTTGGACCACTACCTGCTCTCAAAACATATTTTCACCCTCATTTGCAAAGGTGAAAGGACTTCCTTTGTGACCCCTTCCCATTTGTGACTGGTCTACCACCAGCTGTTCATTGACAGTAAAATGCAAATCTTTTGCAACCGCAATTCAGTCATGAAATAATCGTACATGACACTGCAAGTCGCTATGAGGAAGAGACGTCCTTGGCACGCCTCTTTTTAATAGCGAGTTGCAAACCCTATTTTGCAAGTTGGTAATAGGGTACTGACTCACAAAATAGGGTTAGCGCATACCAGAGACCTATTTACCGGCCGCATACTGTACATAAAAAGATAGTACAAACTGTGGAAGCTCCTCACTCATAAAGTTACTATTAAACATTGTAAATTTACATCTATGAATTGAGCCTTAAGTGTCTACTTGTTGTGCATAATTTTGCACATTTCGTTAGCATTATTTTGATGCTCACAATAAAGGTTAGCCTGTGAGAGAGCTTGCAGTTACTAGAGCAGATGCATATTGGTAAGGGGGAAACTGTTAACCAGATTTTTAGTTTATCCCTTGGTGGTGCGTTTTGGTGAGTTTGATCATTCTGCCTGTGGAAGACTTTTTTCTCCTTCTGCGTGTGCTGGAAGAGGAAAACATGAGGAGAAATAAAGATGTTTCTCCTCGATATGCTTCTTCTGGTGAGGCATAGTGTTTTGATGCATTCCCAGGTTTACAGATTCTTGTAAATCTGGGAATGTGTCAAAACCCATGGGTGTTGTGTGGGATAACCCAGTGTAAGGCAAAGCAGCAACTTAAGCTATGTTGCTATGTATAATATCTACAAGGTCCCCATAATCACTCTTCCCCTATTCAAGATTGGCTCAAACAACTAACGGCTCTCAACTGCGCTCTGCATATTGTGGCACCAATAGATCATAAGGCATATTACTGGTCAAATACATGGATATGCAAGACTATATCAGTGCAACCATTAGAGCGCCAATCACCAACTCAACACATTAAGGAAAATTAGAACATTGGAATGTTGGGAGCTCCATTGAAATCAATGGAGTGCTCTGGGCTTATAATGGCTGGTATAAGCCTGGAGCTCCAACATTCCAATGTTTCTTTGTTTACAGCTCTGGCTGTGAACAAAGGCTTCAGGGAGCCTGAGGAGATTCCAATCCCCTCACGCTTCCAAAAGGCTTTGTTTTTTTTGTAAGAACATTCTGTCCTCTAGTGACAGAATGTTCTAATAGCCTTATAGCCCTTCGTAGATGGGCTATACTGCTATTAAAGTCCCTCTCCCTTGTTAAAAAGCCCTTGCCTTCGGCTCGGGGCCTTTAACGCTGGAGAGGGCCTTTAATAGCCGGTATAGCCGTCTACGACGGGCTATAAGGCTATATCAAACCGTTCCTGCCTCCCAATGATATACAGCTAGCAGTACAATCGCTAGTTGTTTCCCGTTTAGCTTACAGACGTGTGACCCTTGCAGGGATACCCAAAGCTAGACTGGCCCCTTTAAGAGCTATACTAAACTCGCTGCCAGACTCATCACTGCATCAAGAAAACATGATCACATCAAACCAGATCTATTACAACTGAATTGGCTCTATCTCAGAGCATGAATTTGGTTCGAGATTGCCTGCTTGACATACAGAGCGCTTCATTATAACACTCCGGTTTACCTGGCAAAAAAACTCGAACTATCTGCTATGAAGTGTGCCCTAAGAAGTTCTAACACTCTACTGTTGAAGCCACAAAAATTCAAAAAGGAAGTCAAACGGTTGCTCCTGAATAATTATGTGCAACAATATGCCTGAAGCCACTCAAACAGACTATTATTTCTCGTCTACCACTGGGGTCTATATCATTTGGTTACTTTATATCCACTATGTTGCTGGCTGTTCTTTTTCACATTTTTGTATGTTTAACCTTGTATATGTACGGTATAACTTGTCTGCTTCTCTGTACATCGCTGTGATATTCTGATGGGTCATGTTCAGACTATATAAAACCTTTCACATAAAAATAAATACATACAAAATAAATAAAGGAAAAGAAAATCCATGAAGCGCTATGTCTGAGTCCGGAGATTTGAAATCAAGATCTTAGGAAGAAGAGGGAGAAATACTGCTGAGATAAGAATCAATAAGGGGGTCTGATTGTGGTGATTCCAGAGTGTATAGATTTTCATAAAAAGAATTAAATTCATCCAGAATGTCATGATCTTTAAAAGATGTTTCCCATCCGCTGATTGAATAATATATGAATATGGGAACAAAATATTCCTTCCTGAAGAAGGTGTTGTCTATTTAATAATTTGCCCACCGAAACCCGTCGATGCATTTATAGGAGGAAATTACGCTAAGTCTGGGGAAGCAACAACTTTGACCACAATTGTTATATGTATCAGATGTACGGCCATTCAATTTTTTGAGTTGTAAATTGTGATTTTTTCTGACTCACAATTTGTGACCCACAAAATGGAATGTACAACATTGTCTGAGACATAGTTTGCGATTCCCAAATGGGTCACAAGAGACCTGCCTCATTATTATTCATGAGTTAGGTTCAACTTTTGTGACCCATTGGCAATGGCCAGCCCTCACAGGAATGGTGACCTGCTAGGGACGGAAACCACCATGTCTGGGACAGCTTTTTTAATAAAGTAATTTTTTTTTTAATGCAGCCCGCTTTCCTTAAAGGAAAATGAGATGCATTTCAAAAAGAAAATTGAAACATTTCACTTTCATTTTGTAAAAGCAGGCAGTGGTCTGTTGGACCACTACCTGCTCTCAAAACATATTTTCACCCTCTTTTGCAAAGGGGAAAGGACTTCCTTTGTGACCCCTTCCCATTTGTGACTGGTCTACCACCAGCTGTTCATTGACAGTAAAATGCAAATCTTTTGCAACCGCAATTCAGTCATGAAATAATCGTACATGACACTGCAAGTCGCTATGAGGAAGAGACGTCCTTGGCACGCCTCTTTTTAATAGCGAGTTGCAAACCCTATTTTGCAAGTTGGTAATAGGGTACTGACTCGCAAAATAGGGTTAGCGCATACCAGAGACCTATTTACCGGCCGCATACTGTACATAAAAAGATAGTACAAACTGTGGAAGCTCCTCACTCATAAAGTTACTATTAAACATTGTAAATTTACATCTATGAATTGAGCCTTAAGTGTCTACTTATTGTGCATAATTTTGCACATTTAGTTAGCATTATTTTGATGCTCACAATAAAGGTTAGCCTGTGAGAGAGCTTGCAGTTACTAGAGCAGATGCATATTGGTAAGGGGGAAACTGTTAACCAGATTTTTAGTTTATCCCTTGGTGGTGCGTTTTGGTGAGTTTGATCATTCTGCCTGTGGAAGACTTTTTTCTCCTTCTGCGTGTGCTGGAAGAGGAAAACATGAGGAGAAATAAAGATGTTTCTCCTCTATATGCTTCTTCTGGTGAGGCATAGTGTTTTGATGCATTCCCAGGTTTACAGATTCTTGTAAATCTGGGAATGTGTCAAAACCTATGGGTGTTGTGTGGGATAACCCAGTGTAAGGCAAAGCAGCAACTTAAGCTATGTTGCTATGCATAATATCTACAAGGTCCCCATAATCACTCTTCCCCTATTCAAGATTGGCTCAAACAACTAACGGCTCTCAACTGCGCTCTGCATATTGTGGCACCAATAGATCATAAGGCATAACACTGGTCAAATACATGGATATGCAAGACTATATCAGTGCAACCATTAGAGCGCCAATCACCAACTCAACACATTAAGGAAAATCAAACCGTTCCTGCCTCCCAATGATATACAGCTAGCAGTACAATCGCTAGTTGTTTCCCGTTTAGCTTACTGACGTGTGACCCTTGCAGGGATACCAAAAGCTAGACTGGCCCCTTTAAGAGCTATACTAAACTCGCTGCCAGACTCATCACTGCATCAAGAAAACATGATCACATCAAACCAGATCTATTACCACTGAATTGGCTCTATCTCAGAGCATGAATTTGGTTCGAGATAGTCTGCTTGACATACAGAGTGCTTCATTATAACACTCCGGTTTACCTGGCAAAAAAACTCGAACTATCTGCTATGAAGTGTGCCCTAAGAAGTTCTAACACTCTACTGTTGAAGCCACAAAAATTCAAAAAGGAAGTCAAACGCTTGCTCCTGAATAATTATGTGCAACAATATGCCTGAAGCCACTCAAACAGACTATTATTTCTCGTCTACCACTGGGGTCTATATCATTTGGTTACTTTATATCCACTATGTTGCTGGCTGTTCTTTTTCACATTTTTGTATGTTTAACCTTGTATATGTACAGTATAACTTGTCTGATTCTCTGTACATCGCTGTGATATTCTGATGGGTCATGTTCAGACTATATAAAACCTTTCACATAAAAATAAATACATACAAAATAAATAAAGGAAAAGAAAATCCATGCAAAGTGGTTTTGCATGGCCTTGTAGAGATGGGTCTGCACTCTGCGCCGCATAAGCATCATAACAAGTGATGCACTGATGGTGAAAAGGGCTTGGAAATATGCCCCTTAAACTCTTACAAATGTGAGAAGCCTAGGAGAATTTGTTTATTAAAACACAGACAGTTGTAGTGATTTTTTGTAGCAGCTGTAAATTGCTCTTATTGCTGAATACGGCCATGTCAGCCGGCAGAAATACTGGCTGCATTGGCAGTCATCTCCTGTGCCCTGGTCTGAGTGTCCATCTCTCCTCTTCCTCCTTCTGCCAAAGCAATAGGCTATCCAAATTTCCAGGATTTGCCAGGATGGTCCCATATTTTTACTAAGATAGGATTTTGTCCTAAGTTAGGATTTTGTCTTAAGTTAAACTTAACTTTAACTTAAGTTTGTCTTAAATTTACCTTAAGACAAAATCCTAACTTAAGATAAAATCCTAACTAAGGACAAAATCCTAACTTAAGACAAAATCCTAATTTAGGACAAAATCCTAACTTAAGACAACATCCTAATTTAGGACAAAATCCTAACTTATAACAAAATCCTAATTTAGGAAACAATCCTAACTTAAGAATACTAAATGCCTTCTGTGAATACCAAAATTAGCAAGTTTAGGATTTTGTCGTAAGCTGTGAATCGGCCCCCTAGTCTATGCAGCCAGTGTATGCATTTATAATGTATACATTTTAGTCTTGCATTATGTGTAACTGTCCTGCAGTTACCCAATATAGTTGCCCAGTCCTCTTGTCTTACCTCCATGCCCATATTGCCTTCCAACTGTGCCTTCAGTGTAGTTATACGGGTAGTTGTGCGTGGAATAAACAATAAGTAATTTCAAATGATGAGTTTTTCCTCAACTCATATGTATGGGAGGGTCTGGTTTAACAAGTGTTTCCAGTTCTCGTGGATACCCCGCCCAGGCCTTGTGAACAGTCACCCCCAAACCAGCATATTCCAAGAAGGCTTCACCAGCTACCCTCCATTTATCACAATAAATCCACATAGCCCACCATTCGGTTATCCTCAAGCAGGTCTCCCATGTCACATGGAGTATCACTCTTACCTCTGTGCCCAGGAAAGATGGCATCATTGGGTTAATCCCAGAGTTCCAGGGAATAAGCTGGTGCATATAAATGTATTTATTCCATTCTCTTTTAGTTGTTTCTCGCCATACATCTAGTAGGGTCTTAACCTGTAATGGTATAGCTGTCCATTTCTTGTCAATGCCAGTTGTGTCCAAGGTTGTACCAGACGCACCACCATCCCTGCCACTGGAGCAGTAAAACAAATTCCATTCTATCTTCACTGGCACTGTGATAAACTATTATTGTATAAAACGTGCCCTTACAGAACTTTGTTTTTAAAGTTTAATAAGCATTATTGACATAAAGGTTCAGTATACAACATAAGGCTATATCATAACAATACTTAACAATAATTAACAAACTGTTACAGAAAATGCCTTTAAACATAGTAGAAAGCTGTTTACAATTTTGGGGTTTATAAGGAAAAAGGGGGCGGGGAAAGAAAGGGGGAAAATAAGGTAAACTCTGCAACTGACGATCAAATGGCAATAACTATACATCAAAACAGAAAATGATAAAAATTGATACAGTCATAGAAAAATAGTATGTGATATCGAAAAAATATGGATTGAGTAGTAGATGCAGATAAAGAAATTTTTAAAGATCTTAGCCAGATCCTGCTCCAGAAGTCAGTGCTCCATACACAAACCAAATTAGACACCCATGCAAATTCCACCTTAGTAGTAAAGCGCTCCGGATCAGCTGAGTTGAAAAATGTATAAAGGAGACAGGCTTTTGAAGACAATGATAACGTTCAAGTAAGCAGATACTGTATAGATAAGGAGGCGTTGAAAGGGAAAGAAAAAAAAACTTCCAGAATAGTTTCCATTGGTAACAAGACTTTGTGCAATAACGAATGAGGAGACTGAAATGTGGCTTGGAAATGGAGAAAGGAACAAGGAGAGAGGCCAGCAAATATGTCCTAATCCCAAATGATACCCTTAGATCACCAAGAGCCCCAAAACAAGGGTCTGTTATTAATAGTGAGGAGACAGTTGTGCCAAAGAGGAGAATGTAAAAATATGTCTCTAGAAAATATCTTTGATTGACAAGGAGGTCTTAACAATGAGCAAGTGTGTTTAAAAAGAGTAAGAGATGGGAGACTGGTTTTGGCTGTAAAAGCTAAGATCTCTGGGAAAGAGAAAGGGGAAAGTAAGCAACATTCAATATTAACCCATAGAGGGGTAAGAGAAGAGATGCCATTATGGAGCCAACGAGAGGCCTGTTTGAGACAAAAGGCTTTATGATATAATCTAAATTTGGGAAATTCACACCTCCAATAGATTTTATTTTTCTGAGGTGAGGTAAAGAAATTGTGGATTTTCTACCATTCCATAGAAATATGGAGAGAAGAGAGTCCAATTTTTTAAAATAAAAGGAGGGAGTATTTGAGCCCTTGGTCGTGGGAGAGGCCTATACTGGAGCTGAAGAGGACTCTCTTTGGGGTATCCCAGAACTACAACTGAAACCAGTTTCTCGCTGGACTGAGGACATAATAGCTATTAACGCAATGTGCCTTGAAAAGGGTCTGAGAGCCATGAATGGAAGAACAAGGAGGGATAAAAATGGCTCTGTAACTTTTGACAATGGGAGGCATAAAAGTAGAATTGATTATGTAATCTGTAGTCTGCCTTTGTAACCTACCCTCTGTGACATGGAGGTTACCATGAGACCAGAGAGTGACCACAACCCCCTATGTGTGACTCATAAATGGTGGTCTGCAGAGACAAATTCTACCTGTACGAATGACCTTGTTCCACCGCTGATCATCCCTGAGAATAACATGCACAGGTTAAAATGGGATACTGTAGTTAACAATCAACAGGCTATAGATACTATCAACAAAGAAACTGACCAAGCCATACTGGCCATGGAACTGATTAGTGCCTCTGCTTCCGGCTTGGGGGACGTGGTTAAAATTCACGATACACTTTTAGCCAAGATCAAGGAGCACTTTCTTAAACCTGACAAGAGAAAGGGGGCTAAGGCCTGTAAGGATGCAAGATGGTACAATACTGACTGTAGGAAGGCAAGGCTCGCCCTCGGACAGGCAATTAAGAGGAGAGATTGTGAACTTATTAGTCTTGCAAGAAAGGAATATAAAGCATGTATAGCTAAAGCCAAGAGGGAGTGGGATGAGCAGCACTGGTCTAATTGAAGAAGGCCAGTGTCAGGAAGGACTCCAGAGCATTTTGGAATATTGTAAAATGGGGTCCTGAGAAAGCTGAAGAGTCTCCAAACAACAGTGTATCACAAGAGGCATGGGTAGAATTCTTTAGCTCACAATATACTCTTAACACCTTAGGCGCAGATGAGGATTGTTTTACCATGACGTTTTCTGAAGACTGTCTCTTCACTCTTAAAGAGATTATGTCTGCTATTAGCGCAGTAAAGCGAGGGCGAGCCCCCGGTTCAGATGGAGTAACCGCTGACATCTTTTTAAATGATAGAGAACGCTGGTGCAAATATTTTTATTTGCTTATTAATTCTATTGCTCAGGGAGCGGATGTCCCTGATTCATGGAGAGGTGCAGTGATCATCCCCGTGTACAAACAGGGGGGCCGTTCCCAGCCTTGTAACTATAGGCCTATTGTCGGGCGCGTGGTGGTTAATAGGCTTCTTGATTGGGCAGAAGATAATAACATTCTATCTCCTTTCCAAGCAGGATTTAGAAGGGCAACCAGTACGGTTGACCAAGTGTTCCGCTTCCAATTGCTACAGTGGAAGACCGTGGTGCTAGGGGGGGGGCAGCCTGTATGCAGCATTTGTCGATCTGCGGGCTGCCTTCGACCTGGTCCCCCGGGCCAAACTGTGGCAAGTCTTGCATAGTTTGGGGGTCCCGAAAGAATTACTAACAATGATAATGCATCTCCACGAATCTAATTTCGCTAAAATCCAATGGGGCGGCCACGGGATGGTTACAGCTGATTTCCGTGTCGAACGAGGAGTCAGACAAGGGTGTTCAATGGCCCCTACTTTGTTTACATTGTTTATAAATGGTGTTGTCTCCAGATTGGTACCCGCAACTGTTGACGCTCCTTCCCTCTCAGGCCTAAAAATCCCCATACTAATGTTTGCGGATGACAGGCTAATTTTATCAAAAACCCCTAGTGGCTTGCAGCGTGCTCTGTTGATTTTTGAGAATTTTAGTGGGGAACATGGACTTGAGGTGAATACCACCAAAACTAAACTCATGGTTTTTAAGCCGCACCGCAGCTTCAAATCTAAAATCATGATGAGCGGTCGGCCTCTAGAGTTAGTCAACTCATTCACATATCTGGGTATCCAAAGTTCTGATAACAACAGGTGGAGCCAGCACTTAAATATTGCTACATTGCGGCATAAGCAAATAGCGGGTGCCATCAATTCAGAGCACAGGAAATCCTTAACTAAACCTGTTAAACCAGCCCTATTAGTCTACGAAGCAAAGGCTATTGGGTCTGCATTGTACGGTGCAGAAATGTGGGGCTTCAAAAATCTTAATGCTTTGCAAGCCTCAGAAAACAAATTTCTACGGGCATTGACTGGTACACCTAAAAGTACTCCGCGATATGACCTTGGAAGAAAACAAATCAAGGATTCAGCCAGACTACGCCCGATCTTGTATTGGCGTAGACTCTGGACTACTCCCGAGCTCTCACATTACGCCACAGGTTTTTTGGACATCATCAAGGCTGATGGCTTCCATAAAATAAGTTGGCTTAATTCATTGAAAGCCATATTATTTGAGCTTGGGTTGAGTTCTTTATGGTTGGACCCTGCTGGCGCATTATTCCCCTCAAAGCTTGTCTTAAAAAACATTTTTTGGGAAAATGCTGCTAACAAAGTCCTAAGTACTCATAGCATTGGGTCCATGTCTATGTATTACCTTGAGGCTAAAATGTATCCAGCCTTGGAAACATATTGGGACACCATCTCGAAGCCAGGTGATAGGAAGCTTTTATTTCAATTGAGAGCTGGTGCACTTCCTATAAGAACTTTGACTGCAAAATGGGGTCATGGAGGTAGCAACATCTGTCCAGCTTGTGGGACGGGGAAGGAGTCATTGGGCCACTAACTGTTTTCTTGTAAGGTCTATACTGTGCCAAGACGTGTCTGGTTAGCACCTATGTGCAGGAACCTTGGGACAACATGTAGCTTGGTAGCTATGCGAATTATATGTACGAGCCCAGTTACCTGGATTATGATAGCTACAGCAAAATATCTCGGTTGGGCGTGGGCAATCAGGCAGAGACTGCTAGCTAAATAACTATTTTCTGTCTGAAAAAATGGTCCCCTTGTATTTGTAATCACTGCTTTTTAACTATAAATGATTTTGCATTAAGACAGAAACTGCTAGTTTGTTAACTATTCTCTGTCTGCTATAAGTGTGTTTTTTGTATTTGTAATACTGATTTTAGCTCACCGGCGTTCTATATCTTGAAAATTTTTTTTTTTTTTACTGTATTAATCCTTTTCCAACCATTTATAAATTTCTGTAATGGAAAAATCTTTTTTAATTCAATGTATTCCTGTATGTATCTTAAAGTGCTGTGTCACTGTGTTCGACAGAAAAAATGTAATCTGTTTTTAAAATTATTTGTTTACTATGCTTTTATGAGTAATACTCGAATAAAGCACTTTTTGACTTTGACTTTGGTAAACCATAAGCATTAGTATTTAACTTTGGAGCTATTCCAACGGAATCCAGTTAGGTGAAAATGATGTTTAGAGCAAAATTTGGTTATGGGAAGGATTTCTGTTTTGTCAGAGTTGATTTTGTAACCCGATACCGCTGAAAAGTCTGAAATTTCTTCTCATAACGGGGGGATAGAAGATTCTGGATTTGATATAAAAGTAAGATATCGTCTGCATAAGCAGAAAGTTGAAATGATGATCTCCAAACAGAAACCCAGAAATGGAAGCGTTATGACGAATGTAAGATAGAAAGGGTTCAAGGGATAAGATGAAAAGTAGAGGAGATAAAGGGCAACTTGGTCTGACATTGCGATGAAGTGAAAAATGGTTAGAAACAAGACCATTACCTATAGTAGAAGCAGTAGTTGTGGTGTAGAGTAATGAGACCAGAGAAATGAATTTAGGTCCAAAACCATGCCATCGAAGTGTTTTAAATAAAAAAGACCAATCAACTCTATTGAAGGCCTTTTCCGCATCAATAGATGTTGCAGCTAAGGAATAAGATAGAGTAGACGCTTTGTTCAAAACATTAAAGAATAATCGAGAGTTATCAGAGGTTAATCTACCTTTGGCAAGACCACACTGCTCTGGGCCAATTAACTGGACTAAAAGTGATTCTAGTGGAAGACTAATAATTTAGCAAAATTTTATAATCTACATTTATCAAAGATATAGGGCGATCATTTTTACAGACTTTAGGATCCTTACCCTTTTTATGAATGAGATAGGTGGAAGCTTCTAGGAATGTACCACTTGCTTTCCCAGTAGTACATAAATACTGAAAGAAGGTGAAAGGTTTTAAAAGTAAGAGATAAGATAAATGTAAGCAAAATTCCATAGAAAAACTGTCTGGACCGGGAGAATTCTTTTTCTTTAATGAACCTAGAGAGCCAGGGATCTCCTGAAGCACTATGTCTGAGTCCGGAGATTTGAAATCAAGATCTTAGGAAGAAGAGGGAGAAATACTGCTGAGATAAGAATCAATAAGGAGGTCTGATTGTGGTGATTCCAGAGTGTATAGATTTTCATAAAAAGAATTAAATTCATCCAGAATGTCATGATCTTTAAAAGATGTTTCCCATCCGCTGATTGAATAGAATCAATTAGAGTCCTTTCTTTTCTGGACTTGAGATAGTTAGCCAGGAGTCTGTAGAGATCCTATTAAATTTCAGCTTTGCACGAACAAGCTTTTGTAGAGTGAAATCTGATGCAGATGTATAAAATTGATGTTCTTAGTATTTAATATTTGCTAGCAAGGCTTTATGTTGAGTAAGGGTATGTTTCTTTTTAGTAGAAACAAAATCAAGGATGAAACCCCGGGCAGCAGCTTTAAAAGTGTCCCACAACAAGACAGGAATAAGAGATGGATCCTCATTAAGAGAAAAGAAATCCTTCGCAAAAGAAGTAAATGAGGAGGAAAAAACTGGATCTTGTGGAAGAAAGTTATTAAGTCTCCATCTAGAAGGCTTGGGTTGTGGATGGAGCAAATCAAAATCAGGAATCACTGGAGCATGATCACAAATCAAAATAAGTTCATGCAAAGATGAGCTGAGAGTTTGATTTAATGGTTTGGATAGGAATAGATAACCTAATCAAGTAAGGGAGCCATGTGGTGGGGAGAAAAAAGAAAATTCTGTTTGGTCTGGGTAACATAGTCTCCAAGCATCTACTAAATGTGTCTGTGTAATTGTACTGTGAAATTGTTCGTGGGTTTTGTGAGGGACAAAACGTACTTGGGATCTGCGGTCAACAAAGGGGTCCATGATCTGGTTGCATTTCCCCCTAAGGATAAAGAATTCATCCTTGTGTTTCAAATATCTTTGTTATCAATGCGATGATTTTGCCAGTCTGTTCTTGTTTTTAATCAGGAAGGGGCCAACGCCTATTAAAAAATTTTCTGTTAGTTCCCTATCCTATTTTAAATCACCACTTTTTCTTTTTGCACTGCACTTTTCCCACTGAATCAACATCATTTGCGATACCTGTGTGATTGTGGTCGCTACCCCGAACCATCCGAGAGGGTATGCATGTGATCTCAATGGTCAGGAGACACAATACCCGCCAAGGATTACCAAATGATAATATTGATCTTGTAAGACTTTGATGGGAATCCAAAACAACTGGGGTGACTCACGATTACAGGTGTTTCATTTATTGGCGATTTGGTCTGTTATACTTTGTATTCCTATAGTACTAATTAGACATAGGATTTACATTAGCAAACACTTTTCTGGTTTAGCCCTTAGACCCCTAAGTTTTTTGTGTATAATTCCCTCAGTAGTGGCCAGCAGCATTCCTTGTGCCAACTACTAAAATAACACAGTAAATCATGCCTAAAGCTTGCCTCTGCAACCTGTAGTGCAGTTTTAAAATACGTTCTAATTTACTAAATTCAGGTTAGGAGCAGGTAGATATATGATATTTACACTCAAATTAATTGCAATTTGACATCCTCTTTAATGGTGAAGTCTGATTTTAAGTTATGATTTTGAAAGTACCACTTTTAGAAAGTTGTCATGTTCTTGTCCAAACCAACTATTGCTTTCAGACAGTTTCCTGAGTGAAATAACTTTGAATGGCACTAGACAGTTAGACAAAGGAAACATGTTCATGGGGGGAGGGTGTCTTCTGACAAGATGGCTGGTGAGGAGCTGCCTCATTCTCTAATTACTTTTCAAGGGGCCCTGCCTGCAGCACACACTGAAGAACATGCCCTGCCTTTTGTCACCCTGACAGTTTGGTGCCAGAACTAGAGCAAGAACTGAACAGAATTAGATTTGGGGCTAGGTCAAGGAATTTCCCCATACAAAGGCTGGCAGCAGGTACAACAATGGGACCTTCAAACCTCTCATCAGAACACTCCTGGACCTGTGGAAGATTCAGAAGAAGTACTACCCTGCTGCCAATAGAACTACCCTGCTGCCAGAAGGACTGCTTTGCTGTCTGAAAAAGTAAGATTGGACCTGCTTGCCTTGATCCCAGGTTACCCAGAGTGACTCCAAGGTAAGTTGGCTGACCCCCTGTGTGAGCTACAGGGACACAACATGATAGCAGAGGCCTCCATTCAACAGTCCTGATCAGCTTTAATGGGAGCTGCATGAACCCAGCTACTGGTCTCAGCTGGACTGAGTTAAGATGTCCTAAGGGGTGCCCTTAGGTTCTGGAACCTTAGTTGGCAGAAGTGAGAGCTCCTGCAGAAGAACATGCTGAAAGTCCTGAGATTTGAGCTCTTCACAGCTGTGAGCTGGCCCATTTGATCCAAAAATCTGCTGCACGCAGTGATCACCAGTGATAAGCACTGGTAAGGCCATCTCTTTGTGCCAAGATTGGCCATCCACTATGACAGCAATGTGAGACCTACACTTCTCGCCAACAGTGATCATCCATGACAACTAATCAATGTGGAGCTCCAGTGACAACCTGCTCTTCAAACAACAGCCACGACTATCCGCAATGCTCAACTTGCTCTTCACACTGATAGCCTCCCCCCCACAACCTGCTCCAGCGCTAACAAAATCTTCATTCCGGACTTGAGAAGGTAAAACTTCAGTGGGACCAACCTGTTCGCTGTTTCCAACCCATGCTCCATCATGGTTGACCTGAACTTGTGACTTTCCCCAGTCTAGCATGACCAGATAACCAAAAGTGGTGCTTTCTGCTTCAAAGCACTATTTTCCCTAAAATGCTTTAAATTTATATCTCTAGTTCTTAAGATTTAATTTTTGATGTTCTGATATTACTTTATATGTTGAAATACCATCTATTTTTCAAAATTGGCTTGGGATTATTTTTCAGTTATGTGTCCACCTTATTACTGTTTGAGTGCTGCATACATACTGAACATATTGCCCCTAAATTAAGCACAACTTCTTTTGTGTCAAGCTACCAGAGGATGAAGTACAGGTTGTATTGTATTGTATATTGGATTTATATAGCGCTTATCACCCAGGGGTCTGTAATATCTTTGTTTCCATTTGGAAGAGAAGAGGATATGTAATATCTTAGTTAATATGTTTTACATGCTTTACACTCCTCCATCTGTAGAACACTATAATGTTGATGTCATTTAGAATGTTGGTGCATGAAGCAGACAGTTGGAGAAGGGCTGACAGCCTTGCTGGCTGCTCCTGGTGGGGCTGATTACATCTGTACTTCAATGCTGTAACTAACTTGAATAAATCCTCTTGAAACATCACAACAGCGTGGACCAAATTACTACAGGGTCTCTAAGCGCTTCCTTGGGAACCCGTCCTGGCTTTTCCCTGTGAGCATCCCCAAGGTGAAAGCCAGGCATCCTGCCGCGGGGGCCGTTGTGGAGATTAAGCAAGCTTAATGCCCAGAGTTGCAGAGCGTGAACCCATGATTAGGTCAGGCACCGAAGCGAGAATTATCGAGTCCGTGGACATTTGAGCTCAAGACCCTGCCGCGTCGGGAATTGAACCCTGGTCCTGGTCTGACCTCTGCTTCAGGGTCTGCCTTCTCTAACCAGTGAGCCACACTTCTCCACTTCTTACTTTAGTGATATTTGTGGTTCACCCTGACAAAGATTGTGGTTGTTATTTGAATGTGGATTCCACCCCTCTCAACCAATAACTCAATTTCTTACATCCTTTAATACAGGTCATTATCTTCACTCTATTTACAAGTTAGATGTATACCAGCAAAACTCTTCAAATGTTTAGCAGAGTGATGAACAGCACAGAATTATTTTGTTACAAATGTGATTGACATTTTCCGGTAAATTGTTGCATTCTGAAGGATGTTTTGAGAACTCTGCATCCAACACTGAAAAATAATATTCATTTGGTCGTCATTACTTTGCAGATAAGTACAACGAATTTGACCACAGACCAAAATTATACTGCAATAAGGAGATTCCATCAAGCTTTCTTTATGGAATATATTGATCTTTCGCCGTAATTATTCCATTAACAGGGAAAGAAATGTCATTACACTCCTTCAGCATTCAATTAAACTAATGTTCTGTCCTTCCTCATTGATGCTGGTAAAAGAGCCTGGCCTAATCGCTCCCCAATAGCCAGGAAATATATCTGCAAATGAGTACTAGTAATTTATAGTAAATATTGCATTACGACACACTCCCTATTGAAGAACAAAAAGAGAAATTAGAAGCGCCTTTCTCGTAGAAAAATGTCTTATTTTTCCTCATTGCCACTGAACAATATGCACGTAAAAACTACTTGCAAACTGGGAGAAGCGATAAGTGAATTCTTATTTTCGCTAAATACATTGAGGTTGTTCAAATTTAGCTTTTTATGTCTGTAAGGCAAAAGTTAGCCGAGGGAAAGAAACATTGTTCATATGTAGTAGATTATGGTGGATACCAGAAGTGCCTTATGAATCTGTGATCTTTTTGATACATTCCTTAAGGTAGCGTGACCCAATTAATAACTGCTTTTGAGAACTACTATATGATTTTCCGTTGATATAAAAACATCGAACATGTAAATTATTATCCTTTTAACACTCTTTAGGTTACTTTACTTGATACGTTTCTATATGACACTCATTACCCCATAAGTATGGTTTGGCAGTGCAAAACAGGATTTCGTCCCTCAGGTGTGGCTTTTAAGGATTCCGGCAATGGGACTGATTCAGAAAGGTAAACTTACACTTTTGTTACACTTTAGGGGGCATAATACCAAGCAATAGCGATAATTATCGCTATTGCTTGGTTAGAGACAAAAATTTACCGCTGCGCAGCGGCGATTTTTGCCGCAAATAAACCTTGGTATTACCAAGGATTAACGCAAATGCTATAAAAATCGCCGCAAAGCATGACTATCGCTGAAAAGTCCGCGATATTCATGTATTACCGAGCTAATGCTCTTAGCCATGTTATTCACCTCCCATTGGATAACATGGCTAAGAACTGCTCAGGGCAGGTGTTAGCTTTTGGAGATATTCGCGCTTAGCACGAATATCTCCAAAAGTTGGTAATAGGAGATAGCGATGTTAGCGACTGTTTTCAGTCGCTAACATCTTGGCACGCCCACTTTGCATGTCATTAGTGATAAATATCACTGACATGCAAACTGGGGCCCAAGATGGTTGCTATCTCCTACTAGCTGTTGCTAACTGGTGTTAGCGACAGCTAGGTAATAGGGAGATAATTTTATCTCCGCTTTCTTGGCTTTGAAGGCCAAAAAAGCGGAGATAAACCCCCTTGATAATATGCCCCAAGTTTACTAATGTTTTTGCTATACACAAACTATGAATTAATATAAAGTTTAAGACTGTTGAAACTCGTTAGTGGGGGAAGAGGCCTGCCTTACCTATTTATGTACAGCGTTCTCCGCCCGACTGAATAGCCTCCATAGTTTTAAACGTACTAATAATTTGTAGGTTGTGAATACCAAAAAATAGTAAACTTACTCAAAACTTGTAAGTTTACCTTTGTGAATCAGGCGCTGTGACAGAAACTGGCCAAGTATAAGTTTACCTTTGTGAACCTAGTGTTGTTCGTGAGTTCTGGTAAGTAATGGACAGTTTATGGATATCTGATGTTTAGTTGTTGATATATCTTTAGTTGTAGATAGATTAATTATATGTATTAAGTGTTCTGTTTAGGCATGTGGTTAGTATTGTTGGAAAGCTGTTGTGGACACACTGATATCCATCTGAGTGTTACATCTATACAGTATGCAGCATTGGGGTTGTTTGTCTAAAGTGATCTATTTCAATGTGTTTTTATTTAATCTGTGCTGGGTGCATGACAGAACCCCGCAAGTATTTACCACGGATGACTTTGTCACAAAGTCTCTACCCCAATTGCAACGTTATCACAATCTCCTTTTCCAAGCAAGTCGTTACAACCACTTGCCTTAAGGGAGGGGCTGGATTCAAGTCTATTCAACAGTGGGAAAGATGTTGGAATTAACATCCAACACCAATCCAAAAAATATGCCCGCTAAAGCAAGTCATTGTAATGACTTGAGAGGTAAAGGAACACGTGGAAATGTCATTGTCGGGGTAGTGACTGCGATGTAAAGGCAGATCATGGTAGTGACTGTGTGGTAAAGTATGTTTCCGCTATGCTGGTATTTACCTGAAGGTGCGTATGGAGCATTTTGACAGCAAAGTATTTGTAACAGAGGTTTGTCAATTGTATTTGAGGAAGTTGTGTAAGTGTTGAGTACGCCTGAGATCCAATGACACCCTTTTAAGGTATATCTGAGATGTATGGTGTTTGTGTTTCATGTTGTGTCCTAACTGTATGATTGGTCTTTAGTTCAGGTCTTTTAGCATACTGGGCTAACCTGTGGGCCTTTTACCATACTTGCAAAAGGATTCCAGGGATCTTACCATATAGAGACAGCTACGTTGAGCCGTAACAATCTTGTACTCCTTGTTAGGGTGAGATACAGGGAATACAGGACCCAGATATACTGCCATCCCATGCAATACACTACACATATAAAGCATATGCTCTGGTGCTGTTGGACCTGTGAGCAGCTTCTATTACAAAGATTAGAACATCTAGGAGTGTCAGGGCCAGCTCTCGGCTGGCTGAGCTCCTTTCCGGGAAACTGAGAACAGGTTGTCTGGCTGAACTGGGGTTTTCCATAGGATTTTTCTCTGAGCCCCACCTTTTCAATGTGTATATGAGTCTACTGACCCAACTGGTTGAATTGTTTGTCATTAAAATTGTTAAATATGCGGATGATATCAAGGGGACTCAGTGAGCACCGAAAAATATTTTTCTCTCTATAGGAAGACACTGTTAATTTGGCTTCAGTCTAACAAATTACAGTGCAATCCATTATTTTGTTTGGGGTAAACCCCTCTTTTGGGTGGACTTGAGCTTGGCCCAGTGAGGTTACCCCTCCGCCCCCATCTACAGCAGTGGCCTGAAACCTTATTGTAATGTTTGACTCCCAACTTTCTTTTAAGGCCCAGGTTTTTGCGGTGGTTAGATCTTGTCTCTGGATCCTTCACATGCTCAGGAAATGTCTGTATCTTCTCCCTCACGAATTTCAATTACCCATGGACAGGGCATTGATATTATCCTGATTGGATTGTGTAAATATTCTGTATGTGGATCTTCCTGAGTACTTAGTCATGTGCCTACAAGTAATACAAGACATGGCAATTTATGGTCAGAGCAACAAGTATGTGGAGCCAATTGCCTACTCATGTAAGATTAATAACAGAAGAAGGACTCTTCAAGAAGGTCCTGAAGTCATATCGTTTTAAGCTTTAGGGTACTCTCCGAGTAGCTGCGCACTTTATAAAAGAAAAATCATTTGTTCATTCATTTATTAACAGGAATGCTTGTTTCCGGTCCAGGGATGACATGGCTTGGCAGTTTGGCAGGACTGTTCCCATGAGGCACAGGGTCAGACTGATTTTCATATAGCCATGTCTGAACTGGGGTGGCGGAGTGAGCTAAAGAATGATGATGGATTAAACCCAGATCATTTGACTGTGGGTGAGTGCTTGCAATGTTCAACACTCCATCCATCATCCCCTTTGGTTTTGCTTTGTTTGCCGTCGGTTGGCAGGGTATACCCAGACGTGGGTCCCTTGCTCACTTTGCCACTGAATGCAAGCTAGCCTGGCTTATGATGATGATTGGTTAGCCTGCAACTAGTCCCAGGATGCTTGTTTCAAATCCAGGGAAGACATGGATTGGCAGTTGGGGCTGGACTGTTCCCATGAGGCACAGGGTCAGACTGATTTTCATATGGCCATATCTGAACTGGGGTGGCGGAGTGAGCTAAAGAATGATGATGGATTTAACCCAGATCATTTGACTGTGGGTGAGTGCTTTCAATGTTCAACACTCCATCCATCATCCCCTTTGGTTTTGATTTGTTCGCTCTAAGTTGGCAGGGTTTGCCGAGACGTGGGTCCCTTGCTCACTTTGCCACTGGATTCAGGCTAGCCTGCTGATGACGGCTGATTAGCCTGAAACTGGTCCCAGGATGCTTGTTTCTGGTCCAGGGAAGACATGGCTTGGCAGTTCAGGCTGGACTGTTACCATGAGGCACAGGGTCAGACTGATTTGCATATGGCCATGTCTGAACTGTGGTGGCGGAGTGTGCTAAAGAATGATGATGGATTAAACCCAGATCAGTTGACTGGGGGTGAGTGCTTGCAATGTTCAACACTCCGGCCATCATTCCATTTTGGTTTTGCTTTGTTTGCCCCAAGTTGGCAGGGTTTGCCTAGACGTGGCTCCCTTACTCACTTTGCCACTGGTTTCAAGCTAGCCTGGCTGATGACGGCTGATTAGCAAGAAACCAGTTCTAGGATGCTTGTTTACAGTCCAGGGAAGACATGGCTTGGCAGTTCCGGCTGGACTGTTTCCATGAGGCAGGAGGTCAGACTGATTTGCATATGGCCATGTATGAACTGTGGGGGCGGAGTGAACTAAAGAATGATGATGGATTAAACCCAGATCAGTTGACTGGGGGTGTGTGCTTGCAATGTTCAACATTCAGTTCATCATCCCCTTTGGTTTTTCTTTGTTCGGCGATTTTGGGAGGTTCTGCCTAGACGTGGGTACCTTGCTCACTTTGCCACTGGATTCAAGCTAGTCTGGCTGATGATGGCTGATTAGCCAGAAACTGGTCCCAGGATGCTTGTTTCCGGTCCAGGGATGACATGGCTTGGCAGTTCGGGCTGGACTGTTTCCATGAGGCTCAGAGTCAGACTGATTTGCATATGGCCATGTATGAACTGGGGGTGCGGAGTGCACTAATGAATGATGATGGATTAAACCCAGATCAGTGGACTGGGGTGTGTGCTTGCAATGTTCAACACTCAGTCTAGCATCCCCTTTGGTTTTGCTTAGTTCGTCCAAAGATGGCAGGGTATGCCCAGACGTGGGTTCCTTGCTCACTTTGCCACTGGATTCAAGCTAGCCTGGCTGATGATGGCTGATTAGCCAGAAACCGGTCCCAGGATGCTTGTTTCTGCTCCAGGGAAGACATGGCTTGGCAGTTCGGGCTGGACTGTTTTCATGAGGCACAGGGTCAGACTGATTTGCACATGGCCATGTATGAACTGGGGGGGGCGGAGTGAACTAAAGAATGATGATGGATTAAACCCGGGTCAGTTGACTGGGGTTGTGTGCTTGCAATGTTCAACACTCAGTCCACCATCCCCTTTGGTTTTGCTTTGTTTGCCCTAAGTTGGCAGAGTATGCCCAGACGTGGGTCCCTTGCTCACTTTCCCACTGGATTCAAGGTAGCCTGGCTGATGACGGCTGATTAGCTAGAAGCAGGTCCAAGGATGCTTGTTTCTGGTGCAGGGAAGACATGGCTTGGCAGCTCGGGCTGGATTGCTCCCATGAGGTACAGGGTTGGACTGATTTGCATATGGCCATGTCTGAACTGGGGTGGCAGAGTGAGCTAAAGAATGATTATGGATTAAACCCCGCTCAGTTGACTGGGGGTGAGTGTTTGCAATGTTCAACACTCTGTCCATCATCCCATTTGGTTTTGCTTCATTTACAGGAACGCCAGACAACCCTATACCTCCTGAACATGCTACAATATCGATACATTTCCTTACTTTATCAGCACTTGTAGGGTGTATTTTTAACATTAGCATTGCTATGAGGGCACATTACTTTCCTTATCTGTGTGCCTCTTTCTGTGGCTTGTACTGTGGTCTGAAAAAAAAGAAATGGATAGAAAAAAAGAGAGAGAAACGGAATAAGAATATGTGTATACGATTATATATATTGCGGGCATGAGTGACCGAGTAAGGGCTTGATTGAGTGACTGGGAGATGGAAAAAGGGAGAAGGGGAAGGGAATACTTGAGCATCTGAGTGCCTGGAAAAGTCTAGTGGGCCTGTCAGAGGATTCAATTTAAATGTATTCTTTTAGAGGTATATTAGACTGTCAGGAGGTGGGGTGCTCTCACAACCCCACTGCCTTGGCCCTTCCATGCTTATTAAAAGGACACACTTTCTGTTTTTCTAAAAGGTATTTCTGACCCCTGACCCTTTAACCAGTACACCTCAGAGCTAGAGGAGGTGGGTCTAGACCTTTGGCCCAGGGAGGCAGGTCCCTACATGAAGAAGCATCCTGCCCTAGGAAATGGGCAAATGCCGCAGTCAATCATCACCTTTGGTTTTGCTTAGTTCGTCCTAAGTTGGCAGGGAACGCCCAGACGTAGGTTCCTTGCTCACTTTGCCACTGGATTCAATCTAGCCTGGCTGATGATGGCTGATTCGCCAGAAAACGGTCCCCGGATGCTTTTTTCTGGTCCAGGGAAGACATGGCTTGGCAGTTCAGCCTGGACTGTTTTTATGAGGCACAGGATCAGACTGATTTGCACATGGCCATGTATGAACTGGGGGGGCGGAGTGAACTAAAGAATGATGATGGATTAAACCTGGGTCAGGTGACTGGGGTTGTGTGCTTGCAATGTTCAACACTCAGTCCATCATTCCCTTTGATTTTGCTTTGTTCGCCCTAAGTTGGCAGAGTATGCCCAGACGTGGGTACCTTGCTCACTTTGCCACTGGATTCAAGCTAGCCTAGCTGATGATGGCTGATTAGCCAGAAACCGGTTCCAGGATGCTTGTTTCTGGTCCAGAGAAGCAATGGCTTGGCAGTTCATGCTGGACTGTTCCCATGAGGCACAGGGTCAGACTGATTTGCATATGACCATGTCTGAACTGGGGTGGCGGAGTGATCTAAAGAATGATGATGGATTAAATCCAGATCAGTTGACTGGGGGTGAATTCTTGCAATGTTCAACACGCCATCCATTATCCCCTTTGGTTTTGCTTTGTTCGCCCTAAGTTGGCAGGGTATGCCCAGACGTGGGTCCCTTGCTCACTTTCCCACTGGATTCAAGGTAGCCTGGCTGATGACGGCTGATTAGCTAAAAACAGGTCCCAGGATGCTTGTTTCTGGTGCAGGGAAGACATGGCTTGGCAGCTCGGGCTGGATTGCTCCAATGAGGTACAGGGTCAGACTGATTTGCTTATGGCCATGTCTGAACTGGGGTGGCAGAGTGAGCTAAAGAATGATTATGGATTAAACCCTGATCAGTTGACTGGGGGTGAGTGTTTGCAACGTTCAACACTCTGTCCATCATCCCCTTTGGTTTTGCTTCATTTACAGGAACGCCAGACAACACTATACCTCCTGAACATGCTACAATATCAATATATTTCCTTACTTTATCAGCACTTGTAGGGTGTCTTTTTACCATTAGCATTGCTATGAGGGCACATTACTTTCCTTATCTGTGTGCCACTTTCTGTGGCTTGTACTGTGGTCTGAAAAAAAAGAAATGGATAGAAAAAAAGAGAGAAATGGAATAAGAGTATGTGTATATGCTTATTTATATTGTGGGCATGAGTGACCGAGTAAGGGCTTGATTGAGTGACTGGGTGATGGAAAAAGGGAGAAAGGGAAGGGAATACTTGAGCATCTGAGTGCCTGGAAAAGTCTAGTGGGCCTTTCAGAGGATTCAATTTAAAGGTATTCTGTTAGAGGTATATTAGACTGTCAGAAGTTGGGGTGCTCTCACAACCCTCCTGCCTTGGCCCTTCCATGCTTAATAAAAGGACACACTTTCAGTTTTTCTAAAAGGTATTTCTGACCCCTGACCCTTTAACCAGTACACCTCGGAGCTGGAGGAGGTGGGTCTAGTCCTTTGGCCCAGGGAGGCAGGTCCCTACATGAACAAGCATTCTGCCCTAGGAAATGGGCAAATGCCGCAGGAAGGACACAGAGGTGATCCAGAACCTGAGGGAACTTTGAAAGCGGCTGCCCCCTACTTCCAGAGGAGAGGTTTCCTGATGTTCTGTGAGCCACGCTGTCAGATACCGACATGATCCGAAAATAGCCTGCTGCACAGACAGAGCCTTTACCAGTCCTCCAATGGTCTCTCCATATACCTGAAGGTGCATGGCTAACGTAGGTGCATGCTCGTCTGCTGGTGTAGGGTCAGTGGGAGTATAGTGCATGTTGCCCTACAAGCACGGCTAAGGGAGGTAACCCACCTGAACCATGGTTAACTGCCCACCAGACTGGGCCCTGTTCACGTGTATGCACTAAAGCACAACTATCCGAAACCCTTGCACTCCCAACTGTATGTTCACTCGGGAGATGTGGTGGAGGATTAAACTACACTCCTGAGGATATTTGACTTAATTGCATTTTTCTTATCTGGAGGATACTGGCAGGATGCTTCCTGTGATCGTGGGCTGGAACATAAGCATCTGAAAGGAGACACTGATTATTTGAAAAGGATGTTACCACTCAAACAATAAGAATAAAAAAGCACATAATTGCAAGCTAACCTATCATGCCCTGACTTTAAATGTAGCCATGTGTGACAAAGACCCAGGAAATTCACAGGAGAGAATGAAGTAGATTCATACTGCCTTTCTGACAGTATCTTCATTCAGGACTTTAGGACAACATCCAGCTCTCCCTGCCTAATATATTTGCCCATTAAGACCACACTCTGAAGAGGGAGATTGTGGTAGTTAGATCTGAGCCTTGTCTGTACACTCCCCTTAATTTCTGTAGGTGAGTCGCCTTATGTGAGAGAAGGGGTGTTAAAGATTTATGCAACAGGTCCAGACACTCCCCTTGCTTAAGCAGGACAAGACTAGGTTACCAGACTGTAGGCCTCCCAATAGAAGGTATGTATATTGAGGAATTGGTAAACTTGATGGGCAGTGAACCCGGATCTTTATCTCCAGGCACTTACAAGTGGATATACTAACTTCCCTGCCAACTTATCTCAATGACTGTGTTTTTCTTCTGCCAGCATTTTAGATTCAATCTCATGGGTCCTGCATTAAGACCACCTTCATGTTAACCCCAATATGCTGCTGGCCAACTTCATCGGGTCTCCATGCACCTTCTCCATCTTCACCAGGGAAGCCTGGTGGTGGATACAAGGGAAGACAAATTGCCATTTTGCATACTATATTGAACCACAAGGAGCTAAATTTGCTTATTAAGTAGCTCAGTAATTCTCTTCTGGGTCTTTTCAGGTTAACTTTATCACAACTCAAATGATGTCTTAAGTAAACATTACTCCGTCACCGTTAGGTTGGTGGGTTTGCATCAAGCCTATTTAGATGTCCTCATTGTGCTGGCATTGTTCTAGCAGCGGTTTGCTTATGGAGGGAGTCCCTGGTGGAGCGGAGACTGGTAAGTACTACGTATTAATGTATAAATGCACATATATGTTGTGTTTACTTCTAAAATATATGTACGTAATGTGTTATGCCACTTTTTTTACATATTGCATAGCACACAACCAACACACATACACCATTGAATGCACCCCCACAGGCACTGCAAGGACAGCATCCACAAGCACCACAATAACATAATTTAATTTTTAAGTGTCCCTACAGGTGTGTTCATCTTATCTTGATAAGTTGTAAAATGAACAGTAATGCATTACACAAGAGAAAAATGCATACATAAGCAATGTAAAAATACAGGATGCCAAAGCAATTGTCAACACACGATTCATAGTAAGACAAGTGTAAAAGAAACTTACCTTAGATCCCAGTGACAGCAGAGTTGGTTAGCATTGTGGTTAAGTAGTAGTAGCAAAGGAGGGACCTGCCTCATTTCCTTTGATTCCACCAACTCAAAGTAGGACGTATGCAAGACACAGTTTCCTCGACAGAAAGGCACACTGTGATTGGGTTAGTGGTAATCTTGGCTGGACACCTGCCAACAGCTGCTTCTTCCTATGAAGCTGTCAACATGAGGGAAAAAATCTGGCAGAGTCAGCGGCACTCAGACTGACTTTCATCTATGGATCCTTCAATATCTAATTAGAGCTGGCAGACTGCCTTGTAGGCGGGCAGTGAAGCCGACTAAAAAGTGACGGAGGGACCTGATCTGCCAAGATTTAAATCAGGTCCTAAGCCTCCATGTGAGGGTGAGAGAACATGAATTACTAATGGGTCACAAAACAGGAGTTAAGTAAGATATGTAAGTAGCACAGATCAGGAGTTACACTGTGCAAGCAGATGGTATGCTGTCACTCACCCAGGTGTGCACAAAACCAACAAAGGAGCCAAAGATGACAACTAAAGCAACACTTGGAGTGAGAAAGTCTGGATGGGAAAGACAAACTAAAGGGTTAGGAGGCAGTTCTTTAATCGCAGTAAGAAGAAATCTTTCCTTGGCACACTAATTTACGTGATACAACCAAATTGGTTGTTGGAACCGCCCAAACTATAGCCACTAGCCGCCTGATTCATCAACGGGCTGTTTTGCGAGCCCCTAATAGCGAATCATAGCGATTCGCTATTAAGGACTCGCAAAACGGCATTCATGTAGGAATCGCATAATAAAATGCGATTCCTACTGATTCCTTATTTGCGATTAGCAAATTGCTTATCGCAAATAAGGAATAACTCGCCATTCATTCCTATGGGCCAAAAGGCCCATAGGAATAAATGTGGAGTATTCCTTATTTGCGATTAGCAATTAGCTAATCGCAAATAAGATTGCGATTTGAAGGGTGCCAGGGGTGTCCACAGGAAACCCTGTAGCACCCCTCAAATGAAATGTGACACAGGTGTTGCACACACACATGTCCAAAGGACATGTGTGTGTGTAACATGCAACTCAGAAAAATGCATTTAAATGCATTTTTCTGAGTTTTCGCAATTTACCGCGAGGTTTGACCTCGCGGTAAATTGCGTCCAAAAATAGCGAAATCGCAATTTTATATTGGGTCATGAATATCATTTAAGGAATCTCAAATTGAGATTCCTTAAATGTGATCGCAATTTGAAAAATCACAATTTTTTGCGATTTTTCAATTTGCGAGTACATGACCCAATGATGAATTTCTAATGCAATTTTTGCGGGCGCAAATGGCCGAATTCTGCGATTCGCACCGTTTGCGCCCACAAAAATGCTTCATGAATCTGGCTGTAGATCCCTTTGCTATCTAGTACACTCACAAAAGTACATAAACTCATTAGTTATTATCATTAAAAAAAAATCTTTACAATTACAATTAATGATTAAAAACAAGTTATTACGTGTTTACAGTAAAAACATAAATTCAATTTCATAAAATACAGTTCTGGTACACATAAAAATAAAGAGCAAAATCAATTAGTTAAAAACTGGAACAATTTTACAAGAAGGGAGAGAGACATACAAAGACATAAACAATTTGTCATTGGATATTGTGCGTTTTGAGACCTGACATAAACAAAACCAAATCCTGGACTTGCTTAGATTATTTGTCTGCAGGTAAGTTTGGTCCCTTGATCGTGCAAAAGAAAGGGCGTCAACGCGTTTCGATGGATTGTGCTAATATTGAACCACCTTTGTCAAGACTGTCTAATAAGTCTCTCCTGTAATCGGGCACTGGTTGGTTGCCACTGTCACTAGACTCCTGTTCACATGGCACGTAATCTGCCTGTTGTAGATTTTCTACTGAGGACCAATCAGACCTTCATATTATTGTATTCTTTCATGTTATGGCTGTCCTTTGTTCATGGAGACCGCCGTTTTTTATATAAAAACCTTTTTTGTCGCACTGTGCTCTCTTCTAGTAAGCAATACTATGTTTATCTGTGATCCATTGGTAGGTCTTCTATTTCGTTTTCGGCTCGGACGGGACACAGTAGTCACAATGGAGGATTCCTATGTACAGCGCGGGGTGGGGAAGACAAGAGCTGTGATATTTAAAGATCAAGATCAGCCAACCAACAATACTCACCCCTTATAATAGGTTCCTAAAACTGCAGACTAATGAGAATAGATATTTCTGAACTGGAGTTGGATGGGTATTAATTAAATAGAAGACCTACCAATGGATCACAGATAAACATAGTATTACTTAATGAAGGACATTTTAAATTGAATGTGAAGGAAAGGCAGCTACAACCCACAGTCGGAGTGGAAGGGTGTCTCTGCATTTAGTGAAGGAGCATTTCAGGTGAGGCTATGTTAACAGGCCATGTTTTAGGGAGGGCAACCCTTACTCCTCAGTGCTCAAAGGAAGGTAGCAGAAAAATTGTGCCTGGGTGATGTAGCACGGTCTGCAGTGTGCAAGACTGATGTGGCTGGTATGTGTAGCAGCGGGAGCCACCTGGTGTTGTCAAGCGAAACTGCTACAGAAAAAAAATAATTATTTAAAATGGGGCAGCAAGGAAGTGTGAGAGAAAGCATGTAGGAGTAACATTCTGAAACAAGAGGATGCTAAAAGTGCACCACATGACACCGGGTGTGGGCAGTCTTTAGAAGGGAAAGAGACTATGGTTCCTAATGCAAGGAACCGCTGGTAGCTTAAGGCTGCCACCCAACAAGGTGGCAAGAAGTCCACTGATGGCATAAACAGCCAAGCAGCAATGCCCAAAGGCAGCACATCCTCAAAGAACAGAAGAGTATGTGCTGCACACATGCTAAGTGACAAAAGAAGGCCACCGTAAGTGGAAGACTTGCAAATGCAAAGCACCAGAGAAAGGGGCACACTCCTGTGAAGAACAGAGGGCACAAAAGTCAGGAGCGCGCCAAAGACTGTGCCAGAAGAACTGATGAAACAGGCAGGTGCCCAAGAGTGAGAACCCTGCGATGAAAATTGCCCATGTTAGTACAGGGTGTGATGAACCCTGCGAAGCCTGCCTGAGAGGAGGCTGAAGAGAGTGCCACATTAGCATCGACTTGAGGCACCAGGAGCGTGTCCTCAAAATAAGACACCGGCAAGAGGTCAAACAAGAGACCTACGAGAGGTCAAAGAAGATGGCCTGTGAGAGGTCAGAGAAGATGACCTGTGAGAGGTCTGTGAAGATGACCTGCGAGAGGTCTGAGAAAATGACCTGCGAGAGGTCAAAGAAGAAGACCTAGGAGAGGTTGTGAAATGAAGAAGGTCACAACAAGAGGTGGTCACTGGACGAGGAGAACGCATTGTCCTAGGGGTAGGACATGGCCAGGGAGACCCATGTGAAGAGCACACCACAGGAAGAGACCGCTTCATGAATTGAAAGAAGAGGAAATGGAAGAAGTGTGGCACAAGGCCATCACGAAATTAGTCCAAAGAAAGAGAGGAGTGTGTGATAGATATCTGGCACAGTGCAAGGCACCGAAGGGTGCTGAGTACAAGAACATCTTTGGAGTGTTGTCCATTGTGGGTAAAGCACAGTATCTATGTACCATCTTTGGTACCATGAGAGGCAGGATGTCCAGAATTCTTCTGTTACACCAAGCAAACCTTGCACCTGCGGATGTGATTAAGCTGGACCATTTGTACCATCCACCTTTCGGGTCACACCGGATACTGGATTGTGGTTCTACTTTTATTACCTGAGTGGCCTCGGTCCAGTGGCAAGGGCATCAGGGATTAATGGTGAGAGCAGGATCCCGACACAAGAGATGAGTCTACAGCAGCTCCCCCACAGGTCCCAGGAAGAAGATCTCTTGCCATAAGATGGTTCCTCTAAATACTCTCCTGTCAATGCTGGTGCACCAGAGTCTGGCTGGCAGAATTATTCCGAGTTGGAAGAAACTACCCTCTAGGTGGAGCAAGAGACTTGAAGGCGGAACTCCTAAAGCTTCCTCCACGAGCCTGGAGAATGGCATTGGAGAGACACAGTGAAGTACACCCATTCCAGTGGAAGCCTGAAGAAGAGGACCTCAGGGGCATCCCATGAGATGGGAATCCCGGTATGAGAGGGGAATCCGGGTGAGAGATGGATGTCAGAAATGACTCCACCATCCTGCAGCTATAACCACTGCTGCATCAATGGAATGCTCTGCAACAATACACAGGATGTCATCCATCGTATGAGGTGTGATGTTCATGGAGCCAGGACATCTTTATGGAAATGTAACAATCACTGTATTCACATTCACTTCACATGCACCATAAACTGTGCATATAGAATTTGGTTGTAAACTTCCACGCATTGAATCCAGAGAGGATCTGCCATACACCGCTGGACTGTGCCAAGTAGAAATGACGATCCTAGCTGCAGCCATACCATCATCTTGTTTGAAAGCAGCCGAATAGACTCAGTAAAGTTTTCTGTTTTTGTTTTATTCTCTCCCAAAGCTTAGACCTAATGTGCCAGTTTAAAAAAAGTTTGGGAGGGATGTAGTGACCAGCTGGTCACTGTTCTAATGTATGTTGTGCCAGCCACTCCTCAAGGCCTGGCTTACACTCCACCGCACACCCATCCAACACAGGCATCACAGGACATCTGACCTGCTGATTGAGGGGGCCGGAAACACGTGCCCTGGGCCTGTTCCAGTAACTACATTAGGGTGTCACTGTCATCATTTTCAGTGCATGGGGGCCTAGTGTCTCTACACATTACACTAACCATGCATTTATAGTCAGAAATCTAAACTGTTTATCGTATTTTGAGACCACAAAAAAAGGCCAGCCTAGTTTCTTTTTACAAGGATCATCAAACTGAACATTTATATTAAAACTTACTGAAGGACTTAACAGATTTTAGATTTCAAGAGTAAATCGAGCACATATACTTATAGGTCATGTGGATCCTCTCAAACAGGAAGGCCGTCCCTCAGGTTACAAAGGTTCCAGGGTGCCATTTCCCCAGCTACTGTGAATATGTCTGATCTTCCATTTTTATAAATTACATGATTGTGTATAACCCCTTTTCTCTCCTATTCCAATTAATTAATGTTTTAAACAAACAGGTGGGAATATGATAATTTGCTTCCTAAGCTACAACTCAACTCAGTGCACAAAGGGAGGATTTGA
The DNA here is from genome assembly GCF_964263255.1 of Lissotriton vulgaris. Taxonomy (NCBI): domain Eukaryota; kingdom Metazoa; phylum Chordata; class Amphibia; order Caudata; family Salamandridae; genus Lissotriton; species Lissotriton vulgaris. Next base: position 1,731,657,284 of record NC_141689.1, on the reverse strand, counting down.
GACCTAATGTGACATAATCAATACTGGTATCCCCAGGCTTGTTAATAAAAGAGAGGCAAACTAGAATTCTATCTATTAAATGACATTAAAATGCCCTAAAATGATCTGTTTAGAATCAAGGCCAGGAATAGCTCATGGTTGAAAATCTAGGGCCAAATTTATAAACAATTCAGGCAACACAGCAAGACACCTTGTTCCCCTGCGATGTGTGAAAGGGAAAGGACACCAAAGTGCTGTTTTTACATTTATATGGTGCATTTCTGTCCTATCCTAGCAATTTGCCATGCCTTTTGTTACTCTAGGTTGATCCAGTCACTCAAGGCCTTGAGTGGCTTGATAATTCTCCTTTACATTTTGCATTGCTCTTGCTTCCTATTGCGTGGTGCAAGGGTGACACAAAATCTTAATAAATATGACCACTAGTATTTTAAACATATATCTTAAAGCAGTTGTACCTTAGCCAATGTTTGAGTCTGTATGATCCATGCAGTTCATACCTCCCTAAGAAGTAGATTTTTTGTACGGATTTACCAACATGACAAGGGGGGAGAAAACTATTGCTTTCTCAGAAACAATGTAATATTGATTAAGTGCCAATTCCAAGTGAGCTGGAGTAAGCTTTTGATTATTATAAAACCTTGGAGTCATATAGCACTTTCTTCTATGTCTCTTATTTCATAAGTCATGGACTGACTCTAGAAACCAATAACACAGAAAACTTTGATCCTTTAACACATCTAAAGTATCTAAGAGACATTGGTTTGTTAAATTTTATTTTAATAAGAAATGATGTTAGTAATACAAAAAGAGGTGTTCACATTCATTGAGCAGAATACTATACCAACAGAATACCTAATATCACTACTAAAGATATTTTTGGTATTCCGAGAAAATTATCATCCCAACCTTCGGATCCTGTTTAGCAATTATAATGTCAACCTCTATCCAAATTTTCCGATTTGTTTCAAAACCAACTTTGATATCCTTAGATGGACCGTTATAAATTAATCACTAATGATGAGGGAATATGTGCTCCATCAGGTTAAATGTTGAACTACTTTGTATCTACCAGGCCGAAAGAAAACTATTAAATCTGGGTGACCATTTGTTTCTTGTTAGATGACAACTTTCACATCAGTTAATCCAGATATTGTTTTTTGATTATCAGTTAGGGAATCTCACCAGTGTCATGTCTAGTTTCTACAAGATATGGAGAGCTGAAACAATAATATCCATGTTTAAGAAAATCAAGTTCTACCCACTAATACAGGTGAACTACTTTTCTGGCAAGAAATAATATCTTAGATCATTCAAATGCATAAAGAACAGTTGAGGGAGAGAATGCTGTACAATGTCAAACACTCACCCCAAGTAATGGGGCCAAAATCTAGCAATTTGTTTCATCACCACGCCACCCCAATTTGGACGGAGCCATATGCAAATAAGTGTTGACCATGCTCCCCATGGGTACAGTCCTGCTTGAAAATACCAAGCCAGGTCCTCCCTGCGCTGGAAACACGCATCCTGGGACCGGTTTCAGTGTATTACCCTCAGCAGCCAGGATAGCTTGGATCGAGTGGCATGGTGGGCATGGGACTGGACATCCCCATCCCACTTGGGGGACAAATGCAAAAAAGAAAATTGATATATTAAATGTCAAACACTCACCCTAAGTACACAGATCTGGGCCTAAATCTATCATTTTTTGCACACCTTTCAACTTCAGTTTGGACCAAGACATGTGCAAATCAGTCATGACCCTGCTCCCCATTTTAAGAGCCCAGCCTGAACTGCCGAGTATAAATGGACGGACTTGCTCTTTTTGCATTTGTCCCCCTCTAGTGGGACGGGTATGACAAGATGTAGGTCCATTGGTTAACATTTTGTCACAAACTTTTTGAAATTCCATTACCTTTTCATAAAATGTACTTTTGTAGTAAAAAGTAGTTTGCCAATTTCCCCTGTCACAGTTTTCCGCACTTGTGTACCTTGAAAAAAATACATATTGTAAGACACTGGTAGGAGACTTTTTCAAGGAGAAATTTCTCTTGGTGTGAAGTTTGCTACTGGGTTAAAATAGTGAAATTAAATTTCACAAATTTAAGGTAATGCAAAAATATGAAAATTTCACTGGTGTAATTAATGTTTCATCCTAGCTTATTTTGCGTCTGTTTTTAAATAGTCACTAGATTTTGATGAAAAGTTTAGTCTGGTTATCTTAGACAATTTGGTTTTGTGTCAGTGTTTGCATTGATGTGCCAAAAGAACTCCCCTTAACACAAAAAGGAGAAAAGTCAACACAGACGTGGGATTCTTTTTCGCTGTGTCTGAGGATATAATCTATATTTAACTGATGAGAGCTGTCATTTTCAAACCTGGTCTGAAGTTGCTTGTTTTCCCATCTGGAGGAAGCCTCACCTGGCAGTTCAGGATGGGTTGTTCCCATGAGGAGCAGGGTGAGTACTAATTTGCATAATTTAGGACTCATGTATGCCACTGTGAACAAACAAAAATTGTTTAGAATGCTAGCCAGAGTCATTGCCAGTGGTTTAGACAAAGTCCTAACATTCCTCCTATCACTGTTTGTGGGAAGGTCTCTGTTAGAAAGGGAATTTCTGTTGGCTGAAATATGTACCTACGCCAGGCAGAAATAACCACTCTAGTCAGGGTAAGCTAAGTACACAGTAGATAGCCTGTAGCTTGGCAGAAAGCAGTCAGGCTTATCTAAAGAGGCAATGTGCAAAGTATTTGTGCAACAAGCACACATACAGTAATACAATGAATATACCACAAAAAGATAGCCCAAAGGTTTAGAAAAATAGATATTGTGAACAGAACAGGACCAGAACAACAAAAATCAGATGTATATAAGTTAAAACATTGAATTTCAAAAGAATAAGTGAAAAATAGAAATTAGAAGCAAATAGCATTGTGGGGTTACTTAAGATCACGCAGGACCGGTCCAAAGTCCGGGCCAACCGCGATTGAGAGTCGGCCAGCTACAGGACCTATGTTGGCAACTGTGAACAAAGTACCTTTCTTGGCCACAACAGCAAGATGTGATGTGAGATGAGTTGATGCAGGTCCGGCAAGTCGAGAGTGTGTCAATTTTCTCGACATTGAGAAAAAATGTTATTGCATGGGGTTTTCTTGTAAATTTAGTTTAGCGACTTTGTTCTTGTCTTGAAATTGTCATAAACATGTTTTGTTTTGTTTTCCTTTTATAGGTTTCTGGAATCACTGATCGAAGAGGAGCAAATGTGGGAGGCACTGATTTGAAACTCAGCAAAGGCTTCTGTAATACGTTTAACTTTGAAAAACTTTCTCCCGGTGCGCATTAAAGTAACTGGAACATGGCCTGGGTTTTTTCTATACTGTTTTCAGAATGAAGATGGCGCCACTTCATGTGACCCTGGGTAGTCTCGGGAAATTTCCCTTAGTCATATGGCTCTAAGGCCTATACATGGATTTGACAAGGCAACGGCTGGAAGACCAACTACAGGACCAAAGTCCAGGTGAATGTAAGCATAATAAATTTAGCCATTAGTTGGGGCGCCAATCACGTTATTGGAGGGACTTCTGGGGTGTTACTGGGGACACATCTCAGGGCCTGTGTTTTGCTTCAGCTTACTCAGGGAAGGAAATGGCAGGCTTCTTCTTAGAAGCAACTGGGTATGAATGGTGCATTGGGTGCAAGATGTGACAGGTACGCCCCAAATGAGTAAATTGAATCTGTGAGTTATCTTGGAGTGTGGCATGTACTGCTTCCATGGGAGCAATCACCATACTCATCTGCAGCAGTGGCAGAACTACTGCAGCAGGGGCAGTGAAACACTCACAGTAGTGGTGCATTCTGCGCTGCTGGCCCTGCATCTCATCACCATCTTCTGAGGCTCAGGCCACAAGTTCTGCACTGCCTCTGTTCACTGGGCCCTTGTTCTCCTGTGCTTTTAAGTCCTACATCTCCATCATGCTGCTCTCTTTTCTTGCTTATGTGGTCCTCCATATGGGATTAGAGCAGTCATTGGGGATGTAGCGAAGTGGATGGAGGTGGACGTTTGGTAGTAGGGACACATATGAAGGAATCATGGTGAGTGAGGGTTCAGTGGTAAGTTGCCCAGTGTCAGCATGGCTTGGTGTAGCTTCTGTCAGTCTTACAGCAGTTACCTGTGTTGGTGTTGTGGCCACAGAAGTAGTTATGATGATGACCCCAACAGTTTCCATAGTGGTTCCCAAGTTAGCAGGTGTGTTGGTGGTGTTGCTGGCAGAGTATTGTGATGCTGGGGTCCCCATTTTTCCTTTAGTGGTAGTGCATGGCTATTAGAGGGATGTTCACTATGCCAGACTCAGTATCAAGATTAGAATTAAATGGAATTAATCATTCCAGACTAAAATCATTGAACACACATCTAGAATTAGATGTGCAGAGATGATTAGATATCAGACTGCTACACATGTTGATACCTGCTATACACTAAGTACAATAGTTATTTACAGCACTTTTGTTCGTTCAGTACTATTTCCCATAATTAATTTTATTTTTTCTCGAGTGACTACAATCATTGGGCTTAACTAGGCCTGGGCAAAATCGTAAGTAAGATGGAGAAATTTGCAAGATTCCCTTATTTCCTGTTAACTGAAATTTCTCAAAAGGTTGCAGTATGAAATTGTGCATGGATGTTTTTTAAAGAAGTGCATGCTTTGAATAAAACATTTTGCAAATTATCAGAGAGAATCTAATTTTCATAGAAAATGGGTTTCTGAGGTCAGCATTTCAGAAGATTTTTTACACAAGGCTTGTGCTTGCTTTAAAAAAGTCACCGAGATTCTGGCAGTCCACATTTTTCTATGAATGTATAATTTTGAAAACATTTCAGTGTTTTGTGAACTTTCGTGGCAACAATATGTGATTTCACACACCCATTGGTGTAACTGCAGATAAAGAAATTATAGGCCAATTGAGCCTTCACCCAAGGGGAGCCTGTGCAAATGGATATGACATCAACAAAGGCAGATGCCATCAAGAAATGCCAAAATCTCATTATTCAAATGTATCACACTCTTCTTGAACTAAGTGAATTTGCACATATGAACAATAGACATTTGATGAACTCGTCTTGGTCTTTATGCCACCAGTTCAGCCCTGTCTTCTGTACCCTCAATACATATGAGGATATTAATGAGGCACACATGAGTTTTAAAGCTCCAGTTCTTATACAGCCAAATGGAACAACCAAAGACGCAGCAACATATATAATCTGCCTATTGGTAATTAACTTTCAGACTTTATACTTCCCCGGATTGCACACTGCCTCAATATTTCCAAAACTATCAGCAGGTAAATTATCCTGATTTATAGCTAGGTATCATTGTTTGTCCAACCTTTCCAGTTCAATGATACTCCATTATCCTCCTTCCTTAGCTCCTCTAAGAGTATCCTCTAAGTGTATCCTACTCGAGCACATGCCTGCTGCTACTCTCTACTATTTACACACTGAACAAATACTCTTGACAATGAATCTGAGGGTGGATTGCTCAATAACATAACCCATATGAGATAGAGTTTTAACCTGACCAAAACATTAACTACATTTTATACAGCTTTATGTAAGATACAGCGTGGATTATTTTATAACTGGTCAATCCCTATGGAACAGTTAACCATTTTAAAACTGGTCAAATTTTTGTAACAGTGGATATTTGATTTTAAAGATTATTTAATGTATGCAAGGGTTTTAATTAATCATGCATAATTATAAATTACTTACTTACTTACTCTCTACTATACTTTAGTAAAGTAACTTTACCCTCCTTATAAATAATAGGCTACCTCTGAGTAACCCTTAATAGAGCACCGATCATTTTCTAACCCAGCCACTCATTGCACTCCCATAAATCACATGTTCTCCATCTGTGAAACATTTCTTTACTTTCACAATATCTAACTAATGCCTCCATATGTTTTTGCTAATGTATTCCACTTTCACTCTTACATTTACACCTCATCCCTTTTAACTTAATCCACAACTAAAAACCGGAGGAAAGACATTGAGCAGTCCCTTCAGAGCACAAGACTAACAAAGTAACCAACGCATTTACAATAAGAATTATAAACCACTTAGTTAACCGCTAACTTTGGTTTATGAAGAACCATGCTACCTGCCATACAGCATGTCAACACATCATCAGGGGTCATAAGCCCTATATAAATGCAATTAAAATACCATATATTACAATATTGATCCTCCTCCCAATTGCCTCGTGAGGTGTTTGAAAAGAGCTCATATCACTTCTTTTGGTTCTTATTCCTCTTTAAAAACAGGATGAAAGGACACAACATTCACTTTGATGGTGATCTGTTTAGACCAGTGGTTCCCAAACTTTTGACTCCTGAGGACCCCCATTGAGTTACCACTGGAAGCCGGGGACCCCCAAGGGATTACCAGAACCTCCTGAGGCGGAAGCCAGGAGCGCGACTTGATTTTTTTAAACTGTTCGTTATCACTTGTGTTTAGCAATTTTTAAACCCCTCACCATTTGATCTGTGTTCCCCGCGCAGCCGACTTAACGCTGCTGCGGCAGGAAATCTAACAAATCCACCTCTTGACGCCATTCCGGCGAGCGCCGAGGCAACGCCCCTTCACAGAGGCCACGCCCCCGCCGCCACCTCGCCCACCATAAATCATGTGCCTCTTTCGGACGCGCAGCGGACAAGCGCAGCAGGCGCAACGATTGCGCGCCTAAGGCAAGCCCGTCTGCGCCCGTCCGCAACTGACCGGGCCTAGGGCCACCGCACCATGCCCCAACGAGGCAATACTCGTCTGCGCAACTATATGGACTTCAGGGCCCATGGCGGATCGATGACTCCGTGACCAATTACATCGACAGTTTGGGACTGACTGCCTTAAGCCCTTTTCCTTCTCTCCCCTCCCCGCCCTACCCTCCCCCTCTCCCCCTTACTTCTCGTTCCGATCCCCCTGCTGCACCCAAACCCACTTCCCTCTCCATTTACTATCTCAACACGCGTTCTGCAGTCAAGCACTGCCACGAACTCTCTGTTCTACTTGACCTGCACAAACCTGATCTCTTATTCCTTACAGAGACCTGGTTCCGTGATAGCTCCCTCCCTTCTCTACTAGCAGCTCTTCCTGCCACTTACTACGCGCTTCACACAGACCGACCCTCTGGCAAATCGGGTGGGGGTGTCGCCTTGATCGCCCGCAAAGAACTTCCCTTTCAGCCTCTTACTTTCCCCCCTATCGGCATTTCAGATCTTAGTTGTCCGCTCCCTCTCCCTAAAAGTCCCTCTTACCTGCTTACTTATGTACCGTCCCCCCCAACACTCCCAAGTCTTCCTTGCTGGATTTCAAGAGCTCGTGGCCACCCTAGCGGTTAACAACCCCTCTATCATGGTGCTAGGCAACTTCAACTTTTGGCCCTCTGACCCAGCACAATGCTCCACCTCCAAAGAATTTTCGGACACCCTTCGTTCTCTCAACTTTGACTCTCATGTCCACACCCCTACTCACATTCAGGGCCACATCCTCGACCAGATCTGGTCCCTCAACTGTCCTATAGCGTCCCTCTCCACCTCCCCCTGCTCTTGGTCCGACCACTCCTTGATTTCTTTTTCCCTACAACTTGGCCCAGCCACCAAGCCCTCGCTTCCCAAAAACATCTGGGCACGCTCTTGGGGCCGGGTGGATGTGGCCTTACTGGCCACCACACTCTCTTCCTCCAGCCCAGATTTACTCGGTCTGCCTATTTCAGCACAAGCAGACTCCATCAACTCCTGGTTACTGTCAGGCTGCGACTCGATCGCCCCTCTCAGACGAGTTTCCTCCAGACGGGCGAACGATTCCAACCGCTGGTTCAACGAGAAACTGAAGGCCCTAAAACTTACAGTCCGCCACGCCGAACGAGCCTGGAGACGACATTACTGTCCCAACCTCAAAGCCCAGTACACCTCCCTCCTGTCGCAATATAAAAAAACAATCTTGACCACCAAAACGGACTACTTCTCCTCGAAAATCTTAGCCGCCGAGAACCAGCCCAGAGAAATCTTCTCTATAGTCCACAATCTCGCTAACTCTGACAGAACCACCCTCAAACCTCCCCGTCAAAGTCTCTATGCGACTCCCTGAACACCTATTTCTTGGACAAGATCGCAAAAATCAAAGCCAATATCCCTCCCCCTTCTCCCTCTTTTCTCAATCCCTCTTGTCCTCCTGCAGAGGCTCGTCTTGACTCGTTCCCCCTCCTAACGGAAGAATCCTTTCTCTCCCTTCTCCCCTTGGTCAAATCAGGATCCCCTCTAGACCCATGCCCCGCTCACATCCTCAGGCACATCTTCACGACCTGTGTGCTACCCCCTCTTACCTTTCTCAACAGCTCCCTGTCTCAGGGCGTTGTTACCCCAACTCTAAAAACAGCCATAATTCTGCTCATCCTTAAAAAACCTGGCGCTGACCCCTCTGCTCCTGTCAACTATCGTCCCATCTCTCTACTACCCTTCTTAGGGAAAGTACTGGAACGACATGTGACCAGAGCGCTCACCGCCTACGTGGAAGAAAACTGAGTATTAGCCCCCCGTCAGGCCGGATTTCGCCCCGCTCACTCCACCGAGTCTGTGGTGTTATCGGTCCTCGACAACCTTAGAGAAGGCATGGACACCAACCTTCCCCAGGCCTTGGTCCTCCTCGACCTCTCCGCCGCCTTTGACACGGTGGACCACTCCATCTTACTCTCCCGTGTCAGGGCGGCTGGGGTCGGCGGTTCGGCCCTGGTCTGGCTGTCCTCCTTCCTAAGGAGGACAGCCAGGGCGACTTCTCGGCTGATCCACGGAAGGTACTATGTGGGGTCCCTCAGGGCTCCTCCCTTTCCCCACTACTGTTTAAAACTGTACATAGCCCCCCTCATCTTAGCTCTTCAGCAAATGGAGGTCTCCGTATATAACTATGCGGATGATCTCCAGCTTATATTTTCCCTATCTCAATCCCCTGACTCCATGTCCAACTTTCAATCTACTATGATCTTCATCCGGGACTGGATGAATTACAACCACCTGCAATTAAACCCAGACAAAACCGAACTGGTTTTGACAGGTGGTTGCACCAGTCCCTGGTCCCCCCTCTTTTGGCCCCCCTCCCTTGGTCCCCCTCTTCCTCCGTCAAAACGCTCGGTATCAAGCTTAACGATCAACTCACTCTGCACTCCCAGGTGAGCTCAGTGGTGTCCTCTTCCTTTCTTTCACTTTGCACTATCCGTAAGGTCTCCCGCTTCTTCTCCTTCTCTGCCCTAAAACTTATTGTACTAGCTATGGTCATCTCTCTACGGCAACGCTCAATACTGCGGCATGCCCGCATACAACGTACGACGACTACAGCTGGTTCAGAACCAGGCCGTCCGTCTAGTCTACAACCTGGCCAATCCCATCACGTCACCCCACTTCTAAAATCCCTGCACTGGCTCCCTATCCGTGAACGTTCCAGGTTCAAGATGGGTTGCATCACTTTTCAGGCTCAGTTAGGCTCCGCCCCTGCCTTTATCTCCTCGGAGATTAAAGCCTATGCCCCCGCAAGGGAACTGCGCTCATCTTCCCAACACCTGCTGACAGTTCCCCGCTTTCGGCGTAAAAAGTGGGGAGGCTCAAAATTCTCCACACTCGCCCCCACCTTCTGGAATTCTCTCCCGGCCCACCTCAGATCCTCCACCCAATACTCTCACTTCCGAAAGGCACTAAAAACCTTCCTTTTTCTACAAGCTTTCCCACAATAATTCCTCCCTATGCCCCCCGGACCTTCCCGTTCTCTGAGGCTCAGTAAACTACAGCGCCATGAAACCGCCAGGTGTACGCGCGCTTTAGAAATGATTTAAACTCAAACTCAAGCAATTTGTAGGAGTTAAATTTCAAACATGAAAACAGTAATTCGAAAAAAAAACACACGTGTGCACAAAACAAATACTCAAAGTACTAAGGATTTTGGGGCCAGATGTACGACCATTTTATTTAGCGCCTCGCAATTGGCGACACATTGCGAGTGGCAAATTGCGAGTCGCTAAATGAAATGTACGACAGTGTGTTTAACACTGTTTGGGATTCCCAATGGGGTCGCATATTGCGAGGTTCATTATTATTATTGAGCCTCTCGCAATTTGCAAGCCCATTGGGAATGGCAGCCCTCCCAGCGATGGTGGCCTGCTGGGCTCTGCAGGCCACCATGTCTCGGACTGCTTTTAAATAAAGCAGTTTTAAAAAAAACATGCAGCCTGTTTACCATGCTTTTTTAAAAAAAAAAAAAGAAAATGAAACCTTTTCGTTTCATTTTCTAAGGGCAGGCAGAGGTCCCTGGGACCACTGCCTGCCCTTAAAAAATAATTTTGCATGCATTTACAGAGGGGAAGGGGTCCCCTGGGGACCCCTTCCCATTTGCGAATGCATTACCATCTACTTAAAGTAGGTGGTAATTATGACTGTTTTGCGACCGCAAACATTTGTACATGGTTTTGAGACTCGCTATTTGGAAGGGAATGCCCCTTCCAAATAGCAAGTTGCAAAACCTATTTAGAGAGCTGCAAACAAATTGCGACTCGCGAAATAGGCTATGTACATGGCCCAATAAGTTTTTGCATGCGTAAACGGGTTTGCGAACCCGTTCGCGCATATAAAAACAGATCGTACATCTGGCCCTTAGTATTTTATATTGAAGTAATAGACCCTCTGTATTGTATTTGTATTTTATTGTATTTCTAAAGTGCAACAATCGCTCCGAAAGGAGCATCCTGATGCTAAATAGACAGTGTGCAGAAGTTAAAAATTAGAAGACTAGATGAAGGTCACATGTATTTCATTTGTTTTATAGCATCTCTCATACTATTGTAGGATGTCAGAGCACTTTACATCACACACATATAGAGACATTGAATCATACATGTAAATCAGTGTGTACATAAAATGTTTAAAGAGTGCTTGGTCTGGAAAAGCACAAACTCAGGATTCAGTACATAACACAGTGGCTAGCATTGACTTTAACATTAAAAATGTATTTCCACCCAAATATATCTTTTTAGCAGCATCAGGATAATTAATAACTGGGACAAAATATAAGTTACTAACTGGTACCATGCAGTTTGCAAGCAGCTCTTTGATGACAGTTTATAGGTCCCTATGCTAGATTACGGTTGTCACTTATGAAGTGCACAGTAACAAAAGAATCTCTGTGACAAAAGCAGTAACCACCAACCTAGGCACATAAAATACTGCTTTTTAAGAAGCATTTTACACGTTCTTTGCAGTAGGCACATTAACCCTCTGTGCTACATTAGTTAAATCAAAGCTTCCACTGAACAAAACTCTCCTCACTCTCCAGCAGGTACATTAATCACTGGCATTCTCTTGACACTTTTATTGTTGCTGGAAGGCAGCTAATTATACAAAAAAGTTTCTGTGCTTTTAAAACTGTTGCCTACGGACCCCCTGGGAATGTGTCACGGACCCCTGGGGGTCCGCGGACCACAGTTTGGGAAACACTGGTTTAGACAGTTACTCCTTCATCATAAATCTTTTGGAGGAAGTGGATCACGAAGACAGTCTTTCCCTTGACCACCTCCTCATCAGGGTCCTGACCTTCACTCTTGCCGAACTGACCTTTACTCATATGGTCTGAGGTGAGGGTAATTATTTGGGTTCTTTTCAGCACCAAATGGTGATTTAGCATCACAATTAGAACTGGATCATAAACTTTAGCATCAGTGATGTGGATGTTTCAGTGCATTGGATCTCAACAAGGCTGACTTGGATGAATGGAGTGTAGGCATCAAACCATTCTGGGAGCTTCTTCTGAGGACTGGCAGTGATGTTGATTGGATACTAAGATCCTTCCTGTCTGTTTTCATAGGTCTTTACCATCTACTGCACTATTTTAAATTCATACGCTGCATCATCATCAGTATTTCCACAACCCATAATACTGACGTGTGTATTTGTTCCAGAAACACCAGTAGCAGTATTTCTTCCAATAAATGTAATTTTAAAGGGCCAGAAAAATATTCAGAGTTGTAGGCACTGTCTCCAGATTTACTGACTGGAACTGGCAATACAAGAGAAGAAATAGGGATAATGTAACTGATGTAGACTTTATTCACTCCCTTGAATTCTCAAATAATTTTGTCGATGTGAAGCTATTACAGAAACAAGAACAAATGTGCCCACATTTAGGTATTCAACCTATGCAATTTAAGTTGTATTTAGACTTTAGGTGGCAGATTTACAATTACTGGCGCATCCCTGCATATCAGCAGGGATGCGCTAGTAATTGTGCGCTGCAGCTCCACCACCCTGGATGCGCCGCATTTACAATGCGGAGCACCATGGGGCAAAAACGGCACAGATGCGTCACGCATCTGTGCCGTAAAAGCAGCGCATTGCTGGAGTTGCGTCGCAAGCAGGACACAGCTCCAGCAAGGCTTGGGGGGGCTCTATCTCCACAATGCTGCGTCAATCCTTACGCCTGCTTCAAGCAGGCACAGGGTTTTGAAGCAGCATGGGCCTAAAAGTGACTGAGTGAAATCTTGTGAATTTCACTCAGCCACTTTTGGGAGGCGCTCCTGCGCCGGAATGCCCCCCTCCCCTGCTATGGAACGCCTCCTTCTGGCGCAGGGCTTTACAACGTGACGCATCTGGGAGATGAGTCACATTTTAAATACCCCGCACCATGGTGCATCTTTTGGGCTGCCGTTGCGTCACAAAAGTGACGCAACGGCGGCGTAAAAGAGGCGCAAGGGGCTTGTAAGTCTGCCCCTAAAGGTCTGCAACTGTCATCTCATAATGCCTAAGTGGTATTATTTCTGTCAAAAAGAGGTGATCATTACAATGGAAGTGAGATGAAAAATCATGCCAGGGTCTGTATCCCCCAGTTTGATAGAGCCATTAAGTCCGTTAAATACAGAACTGCAGTGTAAAGGGATACTTTTAAAGAAGTGTAAACATTTTAAACAGCAGATAGCTAGCTTTATTGATCCAAAACCCTCGAAAGGAGAATAGCTTAAAAGCACTGCATCGCCACTGAGAACAGATGCAAATGACTATTATCATCTTATAGTCAGTTACCTTCTCGTAATTGTAGCAAAAGGTAAAAGTTTGCTTGGCCTCACGCTAGTTTTGAAGGCTGTTAAACAGTAGGAGGCAGATAATACATGGCACTCAGCAAACTTGACTACACCTAGGCTAGTGGAGACACTTTTACTCAATTGCTAGATCATGTGATAGCAAGGTGATAAAGCTAATCTATCTATACAATCAAAAGAACAAAATATAACTGCTTTGCTAATACTGAAGTATTTTTACAAGATTCTGCTAAATCTACAGCAGTCTCTTTATATTGCAACTCTTCCACTACACCCTAACTCATCTTTGCTTGGCAGATATTATCTTAGCATGGTTTATTGTCTTTGCAGATTCTCTAATGCAAGAAAAAATGTGTCTACCTGTACCTCTTGCAGAATTACAGATTCCATTGTTTTCGCAAAAGTCATATTCACCTCATGGGGAACTTAGTAGATTTACCCGAAATGCCATGTTAGCCATTTATTCTCCTGGGGGTAGGGATAATACAGTGGTCACTGGGGAGGAAGTTTAGCTGTATTAATAAAAATGTGTAGACTTGATAGAATCCCTTTGCTGTAATTAGACCAAGTCATTATGAAGTAACATGCAAATTACTTCATTCCTAGAGCACAGGTAGGTTACCTTTTGTTCTTACTGCATTAAATGACTCACATGTTCAATATCATAAATAAGATCAGTCTTGGTTAAATCACACCAGTTGACCTTACTAGAAGATCAGTAATGGAGAGACTTAATCATCAAATGCCATCATGTACACAAAAATTGGCAATTGATGTCATGACATATTCAACCTTCCTAATGCATTGTCTTTTTTTAAGAGCTCAGCTATCATCAGCTTACAGGGCATATGGTGTAATGATGGTTTATCTTCATCTGGTTCTGAAGGATTTTGTGAGCCAGGAATCTGTTTTTCTTTGCATAGGCATCTCAGAGTGGGGGAGTGGTGAGGGGGCATTTGATAACTAACCTATAGTTACACATGGAAACAACAGACTTACAACTTCTGTTGACCAGATGGTTCTTATGATAACCCAAAGCTTTGTGAAGTCATTTAAATCAGTTTGTGCCTAACTAAAAACATTAGAAAATAGGTTGACTTTGGATTTGAAGGCGCTTACTATATCATTACGAACAATCAATAAGAATGCCCTTTTTGTGTTTAAGGACACTTTCATGCTAGTGTAACTTCTACAACTTTAAATCAAGCATGTTATAATCTCCACAATGAATGTCACTGTTTACCAGCAACATGAGTCCCACACATGGGGCTAAAAACTCAATGACCAATTTTAATTTGACAAAAAGTAAAATGTTCCTATAAATTATATCCAAACAGTAAATAAATATTTGCACATCTGGAAATATTTCATTTAGTAACTTATTTTCATATTATCTCAAGAATACAAAGTAATTCTTTTCCATAGAATACTGTTGCAGGTCTTGAATGGCAGAGTCTGAGGACGATCCGCCCTGTTCTCGAGGACATAGTTCTGCCCATACTTCAGAAAGCACAGATAGCAAGACCAAACGAGAGAAGTGGGGATGACAGTAAGAGAGACAGCTGGAACCTTGAGGTCTCTACAGGGGCGCATCTATCAGACTTCAGGGAATTCACAACAGTGTTGTTACACGTTTATATATCAAGTGCACACAATAGACACAAAAACATTGACATATTTGCTATTATTCACAGTCTGAAGCAGTCAAATAAAAAAGATGATTTTATTCAATCAATCAATCAATGATTTGTTAAGCATTGCAAATCACCCATAGGGGAATCAACACGCTTGACCTGTAGGGTCAAGCATGCTGCTACCTCACCGCTTCTGCAATGGCGCATCAGGCTCTGTGATTCTGCCACCGTTCTCACGCCCACAATATTGGACCCACTGTCCAAGTAATTGGTTTTGTTCTATTTAAACTTTCTGTATTGTAAATTGTGCAGTGTACTTTTGTTTGTGTTGTAGGCCAGATTTTGCTGCTGTTTTTATTCCTGCTCCTGCCGTTTTCCCTCTCCCTGACCTCCTACCTCCTGTATCCCTGCCAGCCCCTCCCTTCTCACTGGACTATTTATGGAAGCTGCTTTGTGGCTCCAGTAAGCAGCCCTCGACCTCTAGATTCAAGCATACCACGCGCCCACCGCTGGTGCAATGGCTCATCAGGCTCTTTGATTCTGCCACAGTCCTCGAGCCTACGTCATTGGACCAGCTGTCCAGGTGATTGGTTTTGTTCTAATTAAGCTTTCTGCATCGTAAATTGTGCATTTTACTTCTGTTTGTTTTGTAGGCCAGATTGTGCTGCGTATTCACCACCCGCTTCTGCTGTTTTTTGTGCTCCCTGCCCTACCACGTCCCTGCCAGCCCCTCCCACCTCCCACCTCCCACCTCCAAAAACTATTTATAGAGTATGCTGCACAAACATGCAGCGGGTGAGCTGCTGGGAGGCCCATCTGTGCCTGTCCATGCCTGACCCGCGCACAGCACCAGGAGCCCTGGTCCCTCCACCATGCAAAGCTACTCTGAGCTCTGGATCCCAGACACATCAACAACAAACGTTACAGCCGAGCATCTCCGAGTACCACCAGAGGACAATTCTCTTGCTGGCCCTGCCACTTTGCATGCAGCACCGATGCAACTAACAATGCCAGAGACACCACAAACACAAATGCGCCCACCACTCCATCCAAGAACACCATGGCACAACTCCAGTACATTCTCCTCAATAAATGACACTCAGCAGACAAAGGCAAAGGCAAGCCCGTCTGCGCCCGTCCGCGGCCGGCCGGGGCCTAGGGCCATACCCCCTGCCCATCTTACCCTGTCCTACCCCTAGCTGAGCTCAGAGGCCTTCACGGCAATTGGCCCATTAATACTGAACTTCGTAATAGGCTATGTAACACTGGGATTTACACCCTGCCCTCTGATGTCCTGCCTGCACCCCTGGTCGCTCCCTCCCCTCCCTTCCCCCTGAGATCTCCAAATGCCCCCCTAGTCCCCACCTCCCCCACTCGCCTTGAACTCTCCCCCACCAAACTCTCCGTCTGGTACCTAAACACCCACTCGCTTCCCAGGCATCAGGTGGAGATTTTTCATCTGCTCGACACCATCAGACCTGATATCCTGTTTCTGTCTGAAACATGGCTCTCGTCTGAATTTATGCCACACATCCTGGCTGCTCTCCCTGATAAATATTATATTCTTCAGGCTAATCGGCCAGATGGGAAGATTGGGGGAGGGGTTGCTGCTATTATTTCTCACCCGCACATATTCACATCCCTATCTATTCCTAGCACCTCTTTGGCTGATACTTTGGCAGTCACACTGCACTCCAAATGGTTTCCTCTTACATGTCTACTCTGCTACCGGCCACCTAACCCCTCATTAAACTTTATCCAGTTTTTTAGTAACTTGGCCGCAGAGCTTGTGGTCACCCATGCTAAGGTCCTCATCTTAGGAGACTTTAACTATTGTCCACACCATCCACTTGAGAACCCCTGTTCCAAACACTTCACGGATCTTCTTACTGGGCTTAACTTTTCTGAACAGATCAAAGTGGCTACCCACATTAAAGGGCACACGCTGGATCAGGTCTGGAGTCTCAACCTGGATATATAAGACCTCCAAGTATCCCCATGTGCCTGGTCTTATCACCACTTTGTTTCCTTTTCTATTTACCTGCTGACTGCCACTACAACACATGCAGAAGCTCCCAACTCTGGTTTACAGAAAATCTGAGGAACAAGAAGCTTGCTTTGCGCCAACTCGAGCGTAAGTGGAGGCTTCATTACTGCCCACTTAAAAAAGCTTTGTTTTCATTAGCCTTACAAGACTATAAAACAGCTATAGTCGCAGCTAAATCCTCATATTTCTCCACGAAAATACTTGTTTCCAGCTGCAAGTCCAAAACTATCTTTTCTATTGTGGTTGAACTGGTTAAACCTGACCGTGTTACTGCTAAACCGCCTGCATCGCAACTTCTTTGCGACTCCCTCAATAACTATTTTATTGAAAAAATCGCCACGATCAAGGCCACCACCCCTCTGCTACTCCCTTACTGCACTCCACTGTTGCCCTTCCCAACCCTACCCACTATCTTGAATTCCCCACTCTCACTGAAGAAACCTTTTTCTCTCTCCTTGGTAAAGTCAAGTCTGGCTCCCCCCAGGATAGCTGCCCCCCTCACATCAGTCGTGAGGTTTACCTCAACATCCCCACGCTCCCTCTTCCATTCCTAAATAACTCTCTCTCCTCAGGGGTGGTTCCCCTTTCTTTCAAAACAGCTGTGGTCTCACCCATTATTAAAAGACCTGGAGCAGACCCCGGTATTCTTTCTAATTTCTATCCAATCTTACTTCTTCCTTATCTGGGTAAAGTCCTGGAAGCCTTTGTTGTCAACTGCCTGAGTTCCTTTATTGAATCCACCCACTTTCTTGATCCCGATCAAGCTGGGTTTAGGCCCCAGCATTCTACTGAATCTATTGCCCTTGCTGTTCATGAGGAGCTAAGAAAGGGGACGAATCAGAACATCTATCAGGCCCTGGTGCTCCTGGATTTGTCGGCGGCGTTCGATACAGTTGACCATTCCATCTTACTCGAACGTGTCGAGCACGCTGGCATCCGGGGGCAACCACTGAAATGGTTGTCTTCCTTTCTCCAGGATCGCGTCCAGGCAGTCTCCCTTCCACCTTTTTCCTCAATAGGAAAAGGTCTATCCTGTGGAGTCCCGCAGGGCTCCTCGCTCTCACCACTTCTTTTTAATCTTTATATTCATCCCTCATATGGGAGCTTCAACAAATGTCTGTGATCATCTTTAATTACGCTGATGATTTGCAGCTCATTTTTAACATCGACTCCTCTCCCTCTTCTATCCATAATGTTCACTCTGTTTTGAATTTCATCAGCTCCTGGATGAATCAGATCCAGCTCAAAACATAGCCAAGACCGAGCTGGTTCTTACAACCCACCCGGGCAACCCCTGGAATTCTCTTTTTTGGCCATCTGCACTTGGCCCTTCCCCCTCCCCTGTCGACTCAGTCAAGTGTTTAGGCATTACAATCTGCAAGGATCTTACCATGAAGGCCCAAATTAACTTAGTCATATCTGTCTGTTTCTATCATCTATGTCACATCCGCAAAATCTCCAGACTCCTCTCTCAAGAAGCCCTTGTGCAAGTCACCTTGGGATTAGTAATGTCTTGCATCGACTATGCGAACTCCCTATATGCGGGTATACCAGCATATCAATTACAACGCCTTCAACTCATTCAGAATCAGGCAGCCAGGCTGATCTATGGTCTCCCAAAATTTAGCCACACCAAACCAATTCTTAAGAACCGTCACAGGCTCCCAGTTGCTCAGCGTAGCCTTTTCAAACTTGGCTGCCTGATCCACCAAGCCCTTTCCTCTCAGGGACCCTCGTTCATTTCCTCTCTTCTACACCGACACGCCCCTCCACAAGCTCTCCATTCTTCTAACTCTAATCTTCTCACTCCCTGCTCCTTTAGGCGTAAGAAACATGGAGGCCTGAGATTTTCCACCCAGGCTCCTATTCATTGGAACTCCCTTCCACTTGCACTCGGTGTGCTCCCTTCCTACACTCTCTTCAGAAAGTCACTCAAAACTTGGCTTTTTTCATTGGCATATAACTAGTTCCCCTGGTCTCCTACCTCTCAGCTCTTCCACCCAAGCGCCAAGAAACCGTAGGTGAACGTGCGCTCAATAAGTTCCATATATCATATCATATCATATCAGCAGACACATCATGGAGACCTGGGACACAATCTAATTCCTCACTCCAGATGCCATCTTCCTCACAGAGACTTGGCTGAATCCTGCCTCCATGCCAGATATCACAACCGCCACCCATTGAAGGCTACAAAATAACACACCAGGACTGAACCAACAAACACGTAGGTGGAATTGCCTTCATCTAACGGACACCATCCGCTGCATAACCTCCCCTTACAACTTAACCCTGATAATGGAACATCTCAACTTCCAACTCCACACAGACAGTAAAAGGACCATTAGAAGCACCCTCACCTACAGACCAACAGGACCACACCTCAGCTTCTGCAACACCATCCTTGACCTCATCCCCCCGATCACCATCGACTCCAAAAACTTCATCTTCCTAGGCAATCTCAACTTCCACCTTGGTGACCCCAGAGAAACCAACACAATTGATCTCCTGGAAAGAATGAGCAACATTGGCCTCAAGCAACTGGTAACCAAACCCATACACAATGCAGGACATGCACATCCCCATTTTCACCGCTAGTGACAGAGTCAAGTACAACCACACCACACAACTCACCTGGACCGACCACTTCAGCGTCCATTTCAGAACCTGACAACACCCGCACCACGCCTCACAGCTCAATGCACAGACGGGAAAATGAAATCAAAAGACCATTGGAACATCACCTTCAACTCCCACCTCCCTGACTCATCACCAAACCCAGAACAAGCCACAAAGAATTTCTCTTAGTGGATCAGAGAATGCACCAACACAATTGCCCTGCCAAGCCGGCCACCACCAGAGGACCATTTTAGTTCACCGAAGAACTGAAAACTACCAAATGCAACTGCCATCAACCCAAAAAGAACTGGCACACCAGCCAAGTGACTGAAGACCACACCGCTTTCAAGACATCACTTAACCTGTACCGCCTCTTCCTGAAAGGAACAAATAAGAGCATCCTAGCAGACCATATTGAAGCCAGCACAAACAGTCGCAAGGAGCTCTTTGCCATTGTGAAGGAATTCTCCAACCCCGCCACTGACAACACCGTTACCCCCCACCAAGAACTAGGTGACAGCCTGGCAGACGTCTTCACAAGATCTCAGCCATTTAAGAAAACTTCACAAACTAACCGCCGACAGCATTAACTTAATCACATGACGAACACAAATCTGGAACACCTGCTCACTGACTAGGACCTTCTCACAACTCTCACCACAATCTCCATCATGAACTCAGTGCACTCAGAGGACCCTTGTCCTCACCACAACTTTAATCTCAAAAGTAAGATGATTGGCGATGAGCTCAAGAAATATCTGAACAGATCCATCACCACTGCCTCCTTCTCCAAGGCAGGTGACGTGCTGAACTGAGGCCCCTCAGAGCCAACCACAGCACCAAAACAGCCCTGATCGCAGCCACTGATGCCATCAGAAACCTCCTCCGCCGCAAAGAAATGGAAACCCTCATTCTACTGGACCTTTCAGCCACCTTCAACACTGTCTCCCATCACATCTTGATCAACAGACTCCACCACATGATCTATATTTCTGACCTAGTTCATCTATATCCACTCAGCCATTTTCACACTATGTCTCTTTAAAGAATACTCTACAACATAACAAGAAGCTCCACTCCACTGTACAACATGCCACTTCACTCTATTACTCATCACTCGACTCTACGACACCCAACTCCACTCTATCACAGTTCACTCTATCACACTCCATGCCACTCAGCACTATGACACTCCACTTCACTGAATGACGCACCACTCTAGTCTACCACATGCCATTCCACTCAACAACATGCCACTCCACTCTCTCACACTTCACACCACTCCACAACATGCCGCTCCACTGAAAGACATGCCACTACACTCTACCGCATGCCAATCCACTCTACGACATGTCAATCCACTGTAAGCCACTCCACTCTACAAAATGCTAGTCCACTTTACGACATTCCTCTCTATGCTCCTCTACTCTAGGAAACTTTACCACATGCCACTCCATTCTACTGTATGACACACCCCTCCAGTATATGCCACTCTACTATACAACATGCCACTCAATTCTTTTCCAGTAAACCATATGACATCCCACTTTACTCTGCGCCACTCCAATCGATGCCCTGCCATTCTAAAACACTCTATGAGACATCACTCTATGATATGCCAATCCACTCTACTGTGCTGCTCGAATATAAATTTAGCTTGAAAAAACAAAGGAATAGAGCCGTTTGGCAAAACAGAATCAGTTGGTCCATTTAAATTATTCTGCTGGGAGCACAGTTACAGATGTGGGTCCGAGGACTGTCTCAAAGTACAATCAATTTGACCAAATATTTATACTCTTCTTTGGGTATCATAAAGTACTTCTGATAATCCTTTTTGGGTGAAAGAATGCAGGCCTTATCTGTGAAGTTGTAAATTAGGCCCCTGATAACAAATGCAGGTGGGCCTCAAACTTGCATGGACACAATAGGGGCCAGTGGGTAATGTGTCTAGATGTCGGTCATGAGAGGTGCATAATCACTGCATGTACTGTGTGTGGTTGATGTGGTATCTGACTTTTTGGAGTTTTGGGAACACACGCACCCCTCCATCCATGTGTACTTTATTGGAACAATCCCCCTGGACCCTTGTAGTGTCACTTCACTTATCTTGGGGATTGACCTGAGTTTCCTGTTCATGCATTTGTGTGGTGGATACGTGCCACCCCACCTATGACCTGCCAATCAGTAATCCCAGGCCTAAGTCGCAGAGGCTACCTGACCACTTACTTCTGAGTTGGGATTAATGGAGAGTATATATCGGGCATATTTGATAATAGTGATGCGATTTTGTTCATGTATGCAAGTGTATCCTTGTGCATATTGACATACAGTTTTTCAATATCAACATTGCCCCTTCTAGTTGAGTTTTCAACTACATAATCTATGACATAGTTTATGACAGTCAAAGTATTGGGGGCCTGTCCTTCAGTTTTGGCTATTACTACTTTTCTAGGTACTTGCACACTTCCTAATTTGAGGGCTGCATTTTTACAGCAGGAAACCCCCAAATGCAGGAAAACACGCAAAAACAACAGAACTATGTAAATGGGCAGCAATGGCATGCACAGACCGGTCAACCATTGGGGAAGCCGGGAGAACCAGTTAATATACCCCTCCTCATGCATGACTCTTTGTAAATATTGCAATACTAGGATGGCAACATTCAGGGTCCTGATGTCTATGTCATTTCCTGGGATAAATGTGCAGCAGGTCACACAATGATCATGTCACACATTCCTCCCTTCAATTCAATCATTAAATCCAACACATATCACTGTTGCATCACCATGAGGCGGAAGGTTCTTAGTTCATCCTTGATTGCATTAGGGCCGAACTAAGTGCCGTTCATCATCTTCAACATTTCTCATCTGGTTATTAGTAACCAGCATGCCTTCACTTTCAACTGCATGGTGAAGGAGGGAATGGACCCTCATGCGTTTACTTGTGTGTCAGAAAACGGTTTGAATTGTTCCACAATGTCCTTATATTGAGCACAGCTGAAATAGGTATTTGTTCTCGAGGCTTCTTCCTCAGCGCATGTTAATGCAGGTCTGACAGATCTTCCTCCCGAATGACCAGGGTTGGTGTGTGTATGGTGACCAGGAAGCAGAGGCCACACCATCCAGGGACAAGCTGAGTGTAAGCAAACTAGCTGCTTTGCCAGTACATGTTCATTAGCGTGGAGGCGCCCCATTGCATGTCCAAATGTATTGTGCCACAGTTCTCATTAGTTCCCAAAGGAATGGTTCCTTTACTTCTGAAACACAAGGAATACACTGTAAATTTCCATACAATTAGGGGTTGCCCCTTCTCCTTTATCCATTTATATCTATTCACCTCAGTATCCCAGATGTCCTGATATGGGGTATCTTTACTGTGGTTCAACCCTACCCTACGAGACTCATTTCCCTTTGCATCATCGAGGTGGATGGCTCTACACTGAATCCCTATGCCTGGGGTCCATTTGGTATTAAAGAAGATAGCCCTAGCAATGCTAAGGCGCACCCCACAGATAGAAGCAGGAGCGGGCGTGGTCATACATTGATGACATGGTTTTGCTATCTTCAAGAATCTCTTTTCTGGAAAGCCTCAGGGCCAAACAGCATCCTCTCCAGCACATCCTATTTTGCTCAGTTTGAATGTTGCTAGGCTCGGTGAAAAGGTCCAGTGCTGTGGGATTGGTCTTGAATTGGGTCAGATTTATTACTCTATGGGGTCTAAACTGTTGGGCTGTAACTTGGCCCTAATCCTACATAGATATAGGTGGAGGAGGCAGTTTTCTTTTTCAGGGTTGGCTTATGAGATAAGTAAAGCCTGTGTCCACCTACTGCATGTGATATCAGCTAACAGACAAAACATGACCTGGCTGTTGTCTTGGAGCTCACAGTTGTTATGTACTGACACCACATGTTATGTAAGAGGGAGCTGTGTTGTGTGTGTGGATTGCTAGTGTTCAGTTTAATTATAAGTGATATGGGGAGGACCCTATGCAAGCACAGTGATACCTTCGGGTGGACTCCATTAGACTAGGCAGCACCTTGGTGATGAATGGATATGGAAAAACCCTTAGCAAATAGAGGATACATAGAAGTGCAACAATACATAACTCTTTGAACATTGCAGGTCTTGCGATGAATCCAGGATAGATGTCTTGTAGTCCTCTGGTAATTGTGGAATATTGATTTGAAAGTTATAAAGAAAAAGTTCAAGATACAATTTGTAGTTCTCAATTCACATACTAGATCTTGTCACGGTCTTTATGTGCCACTGAAAAGGTGGTGCATATGCACATTCAATTGTCAGCCTGTTGAATAAGATCTACGTTCCTTGGTTAGTTTAGAAAGCAGTTCAATATTTCATGTGCCTTCGTTTTTCTTAGGCTTCCTGTGCTTTTCTTTAGGTATGTTTTTTCCAAATTCACTCATGCAATTTTTAGTGAGGTGCCAGAAGGTGGGTCCAGTCGGGTAATCTTATTTTGATAAGTGCAATAAGGTTCATGGAGCGCATTATTTTTTTTTTGGTTTGTTTGGTCTCCCTCCTCTCAGTGACTGAATAGACATTTTACGGGGTGATCTCATGAACTTAGGATGGTATCAATTTTAGCTAAGGTTGCATGGGTTTCACAAGCCCCTCTCTCCAATGTATGCATGGGGTTGCTATTGGTGAGATGGAGTTTTTTTAACTATGCCTGAGCAGGGTGATGTATGAAGAGGGTTTGTGCCACAATTGAATGTTGTTGGCGACCGCAATGATCCCTGAGATCACATGTATACCCCTCTAGTCCCAGCATGGAGCATGCAACGTGACCCTCTCTAATGGTGCCAGGTTTCTTGACTACGCCTCTAGAAACTTCCTTTTGGGTTAGCTTTGAGCTTCTTTTTATCAGTCGTTTAGGTGCTTCCGTAGATTTGAAGTGATTTGCCATCTTATTTATCAGGGAAAAAATTGTTGTGGTCAGAAGGATGTACAGTGGCCTCTGTGTTCCTCTGATATTGTGGTGTCTGAGATTGGTCTTACTGCTTATCACATGGTGTATGTAATTTTTTGTATATTGGCTGATTGGAAGGCCTGCTACAGAGGTGAGCCTAATCCTGCATTATAATATCACACAGAGCTGTGATGGAACTTGTATACTCCCTTTCCAGGAGCGGCTTATGTACGTAAGAGCGTATAGGACAGGGTTAGTAGGAGGATTCGACAGAAGACCACGAGAGGAATTTAAATAAATAATAAATTTTCCCTCATCGTCTGTCTAAGCCTTCCCAACCTGGCCCCACCTCCCCACCGCTCAAACCTGCATGGGCCTCTCCTGCCCTTTTACCCGGCACCTCCCCTGTCCCACAGACCACATTCCCAGGGAACTTAAGCCTCTGGATCCCAACTGTGACCAGGGACTTCTAACTTTTGGCATGCTTCTATCATTATTCCAGAGGGGCATGACTCAGTGAACAGGCTTTAGATACTTGGAAATATTTTTGAAGGTCAAGAGGAGGCAGAGTATCACTAGACAGAGAGTCCCGTGTGAGGCAAGAACTCGTCTAAACTCATCTAACCCGAGGTGATGGACTGGGACAGTTGGATGTCCAGGCAGACCTTCCCTACCAACTGACTCGGCAACACACGGCACTTCGCAACCTGTTGGATCTTGTGCAGTGTAGGTTATCAGGACTTAACTGGCTCCCAAAACTGGAGGACAGCTTCCTTGTAAAGCTAAAACGGGGCCTCCATTGGCAGGAGACTACTAGCTTTCAGTTGTGCTATTGATGGGACTACACACTATGAAGGGATTTTGGTCAACAGCTGGATGCCAGAGAATGGCTATCTTTTGATCTGGTGATTGGAACCCATCCCAATTGGATTCAGTTGCTAGGACCTGGGTACATGCTTTTAAGGACTGGACTGGAAGCCACCCTGCCCCTTTGTCACACTGCCCTCCCCCTGGGGTATGGTCAGTCTGCCCCACCCTGGCAGAACAGCAGCAGAGTGGGGCCTAGGCTCTCACTGGCACCCTGAATGGTGGACTAAAGTTAGGATACCTGATCAACAAAACACATCAAGCAGCCCTGAGTTCCCAAACACAAGTAAAGGCTATAAATCCTAATATTATCTGATTGGTCGTTCTTTTTTGAGTTTTGGTACAGTGCACATGAAATAGATGCTTTGCATGGGGGATTTTTACTTGCTGCATTTTTCAGCTCTCAGTATGTGTAAAGGCATTGCCTCCCCAGACAGTTAACTCTCTCTGCCATGGTTGTGTCCCTGTTCCTTGTTGGGCTGAGTTCCCTGTCTGTTGTGGCTGTTACCACATGTTTGTCCAACTACCTGATCTCTGTTGCAGTGATGTGGTAGCTGATTGACTTCCCTGTAGGGTGCATTTGGGTCTCCCTGGGCCTGGTTTGTGGATGGGGGTTTTGCAGGGACTGTCACAGACATATTGACCTCTGATATGTTTTTAGCCAGCATTGGTCGGCCATGTTGCCCATTCAATGGCAATACTTGTAACACTCGCCAAGGTCTGGCTGCTGCAAACCTCCCTGACTTTTTTTTTAGGAGTTTTATATAGTGCAAACTAGACCAGAAGATATCAGGTATCGGAGCGCTTTACATGAGCACCAGTTTCGTTACAGATGGACACATACATTTTTGTTAGGCACTGGAAGATTAAGTGATTTGCCCATTAGCAGCATTTGGTTTACAATCCCTGGGCACACGCAGTGCACTGTACTGGGGTCTGACAAGAAAACCAAATAAGCCAATCATGGAGTCACTAATCCATACATCAATTTATAATATGGAGAGCATATGCACTTTAGCACTGATAAGCAGTGGTAAAGTGCCCAGAGTCATAAAAACCAACAAAAACTGGTCAGACAAAATAGAGGAGGAAGGCATAATGTTCAGGGATGACCCTGCAAAAAGGGCCAAGTCCAACAGCCCCACTCCCATAGCTTTCAATCTTACAGTAAAATTACCACAGAGGCCCTAACCACTGCTTTAATCAGCCACCCAATCCCCGTCAGCTGTACTTTGGAGGAGGATGCGGTCGGTCTAAACAATTGGCTCCAGTGCCGTTTAGATGAGCCTGCCCCTTCCACGCTATAGTATTGTGTGCCTCAGCCCCATGGTTCACAGTGGTCCTTAGGGAGAGCAAGTATGCTTGCAAATGCCTAGAGAGGACAGTGCAAAAAATGTAGGACCCCAACAACAAAATAGCTTACAAGTTGGCGCTTAAGAGGCATTATAAAAAAATCGTATAGGGGAAAAAACTATTTTTCTCTGTTAAAATCTCACAGGCTGCGAACCAAAGCAAAGAACTTTTCAAAACAGTTACAGTGTTCTCTTCTCCCAGTGCGGTTACTAAGCCATTCTCGCCGACTGAGGCAAGGACGAACCACCTAGCCTCTTACTTCTACGAGAAAATAAAAAAAAATCAAGACCCTTTTTCCTTGCTGCTCCTGGCCGATGGTGCTAACAAGCTGTTGCCTTCCTGCCAACTTGGCCAGAAGACCCTTAGCTTTTACAGTTCACTCTTATACCCCCCTAGAAATCGCTGGATATCATAAAGACCCTCAAATCAGGTTCACCGTCTGACCCTTGTCCAGCCAAGGTGCTGGCAGCTATAGCAGAGGTAATTAACCCTGAGTTAAACTGGATCCTAAATGCCTTCTTGGATTTGGTAAATTTACGTGACAGGTGGAAGAAGGCCAAATTTCCCCCCTGTTAAAAAAAAACATCAGTTAGACCCTGAATCAGCAGCAAACTATGCCAATATCTCTGCTTCCTGCCTTCTGTAAAATCCTGAAAAAATATGTCAACAGTGCTACCACATCATATGCTGAAACTAATCAAATCTTCCATCAGAACCAGGCCATCAAGGGGACTCTAGATAAAGGTGGGAAGGATGTGCTGATATTACTGGACCTATCCATGGCTTTCGATACCATGCTCCATGATCAGCTCCTCCCGAGACTTCAAGAGTGCGGCTATGGGAGCACGGTACTTCGGTGGTTCTCCTCCTACTTGAAATACCGCCCAAAAACGGTCTGAGCTCTGTCCTTTGCAGCATCCATTCCCGCTCTGAAGGTGGGGGTCTCGCAGGGTTCGATTCTGGGCCCCACCCTCTTTAATCTTTATATGACCCACCTGGTTTATCCAGCTGAAACCCATGGAGCCAAGATAGTATCATACACTGGCGATACACAACTTCTTTTTACCAGTGACAAGGAGGCAGTCTTTAGAGGAGAAATGATAAAAACCTGCCTCACTGAGGTATTTTCTTGGCTCCAATCACATCAATTGAAATGTAACTCCGAGAAATTGGAGATTATGTTTTTTGGCTTCCCTATTGATAATATCTGGCATAATTGGTGGCCCCAGGATAAGTCTCCCCCTACCTCCTCAGTGAAAGCGGTAAAAAACCTAGGTGTCAGGTTTGAGGATAATCTATCTATGAAAGCCAAAATTAATTCTATAGTGGACACCTGCCTTGGAGTACTTAAGATGCTCAAGCAGTTCCTTCCTATGTTGTCAGTAGCACACAGGAAAATTGTGTTCCAGGCGCTAGTTACTTCTAGGCTGGACTACGTGTACTTGGTTATCCCTGAAAACCCGTTAAATCGACTACAGGTAGTATAGAACCCAGTAGCTAGGGCGATACTCATGCTCGGCCCCAGGACTCAGATGTCTTCCCACCTGAATGCTATGCACTGGCTCCCGATCCTCAAGAGAATAACTTTTAAAGCAATGGTTTTTGTCTTCAAGGCACTCCACAGCTCGGGCCCTTATCTCAGGAATTTTACCACACACATCATGCTCTGAGATCTTCTGCGCTGCATCTTGCGATTATTCCTAAATTCCATCCGGTATGCATAGGGGGTTGCTCCTTGCAGCACATCTCTGCAATAGTCTCCCTCCGGCACTTAGACTGATACACACACGACCCACACACGAAAAGCATAAAGAAGATACCCCTCAATCTACTCTCGTCTGTTCTGAAGTTGAAATTTTGCAAATCATAAGGAAAAGTCGGCTTGATAGCACACCAGGACCGAATGGTGTGCCACAGTCAACCTACAAACAAGATCCCAACTACTGGGCAAGCAAGATCTGTAGTCTGTTCCAGATGATCAGCACCACCAGTCGTATCCCCGAAAGCTGGAGAGACGCGATTATTAATCCGATATATAAGGGCGGGGAGCACACATATCCAGCAAACTATCGCCTGATCGCGTTGATAGATGCAGAAGCTAAATATTATGCATCGCTGATCCTAACCGATTTAGTAAATTGATTTGATGAGAATAAAAAAAATCATATAAACCAGTCAGGCTTCCGGAGTGGTAAGGGCACAATTGCAAACGTATTAGCAATAGAGCTAATTGCTGAGAAAAGCCTACAACAGCGACAGGTACTCCATCTATGCTTTGTGGATTTCAAGGCGGCCTTTGACCATGTTAGCGGACACACACTATGGGCTAAACTGAAACTCCAGGGTCTACCAGACACAATCTTAAACCCAATCATGGATCTTTACACCAACACTTTGATGCTGGTTAAAATCGCCAATGACCAAAGGCTTACAAGGAAGATCCCCACTAACGAAGGGTTAAAACAAGGCTGTGTCTGGGCCCTGCACCTGTTTAATCTATTCATGGCCGTTCTAACACCAAGGCTAGACTGGGTCAATTCACACCCACCACTTCTGGCAACACTGCCACTAACACACTTGTCCAATCAGATGATGTGGTCCTTCTGAGTCAGGCGAGAATCGGACTGCAACGATTAATCCACGAGCTAGCTGATTTCGCTAAACTAAACCTGATGGAAATTAATATAAAGAAAACAAAGGTCATGATCATACCACATTGTTGACCCAAACAGCCGAAATTTACAATCGACAACACTGAGTTGGAAGTAGTCGATGGCTACAAATACTTGGGGATACACTTAAACCGAAGGTTCTCATTCGCCACGCATTATGAAATAATTAAAAAAAGGGAACCGCTCTACTATTTGCATTCTGCAGGATATCAAAACAGCTAAAATGTTCATTGTTAACCCCACTTATGGCAGTTATCAAAGCAAAACTACTTCCAACGATTGCCTATGGAAGCTTGGTCCACTATGGAAACAGTGCACCAATTCTAGATAAAATTCAAACGCGAGTGTACAAAAGAGTATTTTGTTTGCCATATGATGCCTCACCAGCTCAGGTACGTCTACAGTTTGGATTACAGCACCAAATACTCCATAAAAGGTACGAGACAATTACATTCTGGTACAAAATATGACTCAAGTGTGACCTAGAAATCAACTCGGCACTCTGAAAAGCCTTGTTAAATGATCCAAAATCCCATTACGTGAAGTACCTAAATGCTTCTTTGAAAGTATCCAAGTTGGCAGATGTCTGGCAAAGGAAATTACCATTGACATCATTTCAGCTGATCGTGAAAAAAGTGGCAAACTCGCACTCTCTAATTGAAGATAAAGTAACCTTAAGCTGACGTGCGCACACATGGATGGTTTTACAATCCTATACAAGGCTTGAGCCAGCGGCATAACTAGGCCTCGCTTTCCCCCCACACCTAAAAACAAAGTATTTGGAGGTGCGCATGGGGAAATTGCCCTCCAATGCTGATCAACCTAATTGGAGGACCCCTGGCCCAAAGGATTGTAAACTAGGTGGAGCATCAGTTCAGGACTTTATACACCTGATATGCATTTGCCCGGTGTTAGAGTGCCGTCACTGGAATTTACTTAGGAGAAAGTTCAATGAAGGAGGCAACCGTACCTGCAGATCAGCAATACTAAAAACTCTAGACTCAGAGGACCCACAATTAATTTGTCAATTAATCAAATTGTTACCTATTTTGAGAACTTATTGAAAGAATATTATAATTCAGTAATTCATGCTTGTTTTTAAAAAGGTACATGTTACGTAAACTATATCGTAATGGTTTTAATTAACTACACAATAGAGAATTTTCTTCTTCTTCTTCTCAATCTACAAAGTGATCAAGGACAGGCCGCATCTTAAAAAAAGCGTCACAGACAGGGTAATCTTTTTGCGATGCCAAAGCATTATCAACAAAATGCTGAATCCGAAGCAAAAGTAAATATCAATCGTGACTCATAATTTCAGGAAATATGGCTGTTACCATAAAGGGATTCGTAGACCAATATGAAGACAGGGACGCCTTCCTTATCAAGCCCATCAAAAAAGGTAAACCCAAAAACTTCTTCACTTCATCCAGATTTGTGGGAGTCCACCGGGTAGCTTTAGAGCAGGGCCGAAGTCTGGCACTGTTGTCTCTCAAATAGTGTTCAACATACAAATTAGTCTATTCTACAATCTAACCAAAATACATCATCAATAAACAACTGAAACAACTGTATTGGCAAAAAAAATCACAATTCAGTCTACACCCTGCATCACCACTAAAGGCAGGCAACACCAGCTGCACCATGTTTGGATCAACCCACAGTCCAGCACTTCCAATGGGAAGCCGTGGAGGCCCAGGTTGCAATCCAGATGCCTCTTGCTGCACCATAGACACATCACTGTCCTCCTCTAAAACAGTCACTGCATCTGCACTGAGGGTAGCATCATCCACAGTGAGAGTAGCAGATAATTCCTTGTGGACAGAAAACTTACTGCCAGAATCTTGCATTTCTTCCACTGTCTTAGACGCACTGTCAGTTTCGTAATCATGGTCAAAAGAAGATTCAAAAAGCATACCAACTACTTGCTGAGCTGTAATCCTGCAGCTAGCCATAATCCTTACTAATAAAGGTAACTTGACAAACAATTCAACAGCAACAATAAGTAATAAACAAACTGTGGCTTCAGCACAAAGACCAATGTACTACAAAACGATACCACTCACTTGCCAGAAACAGCTAGACTCACCACCGCCTACTCTGCAGAGACACAGCAAGGACCAACAATATCCCACTGAAAAAGAAAAGAATAGAAAATTACACGTAAAACAATGCAGTACAGATCACGCTCAAAACATAAACTGAATTTGCTGCTATTATGACACCACTTAAAAAATAAATTCATTCATGCATGACAATAATACTCATTTGGAGTAAACACAACAAAAATGGTTTTCATGCCAAGCACATGCAACTGTGCAATCTGCAGATCAACCAATGCCCAAACTGCAAACAAGAATCAAAAGCTTTGCACTAAAATAAAAAGGAGAAATAAAACATTACAATCACATATACAAATAATGCACCAGTCCACACACAATTCACCAACTAAACCTGGGAGCAGGTGGGTTTAAAGGCATAAGGCTGGCGGCCCCCAAAGGGGGCTGAAACAGCCCAAATAATCACCCCCTCTCTGGCGAGCAACCCTTGTCCAAGGTGCCGCTCCCTCAATCGCAGAAACAGATTTTGACTAAATGCCTGGTGTCTAGTGGCTTCTGTTCCCCTTGGGGGCATATGTGCCAACAAATTTAAGGCTGATCTGCTCCCAAGGGGAGCAGAAAAAGCTAAAGTATTCACCCCCATAAAAAGGGAGTGACTTCCCTACATAAAAAAAGAAAACCCTGGTGGCCTAGCGGAGCACACAAAAGTCAAAATAATCAGCCGAGCTGCCCAAGGGGACGCTCTCCCAAAACACAAAACTTATGTAAAAACAAAATGAAGAAAATCCTCGGTGGCCATGTGGGGCACACAAAATTCAAAATTAGTGAGCTGTTCTGCCCCCCAGGGAGGCAGAAACAGCCAAATTAATTGCTCATCAAAGGGTGTTGATGATTGCTCAAGGAGCCACTCCCCCAAACATGAAACAGATTTTTTTATTTAAATTAAAAATCCCTCGTGGCCTTGTGGGGCACACAAAATTACGATTAGTGAGCCCATCTGCCCCCATGGGGTCAGTAATGGCCAAAATAATTGCTTTTCAAAGGGTAGCGACCCTTGCCCAAGGGACTGATCCCCCCAAACACAAGAACAACAAAAAAAAGAAACCTGGCTGCACGATCGCGTCCCATGAGCGATCTTGCAGCAGGAATACTCCAAAGTGACTTCAGAGCAAAGGAAACCCTTTCCGTTCCTCCAATGCCTCTTTGTTTAAACGCCCCCAACCGCCCCAAGCATGATAGTTCAGCCGGAATACTCCAAAGAGACATCAGAGGAAAGGAATCCCTTTCCATTCCTCCGATGCCTCTTTATTTACCACCCTCCCCAGGGAGATATGTACCAGTTTTTCCTAGACGCACTGGAATCAAATGTCTTCCAGCGAGGCCAGTTGCTCCTAATTACATCGGCACGCGGTGTGCACTGATGTCATTAGATGCCGCTAGTGCATTTCATGTTCTGGACATGCCCTCCTGTATTGAAGCAGTTCATGTCTGGGCTATGGATGGTGCATTGAGCTGCAGCTGTGAGTTTCTGTGCCTAGTTTGCGAAGGGAGACGGTTTCTGTAACTAGTATTGTGAGCCCTGGGACCACTTTTAATGTAATTGCAAATCCACGAAGGGGAACGCAGTATTTCATAGGAGCATTTTTCTTTCCTTGATGAGGGGAGAAATACCATGACTTGAGGTAAGTGCAGCTGACCGTGAGGATTTGGGGTGGTCTTGTGCTAGCTGAGTGGCCTGCAGCTGCCGGGTGGAGGGGTAACCTTTGTGCAGGAGGTTCCCACAGTCCAATCTGAGGAAACTGAGTAAATGCAGCATGGCATAATCATTTAATTACATAGAACTGCTTATAGTATATTGGCCACCTTTGGATAATCACTGGAGCATGAAAAAGCTATTTTTAAAATCAGCAAATGTCATGGGAACTGTCATTGCTTCACCCAACCCCTCCCAGAGAGTGAAAAGGTGCACATTGCAGACAAAGTCAGCTGCAGCTTGGCCAAATCCCAAGTGTGCATTTGAGAATGGGCTCCAAAGCTGTTGCAACACTCAGTACCAGCGCAATCAGTAGTCAGAGTGGAAGTGAGAAGGAGGCCAAAGTGGAAAAAGCTATTAATATTCAAAGTGTATTGGTGGACTCCACGGTGAGTGACTCGTGGAATTCTTGCACACGGACTGAGCCATTAGACTTTTACAATGAGACACGAGTAAGGAGCACAGTGAAGGTAGATGTCAGGCTGAGCCCAAAGAAATACTGTCTGGCAAAGAAAAGTCTAGTATGCCTGCAGCAGATACAGCATCAGATGCATAGGTACAGACAACATTGGTGTTGAAAGCAGCAAGTCTTGGCGGCCTGACCACCAGCCTACTGCGCCAGCAGTAGTGAGTACTCTGCCAAACCGATGGTCTTCTGCCCGCCAAATTTAGATGTATTTGTGATACAGGCAAGACCAGCATAGCTTCCTTCACCTATGCTGGTATAGGTCCCACCATCACCATCTTGCTTCTGATGGGTTAGCGGTGTCATGGTGGCACAGTACTGACAAGGGGCAACTGCAGTGGTGGGAAGACAGGCCAGTAAAATGTAATTTTTTACATAAAACATATATATTTTGTGTCTGTGTACATATGTGTTTGTAGGCTATCTGTAGTGTGCATTAGGTGTGCATACTGCTTTGCACCCTACCGACACATGCACTGTATACCAAAATACAACACAGACACCTATATTCAATTCCGTTCAAACAGTGTGTCAGTACATCGTGCACAAGGTGCAGCAGGAGAGGGTGGACTTGGATTGAGGTAAAGAGGAAGAAACTGCTTTCTGGACCCTGAAAATTGGTGAGTTTTTACCATTTTTGAATCAGCCCACATCCAAATCCACAAAGAGGACCGCAGTATTTCATAGGAGCATTTTTCTTTCCTTGTTGAGGGGAGAAATACCATGAATTGAGGTAAGTGCAGCTGACCGTGAGGATTTGGGGTGGGCTTGTGCTAGCTGAGTGCCCTGCAGCTGCTGGGTGGAGGGGTAACCTTTGTGCAGGAGGTTCCCACAGTGCAATCTGAGGAAACTGAGGAAATGCAAATATAGATGGTGGGAATCCTGGCTGGACTTCCGCCTTCTGCAGCCCATTCTGCTATCAGGGCGGGAAGCGAAGTCCAGGCAGAGTCAGCAGGATTGCGACAGTCTTCCCTCCCATTTAAATCCAACATTGCAATCGGGCGGGCAGAAAAACCACCAAAAATGGCACTCTGTCCTGTGAACATCTAAATCAGGCCATTAGTTGACAAAGATTTCTCTGCTCTTTCCTTTACCCTTCATTGCATGCATCGCCGGAAATAAACCTCAGGGTTAATAGTTGAATACTACAGAAGCTGCGGCCAGCTTCTACCTGAGTTGAGTGTGGAAAAAAAGACTCAATATTTACAATGATAGCAAGGGGGTCTGGGCTGCAAGGAGGATTATTCAGGTAAGACTTTGTGTGATATCATCTTGGCAGTGATTAGGGAACTTAAGGTCTTGCAAACATTTGAGATCACAGCCCTGCATGAGAGGTTATCAAAGATAGAGGAAAGTGTGATACATTTTCCAGCTGGATTTAAAGAGGCTGAATTCAGAATACCTGAACTTGAGGATATAGTGGTAGCCATGCTGAAAAATGCGAGCATAATTGAAAAAAAGGAGGTTTTAGAAACCAAGATCAAGGAGCTTCAAAACTACAATTGGCGCCCTAATCTGCGGATTTTGAGCATCCCTTAAGGGTGAAAAAAGATCTACAAGTACCCCAAATGGTTCTTTTGTTAAAGCTAATGTGCTGCCCAAATTTGTGAGGGATGTAACTATTACCAGGGTACATTGTGTTCCGGCTCAGCCCTCCTCAAGTTCCAAATACCCCAACACCATTTTGGTGAATTTTCTGACTATCGTATCAAGGAGCACATTTTGAATAAGGCAATTGAGAAGAAAAGCTTTTCTTGGTGAACAGCCTTTACAACGAAACTTTTACAACGCACTACCATTACGATGCAACCATTACAACGCAAACCATTACAAAGCATTGCGCTGGGGGGCACTCTAGGATAGGGAATAGATTTAATTTACTATCCAACACCTTCGCTTCTATCCACGGGGAATGGAGTTGGAATAGTAAATTAAACTATTCACTATCCAGCACCCCAAAGCGCAATGCGTTGTAATGGTATGCGTTGTCAAAACTGCGTTGTAACGGCATGCGTGGTAAAAGCATGCGGTGTAACGTCATACATCCACTTTTCTTAGATGGACATACCCCAGTGCTACATTTTTGCAGATATGGCAGCAACTGCAGCTCATTGTCGCAGGAAGTTTATAAGGTTGATGGACGCATTCATTGTACAACAGTCCAAATTAAAGATTTTAGTGAAGGGACAATTTCATAATTTTTTCAGCTCTGGAGATGCTCAGGAGTTCCTGCAGTAAATGGCAAACAAATGCTGGGCTCTGTTCTTATTGATTCTTTTCTGTTGTTTTGATCGGGGTGCATCTTTTTCAGGATCGTGAGTGCAGTAGGGGTGGGTCTGAGGGGGTTAGTGCATGGGACTACTGGGATATCTAAGAGTGGGTGTTGAGGTGGCGGTTGCATATTCAGTTAAAAGTAGCAGAGATAAAGCAGGCTGGGAAGTGGTTTTACGTAGGAATATGAAGAGTAGAGGTGGCACTATAATTCTGTTATTAACTCATTCATTGGATGGTACATAAGTTTAGGATTATTCCCTGCACCACTAATGGTATTTTTAAATATGAGCAAATATGGAGGCTTGATAAGATGGTTCATGTAATTTGCTTCTGAGGTGAATTTTTTTACACCTCAAGAGAAATAACCTAAAGATCTTTATTCCAAAGAAATTCCCCTTAGTGTTTTTTTTACATCAGCAGGATAGGCCGTAAGGCGCGTAGCAATCCATTTAGGGAGAGGCATTGATTGGTTTGTAAGTGAAGTGATTCAAGATCCCAAAAGGGGGTGGCTATAGTTGAAAGTCCTTGTCAAAGGGCCCCCTCAATTTGGTCAATTATTATGGCCCGTTAGAGATGATACTGACGCATCATTACATATTCATCACATCGCTTGGGGGGCAGAGGGACCCTTGATCCTTGGGGGATGTTTTAATTACATTTAGGACTTGACATTAGATACATCAAATAAAGCTAAGAAACAGCTCAAATTAAAGACAACAACAATTGATTGATTCTTTGAAGCAGGATTTTAACTTAAAGATCCTTGGTGTTCATCTCACTCGGACTTTTCACAATACAACTGCTGTTTGCATCACTTCCAAACCAAGCATCAGTTTGTCTTTTTGTTTAGTTTCAAAGGACAACTAAAAAGGTAGGGTCAGATACCTGGGCAAATGCCTTTTTCGATCACTCCATGGTTTCTATTTTACTAGACCTGGGCACCATCTGTAGAGAGAGGTTCAGAAAGTATAGGTGACAGCTAGACAGGTCCTTCTTGACAAACCAAGAGTGCGAGGAGGGATGAGACGCTTCATCGCAGAATTCTTACTCATCAATAGAAATACTGCTTTGCTTTTTCTGTTTGTGTGAGTTTTCGGGATATGGAACAAGGGCATATCATTACTTTCAAGGCAAATCATGATAAAGAGTTGGTTGGGCAAATATCGGAATTACAACTAGCAAGTCAGTAAGGGAGCAGGAGGTTTGGGACTTTCTGAGGATGGATTAGGAAAGGTGAAATAAAATCTTAGTGACTTCTTTACCCTCAAGGAAATAAACAATTCTAATGAATATCAGCAGCAACTTCATGAGGATAAACAGCATATAGGGACATTTTTTCTCTATATGTCTCAAATTAAGCAGAACAAATCAACGATCAGACAAATTGTAAATCAGCTACTAATAGGATGGTAACAGAGCAGGATGAAGTTACTCAGGTCTGTCTGCAGATCTCCAGAAGTATATATCAATCTCAGTATTCTGTTTCTTTGTTCAACATAGAACAATATTACAGTTCAGAACAGCTACCCCTACCAAGCTCTTTGGCTGAGGCAATTCTAGGTAAATTACCTATGGCTGAGGTTTGTGAAGCACTTACAAAATACCAAATGAAAGGTGTGTCGAAATGATGGATTTCCGTATGAATTTGATCAAATATTCACTAAAGAATAGGTACCTTTCTTGACAGACTAATTTATTTATATAAAAGAGGGTGGGGAGGTTCCCTCCCACCTTTAAGGAATCCACTATAATGAGCTGCTTTAAAAAAGACAAAAATCCTATGGATGTAAATTCCTATTGTCCAGTTAGCCTCCTCAACGCGGATCGTAATCTGTTAATGACATTATGGGCTAACCGGATCAATCCAGCAGCCCAGCTTTTAATCCATAGGTTCAGAGTGGGTTTATTTCCAACCATCTTATGGCAGGAAACACTGACTAATTAACAGTTCAAGTTCAAGTTCAAAGATTTATATAGCGCACTACTCACCCAGAGGGTCTCAAGGCGCTTGGGGAAGGGGGGTTAAATTTTTGTCGAATAGCCAGGTTTTAAGTTCTTTTCTGAAGGAGATGTGGTTTTGAGTAAGGCGGAGGTGAGTGGGGAGTGAGTTCCAGGTCTTGGCCGCCAGGAAGGAGAAGGATCTGCCACCCATGGTGGATTTTCAGATGCGCGGGACTGCGGCGAGGGCTTGATTGGAAGATCTAAGTTGGCGGGTGGGTGTGTAGAAGGACAGTCGAGTGTTGAGGCATTCAGGTCCTAGTTTGTAGAGGGCCTTGTGTGCGCGGGTGAGAAGACGGAATGTAATTCTCTTGTTGACGGGAAGCCAGTGGAGGTCTTTTAGGTGTCCGGTGATGTGATCTTGGCGAGGGATGTCCAATATGAGTCTCGCTGATGCGTTTTGGATGCGTTGGAGTTTTTTCAGTAATTTTGCTGTCATTCCGGCATATAGTGTGTTACCATAATCCAGTCGACTCGTGACCAGTGCGTGGGTGACAGTCTTTCTTGTTTCGAGGGGGGTCCAGCGGAAGATCTTTTTGAGAATACGAAGTACGTTGAAGCAGGAGGATGAGACTGCGTTGACTTGTCTGGACATCGAGAGAGAGGAGTCTAGGATGAAGCCCAGGTTGCGTGCGTGGTCTGTGGGTGTGGGTGCTGTGCCCAGAGCGGAAGGCCACCAAGAGTCGTCCCAGGCAGAGGGGGAGGATCCTAGGATGAGCACCTCCGTTTTGTCTGAGTTGAGTTTTAGGCGGCTATGTTTCATCCATTCGGCTACTTCTTTCATGCCTTCGTGAAGATTGGTTTTGGCGGTGTTAGGGTCTTTGGTGAGGGAAAGGATTAACTGGGTGTCGTCGGCGTAAGAGATGATGTTAAGGTTGTGTTGACGTGCGATGGAGGCGAGTGGACTCATGTAAATGTTGGAGAGGGTGGGACTGAGTAATGATCCTTGTGGTACTCCACAGATGACTTCAGTGGCCTCTGAGTTGAATGGGGGAAGTCGGACTCTTTGAGTTGTCCCGGCGAGGAATGAGATGATCCAGTCCAAGGCTTTTCCTTGTATGCCGATGTTGCTGAGGTGTTGTATAAGGGTGCTGTGGCAGACTGTGTCGAAAGCGGCTGAGAGGTCGAGTAGAATGAGGGCCGCTGTTTCTCCGCTATCCAGTAGTGTTCGGATGTCGTCTGTTGCTGCAATGAGGGCGGTTTCGGTGCTGTGTTTGGCTCTAAATCCGGACTGAGAGGGATCGAGGGAGTTGTTGGATTCAAGGAAGGCGGCGAGTGGGCTGTTGACGGCTTTCTCAATGACTTTGGCGGGGAAGGGGAGGAGGGATATGGGTCGGTAGTTTTTAAGTTCAGAGGGGTCTGCTGTGGGTTTCTTCAAGAGGGCGCTGAGTTTGTCGTGTTTCCAGCTTTCTGGGAAGGTGGCAGAGTTGAACGAGCAGTTGATGACATCACGGAGATGGGGTGCGATGATGGAGTCAGCTTTGTTAAAGATGTGGTGGGGGCAGGGGTTGGTTGGCGAGCCAGAGTGGATTGAGTTCATTAGGCGGATGGTGTCTTTGGTGGTGATTGGGTTCCAGGCGCTGAGGTTGTTAGTTGGCGGTGTGGGATCTGAGGGGGGTGGGGAGGGTTGTTCGCAGGGAGTGTTCTCGAAGCTGTTGTGAATGTCGGCAATTTTGTTGTAGAAGAAGGAGGATAACGCATCGCAGAGGTCTTGGGAGGGAGTGATGTCGTTAGATGCTGCGGCGGGGTTGGTGAATTCTTTGACGATGTTGAAAAGTTCCTTGCTGCTGTGGGCGTTGTTGTCGAGACGATCCTTGAAAGCTGATTTCTTGGTGGATCGAATCAGTTGGTGGTGTTTGCGGGTGGCCGCCTTGAGGGTGGCCATGTTGTCGGTGGTTGGGTTTTTTCTCCATGTTTTTTCTAGGGTGCGGCATAGCTTCTTGGATTTTTTAAGGTCATCATTGAACCAGGGAGCCTTTTTGCTGCCTGAATTGATCTGGTGCTTTTTCAGGGGTGCTAATTCGTCAGCGCTGTGGGTGATCCATTGCTTGAGTTTGGTGGCCGCTTAGTTTGGGTCCAATGAGAGGGTGGGAGGGTTTTGGTTGAGTGATGTGAGGAGTTGGTCGGAGGTGATTTTGTTCCAGTTTCTCCGAGGAATAGGTTGTGGGCGGTTGTGGGTCAAGGTGGTTTTGTAGCTGAAGTGAACACAGCTGTGGTCTGTCCAATGGAGAGCTGTGGTGCGGTCGAAGGAAATCTGCTTGCTGGAGGTGAAGATAGGGTCGAGCGTGTGCCCGGCTACATGGGTGGGGGTGTCCACAAGTTGTTTGAGTCTGAGATTGGCCAGGTTGTCCAGAAGGGAGTTGGTGTTGCTGTCGTGTTTGTTTTCAAGGTGGAAGTTGAGGTCTCCTAATAGAATGTAGTTCTCGGAGGCAAGGGGATGTGGGCTGACGAAGTCAGTGATCTCATCACTGAATTGAGTGCGGGTTCCTGGAGGCCTGTAGATGAGGGTGCCTCTAAGTGTGGTCCTAGGGTCGGTGTGGATCTGGAAGTGGAGATGTTTGGCGGTTTCAAGATTATCGTCGATGCTGGTCGTGATATTGATGGTGTTCCTGTGGATGATGGCGATGCCTCCTCCTGTTTGGTTGGTGCGGTCTTTTCGGATGATCTTGTAAGCGTCCGGTATGGCTAAGCAATGTCGGGTGCTGATGATGTGTTCATCCATGTTTCTGTAAGGAAGGCGATGTCCGGTGACGCAGTGTCGAGTAGGTCCCAGAGTTCAGTTGCGTGTCTGTGGACCGAGCGGGTGTTCAGCAGGATGCACTTCAGGTGGTTAGAGTCGGAGCTATGTTTGGAGGAAGTGGATTTGGTGAGGGTCCTGAAGCAGGTGAACTTGCAGGTGTGACAGGCGAATGGGCCGTGGGTACGTCCTGGGGTGCCTTCGCAGCATTGTGGTGTGCGTCCGGGGTTGAGGGCGAGGAGAGTTGCGGCATCATATGTGAATCTAGTGGGCTGGGTACGGCGGGGGCCAGGGACTATTTTTCATCCAAGCAAACAAGCATGGTGATAATGATGATCAACGCTGATAAAGTGTCCGATTTGGTTAATTAGGAGCCCCTGTTTTTTAGTTTAAGTAAATTTTGGTTCCCTCTGAAATTCACTTCAATTCTTATGAAGTTATTTCAAGGGGTACAGTTCAAGGTTATTGTTAACTCTTATATGGCTGGTATGCTAGCAATTGATAGAAGCACAAATAAGGAGTTTCCCTTGTCACAAGTACTATTTTCATTTTTTATAGAGCCATTAATAGTGAAGATACGTAGTAGTGGGGGCATCAGTGAAACAGGGGATGTCCAAGTTGTAACTATTTCCAGACAATATTTTTCTGTACTTAAAACCAGGTGGAGAGAATGTACAAGGGGAACCTTGATACAATTGAGGAGTTTACAAGTATTGGCGCCTATAGAATCAATCAAAATAAAA
Source organism: Lissotriton vulgaris (assembly GCF_964263255.1). Classification (NCBI taxonomy): domain Eukaryota; kingdom Metazoa; phylum Chordata; class Amphibia; order Caudata; family Salamandridae; genus Lissotriton; species Lissotriton vulgaris. Next base: position 1,731,616,009 of record NC_141689.1, on the reverse strand, counting down.
TGAAACTATTGCTTTTTAACATATAGGCTGCATATCTTCCAGCTTCTCTTCAGTCACGATGAGTTCACAAAATACAATACGATATCTAGGAATATATGTCACCAACAGTTTCTCCCAACTATACTAGTTAAATTACATGGCAAATGGGAAAGTGGTCACTTTTTCCTTCGACAATAATTGGGAGGGTTGCTCATTTTAAGATGTTCATTTCATACCTTCTCTTATTCATTTTTCCAATCTACTGAACCAAATTATCAATAGTTATTTTCAGGAGCTCTATTCTCTGTCCTGCAACTAAACAAGTATCAGGAAGGTTTGGCACTCCCCCATATACATATGTATAATCAAGCAACATTAATGCATATATGGGAAGGAAGAGGTGTATTGGACAATTTTCTTAGGCAAAATGGTGCAGGAGTCCGCAATTAGCTTACCAGCATTCATCAAAACAACAGAATTGCCCAAGAAGACAAGGTATAAGTACCTTTACAGGTTTGGTGATCTGCTGGTATCTCCACAGGCAGGAGTGTCATTATGTAGGGATGACCGTATCTGCCAGGATATGAGACAAGTAGCCCACTGAGGTTTCTGTACACTGGTAAAAAGCAAGCTTGAGAGAGTAGGCAATTGGTACAGGTTGCTACGCAAACACTTGACTCAGCATCAAATCAACAGTTTTCTGGGTAAAGTTCTGGAAAACAAAGATAGGGTACAAGAGCAGCAAATTTTAAGAGAATATCCTTTTTGTCCTGATGGATGGCATTCTATTCCCCTGCGACCCTTCACATAAATGTATGTGACTGTTTCCGATCAATGCTTTCATTGTCATCAAGAACGTGCAGAAGAGGGGCTTCATGCTTTTTTATATGTCTGAAATTGTGGCAAGTCTAGGAAGGACTATTTTTTGTTATCAGCCAGGCTGTGCAAACTCGGATAGCTCCAGAGGCATGCTTAATGTTGTTTGAAGCCTCCAATGAGAGTCAGCCATTCAAAAAAGAGGGGCCATTTTTTATAAGAATTGCACCAACGATAGAGCATTTTTGGTTCCAATCATAAAGGTTTGGAGTAAAAAAATGGTATGGACCAAGAAGTTCAAAAAGGCATATGCAAAGCAGGTGGGGGACTTGAAGATGTTTCAGGCCACATGACATCATTTAGAGGTCACTGAAAAACAATCAGAGACATAGTTATCAAACAGAAAATTCTATTTCACTGCGCTAGGAAGCATAGCTTAATGCATGCCACTCTAAAAATCAATTTATTTAGGTTGGCCCTGGCATTATGCACTTGCTTATCTTTAGAGGCTTCTCCTTAAAATGGAAATGTTTATTATCAGCACAGTAACACTTTATAGTTTTCTCCCCTGTTCAGGAAAATATATGTCCCGCTTGTCAACCGGCTTTGCATGTCATAGGCATTATGATATTTTAGGGGTGCTATCAGCGGATTACGCATATAATTATTCTGTGGTATAGGTTTCAGCTTAGTAAGGAGTGGCAATGATTTTAAGACTTGTTTTGACGTTCTCAGGCCAGTAACTTTTGAGTTATAAGACTGCTCTAAATGAAATATGTAGAATGTTATTTAAAGATGCTATTTTCAGTTTGGTTTCATATTTAGCGCATTGTGCTAACAAGGAACTGCAAGAATGGGTTGTATGAGTTAATATGCCCGCTAGGAGTAGGCATCAGAAGCTCTCTCATTTGAGTTGATGGTTTAGGTATTTATTTTCTTTTGCTTTGGAGAGATTTCTTTAGACACAGCCGCTCTTCAGCTACTGACGTTGAAAAAAAAAGGGTACTGATCGAAATTCCTTACTCAGTAAAATCTGTGTATGCTGCTAATTGGCTCCATTCAAAATCTGAACTTACACAATGCCACTTTAGTTATGTTCATCCTAATTACTAGATATTACAGTATATGTTTCTGCTTGACTGTACTTTGCATCTATTATCTGCTCAATAAAAATTTAAAAAAAACATTTTATGATATGCAAATTATTATTATAATATGTAGAAATGTATATTGTTACAGTTATCATTTTTAAAACAAGTTTGGAATGTGTTTATAAATTATATGAAATATATAGAGATGTTTGTTGTATTGTAAATATTAAAAATACTATTTGAAATTTAAAATGTTTGGAACAATTTTACAAATATGTAAAATACATGTAATAATGTAACATAATTGTAAATTCATTTTTATATTTGTATATATTTAATGTTTGTTAAATATTCTTAAAAAAAATTTAAACATATATAAATAATTTTTTGAATGTTGAGAATTATATTGCCATTGTAAATACACTGCTGTTTAACTAAATTATGGAATAAACATGCATTATATATGATGTATAAATGTATATTTATAAGTTGGTTTAATTATGGAAATGTATTAAATACTATTTTCAGAATAACTATTTTTGTATGTTTAATTTTGGAATAAGTTCTGTTTTCGGGAAAATATTTTCAAAAATGTATACATTTTTGTGTAAAAAAATTGTTATTATTTGATGTCAAAATGATTTTCATATTGTTTGTAACTTATGATTTTCAATTTTGGAGTATACATTATTATGCTGTTTTAAAGTTTTGGATGATTAGTAAATATTAATAATAAAATGTTAATTATTAGTAGTAATAAAAACATTGTTTGATAGGTTAATGTTTCATTATAAATGTGTAGTTATTTTTGTTTGGGTTACCATGTTTTTTAAGTAATTTATTTTATCAGGTCACATAGTATGTGTGAGTATTTCTTGTGTACATTTGTATTTGTAGAATCCAGCACCTTGTCATCTGTAGTGTCCAGCACCTTGCAGAAATTGTTTTCGATGGTAGTGGAAATCGTAAATTTCATGCTTTCACTGTCCAACGGCTACGTCAAATTAATATTGGAGGGGGAATAGAAAATGTCACCCCTTAAGTGTCTAACACCTTCCCTATGTTGGTTTAGAATGGAGTAGTACTAGTAAATGTTAATCTATTAATGCCCAACACCTTTGCCAAATAGGTATATATTTGAGTGGGAATAGTAAATGTTCCTCCCTTTAGTGCCCAGCACCTTCCACAAATTGGTTTAGATTGAAGTTGAAATAGCAAATGACACTGACTTAGTGGCAACTACCTTCCCCAAATTGGTTTAGATTGGTGAGTGAATAGTGAATGTCACCCCAACACTTTTTACAAATTAGTTTATGTTGGAGTGTGATCATTTAATGTAATCATTTTAGTGTGAAATAAGTTTTAAAATGTTTTATTTTTATGGAGTTGGAATATTAAATGCCATCCCTTTATTGTTGAACTCCTGCTCTAAATTTGTTTAGATTGGTTTAGATGGTAATAGTAAATGTTCCCCCTTAAGTGTCCAGGACCATCCCCAAATTAGTTTAGATTGGAGTTAAAATAGCAAATGTCACCACTTTTAGTGTCAAACATCCTCCCCAAATTGGTTTAGATCAGAGTGGAAATAGTGAATGTCACCCCTTTATTGTCCAACACTTATTACAAAATAGATTATGTTGGAGTGTGATTATTTAATGTAATATTTTTAGTGTATTAAATAAATAGTACGAGTAGTTTATGTCTTATGATTAGTATTGTTGGTGTTTAGAAAGATATTTATAAATGTAGTTAGTGGTATATTTCTAATAACATTATTGTTGACATATTATCATGTAACAGATTTTATAATGTTTATGCTTTTTTCAAAGTTTTTTTTTTATTTTAAACATTTGTTTCTAGTCAAAACATTCATATCTTAATAAATAAAAAATTCTAATACCTGTTTTATATTAAATAAACAATGTAACTCATATTTAAATAGCATTGCATGTTGTATATTTTAACATTATTCTCACATGAGTTGTTTCAGTGTATAATAAATAAAAGTATTCTTTAATTTATAATTTACAATTTTAAAATATTTTTGCAATGTTGTTGACGAGTTTACTTGTTTAATATTTTGCATTTTTTAATATATCTCTTCAACATTTTTTACTTATTTTCCTGATTATTTCTATGGATGTAGTCTTTTTTTAGTTTCCTTTAGCGGCCTTTTTTTACTGCTACCATCAACTTTGTTGTTATTTTTTGTGTATTGTCCAGGATCCTGGTTGTGATTAGGTGCTGCTTTGAAGGTTGGGGGAATGTACGCTTGAGGTATAGGGGTTAGTTATTGTGTTCTTTGTGCAGGTTTTGTCGGTTTTTCACTACTGTGTTGGTTCAGGTTTTAGTACACTGTTAAAGTAATGTATCAATGTGTTATGTTTCATTGTGTAATATTAGTTGCTTTATAATGATTAAGTGCAATTTATATGTTCTTTTGGTAATGTAATATTTTTTGCAGGTGTGTTTTCTATTTTACTTTGCAGGTTTTTGTCTACGAATGTGTTCTACAGGTATTTAGAATTATCTTTTTTTTAAGGAAATATCTTTTAGTTTATATTCAACTAATATTTTTAACTTCATTTTCCATTTTTCTGGGGGGGGGGGGGGTCCAGGTGTGATTTCTGCAAACACTTTTTCAGGATATATATAGTTCCTAGATACTTTGGGTTGCTTTGAGTGATCTATTTTATATTGGTTTTCTTTTTACATTTTTCGGGGGCTTTTTGGTGTTCTGTCCTTTTTTTTGATTACATGGATACAGAGGATGGCTGCAGCTGCAGAACTGTGAGTCATATTTAATTTATTTGTTTGGGTGTGAAATGTGAATAGTGTAACTATTATGTGGTTGTAATTGGAAATGTGTATTTTATGTGTTGTAAGTTTAGTTTATCAGTCATATTTAGAATGGGAGTTTTATTTATTATGTTTACTATTGTTATAATATATTAATACTATGTATTAAAATATTATGTTTATTATATACATAAAAAAGGATTTGTCATGTTGGTTAAGATTATGTTATAGATTTTTCCGAGTTTTTTAATGTAATAATAATGTTCTTTCATGCTTTTGGCAATATTGCTGAGTAATCTATTCATTTCTTATTTATAGCTTGACCTTAAATTGTAGCATATTGTAAGTTATTCTGGTTTGTTTGCTAAGTTTAGGTGCAATTTGGTTAATGGTTGCTCCTTTCGTAGTTGTTTGTAGCTTTGCTCTTTTTGTCATGCTTCTCTAAATTTATACATTTTAGGTTGGGTTCTGCCTAATGTGGATTGAAAGGCATTGTGCCATACTTCTAAAAACATTGTTTGTTTAGGCTTCCTGTGCCAAGATACTGTTATAGACATTTCACCATAGTATTTGGAATTTGGGTTGACGGACCTGAGCGATGTAGCCTGCCTACCCAAGTATCTTCAAAATAATCCATTATGGGAGCTTAGATTGTGTTCATTTTGTTGGTAGAAAGGTATATCTTTTAGTAAATGGTAATGGCTAGTTACCACCATCTCAGGGACATAGGCTTGTGCTATTATTTTTTAATTTTAAAGGCAAACTGACTGCAGCATAGCATATCTTTGCTTAGGGCCCAATTACAACTTTAGTGGAGTTGCGCTGGCCCCCAGCCTGCGTGGATCCACCATAGCTGTGTGAGGACCTTTCTCCCAATAATGACTTTTTAAGTCATTGGCAGGCATTACCTTTGACTTTGTGTGTAAAATAGGCACCACAATGGGAACGTCAAAGGAAGATCCATGCTGTGTTGGAACATCTGTGCATGCACATTGGGGGAACATGTTGTGCCCCCCTGTGTGCATCCACATGAAGTGAGGTACAATCTGCCCTACAGGGCCCTTTTTCTTTCCCCACCACCACTGTTGTCATGGGGAAAAGACCTCCATGAAATAGTGGTGGGATGAAAGTTGTTAAATGCTTGGCAGAACCGCGGCAGTCCATCCGAGCATATAGATACCTCTGGACCACCATGCCATCACAAAGGAACAGCGGTTCCCTGGCAAGGTTGGTGGTCCCAAAGCGGCACGACCACTAGGATCATAAGTTGCTGGTCGCAAGACCCCCACCATCGTGCCACCATGAGTCTGCCAGTCCTCGGACTGCCAGACTCATTATCTGACCCTTAGTGCAGATTGTTGGAGGTGTCTCCTTATGCTTTTATTGAAACGTGTAGTAATAGACTTTGTTTAAAGGTAATAGGTATTTGTTTTATGTTTAATGTAGTTTAAGAGTTTGCAGTAAGTGCTACTTTCTATTTTAGATAGTAGGGCATATATGAAAGGGATATTTGTGCTTTGATATTCACCATGTATGTAGTATAACTGAATTAATAGTTTAAGACGCATCCTGAAGATCCCATCCATCATCCAGGTTTCACAATGCCTTAGTTTTAGTAAGTTATCTTCTGAAGAAAACATTAGGATTCATATATCATTGCTGTCATAGAATGTGAAGGTTCCTCAGTATGTGTGGTTTTTAAGTGTTCAGGTATTTCTTAAGCTTGGTATCTTCTAGTGGCAGGTGGGGTACCACTTTTGGCTTTCAAGTTTATGCAAGTAAAAGTTTTAAAGTGGCATAGGTGGTACTTCCCTGTGATGTGTTCAGGGTCTTTAGGAAGTATACCTTTTAGGACTTTGGTTGTGCCTCCTGGAAGCTAGGGCTTTCCTCTCGTATATCCTGCAATACCTCCCTTGTATTTCTGTGACATTTGGAGGGGTGGTTATGTTATTCCACATTAATTACAATATCATATTTAGTACTGGCACTCCCATAGCGTGCATTATAATAACATTTAGTATATTTCCAATTCACCTTTTCCATCAATGTCCTCTCTTGGTCATAGGTATAGACATGTGACCTAGGGCCTTATTATGAGTATGGCAGTCCATGGGACTGCTGTAGTTGTGGTAGCGGCAGACCAACGCCACACTGCCGGACCGCACGCAGTATTATAAGTATGGCAGTCTTACTGCCACTGAACAGCTGATAAAGCAGTGGATTAAGGATCCTGCTACAGACCACCGCCCTTACCATTTGCTTCCAATTCTGGGATGTTATGTATCTTGCTCTTTTTGTTGTATCTGTAAGTAGTGTAATAGTATAAATAATTACAATTTTAAAATGTGTATAAGATTGTTATTGACATATGAAATTAAGCAACTACTTTTCTTATTTATACTTACATGTATTTTCTTCTTAGATGTTTTATACTTTTTGCAACCTTTCCATTGGAATTGTTGTAATATAGGGCATGTATCTATCTTTCTGTTGGTAGAAAATGAATGCCAATTTAATTTTAAATGTTTTCTTTTTGGTAGTTTTTAGAGGTTGTAAGGTTTTATTTTCATCATTTTTGGGGTAAGCTTCCATTTTTTAATTAGTTACATATACTTCCTTTTTTATGACTTTTTTCTGGTTTGTGAATGTTCTGTTTTTCATCAGGTTATCCCTTTTTGAAGTAGTAGTATTTTCTTTAGTAAGCTTGTGTAGAGAGATAGAAGTTGGGGAGTGTTTTGTTAATTATTTGCTATGTTTTACCTACATTTCAAGGTAGTTGTTTAGATGTATATATTTCTTCTTGAAGGGTTTGGTCAGAGAATCTGGAAGAGATTCCTCTTCTTGCAGCTACTGTCATATTTGCAGTATTAAGTTGATTACATGTGTGTACCTTTTATATTGTTGATGTAATTCTTTGTGTGCTTTTATTGGTTACTTTTGTTTATAGTTTGATTTTATTGGTTAGTTAGTTAGAATTTTTCTTTATCAGTTAAGTCCTTCTATGGTAAACACTAAGGGGGACTTTACGATGGCAGCTAGACCACCACCAACAGGCAGTCGGTGGAACGCACCGCCATCGGAACAGGCATCTGGGTCCACTATAATATAATGGCATTTAGACGGGTGGCAGTCAGAAACCCTGACCACCACGGTCCCGACAGGTGGTTGTTATTCAACTGCATGTCAGACGTCTGTGTAGTCCCAGAATGGCCTGTCAGGAACCGCCATAGGGATTACAATATCCCTTTCTGCCTGAGGTTCTGCGGCGGTCAAACCGTAGCAAAACAGTAGGCGGAAATGGATTCTAACTCCCATTGGCCAGTCACATTGCCCCTGGGGGACACCTATGGTGCCAACATGTATCCCTACACCATGTAGTAGACACAGCATGGTACCTGCCACATAGTGCAGGGATATGTGTGGGCTATCTGTTATGTGCTGCGGAGGGTGCTGCAGAGTGCAGCACCCACCGCAATGCAAAACATGGGCAATGCAACCACCAAATGGACAGTCACATCGTAATTTGCCCAGTGGGACCACCACCTTGTAAGCAAGGGGTCACACATACAATGGTGGTCTGTCTGCCATCGCAATAACCTCCTAATTTAGGTTTTATTTATAATTTGCAATATATAGTTCCATAGTGTTTAATATTATAAATATATAGTGAGAATGTTTTGAAGTTTATGTAAATACAAATTTATACTTCTATTGTTATGTGTTTAGTTATATATTTTATTGGGGTCAATTATATTTTATTTTGGTGATGCAATATAATTTTTTTTATCCAAACATGTATATATATATTGTATGTTTATTGAAATTATTGGTTTAATGTAAAAAGTAGTTGTATATGTTTATTAATGATAATGGTATTATTTTGCCAATATATTTATGATTGATATTATGTGAGGTGATAGCATAAGCTAAAGTTGACAATATTTTGGTTAACAAATTTTTTATATAAGTAAAAATCACTATTCTGAACAATGATATTTGTGAACTCGATATTTATGGTTTTATTGGTTAAGTATAGGAAGGTGATATTTTTGTTAACAATATTTTGTTCTGCTATATTTGTTTTTTGTTATTGTGTGCATTGATATTATGTCAGTGGTCCTCTATATGATACTGGTCATGCTGAACTCAAACTGGATTTAGAGTTTTTGGGAAAGTTTGCTAGGGATCATCAAATGAAATCAAAGTTGTAAACTAAACATAACACTGCATTTAAAAAGAAACTCTTACCTCTCCATAACTATAAAGTCACTATCAGCATTAGCCACAGTAGAAGTGAAGTTTTAGTTGTAAAATAAAACTGACATTCCGGTGAAATGGGCCACTTATGGTTAAGTACACAAATTATAACACATGCTTCCACCATACCCTCTTCGTCGTTCACACAGTGTACAGACCATCATTCATTGTATCACTTGTGACATTACACTTCACCTTTATATTTACATGATGGCTGTTATCACAATGGGTACTGTATATTTTTTGTCTGGACATGTGCTGTTTTTTAATGATGTTTTATTGTTAATTTCTCTCAGTTTCTGGAAAAAATGTTGTACATTCAGAAGCAGTGGATTTTATGGTTGAGTGTGAGAGGCACACAAATCATTTGGAATGGTGTTTAATAATTATTTGGGGTGTGGGGGTGTTTCTATTGGGCCTCATCAAGAATAGAACATCACTAACAACAAAAAGCATTGCTTTGATACCGAAGATCATTTCAGTGTAGCATCATCAATAGAAATATGCTATTCACCTGCAAAATGCCCCATAGAGTGAACATATACTTTATATACTGGGAGGCATATTTACATGCCTTCTCCGCTGTTGGAGCTTCACTTTTTGTGATGCCTCAATAGCACATTTTAAGACATTATTACTATGAGGCCATGCAAAGCCAATATGCGTGACTTTGGATGGCCTCATGGATATGGTGTAAGGCAAGGTAGCGCAAGTCGCTGTTTTACCTTATTCTGCACTCGGGAGGAGTTACATGGGTGTTGCTGTTGGTTTTCCAAGCAACACCCATGGATTTTGAAGCTGACCCAGATTTACAAGATCACCCTTACACCTCCTGAGAAGAGGTGTAACGGGGAGAAATATTTTTTACTTCCACTCGGTTTCTCCTTTTCCCATGCGTGCTGCATTCTGCATCACACATAGAAAGAGGAAAAAGCCTCTCAGGATTGTATTTTTACAAGGAGGTGTCCCTTCCTGTGCAAAAAGAATCCTTCCGGCAATGCCGGCACCCTGGCACCATGGGTGCCGGCATTGGCGCTAGGCAGTTGGAATGCCGCCAGCGCATGGAGAAGGGATTGCAATGCACGATATTGCATAAATGCAGTTCAATCATGCGGTTTCACTTTGACGTAGGGCAGCACAGCAAGATGACTTGCTGTGCAGCCCTCTGACAAATCCCCATAAAGAAGGGCCTTAGATGCTATGCGCATTGTTTCGCTAGCAATAAACTATATACTGCATTAAAGTGCATCAAGGAACTCCTGGCCAGGCTGTGGATGATCCTTAACTCTCATTTTGGAGCAGGCTTTAGAATAGGCTTGAAAAACTGTCTACGGGGTCTACGTGTATCTTCACAAAGTTATCTCACTGTTGGTAATACTTGGTTTTCTTTGGAGATGTATTTGTTTATCTCAGGTTTTGTGATTTATCACAACGAATGTGCCTTACTGCTGAAAAGGCCTGAGGTGTTTTCCGTAATGGTAAAAGAAGATGAATCTTGTGTCGCTTAGCTAATAATTCAACGTTTGTGTTATGGGCGCATTTTCTTTATTAAGGTGACATATAACTCAAGGTGGTGACTTGGTCAAAGGCCTACTTAGGCACCCTTATGGCTTCAAAATTTTACATGAATATCTACAACTTCGGGTCTGGTAAGTTCTCACTAACACAAGTTATTGCCATTTCACGACAGAGAAAATATTGCAATGAAAATGAATGAATGAAACTGTGTGACGGATTTAGCCCAATCAATTGGGGTTTTTCTCATGTTCTCGAATCCGTTAGTTTATCGATATATCCCAACACTTTTATTTATTTTATGGCTAAATACAAGCACTTTGCACAGCTTAGCCACACGCTTGAAGCTGCTTTCCAAGGCCTGCTAGTGTAACCAATTATATTTATAAAATACGCATCTGATACAAAGTCATGAATCTTTGCCAGAAAGTTAATAAGAACATGACAATTATCACTGAAAATCCATTTGAGGAGATGTTCCAAAGTAAAAGTGCATCCAAAATCTGAAGCAAATCTGCAACAAAAGTATTTCACATAAATTACTGTATGTTAGAGCACATTTTTATCTTGATTGGAAATGTGTTTTCTGCCTTTTATAGCACATTATAAAAACTCCAGCTTTAGTAGCATGTGGCTAACATATTTATATCAGTTACATCGGTCTCTTTTGAATAAAAATAGATTTAAACCCCTTAACGGAGAACCATCGTGACGCCGATTGATTCAACCACGCTACTCATACAAACCTTCCTCCTCCATCTTCTAAAACGCGCACCTTTCGAAATTAATTGAGAAATCAAGTAAATTGCAATTAAGCAGTTTTAAACTTTCCATCAGAATCCAATATATTTATAATTAAAGATGGGCGATATAAAGCAGGCCGCACATTTCTTAGGGAATACAGAGCAGTTGTGAAGAACATTTGATTTAACCCGATTATTAGCTTCCGTTGTAAGGAGAAAAGGAACTGGTTTTGTCTCAGAGAATTAAGTAAGGATATGTATCTTCTGTACAGAATAAGAAACCACAATTGAAAATCAAACATCCATTAGCAACTGCCCAATATACATCTCTTTTGCAATTGTAAAGGAAGTTCCCTATTCCAGACATTTGTTTTCAATTGCACCCATATTTAGAGACACGACAATTGATACATTCACACTCACTCACTTTGTTAAGGATTGCACAAGGGTTGCCTTTATTGAAGAATTCTTTGAATATGTCAGAGTATTATGACGCAGTACACAGTTTTGCCAGTTTACGTGTGCAGCACTTTGAACGTAACAACATCCATACTGAGAACAATCCGTATAAGAATAGCATAGGATTGTGGCAAAGGCATATAGGTGATCTGTTAATTATCTGGCATAGGACCAAGACCATCGCACTCGAGCATACCCATTAGATCGATGATAGTGATACTTTTTTGAAACGCACTCATCCTATGAGTCAAAATACAGACACATTTTTAACCCCTTCGCTGTGGCAGCAATTCCGCCGCAGCGCTAGGAGGGGGGGGGGGGCAAGCGGGGCTCGCATGCTCGTGACGGAGCCGCTTCGTCACGAGCCGCGGTTGAAGTGTGCTCATGACGGAGCAGTTCCGTCATGGCCCCGCCCACTCAATGGAACGTCCAGCGCAGGCGCGGAATTCGCGCCCCGCAGGCGCGCCGAGCGGGCCATGACGGAACCGCTCCGTCATGAGCACAGCTCAACCAAGACTCATGACGGAGCAGCTCCGTCATGAGCATGGAACCGGTTAAACCTTGACAGAGAAATAAGAAAGGGGAAATTCAAACAAAAGTATTTGAAAAACCAGTTGGTAAGAATGGTCTTCCACGGTTCAATAGTTTTAATCCTAGATCACTATGGGAAAACCTCTTTTTCGGGCCATATCTATGTCTCAAAAACACCGGTGCTTATTTACTAGAAAAAGGCCCAGCCCTGCGCTACAAGCCAATCTGACACATTCCCAGGTTTACGAAAACTTGTAAATCTGGGAATGCATCAGAATCCATGGGTGCTGTGTGAAAACACCCACAGCAACACTCCCTTTGGGGTATATTTACGAGTTCTGGCGCATCTCTGCATATTAGCAGAGATGCACCAGAACAAATGCGTCACGCAAAACTACCCTAGCGTCACGGCAGATGCGCTGCAATTCCAATGCGGCGCGCCGTGGCGCAAGGGTAGGCAGATGCGTGACGCATCTCGTGATGTAAGGGCGGCGCATCGCTGGAGTCGCGTCGCACGCGCGATGCAACTCCAGCAATGCTCAGGGCCGCCCAATACTTAACATGCTGTGTCAGTCCTTACGCCTGCTTCAAGCCGGCGTAAGGAATTGACGTAGCATCGTCGCGGAAGTGCCTGTGTGAAATCTTGTAGTTTTCACGCAGGCAGTTTTGCGAGGCGCCACAACTATTTCAACATCCACACATTTAACGAACATGCAGTTGTCTTTACTGATAAACTCACAGCTCGGAAAAAAAGAAAATCACAAAAAGGGTGAAGAAATAAGCATGCAGCAATAATAGGAATACACCATTGTAAACACACCTCAGAGAGCAGCCTAACAGGCTAAATGTGTAACTACCTTTTAATCAATCATAAACAAATTGAAGAAAAGTATCTCTAAAAACTAGAATATCCTATGTAATGAGGAAAATGACTGGGATCGCCTCTCAGTTCATTAAACAGGGAAAAACCTTAGATGTGGCAGAATCAACCACTCCCATGCATCCCATGTGTTTTTAAACATTTCACTGGCCTTCCACTATTAAAAGGAGACTTTTTTGGCTAGGCTTTTGAGATTTTTATTTCTTTACACTCAATTCCATTCCTCAATCTATTCCAGAATCACTCCATGGAAACACAGGGTACCCGTACCCATACGCCACTACAGAATTCTTTGGTGATGAGGGTGGCCGATAATAAGCTATGGCACCCAGGGTGGTGTGTGAGGCCTTTCCTCACAGGTTTGTGTAATTCGCTGGTTCTGCTTGTGGATAAGACATAAGTGGACATTTGTGTAATTCTCAATAAAAAGACTGATATCTGTTTGCCTGATTGGTTGTGTTTGCTGTTTGTAAATAGAGTGTTGCTTGGGAGGCAACAAACTCTAGCAGCCCTAACCTTCCTCTCATTGACGGGCCTCATGAATTTAGGGGAGCATTGCTTTTAAAAAATATAGACAGCCAATTTCTATACTTCAAGTGTGCTTGATTCTTTTCAGGTGTCCTCCTAATGACTACCAGTTCAATACCGAATTTTGTGGTCTCTGGCTCACACCCCAGGCCGGAATTGGATAGTGCCTTCAGCAATATTCTCCTTTTCAGCGTACTATCACTGTTGTTGGTGCTTTATGGAGTCAGACAAGGGGTGGACATAGGTCCACCAATGTGGAGTGTCATTGTGAATCAGCACATTGGGGCATATTATCAAGGACAGCATTAAAATTATCGCCGCTTTAGAGGCAGAAAACTGCCACTAAAGTGGCAATAATGCGCTTGATAATATGCACTGGATAATTCCAATAGAAGCCCTTGTGCACACCAGAACCTGGGCTTCTATGGGAATTCACAAGGGCATATTATCAAGCCCATTATCGCCGCTTTAGCAGCAGTTTTGTGCCGCTAAATTGGCGATAATTTTTAACACCGTCCTTGATAATATGCCCCTAAGTTCTCTACATAGAGTCAGAAATATACCCACACTACAGCATGTTGATCTTGGTATTCATTTACCTTCATTTTGTTTTCTTTAAATGGGCCTCCACTAAAGTTGGGTCATAAAAGGGCATTCCTCGCCATGCCTCCCTCTACAGTGTGACATCCTCTCTAACACTTGGGTGTGCACTTTAGTTAAAATTTAAACAATGTTATAGGCATACCCCAGCTATATAATGAGGGATCTTTAGTAAGATATTCACATAATATTAATTCTCAAACATGTTGTCCCCCAGGCTTCATTTCTCATTTTTGTACTCATACAAACTGCAGTACTCTTTAAGAACTTTCTTTAAGGCTTGGGATAACGTTGCATGTGAGTGCAAATGGGTGGTTGCAAAGTGAAGCTGCAGCTGACATCAATCCTGGAAGCTAAACCCTGTGCTGGTACACTATCAAAGAACCAAGAAGGGGGCGGCCGAACACTTTGCAAGGGCTGGTTATGGTTCCCAGTCCGACCCTGACCCTAACATCCCTGGCCACAACTCTGGGGTGGGCAAAGTGTCTGTGCACAGGGGACTTATGGTACGGACATCTAGCTTTTAGGTACAGAGGGGCACTGTGGGATTGTTTACAGTAAGGAGAAAAGCAAAGAGGTGAGTTGCGTTACCTCTGGGAATCGTGGATCAACAAGCAAGTAGGTCCTGGTTCTTTCTCCTTCTCAGAGCACTTTTATGGATTTAGGCCCACTTGGAGGGTCAGCACTCATTCAGAAAGGGTCGGTGCGCAGGTTCCAGATAGGTGAAGAATTTCCGTCCCTGAAGGCTTTGATCAGGAGGCTAGCCTACTAGCGGTTGGAGCCACTCTGGAAGTCCAGATAAAGTGCGGGGATCAAGCAGCATGGCGGAGTTCTGGGTGCTCAGAGGAGGTGTCAGGCAGCTGAACAGCCCTTCTTTGTGCAGCAAAGCAGTTTGTTTAGGTACACCGCAGACCACAGCAGCAGGCAGTCTTCTGAGAGTTCGTCCACAGGTCCAGACAGTGAACTGAAGAGTGGCTTTGAGGGTCCCCTTTTTCTGACTCATTCCCTTTTGAAGTGGGAAAAACATCTGGAGGCTTCCCCCCACAGAAGTTCCTTGAATTTCCTGTCTCCCTGCACTAACTCCAGCCTGGCTACAGGCACAAATGTCTAGGATTACTTTTTTTGTATGAGAACAGGGCATAGCCTATTCACGTGCAAGTACACAGCTCCACTCTCCATTCTGCCTGCAATGGGGACATATATAAAGGACAAATACCACTCACAACTCATCATGTGACTCAGGAACAGGCTGTAGGCTCCAAATGGATAAAGGTACAAAAATGAAAACTTTCTGAAAGTGCCATTTTCAAAATTGTGACTTAACATCCAACGTTACCATAAAAGAGGATTTTAAAATAAATTGTAATTTCTCACACATCAAACATGATTTCCTACATGCTTCCAATCAAATGTTATAACTTAATATATGTAAGAGGACAACCCAGCACTATCCTATGGGAATGGTGGACCTCACAGTAGTGAAAAACAAACTGTGAGTTGTATACTGCTAGGACATGTCTAACTTAGAAGTGTGTGCCCAACATTTTACTGTCAACGCAACCTGCCCTTTGGACTGCTTAGATCCAACCTTAGGATTGATATATGTCTTAAATGGTGAGTGTGAGGCTTGGCAAAAGGGTTGTTTTGTAAAGTTTATTTGGCAGTTTAAAACTGCTGGCAGGCTGCAACGACAGGAGGCCTGAGACATGTTTTAAAGGCATACTTAAGTGGGTGGCACAAAACCTGCTGAAGGGCCAGTAGCAGCATTTAATTTAGAGGCAATGGGCATTTAGTATACCACTTTATTAGGGACTTTCATGTAAAATAAATTTGCTAATCAGGTGTATGCCTATTTTACCATGTTTTAGGGAGTGAGCACTGTAGGACTTGGTGGAGAGGTGACGTCGCAATGTGTGGGGGATGAGCACACCAAGGCTGACAGGCCTTACACCAACTTTCTGCCTGGAGAACCAACGGAGAATGGGAGGGCTGTCTAAGCCACTGCCGTTGAGTTACTGGTTGGCTCCAGGTTGCTGGTTCACCCTGCTAGAGGAACTCCGAACTCCAGAAAAGTTTCAAGTAAGTAGAGAACTTCACCGGAAATTATGCTGAGCAGCATCCACTCAATGTTGAGGGCTTGCTGGGCTTCTCTGCCTTTTTTGATGGCTGCACCTGGACCACACATTTCAGCAACCTGGCATCATCGAGCCCTGCTTCAAATCTGGTTTGCAACTTGCCCCTCCAATGACTCGTCAATAACAACATTTCCTTCATAAAAAATTCTAAGTTCAAAGGTAATTTTGTGACTGGGAGCAATCTGGTCCTTGTATCCAAATAGTTCTCCATTGTGGTCAGCCTGAACTCTTGCTACTGTCTAGTGCAAATAGTTGTTCGTGGTTGGTGCTTTGTGCCACTATTTTTAGTTATATTTATTTTAAATGCAATAATGTATATCTCCGGTTCCCCTTATTAGGTTTTTGCCATGTTGGTGCCGTTTTGTTCATTAAAATATTCTCAATGTATATTAATGGAGTAGGATTTTGATTGTGTTTTCAATTTTTTAACTGTTTTGGTACCTCTAAATGCTTTACATATTTTCTTAAGACAAACCCTTCCCCTCTGTGCCATGGCAAGCTGGGGTTGAGCTCAGATTTGAATTACTGAAACTTATTGACAGGAAAGGGCTCTCAGGCCCCTAGCCAATCTGCAGGTCCAAGGGACTCCTTCTTCCCCACTAGCAAGCACCAGAAGGTGTGCTTGCATACTTGCTCAGTCATCTGGAGAGGGGGTCTGCCCAGATGCCAATGACATGCTGAAAAGCACCCTGACAACCCCATGGTGTGGGACACTATTGCTGACAGTAAAGGACTTTTAGGGCCATACCCACTCTGCAAATCCAAGGGTACTTCTTCTTCCTCACCAGCAAGCACCAGGAGGCATGATAGCACAGTCAGCTGGAGAGTGGGTGTGGCCAGGTGCTGACGATGCACTGAAAAGCACCCCAACAACCCAGCAGCATGGGACTCTATTGATGCCAATAATGGGCTCTCAGGCCCCTACCCATTCTGCAGATTCAAGGGGACTCCACCAGCAAGCAGAAAGAGGCCCAGTTGCACAGTCAGTTGGAGAGGGGTGTGGCCAGCTGCCGACAGTGCACTGAAAAGCACCCTGACAACCGCAGCGCAGGACGCACGCTGGCTGCACATGTGCTAACCATCTTTGGCACAGGGTAAGACTGGCTTGATTATCCGAAATGTACTTGACTTTCAAGAGGTTAAATTAGCCTGATCTTGATTATTTGCACACCTAAAATCCAGTCACACTTGGAACTGACAGCGTAATATTTTCTTCTGCTTTGTGTTTTCTTATAACTGGACTAACGTTGAGAACTGCACTCTTGATGAAATAGACAAGTTGATTGAAGAAGTGGTGGGGCTACTTACCCCAAAACATAAAGGGGTAAGATAACAAAGTAAGATAAGGAAAAAATAGGAAAGACAGATGTACACAGAAGGATATTATGACTTATTTTAGTAAATCAGTTGATGACCATTCTCCAGGGGAATCCACTTAAGACACCCACACTAGTATCCCTCCTTCCATAGTAGGTACCTCTGAAATTCCTACCCAGGATACATCTATTGAGCAAGGGCCTGAATGCACCCCTATTGTAGTTAATATTGTGTGCACCAATCAATTTCCAGTATTGGAACTGTTAGGAAATAATCAACATCCTGGGAGCAAGGTGGTTAAGCATTAGAAGATGGGTGTTGGTGTGGGAAGTGAGGATTCAACTGAAAAGATGGATTTGATGAGGGTAGATTGCCTGAGCCTACTTGACGGTATGGGTAGATTAGCCAAGGTTTTAAATGCAAAACTGGATAGGCTCTCAAGTCTATTAATGAAGTTAAGTTCCACATTAGAAGATGACAAAAACAAGGTACCCTCAGACCACTGTAGGTGCTCTTTCCCTCATAGAGATAACTGGAATTAAAGCTGGGAATATAGATACCGGGGGAAATTGTAGAGCAGGTTCAACAACTTCTTACCTAGATGCCAGGGGGATGCAGATGCCTTAAGATATACATACAATTTACGACATGGGACTTTCTCAGACACTCAATCTAGACAGAGTGAGATTACTACACATATTAATCTCAGAAAAATGAGCACTCTTTGTTCCCATGATACTATGATTAAGCCGTCTTATATTTATATGATGGATGCCCCTAAAACCCCTCATGAAGCAAGGATTAGTATGATTCGCTTGTCAACAAATCCATTCATTCGGTTAGATATACAAGGGAATGTAGCTCTATCACAAGGAAAGACATAGTGAAACCAACACCGTTTATTAACGTCAATCAAAAGTCTGATTACATAGGGCTGAAATGAAGAAATCAGCAACTAGTTGAAGGGCTAATCTCACTTGAATTGAGGTTCAGAGCTAACAGCACTCCAAACATGTGACTTAAATTAAATCTCGCAGTGCACAATACAGAACAAGCAATCTCAAAGGACCATAAAACTCAAACATCTTTTAACACTTCTACACTAAGGGAGCACTCAAATGTATCTGAGACCAAGAGTAACCTTGCTATTTCAACATAATGTGTGGCAAGAGTCCAACTTTCTCCAAACAGGAAAGGCACACTAAAAGAACTAATGTTGAATGCAGCATTCAACTATAATAACAGTCGCATGTTGGACCATGAAAAGAATCCATAACTCCAGGGTGTTCACTGTACGTATCAACGAATGCAGTAGGGAGGGAGGGGATGAATATATCAATATGCTGACTTGGAACATAGCAGGGATTTGAGCAAAACTTTCAGTCTCAGATTGGGGAGCTTTTATAGACCATCACCATAGTACACTCCTCCAGGAAACATGAACTATCAAACAAGTGCATAGATCTGGATTTATTGCATTCAGTACCAGTGCCTTCCACAGCAGGTCAACAATCTGGTGGTCTTCTGATATGGTTGAGGCAAGATGTATTTGCAGTGGTTAGAGTCATCCCCTCAAACACCAGGGCTTTTTTGTAGGTCTCAAAATTAAAATAACCCTTGTAGAGGGTGAGTTATATTGGAGGGCGTAGTGAACACATATATATTTGATTTGTTCGGCCAAATGTGCAGTTGACTACAGTGGATCATTTAACAGAGATGTTAGGACATTGCAACAAGAGAGCTATAAAAATCTTAGCGGGTGATTGCAATATGCGATTGCCTACTGAGCAGATCCAGGCTGATAAGGTGCCCTATACCTTGAAGAAGCAACAAAATTAAGGCCAGTTTGGGCAGATTGTAAGGAACTGACAAAGGTGGCATCTCAGCTGTTGGATGTATCTATAGAACATGGCATAAAAATTGTAAATGGTAACAAAACTGATTTTCCACCCACATAACGTTGAAAAGAGGGCAAAATTGATTTATGGCCTGTTCTATATCACATGGAGGTAGTTCCAAGACCAGACAGCGACCATCCGACTTTAAGTGCTAAATTTATAACAGGTGCATTGTTAGATATACATTTGGCACCTTTTATATCTAAAGCTCAGTTGGAAACTACTAATAATAGAAGAAATGTCAAATAGCAAATAATATCATATAACACTGTTGCAATCATAAAAGTTATTTGTGGATAAACTCTCTTTGGTAGATTTTACTGATATGACTAATGCAACATTTGTATATCATCACTGCCAATTAGTGGCCCAAACAAGGTTGTTCTTTGTGAAGGAAAAGAGGAGGGGCCGCTTGCAAAAATAGCCCACACTTTGTACTTGAAAGACTGCAGCATAGGGAAAGAATGCCTTTTGGAAGTAATAAAGAAGGGTAATAGTATAGTAATAGGTAAGGCTAGAAAACACAACTACTTTGACCAATTCAAAAAGGTGCTGGGAATCGGGACAGTTGGCAGAAATAACAGATGCCCTTCAAAATGGGCACAAAACTGCTTTTTTGAAAATGATTGCAGTTTACTCCTGTGTAATTGATCATCATCTTAAAGGGACAGTTGTGTTAAATAGGTGGATACTATACGTTGAGGGTCTCTATAGAGAATGGGACTGTGAAAATGCCCAGCTTAGGTCCCCAGTGAAGGATATGTTAGGGACCTAGAGAAACATCGATCTATTGGAAAAGGGGGTAACTACTAGAAGTGTGACACTGCATGCTTAACTTAAGCCGAAACAGCCCTTGCCCTAAAGCAGATCAAGAGGAAAAATGCACCAGGGATAGATGGAATTCCTAGAAACTTGTATTTATCTCAGCCATAAATATGGGTCCCATACCTTAATGCTGTGAGTAATTGCATCCTAAAGGGTGAAGCCATTCATCCATCACAGCATGGAGCTGCCAATATCCCTATTTTTAAAAAGGGGAATAGGGTGCTCTATCAAACTACAGGCCCATTAGCCTATTGGACAATAGCCAAAAAAGTTTTTTGTAGACAGGTCCTGTTTGGGCTGCATACTTGGGCAAACTAGAACCATATTCTTGAAGATACACATTTGGGTTTTAGGAGTAAGGTTAACAGGTCTTTCGCTTCAAGGTGCTATGCTGGAGGTTTATCACGCTGAGGCTGAAATTGTATGAATTGATTTTGCTACTACTTCAATCTGTCATAGGTGTTACATTATATGGTTTGTAAGATGACATCTATATTAAGTTTGAATCCTGAGATGAATTCATATTTGTTTAAATCTTGCTAGGCAATGTTTTTGAAAAAGTTTTTATTTGATGATTATATTTATCTGTTTTAATGTGATTTTATGGATCAATTGTAATACTTTTATGGCTTATAGCCGAAATAAAGTTATTATTACTACCACTACTGAAACCCTTGCTGAACCTAACAAGAAAAGTGTAATTATTACTTGTGATGGACTACCACCCTTCCCAACTAATACTCGTCTGACAGAGATATTTTTTCATGCAGCTCCAAGTTACTGAGCAGTGTTTGAATTGATTGATATGTAAGGTAAACTCTGTATCTTCTGTACTGGTAATCTGTACAACTTTTACTTCACACTGTGTAGTGAAATGTCACTTCCCAAAAGGTACTTACTTGAGGAAATTTGACAATCAGTCATTGCTTTCCTGACACATTTACTCCTGTCATCTTCTAGCTTCATAACTCATGTAGAATATAGGGTAGCAATGTAAAATAAGAAGAGAACTTCTTAGTTTACATTGATACCCTATAGCCTGTGTGAGTTATGATTCTTTGGAAGTAGTATGGGTTAGATTTTTCTACGTTGTAGCATATTCTTCCTTGAGAACCCCTTGTGTGAGATACATCTTCTAGCTTCAGCCAGCTTTAAAATTATGCTTGTTTAGTAAAACTGCAATTGTCAAATTAATTGTCAGCACCAACCAACTACTACCATTTTCAAATGAGTCTGGACAAACCAGCTTGAGATGAGATAAGTCCTTAAGAATCTACATTGTTGTAAATTGTCTCATGCTGCTCCTTTACTCACAATGTCATTGGGTGGAATGTTGGGGTAACCTGGAAAACTGGGTAGAGTTTGATAGAGGACTCAACCTGGGAGGCTATGCTCTGAGTGTTAACTTTGATGGATGAAATAAACGCGTAAAGACACTTGCCAATGGATGTCTTATTAACAGTTCCAACACATTGATGCATCCACCTGTATTCAAGAACCCAGTACGGTGTTCTACTTTTGGAAATCCATTGCAATTGGGAACATTTAATTCTTAGAAAGAAGGTAAAGTTCAGATGGTGAATCTTCTATCTATGAGTCGACTACTCGCCCATGCTTCTCAGGTACTGTACTCTTATAAAGAGAAAATGTATGTTAAAGGATTTACTAGTTAAGATCCTTATTGTTCTCATGCCGAGACGTTACCAGTGCGAGAATCACGGCCCCAGCACAGGAAATGCTTTTTACAATTCGCAGGCCCCAGCATGAGGAATTCATTCCATAGCTTGCAGTGGATGCCCTGATTTACTGTTCACATAATCACTTAGCTACATCATAACTGAGAATCATGATTAGCAGCATTAGCAGGCAGCATATTCATTGTTCTTGTGATTACATTGTTAAGCATTTATGGCCCAGTTACTGAAATCTCCTACAATCATCGTGTTTTAACTAAACCTTTGACATAAACACTATGGGCCCGATTCACAAAAGTGATCTGAGACAAAATCCTAACTTTACAACTTTCGATATTCACAAAGTCCTAACTTTACCACTCCCAAATGTCCTTTGTAAATACCACAAGTTGTAAAGTTAGGATTTGTCTCAGTTAAACTTAAGTTTTGGTAAACTTAAGACCAACAATTAAGTTTTACTGAGACAAAATGCTAACTTTACGACTTTGGGTATTCACAAAGTGCATTTAGGAGTAGTAAAGTTAGGAATCCTAACTTCACTCATCCTAAATTGACTTTGTGAATACCAAAAGTCGTAAATTTAGGATTTTGTCTCAGATTTATTTTGTGAATCAGGCCCTATACTTTTCAAGCACAGCAAAGAACCACAATTGAAACTGAGCCAGGTACAGGCATACAAATGTTCCACTATTCCGGTAAGGAGTTTGTGAGAGTTTGAACTGTTTTATGGCACAAACTGTAAATTAGCTATTTCCATTCATACTGCAAAGAAAAACTGGAAGCAGTTGTGAACACATATAACTTGAGGAAGAATTGATTATACCTCATTCTGTAGGGTGTTCATAAGGATAAGAATAAGTAAGTTGACTACATTGCAGCACAGCCAATATATATATTAATGGTAGTGTCCAACCTTGGAGCCATGAAGTTTCTATTTTGAACTACTGAAGAATTGCAACACATGATTATTGTTATTTGAGCTCTTTTTGTTAACATAATATTTTAATCTATTGTGTTTATTTTTCTAAATTATTATTTTTTGGGTGAGTTGCAGGTATTCTTATTGCTGGCTTGCTGCCAGTATGTTCCTACCACCACCATTCCTGTCTGAGCGTAGAGAAACTTTGTTACTGTGGAAAAATTGGATATGCTTATTTGAATCTTATTTAATAGCAAGAGGTGGAGAGAATTTTCCCTGTCAAGAAACAAGGGGGATTACTTCATAACCTAGGCATTGAAGTAGCAATAGAGTCTTGATCCCGTATCCATTGGCATTGGTGAAGGAGAACCCAGAGACCTTTATGAGATGTCATTAGTGATTTTGGAAAAACACTTTGGGTCTCGCAAAAATGTTGCTATAGCAAAGTACAAGTTATTCATGAGAGCCCAGGCAAAGGGAGAAAATTGGGGAATTATGAGGCCTCATTGAAAACTTGCACTCAAACTAGATTTGCTGATTTGACAGATTCCCTCATTAAAGATCAGCTGGTGAATTGTACCAATGATCTGGGTGTAAAAAAGAAAGTTGTTACCCACAAACCCATTCAGAAGAGATGCCGTAGTCATTGTGGGAGGCATGGAACATACAACATGATGGGTTAAATAAATGCATTATATCTTGTTCCCCACTCTTTACAAGGTGGCTGCTGTTGGAGCTGAAGATAAGAACATGTATGGAGAAATGTGTTTGGTATAAAATGTGATGCCTGAGTGCCCTAAGGTGAACTATGAGGGGCAGAATAACATAACAACTCAAGACCACATTTTGATGTTGGCGGACGGGTTACTCCGTCACACCTTTGCCGAATATCCAGTAAGCGGGAATATAAATCTCAATATAGCCTATGGCATTTATACTTCGGTGGATGGGATATCTGTCTCCATTGTGATGGATTTACCCATCTGCCAACATCTAGACTAGGCCCTCTGAGTTACAAGGTTGGTTGTCCCAACCATCTATTAAATCATCCAAACAGTTTAACTGGAAAAGCTCATTGTTGTAATTGTGGTATAAAGGGTCACTTCACTGGAGTTTGTAAAAGTTTCATAGTTTGAAATATTTCAATGTCTCCTGATGTGAGCCAAAATGCGATCCTACAACTTACTGCTTCAGACTGTACAATCAAGCATGTTGATGATGTTGTTGATGTTGGATGTATCATCATGATGTCTAAATGTGACATTGGTGAGAAAATTGTTCAGGTATTGGCTGCCTCAGGTCTTCCTTTACATTGATTGGGGACACAGCTTGGGACCATATATTTAATCGGGAGAACATTACCTTGCTGCTGCCTTTTGGTAAGGGTGGTCAGAAAATTGATTCATTTGGAAACACAGTCATGACCACCAACTTCAAGGGGAGAGAGGTGATTGGTAAAGTCTGTGAAGCCAAATGATGTGACAATCTTTTGGGATGGCGTCACCAAAGGGATCTGGGTATTACTTTAAATTCCTACTCTCCTAATCAGGTGCTTTTGGTGTGGCATGTAACTGATAATTTGGCCATTGTTGAAGAGTTTATTTTTTTATTTGAAGAGTTTTATATAGTGCTGGCTAGACCCATAGGTGTCAGAGTGCTTTACAAGTTACAAAAACTGTGTTGCGGAATTTTTCGGAAGGAGGGGGAGGAAGGAGACACAGCGGGGAGGTGAAAAGAACTGTGCTTAAAGTCTGGCTGGGTAGGTGAAGGCCGAGGGGGTGAACCAGGACGGATCTCCTCTATAGCTGTATAGCAGCTCCACCGAGCATCAGCCATGTTGCTCAGGTCTCAGTGGTCACGAATAATAAGAATAGCAGATTTTTCATGGTTACATTTGTTACAGTTGCATAGTCAAACACAGAAGAACAAGTCCCCAAAAGAGGAATAGAGGGAATGGGGAGGGGAGTGGAACCAGGGGGCTGGTAAGCAGATCAGTTCTGGAAGCCCTGCAGTGGGAGAAAAGTACCTCGTGGGGGCCCAAAAAGTTAGTGTAAGCGGACCCATAACCCAGATGGGGTCATATAGTCACTAATTCCAGTGCCAAATTCAATCACCATGTTAAGTCATCTCTGCAATGTGGAGGGACCACAAGGAGAGGGTAAAAAAAGGAGACCCGTCCGCCCATCCACCCACAACTGTGAAGGCAGCCCCAACAAGGCTATGGCCATTCCGGAATTTTCTCCATGGGCGCCGCACTGGGATACACCAGGAAGGGCGCAGCAGCCACGGGTCAGAAGGGCAGGGTACCAGGAAGAGAACGCCATGCCCACCAGGAGATCCGCAAAGGAGACAGGTGATGTCCACTAGCGCCACTCAGTCCAGGAAACGTGGTGAGTGCAGTAACTGGTCAAAGAAAATTCTCTCAGGTGTGGAGCAACCCCTGGCCAGCTATCCACTGGACAAGCAAACTAGGTTTGTTGAGAGGTTTCAAGCAAAAGATCATCTTAAAATTCAATAACAAACTGGTAGTACACAAAGTCAGAAGTGTACACTATCTCATGTTGAAGCCCATACAAGAAGAACTGGATAGGTTGTTACGCATGGGTGTGATTGAAGAAATTGTGGCCTCAAAGTGGTTGGCCCATAGTTCCGGCCCCAAAAGACAATGACACCAAGTTGAGAATGCGTGTGGACCTTAGAGGCCTGAACCAGAAAATTTAAGTGGATCACCAGTCATTGCCCAATGTCAATGAGGCCTTAACCAAGAATGTGTTTAGAGTTGTGAACTTCTCAGCCACTCACCATCAAGTGTTACTTCACAAGAATTCTATGGAGCTTACCTGTTTTGTTATGCCTTTCAGTGTGGTCTGGTTTTTGACAATGCATTTGGCCTGGCCTTGGCCATCGCATGTTTCCAGAGGTTAATGCAGGAGGTCCTGAAGGGCGTTGACTCTGTCATGTTCTTTCAAGAACATCATACATATACAACTTGCTCCCCTCACACTTCTTTTTTGCTTAATGATTTGAAGCACATAACTCAGGTCTACTTCTGAATATGTGGGTTTATTTAGTTTCACCCTTTGCTTTTCGATTTCAAAATATAGTTCTGTGCACAAAAGAAAAGAGAACAACACCTTTGTGTTGTTCTCTTTTCTTTTGTGCACAGAACGATAATATACAGAAGTGACAAAGCCCTGACGAGATCCCGTTTATTTATTCAACGGGTTCGAAACGCGTCGGCATCTAGAAGGCCTAAAAAGAAACAGGATTAATTGCGATTTCTGGAATCATTTATTTTTCATTCAGTTGGCCTTCTTTACAAGAAACATTCTTGTCCTTCATTGACTTTACAGTAAATAGAAAGAAGTATCGTTTTATACTGGCATTTTGAACTTGATGATTCGAACAATTGCCGCTATTTGTAAATTATGTGCATATATGTTTAGAATTCTGTTCATTTTTTGATGTATTGAAAGTGTTGGTAATTTTGTGTTTTGCATATTTGTCATTAAGTGTTATATGTTACGTGTCTTTTTCAAACATAATTTTTTTGTATTTTGAAATCGAAAAGCAAAGGGTGAAACTAAATAAACCCACATATTCAGAAGTAGACCTGAGTTATGTGCTTCAAATCATTAAGCAAAAAAGAAGTGTGAGGGGAGCAAGTTGTATATGTATGATTTTGAAAAAGGGTCCAGCCCCCCCCCCATGTCCCGGGACCTAACTCCTTAAGCTTCAGCATGTTCTTTCAAGAAGGCATCTTGCTATAGCGAAAGGACAGAATGAGCCATAAAGTCACATTGAGGGAACAAGTGACCATATAGGAGGATTGGGCTCACCTTGAAGAGAAAGGAGTGTACATTTAGGGAGGGTACAGATAACTATTTAGAACACATGATTTTAAGAGACAGTATCAGCAAGTTTGAGTTGGCCAATTCTATTTCTTCAGCACTGATGCCTTGTGACAAGGGCCATGTTTGGTCATCTTTATGGCTTACAAAATATTATTAGAAATGTATTCCGAATTTTGCCAGTGCATTGCAGCCTTTGAGGATACTCTTTAAGGAGGTACAAGTTTTGAATGGGCAACAGATTGTGAAGAAGCTTTTGCAGAATCAGAATTGCCAAAATGCCAACTTTGGGACATGTTGAGGTAATGAGGAAAACTGTATTCACTTCTGATGCCAGTATGAGGTGGTTGGGTACACTCTTGTCTCAGGTGGTAGATAGTGAAAAAAAGGAGTGGCCTTCCTTCACAGTCACTCAAATCAGCTAAGGACTGTTATTCTGTTATTGAACGGGAAGTCTTGGCCTACATGTGGGCTGTGAGCCACTTTAAGTTCTTCTTGTGGGGTTTACTGTTTGTTGTGAGGATGGATTATAGACCCATGGTTCATATTTTTTCATGTAGGTATATAGAAATAACACCTTTGTGACTCAAGAGGTGAGTCGAGAGTCTTATGGAGTTCAATTTCTATGTGGAGTGCCTACCTCGTGCAAATAATATGCCTGCAGACCATGTGTCAAGGTTGTCTCTTTACATGGGTGGCTCTCTCGATGTTGAATCCTCAATTTTGTGGTCGAAGGAGAAAGCCTTTAATGGACCTGAATTGGAGTTGGAGTTT
This sequence comes from Lissotriton vulgaris, assembly GCF_964263255.1. NCBI lineage: Eukaryota > Metazoa > Chordata > Amphibia > Caudata > Salamandridae > Lissotriton > Lissotriton vulgaris. Next base: position 1,731,588,398 of record NC_141689.1, on the reverse strand, counting down.
GCTAAGGACTAGGTGTGCAAGCAGGTATAGGAGTATGTGATTGAAGGTTGGCCTTGGTTGAGTTGTGTGTCTGAATAAAGTCAGGAACCGCTCCAAAGTATTTGGAAAAACTAGTTAGGCCCTATTCTCCTGCACATAATCTCCGTTCTTCAAATGCAGCAAATTTTGTGGTACCCAGATTTAATCTGACCAGAGTGGGAGGGAGATCCTTTTCCTATCTGGGACCAGTCCTCTGGAACTCCCTTCCCCCTGCTTTACGAAAGGAGGAAAACTTTGCCAGCTTTAAGAAAAGCGTTAAAACTTGGCTCTTCAATAAATAATTGTGGTCTCTGGCCGTTTTGCTTTCTGTGCTGTTGGATTCTTAGTCCTTGCGCCGGGAAACCCTTTGTGGGTATCTGTGCGCATTACAAATGCAAAAAAATAAATAAATAAATAAATAAGGTGAAAAAGCATTCTGGAGGTGAGAAAGGAATTGAGTATGAGAGGCAAAGCACTTTATTGTGGTGAGAAATTGGTTCCTCCGGTGGGAACCTTACCATGGCCAGGGTAGTAGCATGCTATTTGTGGATGGCTTAGACAAACAGGTTGAAGGAATTGTGAGGGGCTACAGTATGCCGGAATTGATAAGTTAAAAGCCATTAGAACATCTCATGTATCTCCTATTGGGGTGCCAGAAGAACGTAGTGTAAACCAATTCTGAACCTAGTCGGAACGTTTGATTTTTTATCACCAAGTGGGAGGTTTGTTTTGGTACTGGTAGTTTACACTGTCAAGTGGGGAACAGAATGTTGTGTAGGGTCAGTTACCACAAAAAGTGTATTGGAATTTTTAAGGGATTTTTTCATGCAAAGGGATCCCAAAAACTATAGTGACAGACAAAGTTAGTGCTGCTGGGCAAAGCTGTGAGCTCATCATAATGCTCCTAATAGTGTAACTGGGATTTCTCCTTCTCAGCTCCTCAAGAGAAGAGTAGTGGGGTCTAAACTAAATGGCATGTGGATAAACATAAGGAAAGAAGGTGGATCCATAACCTCAGATAAAATAAAAGTTTATCAAGAGAAATACATGAGATGCTTTGTCAATAAACACTGCGTATGTCAGGGCAAATGGGAAGTGGGAGAGCAGGTCTTTCTTAAAGACTAGGTTGGACTCCAAAGGGTGAATCTAGATATTTGAGGCACAAGGAACTCAAAGACATCAGAAGAAATGTGGTTCTTTAGAGTGGTGGTGAAGTGTCATGGTTGGCAAAGTACGATCCCAATACCAAGGCTTGTAGCAAAACCTTTTGTGAAGGGAATGTGGAACTTGTGGGTGAACATGGCCTCAGTAAAAGTTTAAGGGTCCATGGCGAGACTAGCTCATCTTAGAAGATTATATTCTAATGTTTTAATTTTGTATCTTAAGTTGTATTGCTGTGCTCTGTATCTGGGGTTTTGGCTCTCCTAGCCAATGATATAAATCATTTTGTATTGAGCTTATTATTTGTGTGTTATTTCTTTTACGAGCATTAGAGATCAGTTTGTAAATCCATACATTATGACATATTGTTCTTGTTCACTCTTATGCTATACTTTTATTGTTTCTTAGAACTGTTCGTAGCCCAATGTACTGGGTGACAATTTATGTTCATATTTAGTTCAATTTTCTTTTAAATATTAAGGGAAAGATATGTTGTAAAGTGCCTCATACTGTCCCTTTAATCACAATGTAATTGAGTGGTATGTTGGAGTAACTAGGAGCAACTGGGTGGAGTTGGATAGAGGGATCGACCCGGGAGGGTGTGCTGTGAGTGTTAACCTTGGTCGATGCAATAAAGACTTGAAGATATTTACCTATGGATGTCTTCTTAACATACATGTTTGCAATTGCCGGGGATTCATTTGACTCAAGTGGAAATATCCTTCTTTTAAATCTTTTGGCAAGTAAGGGCAAGAGTTTTACAAAGATTTACCACGTTTATCAATTAAAGTGTTCATGCTAAAGATTATGATCACTTTATCAAAGCATTTGACAGACTTAAAGGTCACTTCATGGAAGATACAGATATCATATTAGATAGGGTTATCTTCTGTGCTATCAAAACATCAACAAACATGTAGACTTGTATCAAGCAGCTTTTAAAGCAATTGCAAATTGTGACTTTAGCAATATTTTTTACTCATTCACACAGGATTAATTCACCATTCGGCATTCCCAAAGGCAGATTCAGTAATAATTACTGCAAAACCACAAATGTTGATTTTCAGAAAAATGTATATAGGAAAGTAGTATTGTCTTTGATGGTTACCCCCACTTTTTGCCTGGTGCTAAGCTGTATTTAACTAGTCTGACTGGGATCCTTCCAATCAGAACCACAATCTATTTGATTTCTCTCTTAAATTGTCATGTTCAGTACTTAGGTACATCCCAGATTGGATACTTGGGTACCCTTGTCAGTCCCTAGTATATGGTACTAAGGTACGAAGGGCACAGGTACCCTAGAGGTCCCCTATGGGCTGAAGCATGCATTATGCCTCCCATGGGAGACCATTAAAAATGGAAAGACAGGCCTGCTATTGCAGCCTATGTAAGCTGGTGCTAGCACCACCTACTAAAGATATAGGTTTCCTATATCTAGGTTCACTGCACTTAAAACCTATAAGTCACCCTATAGAAGGTCTTTGCAACTGTGAAGGCAGGGTGCTTGGTTCTAAGTGTGAGGGTGCCCCTGTTTGAGCAGAACACCCCCTACAGCCTACGGAGTCCATTCTCCCAGGTTGTGAGTGAAGCAGCCACATACTATGTAGAGGGACACCACATGATTACACAATGGCCATCACGAAAATGGCTGCAACGAATCCCATCATGTTTGGTATCAAACTGTGTGGGAGGTATGATTCCAAGCACTGTAAGAGCCCTCTATTGGGCGCTCAGTGTTCCCTGTACCAGCTTTTTGACCCGGACATCATAAAATGGTTGCTGTCGACCTGAGACACGATTCTGCCCTCCTGCTGCTGAGCCAAGCTCGAACAGGGAAAGGCAGAAAATAGGCATCCTGTCACAGAGAGGTGTGACTTCCTCCCAGACAGGATTTAGTGTACTAGGGCAGGGTGGGTGTACTTGTCAGCACCACTCAGTCTATGTGAGGGGCACATTTCGTGTCCCCATGCATAGGCCAGTTCAGTTAGAGACAAAAATTTACCGCAGCGCTGCGGCGATTTTTACCGCAAATAAACCTTGGTATTACCAAGGTTTAACGCAAATGCGGTAAAAATCGCCGCAAAGCATGAATATCGCTGAAAAGTCAGCGATATTCATGCATTAGCGAGCTAATGCTCTTAGCCATGTTATCCACCTCCCATTGGATAACATGGCTAAGAACTGCTCAGGGAAGGTGTTAGCTTTTGGAGATATTACCGCTTAGCGCGAATATCTCCAAAAGTTGGTAATAGGAGATAGCGATGTTAGCGACTGTTTTCAGTCTCTAGCATCTTGGCACGCCCACTTTGCATCTCATTAGTGATAAAAATCACTGACATGCAAAGTGGGGCCCAAGATGGTCGCTATCTCCTACTAGCTGTCGCTAACTGGTGTTAGCGGCAGCTAGGTAATAGGGAGATAATTTTATCTCCGCTTTCTTGGCTTTTAAAGCCAAAAAAGCGGAGATAAACCCCCTTGATAATATGCCCCATTGTTGCTCCTTCGGTGGAGCGGGAGCCTCCAACAGTCACTTGCCTTACTTGCTTTGGACGACATTGACAGTTTTGGGGTCAGAACCTGCCACATTTGCGATGTTCAGCGCTAGGGCCCATCTGTGCCCGTAGGTGCCCGTTGGTCCCCCTGTTGCCACCCAGGAAGATCTTGTGGCCGCCGAGCGGGGGGAATACAGCCCCCAGGCAACCTTGCATCATAACCCCGCCCACCTCTGCCCATCTCCGCGCCCGGAAGGCACTTAAAACAGCGGCGCCCCTCCCGTGTCACGGGACGCGCGCGGGACTAGTCGGACTAAGCCCGGACAGAGGGCGGGCCGTCTGTGGCCGTCCGGGGCTGGATGAGGCAGGGCAGGGCCAACTCCATAACATCTGATACCCTAAACATCCTGGTGGCCTGATGTAACCCATGGGAATCGCAATACAAAAGAGGACTGAGGAAGTTTCACACAAGGTCTGGACTAAGTCTATTGTTACATTGCATATAGCTATCCTAAAATCACTGTTAGTACTATTGTGATCGCTGAATAGGCTATACATATCAGTGGTATGGGGAAACGGAAATCCATGGAAGGGGGGGTGGGGATGGTAACCCCCAAAACATAGAAGGGGAAGGAAACCCAAAAAAGTGACTAGGCATGCCGCTGCAAATTGTGCAATTGATCAAATTAGTAATCTTGTGGAAGATTGTAGGGAGATTCTTGTGGCCGACCAAGGATATACTAATGGGGAGGATTCCAGGGAGAAGAGTAGAGCTCTATCAAGACCTGTAACTGATGCCATTGATTCCCATGTAATCCCTGCCATGTTTCGGGCTAAAAGAAGAGTTATGGATGGAAGTAACAATGAAAGTAGCAGCTGGTCAGCTCCAACGGGTGAGGCTTATGGTGATGAGGGCCACGATATGCCCCTATCGCTCCTACTGAGAAATGCTTATCTCCCCCTGCCCCTTTGATGGATTGGTGTCACTACAAGGCAGGCTATTACAACGCCTGCTGTTACAACGCGATTTTTACATCGCATACCACTACAACGCATAGTGCTTTTAGGCGCTGGATAGTGAATTATTTAATTTACTATTCCAACTCCAGTCCCCGTGGATAGTAGGGAAGGTGTTGGATAGTAAATTAAATATATTCCCTATCCTAGAGCGCCCCCCAGCACAATGCGTTGTAATGGTTTGCGTTGTAATGGTTGCGATGTAATGGTAGTGCGTTGTAATAAATGCGTTGTAAGTGATGTTCCCCCCTTTGATACCCTGTGGTAATAGATTTGCAGTTTTGGCTGTTATACATGACGAGCCCCCTATCACACAAATGATGTAGGTAGAAGGGGCTGAAGGGTCATGTACCACCCCTGTGACACAATCTGCAGCCAGTTTGGCTATGGATTCTAATATTAATAATAACAGGGGAAAAATAGCATCTGAAGAAGTTAGCACTTTAACTAATCTAGTTACCCTCTTACGAGACTGGAGAACCGGGCCTTATGGGCCTGGTGGCGCCGGGCACACCTTAAATCCCCGAGTTCACCTGCCTTGTCGAACAGAGACACGAGACACTCAGTTGGGCGTAGAAAACCAGGTTTATTAGCTGCAGCCAAGCACAGTTATCCCAGAAGTTACATATTAGGTAGGTTCTGAGGAGACTGCCATTCAATCCGTGGCGCACAATCTTTTATAGCACACATATTTACAAAGTTTACTCCCTATACATAAAAAGCAGGCCAATAGGAAAAGTTGGAAAACAAGCTATCAGGTGTCCCAAATACGCCCCTCTCTCAAACCCTGTGTCTTACCCCTCCCAACAAATTAATCAGTGCTAGTACCGACAATCCAATTTGCAGGTAGCAGGACGTATTTGTGTGCCTCAAAGGATAGTTGTGTAACAAGAGAATACAAGGAGAGAATAGCGAAGGCCAGTCATATAAGATAATGTAAGGAAAGAATAGGAGAAGCCAAATAGTCAGTCGAGACAGGGATCAATCAACCCAGACATGGATTAGCGAACCTGGCCAGACCCTGACATCGGTTTCGTATACAAGGGCAGGGAGTTACTTTTTAACAGAAGAGACAAGTAGCAGCTGAGAAAAGCAAAAACACTCCGTTCGCCGTGCTGCCTGAGTGAGGGCAACACAAAATGGCGACGAGACACAAAATGGTGGCTAAATACGTGACGAAGTCAGAAACCGAAGAACCACAAGATGAAATAGAATCATTAAAGACACTAATTATAAACTTAACGAATATGATTAGTAGCGTGCCAGAGGGGGATCAAACATTCTTCCTAACAAGATACCAACTACACGTAACTTCTTTCCGACAAAACCACGTATAGTTAACAAGGGACACCAAGTACAAGTAGGGGATAAGCACAGAGATTTAGTCCAGGTACCTGCTACTGAAACCAAGAAAAGTTGCCACTCAGCCCAGAAAGCTTCAACTGATGGGCTATTAACACCAAGATGCAGAGTAATGGGCACCGATTTAGAACCAAGACAGAAACCTGGTAGCTTTAATATAGGAGGGAGAAATACTACACCTAGGGTACCTGTGAGTATGATAGCATCAGATGACAACGCCTCCAGAAAGAGGGGGGTTACTTACGCCAATAATGTCCATTGCCCAAATAAAATATACATGACTTATGTCCCTAAATTAGCTAGAGGTACAAGTGGCAACAGAGAGTACGCAGATTCCCTAATTAATAAAGCAATTCACTAGCTGCGCCACATTAGAGGCAGCCGTTCGGTGATTAGGGACAATATCCTGGAGGCATCAAGGTTAAGTTTTCCACACAATAAATATGACTCTATCGAGTTAACTCTGAAGTCAGCGTCTCTTGCGGAAAATCTTTTTGCATTGGAGTTTAGAACTAGCGTACCGGCACACTCAATGATTCAGCTAAGGAAGTCGTATTCTCCACCTCAGGAGTGCTCTCTTTACAGACTGAGTAGTGTGGGTGGGAGAAATGGCTCCGGGTTGGATAATGACGATTGACGCACATCAGACCTGAACCAAGGCATTAGTGGTAATATGGAGGCCATCCTCGGGGAGAGAGTGACAGGGGTAATACTGACAGTTGGTTAAGTGGTTAAGTGGTACAATACTGAATGTAGGTATGCTAGATTTGCCCTAGGCTCAGCTATTAAGGGGAGGCAATTGGAGACCATTCGCATCGCCAGAAAGGAGTATAGGAAGTGCATTATAAAAGCAAAGAAGCTGTGGGACGAGCTCCATTGGCAAGATCTAAAGGAAGCCAGTGATAGAAAAGATTCCAGGCAATTCTGGAAATTCGTCAAGTGGGGTAGGGGGGGGTGTATCTGACCTTCCCAATAACAATGTATCAAAGGAGGACTGGGTGAACTATTTTAAACCTCAGTACGCCCAAAATCAGCTTGATAACATGATGGATGGCTTCAGACCTGTCTTTTATAAAGAAAATTCTTTCAGTCACAATGGCTCTGAGCACAGTGGCTAGCGGTAGAGCACCGGGTTTAGACGGGGTACCGGCGGACGTCTTTATTTATGATAAAGAGCATTGGGGCAAGTATATTGTTCTTCTCGCTAATGCAGTGGCTCAGGGTGCTGCTGTCCCGATATCATGGCAGGTCGCTGTGATAATCCCTGTATTTAAGAAAGGAGACAAATCACAGCCTGGAAATTACAGGCCCATAAGCCTTATCGATACTATCCAAAAGGTGGTTGGGAGGATGGTAGTCAACAGGATAGTTGATTGGGCCGAGGAAAATAACGCTCTGTCACCCTTCCAGGCGGGGTTTCGAAAATTTACCAGCACGGTAGATCAGGTCTTCCGCTTCACTCTACTGCAATGGAAGACTGTGTTACTGGGCAAGGGCAACCTGTACGCGGCATTTGTCGATCTGTGGGCTGCCTTTGACCTAGTCCCTAGGTCTCAGTTGTGGCTAGTTTTGAAGAACCTGGGCCTACCCGTAGAACTGCTAGCAATGCTGATAAGGCTTCATGAAGCAAACTTTGCTAAGATACAGTGGGGAGGGCAGGGTAAGGTTACGTCAGACTTCCCAGTGCAGCGTGGTGTCCGCCAAGGGTGCGTGATGGCTCCCACGCTTTTTACGCTGTATATTAATGGTGTTGTTGCCCGTATGCTCTCTGCAAATGTGGATGCTCCCTCCTTGGCTGGCATTAAGACACCTATTTTAATGTTTGCAGATGATACTCTGATTTTATCAAAGACCCGAGTGGCCTGCAGCATGCCTTATCCATTTTTGAAAAATTCTGTGGGAATCATGGCTTACAAGTTAATGTGGCCAAAACTAAGCTCATGATTTTTAATCCTCATCGTAGTTTTAAAAATAAACTTACCATGAATGGTCACCCTCTAGAGGTGGTTAATGCCTTTGTGTACCTAGGGATTCATGTGGCAAAGGATCTTAGATGGGCCCAGCACATAGACACTGCAATATTAAGGCATAGGCAAACATCAGGAGCTCTTGGTAAAGAACATAGAAAATCTTTAACTAAACCAATAAAGTCAGCACTTCAGGTCTATGAGGCTAAAGTCCTCAGCTGAGCGCTTTATGGCGCTGAAATGTGGGGTTTTGAGAAATTACAGCCACTTCAAATTTCAGAAAACAAGTTTTTCTGATCTATTACTGGTCTTCCCGCAAGTACTCCCCTGCTGCCACTTAAGTACGATCTTGGCAGGAAGGCTATTGTAGATTCAGCTAGGCTTCGTCCAATCCTGCATTGGCGTAGGCTCTGGACTACTGCAGAACTTTCGCACAATGAAGTAGGATTCCTAGACATTATCAAGTCTGACCTTTTCCATGAAGTTAGTTGGTTAAATGTACTCAGAGAAACACTGGGTGGTCTAGGTCTCCAAATGCTGTGGGAGCATCCAGAGACAGCACTATTTCCATCAAATAAAGTCTTAAAAGATATTTATTGGGAGAAGGAGGCCTATCGAAACTGGAGTTGTACCAGCTCCTCGACTATGGCTGGAGGATTTTTAGAAGCAAGGCCCAACCCCAGCTTAGAGCTTTATTGTGATGCTATAACTATACCAAGGTATAGGAAGCTCCTCTTCCAACTTAGAGCAGGTGCCCTACGCCTTAGATCTTTGACTGGTAGGTGGGGCGGTCTGTCTACCAGCAATTGTCCGGCATGAGGAGTACATAAGGAAACAACTGGCCATTTTCTATTTGCTTGCTCGGCCTATGTATTACCAAGACGCATCTGGTTAACTCCACTGTGTAAGTCTTTAGGTACTACTAGTAGTACTGAAGCATTAAGAATCATACGCACTAGCACTTTACTCCCTATATCAATAGCTACTGCTAAATATTTAGGATGGGCATGGATTGTTAGACAAAAGTTCCTAGATCACTGAATCTGTCTTCTTTCTAAATTATCACTGATCTGGTAAGATAATGTATTAAATGAGTATCTGCATTTTATATGTAATTTTTATGATGCAATTATACTATGTTTTTAAATTACTTGCTTGTACATCAAATTGTAACTAGTCTTTATTTTACTGTATCATAATGGAATTTCTATGCTTTTATGAGTGAACCTCGAATCAAGAAAATTTGAGTTGACTTGCTTTCCTTAAAGCAAGTTGTTGTAAAGACGAGCGTGATAAAGGAATGCATTGTAAAGACGCACTTGTGGTTCAGACTGTGTTATTAAAGCACAGCTTGGTTCAAGTCGCAATGTAAACGCTGTTTCTCTCAAAATACAAGTGCTGTAACCCCTTGATTTACACATTTGAGTGTGGTAGACCAACCAGCCTTAAAGTGGCCTTCCCCCAAACTTTTTGACTTCCCTCTCCATTTTAACTGACCTAGTTTTTGCTGGCCTTAGGACAGTGGGAAAGTGCTTGTGCTATCTCCTCTAAACATGGTAACATTGGCTTATACCCAATTGCAATATTCAATTTAATTAAACGTCTCTAGTAAAGTGGTACTCTATGTACCTGGGGCCTGTAAATTCAATGCTACCAGGCGACTTGCAGCACTGATTGTGCTACCCAGTTAAGTAGCCCTTTAAACATGTCCCAGGACTGCCATTGCATTGACCTAACAAAGTAAACCTTTCGCCAGGTCCACACCTTTCTTTTTAATACATACAGGTCACCCCCAGGGTAGGCAAGGGACAGCCAAGAGGGCAGGTACAATGTATTTAAAAAGTATGGTGCGTTCTTTTATGTTTTACATATGCTGATAGTGAAAAACCCTTACATTTGTTTTTCGCCACTGCAAGGCTCATCCCTCCCATAAGATAATATTATTACATTTTATAAATATAACTTCATAAAGGGGCGAAATAGCCAGTTTTGCATTTTGTGTCTCAGGAATCACAAGTTAAAATCTTGAAGTCAGATTTTAAATGGCAATTCTCAAAATACCACTTTTAGGAATTTGTCATTGTCTTGTCTTAGCTATTCTTAGTGCCTGTAGCCTGTCTCGGGTCACATGACTGGGTGTAGCTGACAGTTGAGCTTTGTGTATTCCATCTAGCCAGGCACACATAAAGGGAGCCTAGTTGTACCTGGAGGGGCCATCAATGGCAGGTTGGGAGAGTGGAGCTGGGCACAACCCCACTTACACTTGAATAGACTGTGCCCTTCCTCCATACAAAAAGGGCTGCTTATCCCCTGTAATTAGCCTGGAGCCAGGGTAGGGAAGGCAGGATGCCAGAGGTTTTCAAAGGACAACCTTTAGAAGCCTCCCCCACTTCAAAGGCACAACTATATATAAATATTGGACCTCGGACACCAACTCTTCAGCGTGCTTTTGACCTGTTGATACTCTACCAGGACGAACTGCTGCTGTGCTACTGCAAGGACTCCTACCCTATTGGACTGCTGCTCTGAAGGAACCTCTGCCTTGCTGTAAAGACCTGCTGCCCTCTTGCCTGAGAAAGAGGACCTGGACTGGCAATTCATCTTGAACCCAGGAGCCCGGAGTGACTCAAAAGACTGGTCTCCTGGCTCCCTGATCTCAAACAATCAATTGATCACATTTGCAGAGTGCGGCACAGTCACCCCTGAGGATACCTGGGTGCTGGGGTACAAGGTCTCCATTGTGCCAGCTCCCACTGCGACAGGTCTTGCGAAGATGGTGGAAAGAGTGAAGAAATTATCAGAAAAAGGCAAAACAGAGAGCAGAATAATGAGCAAGCAGAAAACGCAAAACTGGGTAGCAAAACTAGCAGGAAAGGTAAAACAGATGGCAGAAAAACAAGCAGGGAAGGCAAAACAGAGCAGAAGAGGTCAAAACAGTAAGCAGAAAAACAAGCAGAACAGGCAAAACAGAGCAGAAGAGGGAAAAAGAGAGGGCAAATAAACAAGCAGAAAAGGAAAAATAGTCGGCAGAGAAACAAGCCGAATAGGTAAAAGAGAGGGCAGAAATCCAAGCAGAAAAGGCAAATCAGAGGGCAGAAAACCAAGCAGAAACAGGGTAAACAGAAGGCAGAAAAATTTGCAGAAAAGGCAAAACAGAACAAGAAGTGAGCAGAGGAGACACAAACAGAGGGAAACAGGTTAATCGTCAGCAGAGGGTGGAGGACTGCAGGCAGGCTAGATACGAGAACTTTTGCAGTGGAGCTGGTACAAGGACCTGAGGATTTGAGCTTCAGAGATATAAACAACTCCCCAGCCAGCTCCTGCCCCCCAAGTGGTGCTTCTCAGGTCCTGGATTCCCAGTGTGGCTCACTGGTTCATAAATCAAGCTTTTGAGCTCTTCACTAACAGCCCTGTTCACACCAAGACTGTGCCGCTCACAGTGGAATACAGCCTGAACCGCTGCTAGCTCGTCTCTTTGCACATCAGCATTGACAGCCTGCGGGGGACCACCAAGGCAAAGTTTTAGCCTGCTTCTCAGAGACACACAGCCTGCTCTTTACACTATGCCAACTACTATCCACAACACTTTGCTTGCTCCCTGTGACCCTCTTCAATGTGAACGGGACTCTTGGCACAAAACATGAGAAAGTAAATCTTCCACAGGACAAATCTGGGAGTTTGTGTGACTTGTGCTCCATTGCAGTCTGAGTCTGCCTGAACTTTTGAATTTGCCCCTGTCTAGATCGACCAGATTTCCAGGTTGATGCTTTCTGCTCTTGGGATTGTTCTTGTGCAGGAAGGTGCCCCTTCCTCCATAAAAACAATCCTAACTGCAATGGAGGCACCATTGCACCATGGTGCAATGGTGCCTACATTTGAGCTAGGCAGTATATTTTTCACCGGTACAGGGGGAAAGGGCAGTAATGCACCATATTTCATAAATACAGTGCATTCTTGCCCTTTGGCATTTGCCTAGGGTGCCCAGCAAGAAGACTTGCGGGGCTGCCCTAGGCCAATTCCTCATAAATGAGACCCTGAACATTTACCGGTGTTCACACAGAGGGAATTTTTTGTGCAAACCCAAGGGAATTCAATGGGCGCAAGCTTTATGCCTAACCTGGCTATTTTGTACATGGGAAACCTGGATGTCCGCAATCACTAAATCTGAGATAATGAAGGTGGAATATCCCTATGTGAAGCTAAGATAGTACTTCACTTAAGGGTGAGGAAGGAGGCAACTGCTTTTGTTTTACATTCCCTCACACACCCTAGTGGTGTCATACTTCATCACCCGGACACCATAACACCTAGAAGTCAGGGTGGGCTCGACCGTATTTCAGGGAGCGCTTAGAATATTTTTGGACCATTGGGGGATAAAGATTAAAACTCCTCTGTCAGATCCCAGTTTCCCTTTATTCTTGCATCTGACAGGGATATTAAAAAGGGTTATTGAATAGGGTCTTATGGGATATTATGGTCCTAAGATCCTACTGCCAACATGTTTCTCTCCATAAATGCCCCATAAAGGGTGCTAGACTTTCTTCAGGGCACAGACTTATATCCCCTGGAAGTTTTTTAGAGGTATACGAATTTCCCCACTCTCAAACCAGTAAGGGCAGAATGCTGCGCCTTATATAAAAATGTGCATAGTAAGTAGTCACTCCATCTGTAGAATGACATAAACACAAACATAACCACCATAGTATCATAAATTCATTTTCTATTAGATCCCAGTGAAACTAATTATATTCCAATGGTGACACACTTATGGCTTGCACTCTTAACTTAAGTGCATGTTTTCTTTGGACATATATATCTGAGTTATACCCATAAGATGGCGGCAACTCGTCGCATACTACCATCTTGCTTTACACTAGTGCATGTAAATAAGTAGACAAAACTCATGTGTCAGCTGCTCACATGCTCTCCTGCCTTTAAAAATTGCCGTAACATTCACTCAGTCAGCATGCTCCTATGGTATTTCTTACCCCAATTCGGGAGAGGCTCCACTTCACACTGGACCTCAATTAGTGGGGTAGCGCTGTAGTCAGACACTAGGGTGGGTACAGTACACAGATCCCACATGTAATGTTTGTTTTAAACGTATGTGCCATATTGAGTAATCAGCATCATATTACATGGAATAACTTGGAGTCACCAAGAGGAGAACAACAAAGAAGGAAGACAAAAAGATAAAAACACACATCAGTTAGCATCATGACGTCCCGCTGACTCAGCGGTTACATGTCGAATCGTACCTTTATTCAGCTAATTCAATAGGGTTACTGACGCCATGCAGGGTCCTGCACCGCTGATCACCCTACTCGTTTTGGATCCCAGCTGCTTGGCGAACTGCTACAAAAGGCAGCCCTGATTTAAGCATTTCTCTGTGTCCACACGAGAGTGCTTGCTTCCTGGTTGGCGTGATGACGCCATCAGGCACTGTTGTGTACTGTCATAATTGAAAGACCATTAGTTAGAGGTCGTTCCTGCCCTGGGGTACTATGGATAATGTAGGCATCCATCCCTGACTGCAGTACTCCTCAAGGTGGTATTTTAAAGCACGATTATACCTGCACTGTCCGAATGTTGGTTTAAGCAATATGTCTCAAATTTCTGATAATTTGTGAAACTTTTTGAAATGCGCTGTGGGAGTAACATCCATGGTCTCAGATACCTCAAAGAGTTACACATATGCTGACGTTTTTCTCAGAAGGTCCCTCCTGAGAGTTTTTTTTTAAAGGAAACAAGGGATCCTATTGGTGTGTGTCCCAATATTTGTACACTTGCTATCTCTAGTATGAGTGTTAGTCTCCCAATATGTGTTGTAGCTCAGGGGTGAGGAGACCCGTGTAGTAGGTCATGGTCTTATCTTGTGCTTCTTCTTTAGGCAATAGTGCTAAGGATTCATAATGGGTGTTCTACCCTGATTGATGTCTGCTGGTTATTCAGCCCATAGGTATAGGATATGTTGGAAACGGGAATACGCCCTTAGGGAACCTAATTCCCCTGTGTTGCGAGTTTAGATCTGCTTTAGCTTATCTATTCTTATTGGGTGGATTCCAAGGAATGGAGTCATTCAATCCTGTAACGTGGGTTTTGAGCCTGTACACCCACCTTTGTTCACAATCCAATAGGGTTCTTGTTATGACTCCCTCTCCCTTTACCTTCTAAATCACTGTCCACCACAAATCCGTGTCTGTATCGTTTATTTCAACATAGTGGGCTGTTAATTTTGTTGCTGTAATGGCACGCCTTATGGTACTTCTGTGTTCGCTGATGCAAACCTTCACTTTCCTTCCTCTCATCCCTACGTACATGAGGTTGCACAGACATTTAATCAGGTAAATTCCTTTTTCACTGTTACAATTGGTGTGCGTATGTTGTTCCCATGCATGGTGCATACCCAGATCTATTTCCTTAGTATGTGTGGTTAAGGGGCACACAACGCATGTACCGCAGGGGTATTGACTGGTAACTGGTTTCTGGTTCCATAATGTTGGCTGCTCACTTGTTTTGGTTTTTCGGAAGTCCGTGTGTATCAGCGAGTATCCTATGCTTCTATTCTTTCTGAATGAAAACATAGGTTTTCGCACTTAAGTTTGTTGGAGGTTAAGACACCCCATTTTTTGTTTATAATCCTCTTGATGTCATTAGAGGATGCATTAAAAGTGGTTAGATTAGTTTCTCTTGATCTTCTATACGATTGGACTCCAATAAGGCCTCTCCCTGGGTATTGCGAGATTGCTTTTTTGCTCGTTCAATAATCCTCTTAGGATATGCTCTCTCCTATAGTTTATTTGACAATCTGTCTCCTTCCACTCTGTAGTCATTAGGATCAGCACAGTTTCTGCGTATACGCAAAAACTGTCCCACCAGGAGATTCTCCCTGAGGGCTCGTGGGTGGGTGCTTCTGAAGTGCAGCAAGCTGTGTTTGTCGGTCGGTTTTGTGTAGAGTGAGCTATATAGTGTCCCCTCTCTGGCATGAATTTTTACATCCTGGAAGGAAACCTGTTTTTCATTGTGGGTCATTGTGAACCTCAAGTGTGGATTGAGTTGATTTAACCAACCAAAGAAATTGTTCAAGGTGGTAACATCGCCTTCCCATATGACCAGAATATTGTCTAGATAGCCACTGCTTCCTGATGTTGTTAGAATATGGATTGGGGGCCAGATGTGTTGTTCCTCTACATGGCCCACATACAGGCATGCTATACTGGGCGTGAACGTGCTGCCTATTGAAGTACCATGTACTTGTAAGAACATCTGGTCTTCAAATCTAAAGAAATTTTCCTTAAGGGCAAGGCGCATCAATGTGATCATCCAGCTTACTGGAGCATCCCACTTCCATTCTTCCTGTTCTAGAAGGTTCTTTATGGCCCTGATGCTCTCTTCCTGCAGGATACTGGTGTAAAGAGATTCCACATCCAGACACACCATGATGTTATGGGTGGGGTCATATGTGATGCCGGTTAACAGGTTAGGCAGGTGTTTGGCGTCCTGTACGTATGATGAGATACAGTTCACCAGAGGGCAGGAGAACCAGTCAGTATATTTTGAAAGGGGTTCCAGAATTGAACCAATTCCGGACACAATGGGGTCCCCAGGTGGTGGTATTCTTCTTTTGTGTTTTTTTGGAATTATGTAGAATACCGGAACCCTCGGGTCCTCTTGATTCAAAAACTCGTATCCTTTCAGGTTATCCATTATTGGCAGGTGTTTCTGTTGTTATGGTGGTTATTGCCTTCTTCAGCCGTGTTGCTGGATCTCGCATGATCGGTTTATAGTATTTGGTGTCTGCCAGTAAACTCATAAATACTATTTTGTAAGCTGTGGAGCTTTGTATTACCGTCGCTCGCCCTTTATCCACTGGTTTTATGATGATGTTGCTTCTCAGGCTGAGGGACTTAAGGGCCTCTCTTTCTCTTTTGTTGAGGTTGTTGAAAGTACTGGTCTTCATTGGTAATTACTCGACTTCTTTAGATACACTCACCTCAGGGGGTATCATCGATGTAGGAGGGCAGAAGGTTGATTATAAACATAGTTTGGTATGGGTCTGATCTTCTGTCTGCAATTCTTTCTTCATGAAGAATGTTGGTGTTGCGGGGGAGGAGGGGGGTTTGTTAAAGGAGGGTGAAAAGTGACTCTTGGTTCAACTGCACTTGGGACATGGTAGAGGGAGCACTAGGACCGAAAAGCAGCTCTGCCATTCCCCACCCACATGGTGGCTATTGACCTGTACAGAATGCTCCAGCACAGTTTCTTTTTCCCCCGTGATATTGCCGCTCAACCTCCGGGGTGTGAGCTGAATGGCTGTGTGATACAGGGATGAGGGAGCGACGCCTCAATTGAGTGCCAAGGGGAATGGATTGAATATACTGTATGCCTCTCTGATTTTGCTGCAATAAAAAGATATTTACAAAAAAAAATGAAGAATGTTTTTATTTGTATCTTAACGAAAAAATCACTTAGTACGCAGTGTCACTGGAATTTATCCAAGAATTTATCCAAGGATGCGGTTGGCACGAATCCCAGGCACAAATCCCAGGCCTTTGCTGAGGACTCCAGTTTTGTCATGGCTCAGGCTGCAATCTGTCAGGTTCACCACTAATCCCGCATCCTGCTGTTTCACCCTTTGTCATGCTGCGGGTGCTCACTGGTGCGCTGTTGACTTCAAACTTGTTTGTTTAAACTGTTCTTCCTGCCTCGTCTGCCCCTTCTTTCGCCCTGTCTTAAAAAATGGGTCTGGTTATACTTTGGTTGGAAGTATGGACCTGCTTGGTAATTCGGGGGTCCATGGAAGGGTGGTGATACCTGGAAGGGGACCGGCCCGAATGCCCGGGCCATGGATACATTTGTGGTGGTTGATAACCTTGATTGTAGTTCCCTCGTCTCGGCCTTCTTGGTCTACCTCTCCAGCTTTTGTTTGAACCATCACTTGACCAATCTTCGTTTTCCGACTCTGAATTGCTTGAGTCACCCTGACGGGAAGAGCCTGACTCAGACTTATCCTGGCCTTTATAGTCATCTTTTATATATGGGTACACCTTTTCAAGGGCACATTTTTTTAGGTCCTTTTGTAGTTTGTTTATCTCACTTAGCATCAGAAAATTCTTGTGTTCCCCTATCTCTATATTCAGTCTCTCTAGCTACTTCTTATAGAGGGTAATCTTTATTTTGGTCATCAATGCATCTTCGCTGGTTTTTATCTTGACCAAAATGGCTTCTGAGAGGTACTTGCCGTATTGATAATGAAGATCAACCAATCACGTGTGCACCGGCCCGTGATTAGTGACCATTCTTTTTTGAATTGTTAATCATCCAAAAATATTCTTGGGGCGTTGGTAACCAAGAGGCCTCTTGGTGCAGCATTACCCCATAAATATTCAGTTGAGATAGTCCCGTGAAGTAAGATCTTCATCTGTGCTCTCTTGAGTTCTTTAAGTTCATCCCAATTTTGTGCTGGAGTTAGGCTTTGATTAATGTTAGTATCTGGTAATAATGATGGTCTAGCCAAGATGGCTGATGCAATCTCATCTGAGTATCCTAAGCCTAGGGACTCAGTCGCTGTTAGTGATCCCAGTGAATTCATGTTTCCTCAAATAGGTCCTGTAGATGCAATCCTCTGGTCTTTCTTCAGGATAGAGTAAAGTGTACACAATAAAATGGCTAGCTAATGGGGCTGCTTCAGAGCTTCTTCAATTCTTGGGTATATAAATCAAAGTGAGAGTGGGTTTCAATTTCTGAACCCCTCCGATTTTGGGATGCCCCACAGCTGTACGCTACTCTAAACTATTTACCACTGATAGAGTGAGAATTGTTCTTATTGCGGACATCCGGGTTTCCCGGATACACAATCAGGGGAGTACTCTGTGTGGGTGTAGTAGTGTTGAAACACGGGAGGGTGCACTCCCCTCTTAAGTTCCTCTCAGCCCTTTAAGAAGTGGGAACAATTGTCACTCTATCCGTGGTAAATATTTTGTACATGGATCACTTTGAACAGATTTTTTTCTTTTCTTATACCGACCCTTTCCATGGCCACATTACAATGTGGAAGTGTTTCATAGACAATGTCTTCTGTATCTGGACAGGTAGCATTTCAGTCCTTGAAACGCCCCATCCTTTGCTGATCCAGAGATCAACAGACATTTAATTTACCATTGAACACAGCTCTTCCTCAATCAACTTCTTTAAGATCTCCATCAAAGTGGCTAATGACCAACTTTACACCACACTGGAAAGGAAGGGCACTGCACGTAATAAACTTCTCCACTACAGTAATCATTAGCCCAAGGGTCTTAGGGACAATTTGCCCTTCTGCCAATTCCTTAGAATTCGCAGAAACTGTACCCTTAGACAGGACTACTTTAAGGAGTCAGAAGAC
This sequence comes from Lissotriton vulgaris, assembly GCF_964263255.1. Taxonomy (NCBI): domain Eukaryota; kingdom Metazoa; phylum Chordata; class Amphibia; order Caudata; family Salamandridae; genus Lissotriton; species Lissotriton vulgaris. Next base: position 1,731,569,997 of record NC_141689.1, on the reverse strand, counting down.
CTCATGGCAAGACTCAGATAGAGAGGTTACCTCAAATCTCTACTGATGAAAGCTTGCAAAAGAGCCTGGTACAACCCAAGAGAGTCTCTATTTGAATTAAAATCTTGTAATGATAATCCTTTGAAACGGATGATCTGTGTCACCACCTAGAACACACACACTAATGAAATAACATGAATAGTGAATCAGTACTGGAAATTGATTTCTGATGACCTAGGAAGGACCGAACCACCTATGCATTCTTTTAAGAGGGGTAAAAGTATTAGGGACCATGTGGACCAGTCCTTTCTGAAACCAATATCATAACCGTCTTTCCACACCTTGTGGAAACTACCCCCCACTGTTTGCCATTTCAAATGTGGCCATTGTAAAGCCTCTGACTTGACTATGAGGACCTGAGGTTCCGTGACGATTTGAACCCGTGTCTTCAACATTGTCATAAATACATAATTTTGGTATCAGTGAACCGCAAATGATCCCTTTAGCATATCCTGGTGTTTTCGCAATGCTACGAGCAAGAGCACTCCTGTTACGAGCACATTTCTGGTCTACCCATGGCATCCATCTTAGATCACGGAAGCCATTTTGTGTTTCTTGCCCTCACATAGACAATGGACACGCAGTGACCTCTTTCACTTAAGGACACGTAAGCTTTAGCCGGAGATTCACCTTGCTAGTGACACGTGCACCTTAGAACAGAACACGCCATGGCTACATGACTCGACAGAAACTGCCTCCTCTGCCCGAGGCCAGTCCTGCTATACTGGTTCTCGTGTTCGTTGGCCTGATCATGATTAGGCGGCCGAAGCTGGTAGCCTTGCCCATTTACGACCCACAAACATCTCTTATCCTGCTTTTCTATCTTTTGCACCTGGCTCTGCTCCTTTCCTTCTGGGCCTTTATTAGGGGGAGGTAACGAAATTTACGATGAGGCGGTCCGGCTCTTGAATGTAAAGTTGACATAAGATTATGATGGAACAGTGGGAACCCCTCGTCCGTAATGTTTTGACATCAGATATTGTTGACGATTCCTGTGCAACGCCAAATATTTATTGTTTAAGATACAAAGGTTTAGGAATGTACTAACATGTAAAGAATTTGCCCGAAGCCCAATATTTAGTATATAAGGAGCAACCCTCTTTGTACAAATCGAACAGGCTCCTAGATACTGCCCGTGTGTAGTTTCTGTGACTTCTGTGTCCCTGCAGTAATAAACCTTTGGTCTTTGACGCCACCATCGAGAAGCCCGTGTTTCTGTTTATTTGTGCACCGAGACAGGTAGAACTCCGGGGTCTTCGGGTGTTATCCCTGACACCTCTGGACGGAACCAAAAAGTCCAGAACTCCAATTGGCGCCCACGTGGGGCGACGTCATTCGGTACCGGTCCAAAAGCCTGAAGAGTTCGAGAAGCTTCGTGTGAAGATTCCTGAGGGAGGCGCCCCACTTCATCGATCCCGGCATATCGCAAAAGTGGCCCGACGTTCTCTTCCACGAGGGTTCCCGTTCGGACGGCTGCAGTGGTCCGTTGCCTTGACCGTCGCCCTGTCTTGGACCTGAGGTGCAGTCCTTAGTACGGCGAGACGTGACGGGTTTCTCCTTGGTGACGTCTTCAGTGCCTCAGTTAAGTATTAAGTGGTTGCTAGTTGGTTACTTCGTAAGGGTTGCTCCTGTTTGGATAACCTTTTTCAGTTCTTGGTTTGGTTTGGTTTCGTAAGATTATCACTGGTTGTTCTAGTTACGATAATCATTTGGTTTAGTTTGGGTATCGATACATTTGTTCGCTTTGGTAGGCCTAAGTTCTTGGTTCGAGTGCGCACCTTTGTTTGTGTTTTTGTCTGTTCTGTGTTCCGGGTTATAAAATGGTAAGTCGGAAAAATTGTATGTTGTCGTGTTTTGGTTGCAACAGTGATTCCCGGTTGGAGGACTCATGTCTGGTTTCTCCGATTGGAACTCCTCTTTATGATCTGTATTGTAAGTTTGGAGTGGGTCCTATATCTTATAATGAGGTGTGGGTCCGATATACGCAGAAAGACGGTGTCCTTAGTTGGCCACTGCATGGTAGTTTTGAACCCCAAGTTATTGATAATTTAGAAATGAAATTGTTTAAGAAGAAAGCCCGGCCGGCAATGTTTGATTCTCTTCGTTATTGGCGAAAAGAATCTAAACAGAGAGAAATTAAAAAGTTGAAGAAAGAACAGAAAGAGCAAGAGTTGACTTTAGAACAGTCTGCTAAGCAGCTGCAACTCAACGAATCTGAGAAAGCGATGGAGGTGGCAAATAGAGAGCGTAATTTAGCGATAGACAAGTGCTATCCTGCCTTGCCATCAAGTACAGCTAAGATAGTAGAGGACCCCGAAAACGATCCTCTGTTGTCTTACTTGTTGAGGTCACCCCCACCGTATGCACAGGGTGCTACGGCTCCACCTTTACCGAATGTTCAATTACCGGTTGCTGGACAACCTGGTAATCCTGCTCCTGCTCCCCTGAATCAATGTACCTCCTGTGGTCAATGTTAATGTTCCTTCGGCACCCCCTCTTCCAGGGTTGCCGGCTTCTTTACCTATACCTGTACCGCTTACACCTGCTATTTCACAGGCTACTTTGCCTGCTACTCCTACTGTTCCTGTTCTATCTGTCCCAACCGCTACTTTATTTTCTGCCTCTGCTAGTGTTATGACTCCGCTTTCTGTTCGCCGGAGAATCACTGATTCTGTCTCTAATATTCTATCTCCCTTCTATAAAACTTTGATTAAAACTCCTGCCTTTGACTCCGTGCAGAGACGTAGTCAGCTTCCCAGTACTGAAGAAAGGGGAATATTAGATTCTACAGCTCTTAGATGGATTTCGAAAAGTGGAAGATATAGTACTAGAGATGTATTAGATACATTTATGCAATGGAAGGAACCGACACAACGATATGTGTTCGATGAAATGTGCTCCCTTTTGCGTGAGGAATTGGAAGAAGATGACTCTGAATCAAATCTAGAAGAATTAATTAATATTCAGAAAGAGTTTGCTGCTGGTATGATAGTTGGTAAAAATATAAAAGAAGCGATGGAACTGATTTTAGGTTATAGGAATGATCCGTCACTTCGTTCACCGAGGGAGTTAGAGAAAAGTAGTACGAAGCAGAATCGCCAATATCCAATGAGGGAGGTTCCTCCAATTTGGCGCGAAGCTGTACGAGCTGATGCGCATCGTGGTATTGCTGCCGCTCCGGCCTAATTCCAGAGAGTGTGGATACACATTCCGTGGAAGCGAGCTGAAGTGTTAGCAGTGAAACAGGCCTTGCCTGATCCACGTAAGAATCCAGCCGGATATTACAAGGAGTTAACACAGACAGTTGAGGCTTGTGTGATGAATTTAGCGGACATTGACATGTTATTTGGGAATGTAGTTCCGCAACCAATTTGGGCTAAAATTCGTAAAGAGAATCATCCAGTTGCCCTAGGTGGTGATTGGGCAGCTATAATTGCAGCGGATGGTCAACAAATAGGTGGTTCCAAACCCGAACCTCTAATTGCTGATTTACCAGGTAGAATAATCGAATTAATTAAGACTTTGATGCCAGCATTGCGCGTTAACTAGGACAAGTTGTCCGCATGCAAGCAAAAGAAGGACGAAAGTGTTTCCGACTTTTTCACAAGGTTTGAAGAGACTTTCCTAGATCATAGTGGTCAGGATATGAGTACGGAAGGGGGACAGAGACTATTTGTTGACAAATTCGTGCACAATCTGTTGCCTGAGCTTAGTAATAAATTGAAAGATTCCGAGAGTGCGTGGGCTGTCTCTACGACTGCGCAAATACTTGCAACTGCTCAGTATTATGAAAATAGGGATAAAGAAGAGAAGGAAAAGTCAGATAAGAAGACAAAAGATTTAAAAATTAAAGTTCTTTTACAGCAAGCGTATCCGCCTCGCACGAATCAGACTAATACACAGCAAGGGTCATATCAAAGGACAGATTATGGTCCTCAGAGACCGCAATACCAATGGAATCAGTGTGCATATTGTAAGAAAGAAGGTCATTATAAAAATGAGTGTCCAGTCTTAGCGCAAAATAATGCTGCGGCTGCTCAGAGAGGTCGTGGTGGTTATATGCAAAATTCTAGGGGTCGAGGACGAGGTGCTATGCCTCCACAAACGAACGATCGCCCTTCTAATCATTTTGATCAGCGAAATGGACAGTCTGCTCAACAAAATAGATCTCAGCAGTATCATGTTGAAGACTATTGTGAAATTGGTGAAGGATTTCAGCAGAGTGAATACTAGGACAGCCATGGACAAAGAGAGGGAGTAGTATCAGTTCCAGTAGATCAGAGTGGGCCTTATGTCACAGTAGCAACATCAGGTGTGGTCGAACCGTTTCTGTTGGATACTGGTGCAGCAAAAAGTTCTATCATACATGAGAAACTCCCTGGCGCACCTTTGTCTGGCTTAACAAATGTTTCTGTAGGTTTTTCAGGCGCCCCTGTTTACAACCCCGTATCTGGTCCTTTGTCTATTTCTGTTGGACCCCGTCAATTAAAAGCACCCTTGATTCTGACGACGGGTTGTAATGAAAATCTGCTTGGTTTAGACTTGTTAAAACGCCTATATGCGACATTGTACTGTTCTCCGGAAGGAGTACAGCTTACGTTGGGTAAAAGAATCACCTCTCCGATGTACTTGTCGATGGATGCGCTCCCACCAGAGCTGCGTTCTCTTCCTGATACTCTTTGGGCGACTGGTCCTAACGATGTAGGTCTTTTAGAAATTCCACCATATGTAGTCACTTTGAAAGCGAATGTAAAATTTCCACGAATTCCACAATACAGAATCTCTAGTGAAGGTGAACGCGCACTTTTATTAATTGTGCAAGATTTGATCGAGAAAGGTGTAGTAGAAGAAACTAGAGGAAATGTCTGTAACAGTCCTGTATTGCCAATTCTGAAACGTACTGATCCTTCAAAACCTCCGGTCTATAGATTCGTGATAGATCTTAGAGAGGTTAACAAAATTGTGATTCCTCAGTTTCCTGTGGTTCCAGACATAACTGCATTGTTAACGTTGATTCCTGCTACAGCCACGTGGTTTTCAGTTATCGACTTGAAGAATGCCTTTTTCAGCATTCCGATAGCCGAAGAAAGCAGGGATATTTTCGGCTTCTCTCTAGGAGGTCGAAGCTTCAGGTTTAAACGTGCTCCACAAGGGTATTGTGAGAGTCCGTCCATTTACAGTCAGGCATTAAAAAGTCAGTTAGATTCTTTTGTGCTTCCTCCTGGTTCTGCTTTAGTGCAATATGTCGATGATCTTCTAGTGGCTGCCGATGACAAGGAAACTTGCAAAGCAGCTACGATTTCGTTATTGCATCATTTGTCTAGTTTGAATCACAAGGTGTCACCTTCGAAAATGCAATACTGTTGCCAAGAAGTGACCTACCTCGGTCATCTCTTGTCAAAGGAGGGAAGAAAGTTGACCCCAGAGAGAATAAAAGCAATTACGCAGATGAATGTTCCTAGCACACAGAGAGAAGTACGTGCTTTTTTAGGTATTACCTCATACTGTAGGCAGTGGATCCCAAATTTTTCTCTTTTAGCAAAACCGTTGGTAGCTTTGACTGGGAAAAATGTTCCGAGTCCAGTACCATGGTCTGCCGAATGTCAGGAGAGTTTTTCTGAGTTACGAAATGCATTGTGTTCAGCTCCTGTGTTGCGTACACCTGACTACAGTAAGCCATTCACGCTCTATGTTCACGAGAGAGAAGGTTGCGCGTTGAGTGTTCTGACACAGAGATTTGGTGACAAACAACGCCCTTGTGCGTATTTTTCATCAACATTAGATCCGGTAGCTAGAGCGTTGCCTAGTTGTTTGAGAGCTACAGCGGCAGCTGCGGCTTCCATTCGACAATCTGCTGGTTTGGTGATGAACAACATGCTAGTGGTCATGGTTCCTCATGCTGTGGACACACTCATGAACCGAACTAAGACGCAACACCTTACCAGTGCTAGATTGTCTGGCTATGAGCTGACATTGCTAGCGAGTCATATTCAGATCAAAAGATGCAATGTATTGAATCCAGCAACATTGTTGCCGACTAATCAAGAGTCGAGTGATTCCGAACCACATGACTGTTGCTTCAGAACCGAGGAAGAAACAAAAGGACGAATTGATCTTAAAGACACTCCGTTGTCAGATCCAGATGGCACGTTATATGTGGATGGGTCTTGCTTTAAATTGGAGAATGGTGATGTGACTGCTGCTTACGCAGTAACGACTTTGAGTACGATCGTGGAGACTGCAAGAGTGAGTCAGAATTCTGCCCAAGCTGCGGAATTAATTGCACTAACGAGAGCATGTGTTTTAGCTAAGGGAAAGAGAGTGAATGTGTTCACAGATAGTCAGTACGCGTTCGGCGTGGCCCATAGTTTTGGCCGTTTGTGGAAAGAAAGAGGTTTCATTACGTCCCATGGGACTAAGATTCAACATGGTCAGCTAGTTAACGACTTGTTGGAATCGCTAACCTTGCCGACTGAAGTTGCGATTGTGAAGTGCAGTGCTCATAAAGCAACCACGGATGATGTTGGTCGTGGGAATGCTTTTGCTGATGAGACCGCTAAACAGACAGCTAGAAATATGATGAGTAGAATGTATGTTGCAACGTCTGCAAGATGGATTTCTGAGTCTGGAATGTGTGAGGACACAGTGGAAAGTGTGAAAGAAATTCAGGAAGAGGCGACTGAGGAGGAAAAGCTTGCATGGAAAGAGAGCACGGGTAAATTGGACTCGAGTGGGTGTTGGATTGATTTGTCGGAACAGCAACGTTGGATGCTGCCTGATGCGTATGTGCTTGCAGTAGTAACAATGGCACATGGAGCAGCACATATCAGTTCTAAAGGAATTTGTAAGATGTTGGCTCCAGTCTGGAAGAATGATGGGATTAGTAAGTGTGCAGAAAGAGTGGTGAGAAATTGCATGGTATGCCTGATGCATAATCCTGGCAAGGGAATCCCCACACCCGCTGGTCATTTCGCTCCTCCTTCTTGCCCCTTTGAAGTGATTCAGTTAGACTTCATTCACATGGATCGTTGCAACAATTTAAAGTACGTCCTAGTGGTAGTTTGTGCTTTTTCCAGATGGATCGAAGCATATCCACTGAAGGACAATACTGCCTTGTCCACTGCCAAAATCCTTCTCAAAGAATATTTCCCCAGGTATGGCATGCCACGGATTGCATGGTCAGATAACGGAAGTGAGTTCGTAGGGAAAGTTATGCAGAGTGTGTGTGCCGGTTTAGGGATCAAACAAAAGTTCCACAGTGCAAACCATCCCCAGTCTGCTGGTTTAGTTGAGGGTTATAATAGCACCCTCAAGCTGAAACTTGCTAAAATACAAGCATCCACGGGTTTGCCCTGGCCAGATGCACTACCTTTGGCCCTGTTATCCACGAGAGCGACTGCACATTCTAGAGTAGGGCTTAGTCCATATGAAATAGTGTTTGGTCGTCCCGCCAATGTTTGGGGGGTGCCTAGGCCAAAGGAATTCAGACAGCTGGAATACCCAATGTTAATTGATTACCTTTTCGACTTGACTGCTAAATTGAGTCTTATTCACCAACAGGTTTTCGATGCATTGCCAAAGCCACCGGAGAGTCCAGGTCATCAGCTGAAACCAGGAGACCAAGTAGTAATTCGTAATTTTGCAAGGACGAAAAATCTTCAACCCAGATTCGTCGGCCCATACCAGGTGTTGTTAGCGACGAGAACTGCTATTCGTGTGGCTGGACGAAAAAACTGGATTCACACAACACACGTCAAACGTGTGCCCCTGCCACTTCCTTACGACAACTGGGTGAAGAAAGGAATCGGTGCCTCTGAAACGGAACAAACACCCAGGTTTATCCCTTTCACGATGCAGAACTAATCACTGACACATCGAACTCTGACTCTCCTCCTGAAACTGCTCTTTTGAACTCTGAACATTTGCCATCTGCATCAAAAGAACATTTGCCATCTGCGAACGTGAACATTGCAACGTCGGCTGAAAATACATTGTTTCCAGATCAAACAGCTCCTGCAAAACTGAGATACAATTTACGATCTCGCAATATGGACAAATAAAGCAGGAAACTGCCTATTTTACACATTTGAATTTTGATACATTGCCTCCAGCCAGGAAGTTTGCTAAATACTTTGTATTGTTTTGTTGTTTTAAAATTGCCTTGCCGTCTGGGTAGCCGTAGGGTCGTGGCTGTGTGCCTATTTGAATCTGCGGGGTCAGACACAAGGTCGATCTTTCTGTTAGTTCTGGGAACTCCCAAAGCTGATAGAGGCATTTTCATCTACGTACACATCATCAGTGGTCGCGAGCGGATTGTAGAAGATGGAGCTTCCTGAGCTGCAACGAGAGAATGTAATTTATGTTCGCAGAAATAGACTGTACAAAATTCTTCATAGCAAATGCTTTCTAATGCAATGTGCAGTTACGTTTTTGATTGTTTTGATAACGTTGGTGGGTGGAATCGTCTTTGGTGTGCATTTGATTTTTACGCCGGTAACAACTACAGTACCTCCCCTTGATCCTGCTACTTCTACTGTTTCTTCTATGCATTCTTTTCACTCGTTTCCTGAACACGAGCAAGCTCGACGCTCAGAATTCATTAATAACACTTTTGTACAGCTCTTGCATCAACACCAACTGGTAGTTAACACTACTGACTGCTGGATGTGTGGCTTGATACCCCACACTATGGATAAAGGCATTCCCTATCTAGTCTTGCCTTTTAGCTATAATGGATCATTTCAGGCCTTTCAGACCATTTTTGCCTATGCCCTTGAGACCTATCCTCCGCGTCCACCACGTTCCACTAAATACAACTCAGCCAACAAAGCTTTAGTCCACGGAATTATTGACATGATTAAAGACGTCAATAATACTCCATCTTACCCTAGAGATGAATTACGGGTATATTTGAGTTGGAACTCCACAGAGTATCGCCTTAGTTTGGGAGAAAGCAAGCGTAAAAGCTCCACTCCAGTCTGGGTCGTGCCTCACCGAGGTCAGGTCTGTTTGCAAGGAAATGGGAGTAATCCGAGAGCTCAGCTAGGGAGGAGTGAGTGCGTTGAGACTTACGTGTTTCCGTCTAACTCTTCCTCTGCCTTCCTTACTGCTAGGGGTACCTACTTCATCTGTCAAGACAGAGCGTATACATGGCTGCCTGCTGACTTTTCAGGTTCATCTTATATTGCTCGATTGTTGACTCCAACGTACACTGCTTCTTCAGATTATCACAAGACCAGAGTATCAAGAGGTGTCTTCAGCAAGGAAGATACCGCTGGTCAGGAAGCTGGAGACTTCTTCTAAGGTTTCCTTCCGTTTTGGGGGCCTATGGCCAATAGTAGAAACCTACGTCAGCTAACACGGGTAGTTGAATCTACTATTACAGAAACTGCTGGTGCCCTTAGTAACTTGACAGCTGAGCTTCAGGCGGATCGTCTCATGACGTTGCAGAACCGTATGGTTCTAGACGTAATACTTGCAGATCGAGGTGGGGTATGCAGAATGATCCAATCGAGCTGCTGTGTTTTTATTCCCAATAATGCTCCGACTGTCTATGAAGCGATCTCTAAGCTACACAAGATTTCCGACTCTATACACGTAGACAAGGGAAACTGGTCCTTCATGGAGTGATTTTGAACTCTGCTATCAGCGTGGGGATGGAAGGTTCTGATGGTCATTGGTGTCATCCTAGTATTTCTGTTCTCATGCTGCCTTATTATCCAGTGTGGTCCCGCTTTGTGTAGTCTCTGTGCTGCAACATGTTTCAGACAACCACCTGCGTTTGGAGAAAAGGCGCGTGAAAAAATGATGATGCAACAACATGCCACTGACCTGATGAGCATAGAGATAGACTCGGACATAGAGTAATTGCCTACGTAAGGGCAAAAGGAGGGTCTGAGGTTCCGTGACGATTTGAACCCGTGTCTTCCACATTGTCGTAAATACATAATTTTGGTATCAGTGAACCGCAAATGATCCCTTTAGCATATCCTGGTGTTTTCGCAATGCTACGAGCAAGAGCACTCCTGTTACGAGCACATTTCTGGTCTACCCATGGCATCCATCTTAGATCACGGAAGCCATTTTGTGTTTCTTGCCCTCACTTAGACAATGGACACGCAGTGACCTCTTTCACTTAAGGACACGTAAGCTTTAGCCGGAGATTCACCTTGCTAGTGACACGTGCACCTTAGAACAGAACACGCCATGGCTACATGACTCGACAGAAACTGCCTCCTCTGCCCGAGGCCAGTCCTGCTATACTGGTTCTCGTGTTCGTTGGCCTGATCATGATTAGGCGGCCGAAGCTGGTAGCCTTGCCCATTTACGACCCACAAACATCTCTTATCCTGCTTTTCTATCTTTTGCACCTGGCTCTGCTCCTTTCCTTCTGGGCCTTTATTAGGGGGAGGTAACAAAATTTACGATGAGGCGGTCCGGCTCTTGAATGTAAAGTTGACATAAGATTATGATGGAACAGTGGGAACCCCTCGTCCGTAATGTTTTGACATCAGATATTGTTGACGATTCCTGTGCAACGCCAAATATTTATTGTTTAAGATACAAAGGTTTAGGAATGTACTAACATGTAAAGAATTTGCCCGAAGCCCAATATTTAGTATATAAGGAGCAACCCTCTTTGTACAAATCGAACAGGCTCCTAGATACTGCCTGTGTGTAGTTTCTGTGACTTCTGTGTCCCTGCAGTAATAAACCTTTGGTCTTTGACGCCACCATCGAGAAGCCCGTGTTTCTGTTTATTTGTGCACCGAGACAGGTAGAACTCCGGGGTCTTCGGGTGTTATCCCTGACACCTCTGGACGGAACCAAAAAGTCCAGAACTCCAGACCAAGCATTTCACACACCACAACTTTACCATCAAACTTAAGGAACATACTAATTGTAATAGCACAAACGTGATGTATGCAATTATATGTCCAAGTGGTCTGCTATACATTGGCCAAACAAGTCAGAAGTTCAAGACTCGCATTCTTCAATATTGCAATAGGGTATGGTGTCAAGTTCCTGGGGCTCCATTTGTTGAACATTTCCAGCAACTTCATCACTCCGAGGATGGCATCAGATGGTTGGTTCTCGAAAAAGTCACACTGTGCCCTAGAGGTGGTTTTGTCATAGACATCATGAATCTATGGGAATGCAAGTAGCTGCACCACCTAGACATGGCCCAAAATGGTCTTAACAAAAATTAGGAAAGTGCGAGACAGTTACCCCTATTGACTATGGGCTGACCTTCCCCAAGTATCGTGGCTAGATTGGGTATTAGCACGAGGTGTTCTGACCCAGGGTGCTACATCATCACAACATGCCCACCATGTTTTTTTAATCTGTACTTTCATCCATTGTGCATTCATGTTGCAATATGTCCAATGTGTCTCCTGAAATCTGCACATCGCCTAGACACAAGATTCCATTATTATGTTCTGTCTCTCACTATGTACATTGTATTGTCTATGTTGATCACGTTTTATGTGGAATTTAAATTCATGGTATTGTACGTATTACATATGATTTATTCTGTCATTATTGTCTTGTGCAATGCTACAGTTCTTTCTTTTGTTACGTTTGATTTTCATGTCACAATTTTATTATTATGGTTAACCATCACTGCTCTATGATTGCTTTCAGTATGATTTTTTATATTTTTATATTTGTTTGTCTCTTCATAAATAATCAGCTCCAATGTGTATAACCATTAGAGTTCTCAAAATTCACAGTAATCTCTGTTGCCCTGTAATATGTTACAGATTCCTGGAACTCACAGGCCAAACTTTGAAGTTTCCCCCCATTTGACAGCTGATATTTTTACTGCCTCTTGATTCTTTATCTAATTCCATGAGGATTGCCCACCACGAGTAGTCTGGCATGCCCGGTAGCTATGGAAATGTTAGTTACCGAGAGCTGAATTTAGCGGCTGCCACCGCTATGTGTGACTCACTGTGTGCACATCCACTCGAGCGACTCCTTAAAGGCCTCCCTCACTGGTGGCTCACACACAAGCCAGGAGCCCGCAAGGTAAAGGTCATGTTAAAGTCTCACACGCACTCAGAGCAAGCGTTCATAATTCTGAATGTTAGTTTATACTTATACCCTCACTTCCTTGTGAGAAGGTCCTTGTGGATCTATAACTCTGATGCACTTAGTTTATGGCAAATCAAGATGAGACACACACTCTGGGGGTTGATGTTTGACACCTAGCATTTATTAGCTTTTATTCCCCTTTACTGTGGAAACAAATTTAAATATATACACTAATGACAGTATGACCTGATCGATTTCACATTCGCCTTTCCACAACGTAACTAGATGAGTCCACAGTGGGAGGCTGTTGTACACCAGAGGTTTCTTGTCATTGACTTTGCAGGATTCCTCCATTTTTCCAAATAACCTTGCCAATAATGTTGTCTAAGCTAAGTGAGTGCTCATCTAAGACGACCTCTAAATTGTTTTTTCCACCCCCCCTTATCACCTTTAAGATCAAGCGCCATGCAGCTTGTATGCATTATCCCTCTGTTTTGACATTACATTGTCTAATGGATGCCATTCTCTCTTAGAAAGACACTGATTCATTCAGCAGCACATTGCTGACTAGAGACTGAACTTTTTCCTGATTGACTCACAGCTTCATGCCCCTGTTCATTCAAGAATCGTCATCCCCTTGATGAAATCCTTGCTAAGTCTCTGCCCTGTGAGTATTGGTTTTGGAAACAGCTGTTTTTCTCCTTGACCATGTGTACTGAGCACTGACGTGCCTCCTTGATTCAGTGTTTCAGTCTCTGTGTGGGCGGTGGTTTAATTCCTTCTGGACTTGGAGTTTCCAGCCCTATCCTGTACTTCTCAAACTGCTGAACCGGCAGTCCGAGATTAGGGTGAACCTGTGTTGCCATGTGTTTTGAGATATACACCCCATAATTATTGCGCACAAGTAATTACATTAACTTTACATACTTTGTAGTTTGCTCTCGCAATCATCCTGAGGAAGACCTCGCTGATAGGAATCAACTGCCCTCTTCAATCCTCTGGGGTCGAGACATCACTTTCACTTGTATTTTGACATGTACTTATCCTGCAGCCCAGAAGCGGTGAGAAGAATATACATCCCTGAAATCCCATCACTTGGGCTTTTTAGTCAGTTTCTTGATGTATTGTGTGACAGGTCGTTCTCATTCTTGTAAATATTGCAATTATATTCCCACTGTCACATCCTCACCAATTCAGGCGCACTACCTGGAGCAATTTATTCACCATTTTCACCTTCAAGCAACCTTTGAAACTGTGAATATTTGATTAAATTCTTATATGCAATTCATTCTTCAAACCAAGATTATTTGCTCATTGTTTAATTCATAATTGTTGGGTGTTTTATTAGGCTTTTCTCCTTCTTTGGAAAGCTAATAGGTCATTTGGGCCTCTTGTTGTATATACCATAATTGGCCTAGGTCCAACTGTATACTGGTTATACCCTATTGTTATGTAATAAGCTGGATCCAACAAGCACCAGAACTGAGGAACTCCGCAGGCCTCCCGGCACCAATTCAAATAAGAGATTTCAGCCACCCTGACAATGTGCAGGTCAGTTAGAGGAACCTCGCGGGGCCTTGATGAACACAGTACCTTTCATTAGCGAGCTCATTGGCCTTGAGTTTAGGGACCCCTGGTGGTTTGATCTTGGCGTTGCCCGGGCAACATGTGGGGAATGGAAGGTGGGGCTCGGTGCAACGTGCTGTTCTTGATCTGAACTCTGCTGTCGTAGGCATTGACCAGGCAACACTTAGAGAAAGGAATGCAGCAATTGTGAGCGATGCGCTGCTTCTTCATCCAAGCTCCACCATCTCTCAGAAGGAAGCGTGACTTCTGGGAGCAATGGAGCCCCAGCACAGAGCTCAAATGCAGATCAGAGCAAGAACTGGTCTTGGTGCACTAAACGCCGGCCCCCTTTGAGAGTCCGGGTAGGAGTCACTGCCTTTGGAAGTGTCAAGCACCGATCTTCACAGGGCTCAGCTGCCAGACTCCTGGATGACAGCATTCAGTAGCCATGTAGATGAAAATTAAGTCTTTGATGGCCCTGAGACTTTATGTACATGGGGCAAACCAACAAGACGTTGTAGTTACTTATGCTTCTTCTAGAGTTTGCAGAGAAAGGGTTAAGTCCTTCTCACTGCCTGGGCAAGTGTCAGCAGGCTGCAGGCCAACACAGCAAAAGCAAGTAGCAAAGTGTCAGTGCCTTCTACAGCACAGCAAACAGCAGGAAGCTGGCCAATACAGCAAAGCAGTTAGCAGAGTGGCACTTCCTCCTGCAGGACAGCTTCTCTAAATTAGCTAAAGATTAATATATCTAGTCAAAATGACAGTTAAAAAACTGCACACACAGGATTTAGTGGGAGGAGTGTAGGCACGTTCAAAATAGCTATTTTAGTGGATGGCACAATAAGTGCTGTACACACTGGTAGTATTCAATTTACAGACCCGGGTACACGTAGTACATATTATTAGGGACTTACCATAAAATTAAAAGGTGCCACTTTTGTGTACACCAATGTTGCTATGTTTTAGGGGAACAAGAACTTTTCAATTAGCAAGCATGGAAAAAGTGCACAACATAATGCCAACAAAAACAAGGTATGTAATAGACATCAAAACTCAGTGGATGACCCTGGGCAGAGGGCCAGACTAACAATATCTGTGTAGACTTTAGTGTAGCGGTAACTGATGCAGGAGGTCTATGCAGTGACCATTAAAGATACTGCTGTGGTCTTAAAGGCAATGCAATCAGGTCCTCTCTTCATTCCCAGTTTGACACGGCTGAGTTGTCCTTATTGTATTTAACAAAGATCCTTCAGTGAACGTATTTGTTGTACAAGTCATTTTTATTGTGGTTATCCCCCGGATATTTGGCTTCTTGACCACGCATGTATCTCCAACTGAATGGAGTTCTGTGCAACAGCAGCTGAAGGATTCTAATTTTCAGAAAAAAAGACTAAATCCAAAGGAGGAAGTATCCAGAGGAACCAAATTTGCCATTGTATCTGACCTCTGCTCCGTCACCGTCTGCATTATTGTTTTACTTTGTCACATTCCTGCTCATCAAGATGGCTGCAGTTTGCCCTTTTTGTTTTAGGCGCTACTCAGATAAAATAACTTTAAAAATGTGCATCTCCATTTAAACTGTTTGGATTTTTTTGATGTAATTTCATTTATTAGATTATTCATATTTTTCAAGAATAATTTGTAATTTTTATGTTGTTGTTGTTGTTTACTTTAAGTTACGCCTGAGCGCTTGCTGGCAAGCTACCAGAGGGTTCAGCGCAAATCTACTTTTAAACCTTTGTGATTCACCCTGACAAGGATTGTAGTCAATATTAAAAGTGGATTCTTGCCCCCTTGAACCTGTTCACGCAATTTCTTAATATGTATGGGTGTGTATTTGGAACAGCTTCATACATAGTGGAATCCAGTGTCTAAGTGAGAAGTCCCTTTGTATAGTTAGAATTAGTAATGTAAATTCCATCCTCCTTACTCAATTTGGCTAAAACATATCTTGGGATACAATAATGATTAATTTGTGTGAACATGTGTCAGGGTCCTTTAATATTTACGGGGCCATGGATCAGCTCAACCCCAGCCATCCTGGCAGTATAATGCTATACTCTCCACACTGCACATTCTGTGAGATCAAAATTGCACACCCTCCTAACAGAAAGGACTATTTGACATTTTAGGCAATGAAATGATATTTGAAATAACTATTTGTATTTGCTGTGGCTATGGCACGCTCTTACAAACATGATGGCAAGTATGTTTGGCGGGGTTTAACAGCCATACATCAAAATACTCTTGGAAAGCATTATTATATGTACAGGTTATTTTGAAATAAATAGCTAAAATATACGATTTTACTTTTCTTTCACATCAAAGCAACCTCCAGAGCAAGGGAGGGAGATAATGCCCAAGAAGTAGGAGAACAGGATGTCTGCTGGGAGTCAGAAAGTGGCAGTACTGACACTGAAGGATCCAGTAAATTTTAAATTGATAAATTGATACTTGTATAGCGCACTACTCACCCGCAAGGGTCTCAAGGCGCTTGTACGAATACCGCTGTGGAACCCATCCTGGCTTTCCCTGTGAGGCGTCCACTCCTGGGCACCCCCAAGGTGGAGGCCAGGCATCCTTAGCGTTGCGGGGGCCGTTGTGGAGATTAAGCAAGCTATTGCCCAGAGTTGCAGAGTGGGACTCCATGATGGGAACAGGCACCGAGGCGAGAATTAACAGGTCCGTGGAATTTTGAGCCCAAGACCGGCCGAGGTGGGGAATTGAATCTCTGGTCCAGGACTAGACCTCTGCATCAGGGTCTGCCGCTCCAATCATAGAGCCACACTTCTTCACCACTCCTCCATCCAGTGGTACAGAGGGATAGGGCTGGACAGGAGGCCAACACATCCTCTGAATCAGAGACCTCTAATTATGATCAGCCCCAAGTGGTGGTGGACCTAATATGATCTAGAGGATTTAAAACCTTGCCCTCTACCACCAAATTAATCAGCTCTCTCCCTACTACTTTCCCTAGTGTAGGTCAACACCCAGCCCCCTAAAGGGGCTGACAACCCAGGCACTTCAGATTTTGATCTGCACATCTACCATTGCTCTCTGAGGAGGCTGTGAATCTGCTGTAAAGCCTCTCTGTAGGACAGACTGCACTGCTGCCTGCTATCCTGGGAATAATCCAATAATTCACCTGTTAGTTGCTTTACTGAATGGCACACACTCTGCTGTATCAGCCATACAGAGTCTTGGCATGCAGTAGAGCCGTCTCAGACAGCACTGCCTCCCACCCACCACCACCTGACCCACTACCTTCTACCCACACCCAAACTACAATCAATATTTCCCTAGCAACCTCATCTACCCAAACCACCACAAACCAAGAACACAGAACGACACACACACAAACAGAAGCACAAAACAAACACACACATACACCAGAAATCACAAGAACCACTGGCCCCAGAACCACACACATATATTCTACATCAACCCACCAAATATCACAGACCACAACTACGATCTCAGACACCACCACCACCATACAAACAGGCTCTACCACATCGCAGCAGCCAATACAAAGCTCCACACCAAACAAATAGAATCTCACACACCTCAGTATACATCCCAAAAAGATCATACACAAACTACATAATCCACACCCTAACCCAAGCATACAAACAAAAAATACCCTCACCCAGGCACATACCGACAAAACACCCTAACCCCACTCAAACACCCAAATACCCACCTATATCACCATCACAAGCACAAGCACAAGCACAAGCGCACCCTCTTAAACACACACAAAACCACCATAATGAACCAAATCCATCCCAACACTCAGTACTCTCAAACAACACCATCATCCATCCAATATTTCCTTACACCTACCCCATACACATCCAACACGAAACCCATCAAAAAAAGACCCACCCCTCTCCCATCCTAATTTCTGTGGTTTACTTGAGCAACATCAGCCCTATGGGTGTGACAAGTTCCTTAATGAGGAGGTTGTTTAGAAAAAATATATCATAGAAGACAAGAAGAAGAGTATATACATTATTGTGAATTGTAATATTTTGTGTTACATTTTATCGTGGTTCCCGATTGGAATGAAAGTTAAGTTGTTTTGATTTATGAAAATACCGAAAAACTAATTTTACAATAGAGCTTCAAGGCACATGGTTTCTTTAATATTTTTAGATGGAAAACATATTTGACAAAACACTAAAGGTTTGATTAGTAGACCAATACTGTTGAAATATGAAAATGCATTATAAAGATGTGAATTTGTATGCTCTTTAATTCTATTACAACACATAGGATGAGACAAAATAAAGATCAAGAGAATTAAAAAGAATAAGTTCAAGGTAAATTAAGAAGTGAACTTTAAAGTTCAATGTAGTTTGCCATAATAATGTAATATATATATTGAAATGAAATATCTGCGACTGTATTTTCAGATAATATTAATAAATCTATCAAAAGTTTTTTGTTATTTGATAAAAATTTGTACAATCACGTAGGCTCTATGTTTTTGAAGGTATCCTACATTTTTAGAAAGTATAAAGTAAATTCTTTGTACTAGACAAGCAAACAACATTTGAAAATGGAAAGGTTACTTGTTTGATATTACCAGAGATGTACGTCAAAGTGATAACAGATTTTAAAAGGGGGGTTAACTAAGGATATTTAGGCATGTTTCAATAACTGTTTTTATTATAAAGCCAAATCTGAATCAATCAATCAGTAGATTTGTAGAGCGCTACTTGTCACCCTTGAAGGTATCCAGATGCTGACAGGGTGCAGTGATTAGCCGACTAGGCAGGTCTATAGAACTTTTGGAACTCTGGAGGAAATGCAAGTGCAGCTCATTATATTTATTCGCTGCCAGATAGGAAAAGGAGCAACCTACACATCAGATACTTTGGGTGTCGGTGTCAGGGTTAGAGAAAGGGACGTGGAGCAGAGGTATCTGTTGGGCTGGTGGAAGCTAAGGTGGTGGTTCAAGTGGTGTGTAGGGCCTTGTATACATAGGTCAGGAGCTTGAAGCGGTATCTTGTCTGTATAGGGAGCCAGTGGGGGTGATGTGCGTTTGTCTAGGGAGATCCAGGACGAGTCTGGCTGCGGTGTTCTGTATGGTCTGTATTTAGAGGAGGTGAGCTGCGATTTCTTCTTAGAGAGCTTTACCATAGTCCAGTCCACTGGAGATGAGGGATTGGGTGATGATGCATCTTGAGCTTTGGAGAAACCCTTTGAAAATCCTACGAAGCATGCAGAGGATGAAGAAGCAGGAGGAGGAGACGGAATTGACCTGAACTTTCATGGTTGGATTGTTGTCCAGAATGATGCCTAGGTTTCTAGTGTGGTCAGAATCTGGATTGGGAGTAGTAAAGCAGGATGTTCCATTCCAGATGTTAGAAGAGTTTTTGGTTGATGGCGTTTTCTAATACTTTGACCAGGAACTGAAGCAGAGAGATCAATCAGTAGTTGTTGAGTTTAGTTGGGTCTGCAGTTGTCTCTTAGTAGGGAGTTGACTTCAGCATGTTTCCAGTTCTCGAGAAAGGTAGCTGTGGCAATTGATGTGTTGAACAAGGTGGTGAGTATGTGGCGGTTTCTGAGTTTGCTTAGGTTGAAGATGTGATGAGAACATGGGTGGGTTTGGGAGGGCATGGGAGGGTTTGGGCTCCTGAGTGGACTGAGTTCATGAAGGATGCAATCTCCTGTCGGACTAGTTAGCCTCATTCAGTTAGTAAGATGTCTGTGGTGGTAGCAGTGTTGTTATGTTTCTTGAAGAAATTTGAAGTTTCTGTAGATATCGGCGATCTGGTCATGGAACAAGTTTGCAAGGTTGTTGCAGAGCTCCTGTGAGGGGATAATGCTGATTGGTGCAGCAGAGGGGTTGGATATTTCTTTGAAGATGTTTAAGAGTTCTTTGCTGGTATTGGAGCTTGATACAATGCTTGAGGCTAATGTCTTTTTCTTGTATTCTCTCAACTGTCTATGGTATAGATTGAGGGCTGTCTTGAAGATGGTCTTGTCAGTCATATCCTTGTTGGTGCACCCTCACCTTTCAGATATTCATATTGTCGTTTAGTGGTTTGAGGTCTTCGGGGTACCAGATAGCCTGCTTGGTGGACCTTCTAAGGGTGTTGTTTCTGATAGGAGTGATTCTGATGTAGCAATTGGTTATCTAATTGTTGAAGTTTCTGACATTCTGGTCTAGGTTATTGGAGGATATGAGGTGGGTGGTGTTGAGAGCATTGTTCCATGTGTTCTTTGAGACTTTGCTCCTGCTGTGGTGGGGGTATTGGGCAGACTAGGTGTTGAGCTCCTTGAGCTGGTGATGTTGAAGTGGATCAGTCCAGGTGAGTTCCATCGTGTGGCTGTACCGAATGCAGCCGATGAAGGGGAAGATGGGGTCTACCACGTGTTCTGCAGTGTGGGTGCAGCCATGAGCAAATTGGGTGAGTCCGATATTGTTTATGCTGTTGTGGAGGTTTGTGGTGTTGATGTCATTGTGGTCATTGAGATAGAAGTTGAAGTTGTCAGTGAAAATGTAGTTGTTATATCTCATCCCCATTTTGCAGAGATTTGGATGCCGTAAATCCCCATCTGTGTTGAAGTTGTATCTGGAGATTGTACTCCTCCTGAAAATGCATCCCAATATCCAGAGTGGAATGTGTCACACACAATGTTGGTGGCATCTATAAAGATATGAGGGAAAAAAATGTCATTGATTGAGTCCATGGCAAGGGGGGCGATGAAGTCGACAATAAATTTGGTGAGGGTGCCATGATGGTGGTTTTGCTGTTGGTTTAGAGTTGGAAGTTGAGGTGTTCCATGGCAGGGATGACAGTGTCATATGAGGTTATGTATTGAACGGATTTCTTGTGTATGATGGTGATCCCTCCTTCAGGCTTTTTGATGCATTCGCCATTGGTGACCTTGTATCCTTTGAGTATTGCAGTGGCAATATCAGGTGTAGAATTGAGGTTGAGCCACATCTCAGTGAGGAAGAGGATATCAGGTGTGAGGGTCGAGATGAGGTCCCAAACCTTTGTGGCGTGTTTAGAAAGTGCATGTGTGTTAAGAAGGGCCCAATGCAATGTGGTGTTTTTGTTCAGGTGGTGTCTGTGATGTGTTCGCAGAGGACTGGTCATGGACTGGTATGTGTCCTGTGGCAGGTGAAGTGGCAGTGGGTGCAGGTGAAAGGTCCTACCATAGAGAGTGGGTGAGCACAGTGGCAGTGTTTGTTCCGGGGCCAAGGGTGTGGAGCTCAGTGATCTGTATCTCCGGTGGTGGGAGGTCATGGGGTCATAGCCCTGGGCATGGAACAAGCGCAGAAGGATGTAGACGGGCATGCTGGTGACGTGCCAACTCCTACTGAATGGGTTTGCTGCGACCTTCATTGGAGGAGTTTCTGGGGTATTAGCATTGCAGAACATGAGGGTTTGGGTCTCTTCCACTACAGTTTGAAATTCATTATATGATCCGTAATTACTCACTAAGGAAGACATGTTTGCTTGCAAGATTTTGATACTTTGTTGTAGATAATGCATGAATCTGTTTTTTTAAAGGGAATGAGATGTGTACTATGTTTTCTAGACATTGTTTATCTTCACATGACAGATTTCTGTATTTATCTTCACCTGACAATGTTCTTCTTCAGCCCTATTTAATATTGTATTTCTACATTCCTATTCTATGTGTTCTGTTTTCTATGTCGTCGGTCTTAAATGAAATTTAATTCTAAAATTGCATCAAGCTGGTGCTGTAAATTGCCTTCTACCTCCTTGCTGTGTGGAAATAAAAGCCACTACTTAATCTACTTATTTAATTCTTACTATTTAACAGTCTTTAGTCCGTGGGGGAATCTACCATCACTGGGAGTACTACCAAAAAGGGATAATCATGAATGCAATGCTAGATGGTGCATTTCCATTACTAAATCTTTCCATAACATTCGAGCCTAATTTAAGCAGAATACTCAGCTCGTAAGGATTCATTACAAGTTGTATGATACTGGGGGAACTATAAATACATATGCTAATTTATTGTTACCGTGTGTTAAATCCCAAGTACCATTAAATTACAAGTTAAACTCCATTTATTAAACAATTTGCATGCAGGACCTTATTTCAAGCATAACACCACGTGACTCCCAGTTTTTTGTGGTTTAATGCATACATTTACCACCTGTTTTTGCAGGTGATAAATGCATGTAGGGACCTCTGCGTGTGGTGATAGGTGAGGGAAGGGATTGGCAGAGTAGGGAAAGAAAGGATGTTTTCTGCCACAGGTAAATTGTAAAACCAGGAATGAGGCTTTACTACTGCTGCAGCTAAAGTCTATTTGGAAAGACCACACTATAAAATTGTATCTGGTCTCCTTCTCCTGGAAAAACTCATGTGGTAATGACACTCTGCCTAAGTTGTAATGAGGTCCTAAGTGTGAACATAAGCACAGGAACCCTTTTCACTACACTTCACTGCATCCTAGTGAGTGAAACACATATTGTTTGACTGATTATAAGATGGTTTTGACATCTGCCTAATCCTGAACCACTCAGCCATCATTGTAACTGTGAGTCTACGCATGCGCCCTTCTTCAACCTTCTATATATGCTAATGAGGTTGATAAAAGCATCTCCCCTTTCAGAACTTTGGAGGCAATGTGATGCATCAGGTATGATGAAGACTGACCACCTGCATTTCTGTAGCTTATGACCGAAAGATGTCTGTGAAAATATGGAAAAAACAAAACCCAATAAGCCAGACTCGGGGGGAAGAGGGAAATAGAGTTTTGGAAGGTGTTTTTTTAGTAGGTGCAGGTAGGTACCTACAGCTAGTAATAACAAAGCAATCACAAATAAGGTCCAGTCAAGTTCTCAATAAATTATTCCATGCTCAATCCTTGGTAGATTGTCTGCAATCATATAGGCTTAACTTAGGAGACAGGTGTGTAAATCATTCAGTAAGACCCAACACGCAATAAAATTCCCAAACTGATTTATAAAAAAAGAAAATATTTTTATGATTAAAGTGACACTAAATTGACAAAATCCAATTTATGGAATTAGAGATATGAATTTTGAAATATTAAAACTAAAACTAGCGCTTAAAGGGGGGCGTGGCTTGGACGGCAGTAGCAATGGCTGCCTAACCGTGTGACTCCGCAAGCAAGGAAGCGATTCCAGCTGCAAAAAGCGATAACCCAGTCTCAAACACCGAAAGAGACACAGATTCGGGATCGCTCTTAAGCGCTGCACCATATGACTGAAGCAGATCTCTAGATGAGCGGCCCTGAGGCGGATACATGAGACCTCTCCTACCCTGGGAGATCCAGCGTGACTGCGGGTGCCCTAAAATGGCGCTGTGACAACTCCGTTATCCGGCCGAAACAGCTGCAACTGCCGGATCCGAACGGGGAGGGAAGGGAGGGAGAGAGGGTTAAAAAGGGACTTGTCGTGTATGTTCTTTGCTTTATTTTTTTCCTTTCATTATTCATTCTCATTTAATGATGCAGTACCCCACACCGAGATCAAGTCACCTAATTCTTACACTACCATCGGATCTTGGTTGATCCAATGCCTTAGACTGCACATGCAGACTCTAATAGCTCATCCAGCATATACTGGTATCCGGTTTCATCACTTAACGACACAGACTGACACCGATGACCGACAATAAATCCTTGTCAGAAAACCTCAACATAGTCTCCCTGAATGTTAAGGGTCTTAACCACCCGGTAAAAAGACGGAAAGTTTTCTAGAATCTTGCTAAGTCAAAAGGAGATATTCTCCTACTACAAGAAACCAAAATATCAGAAGAGGACACACGTTTCATCAACCTACACTGGACCTCACACACACTCTGCTCCCCCGCTGTACACAAGAAAGGCGGAGTGATCACTTTGATCCCGAAAAAATCCAACCTGTCGGTTCTTTCACACACACATGACAAGGAGGGCAGACTGCTGGTCACACATCTCTTAAGAGACGACGACCCAGTACATGTTGTGAATATTTATGGCCCCAACTCAGATGATCCGGAATTTTGGGACTCAGTCTCCCGGTCCATAGAAAATGTCCCACAAGACGAGCTCCTAGTGGTAGGGGGTGATTTTAACCTCCCTCTGGACCCAATACTCGATCAACAGTCAAAATGCAAATTTCACCCTTCCCGCTCACATGAGGCACTCCTACGCCTCTGTGACCGACATCTACTAAAATATTTCTGGCGCCTTCAAAATCCAAGTGTGAGGGATTACACCTTTTCTTCTGCCCCACATAACTCGTACTCTAGAATTGATTTTATTCTTATCTCGAGCTCTTAAACCCACCTAATTGAGGAAACCGAGATAGCCCCTAAACTGGTATCTGACCACGCCTGTATTAGTACCAAACTTGCTGGCTCCCGCTCGATCTTACCCCCTAGGAGATGGCGCTTCAATTAAGAAGTCCTAGCCGAGCCTGTTAATAGACAACAAATAGCATACGCCGTAGAAGAATATATCTCACTGAACGCCTTGCCTGATACTGCCCCCACAACTATATGAGACGCACTCAAAGCCACAATCCGGGGTGTTATCATCAACATAAGAGCTAGAACCAACAAGGAACTAAATAAAGACTAAGTAACACTGGAGCAAGATATTAAAAACTTAGAAACCGTCCACAAATCCAATCCTGACGATACAGCAACCCTTGATCTCTTAACCAAGAAGAAATACGAATACAACACTATCACTAGCAAAAGAGCTGGGGTCTGGATCAATAGATTCAAAGCCCTAAAGCTATGTGAAGGGAACAAGGCAGGTAAACTCCTCGCTTCTTATCTTAAACACAAACAGAAGCTGTCTACTATAACTTCTATCAAAGATCACGCGAACAATACCCATACAAAACAGGCCAAGATTTTAGAGACCTTTAAAACATTCTACGAGGAACTATACAAAAATGATCTGTCCCTCGATAAGGATGCCTGTGTCAATTACCTAGAAACCTTGAATCTGCCAAAACTCTCAGAAGAGGATTGCGCCCATAGAGGCTCCCCCATTACACCCACGGAGATCTTGTCATCCATCAAAACACTTAAAAACAACAAGGCCCCCGGCCCTGATGGAGTTTCAGCGGCCTTTTACAAGGCCTTTGACAAACAACTTACTCCCACCCTCCAAACACTATTCAATTCAGTTGCAGCCAGTGCCAGCATATCCCCTTCCATGAGTGAAGCCATCATCATTGTGATTCCAAAAGATGGCAAAGACCCACTCTTAACCAAGAATTATCGTCCCATCTCATTGATAAGTTTAGATTGTAAGATCTATGCTAAGATCCTGGCAAATAGACTCAATGTCCTGCTTCCCAAATTGATCAGCACCTCACAAGTAGGGTTTCTAAAACATCAGATGTCGAACGATAATACCAGGCTCTTGTGCCACATTCTAGAAAAGGCCAAAACTTCCCCCGCCCCACTGGTTGCCATAACTCTGGACGCCGAAAAGGCCTTTGACAAGGTTTCCTGGTCATTCTTACAGCACTGTCTGCAATCTTTCAACCTAGGCCACTCATTCATCAAAATGGTAATGGCCCTATATTCCTCTCCATCCGCCAGGATATCCATTGACGGTACCCTCTACGACCCATTTTGCCTATATCAAGGTACTAGACAAGGATGCATTGTTCCTTCTGGCCCTTGAATCTCTCCTGACTTACCACAAGCACAATAAAGAAATAGTGGGAGTAACTTTTGGGGAAACTCAAGTGAAGTTAGCGGCCTATGCAGGTGACATTTTAATAGCGACTGAAGACCCCAAAAATTCCATAAAAGCACTTATGTCTTCAATAGACAGATATTCTGTCCAATCCGGATATGAATTGAATTGGGACAAATCGGAGGTCAAGCCCCTGAATGTGCATACCACCAGAGACGTCCTAGGTGACTCCGGCCTGACATGGCAAAACGATGTTATCAAGTATCTGGGAATAGAATTTGTGGATTCCCTGCTTGGAACGCTTCGACACAATGAGACCACTACCCTAGCCAAAATCAAGCGCCTCCTTGATGGTTGGTCTCCTCGCTTTATCACCTGGTGGGGACGGGTTGAAACCATCAAGATGATGATCTCCCCCTTGGTCAACTATCTCATCACCATGGTACCTCTCACAATTTCCGGGGATTTCCACCATAGACTCGACGCACTGATAACCACCTTCCTATGGCAGGGAAAAAGAGCCAGAATCAGTCTAAAGAAATTACGCCTTGACAGACCCAAGGTGGGGTTCACTTGGCAAACTTCAAGCTCTACCAAACCGCTTTCCTTGCTAAACAAGGCTCACATTGGCTGACACCTCAGCCAGGATACACACCAGTGTGGCTTACAGTAGAAAGGTCCCTCCTCCAAAACCTTGACCCTACTTCCTTCCTTACCATTGCGCTGCGTCCTTCCCTCTGTTCAGGATCGATTTTTAAGAACACAAAAGAAGCCCTCCTACAGGTGAGCAAGCAGCCACCATATCAGTTTAAAAGATTAAATTGGGAAACCCTATGGCACAACCCTACTTTGTCATATAAAGGGAAACAGATGCACAACGACACTTGGGTGGCAAAAGGAATATTCTTCCCGCACCAACTTTTTAACAACTCAGATCCGCTCTCCTTTGCTGACCTAAGGGATAGATTTGACCTTAAGGAAATAGAGTTTTACAATTTTCTGAACGTCAAAGTGGCAATCACAAAAGCAAAACTTAACAACAGCACCCCATCCCTTCCTAGCTATCTGGCTACCCTTAATAGGCTCGGCCATCAAGTCTCTAAAATCTACAAACTGATACGACCACAACAGTCTAACCTTACTGACTCAATTCAACATTTTGGGAGTCCTATTCCTCTACACCAGCCTCAGAATTGGAGTGGGACAGAACATGGGAATCCACCACACGTCACAAAGTCAGCCCAACTCTTTCCCAAACTAAATTCTGGCTCCTCCATAAAGCCTTTTGGACCCCCAAGAGATTCTTCCTAAACAACATTAGGGATGACGATACATGCTGGAATTGCTTAAAAGAAGGAGGCGATCTCGAACACTTAATATTTAAATGCGCCTGTGTCACAAATTATTGGGATCGAATTTTTGAGTTCATTACCAAAGGTACTCATCATCTCCTTACCGCGTGAGTTTTCTACCCTTGTGTTAGGCTTTACCAAAGCAGACACACTCAACGACAATGATAAGGCCTTGCTTGACCCACTACTGACCACAGCCATTAAGTTAATCCTGAACAATTGGAAGGACACTCGTAAAGCATCCTTCCCACACTGGCTTAACTGGATCTCCAATCTAAGAGGTGCTGACAACATCTCACTCACTAGTACTCCTTGGCGCCCCCCACACAGGAAAATTTGGTCCTCCCTAGACGACTACTTTAACCTACATAAACACCCATGAGTAACTGCACTCTCATATAGGTCCTCTGTGATGCTTCCTTACCTCCTGAGTGGTAGTATATACATTTCTCTTATTGGGGCACAGCACCCATACACCGATGTTTTTCCTGCATCAATTTGTCTACTTCATAGTTTTGTTATTATTATTGTAATGTTTTATTGAGAGGATTATTCCTGTGAGAACAATGTAACATAATTTTGTAATTTCTTATGATTTTTCCTTCTTATGATTCTGTAAGTATTCTTATGATTCTGTTTATATTATTTTCTCCTTTGTTGAAACTCCCAATAAAACTTTTGTGAAATGAAAAAAAAAAACTAGCGCTTAAAAGCAAATAGCTTTCAAAGGGTTAAAAAAGGTCACGTTGGACGAGGACAAAGTCAAGAGTTCAGGCAGTGTAATACTTTTACACTTGCTTCCAAAAGTGTTTCTTGATGCAGGAAAGTGGTTTACCACACCAAGGTTCAGAAACTCTGCTTTGCCTTTTGGGATCTGGGATCACAACTCCCACAATGCACATGGTCAATCCAAGTAAAATCCAGGTGAAGCTTGGATTGCTTTGATGGGAACTGGGGTGATAAAATGTGGCTGCAGCTTGTGTGGGTGTTCCATTTTAAGATTTCAGGTGGATATCCCAACTAGATATTCTTGTTGAAACTGAGGTCCTGGAGCTCTATGCTTGCTGGCTCGAAGTTTTATTTTGTGTTTTGCTGTGATAAGGTTTTTATTCATATGTTGTTAAATCTGTTGCAATCTTTGTACATGTTCTTTGACAGCTGGAGCCCCAATTGGAGTGGGCAACACTTGTAAAGGTATCGAACTAGGGTGTTGACCAGTTAGACATAAGAATGGAGAATAGCCAGTGTCAGAGTGCATACTGTTGTTGTACACAAATTCTGCTCATGTAAGTGCCTAATCTCATTGACTGGTCACTGTGGATTTTAAGCAACACAAAATTTGCTCTTTGGAATGATTCACATGTTCCATCTGCCAATCACTTTAAGGGTGATAGGCTGACGACAAGCAACTTCAATGCTTAGAGATGTACAAAGGATTTAACAGAATTTAGAAGTGAATTGCAGGCCTCAATCTGAAACTATTTTAGAGGCTAGAACATGAAGGCAAACTATTTGAGCAATAAAGAACTCTCATAGGTCAGTTGCAGAATGAAGTTTTCCAAGGGTAAGAAATGTGCTATTTTTGTGTGGTGATCAATCACTACTAGGATTGTTGTCTTTGTATTAGACATTGGTAAACTAGTGAAAAAATCCACACTTATAGTGTGCCAAGTGTCTAAATAAATGGATATTGATTCCAAAAAGCCAATCAGAGGTGTGTGGGTTGTCTTACTACGGGTGCAAATATTCTCAACCCCTCTCATCATTTTTTAACACCAAAATTGTCGCTTACAGATTTCTAATGTTTTTAAATGCCAGGATGTTCTATTAAGACATCTTCGTGATTCCAAATAATGACATTCAGTACTAATTCCTTAGTTGTGATAAACAAGCGATTAATACAAAAACAAAGCCCATCATGAATAGCATGGGTTGGATTTTGAACCCATTGTTTCAGCCTTAGTTTGTTGATTTCTTTTCGAACTTGGCTAAAAAGGTCTCATCTTCATAGATGGCTATCATTTTAGTCTGAGAAATTATGCTCGGGCCGGTTGTTTAGGAGGCGATAAGGAACACCCTAGTCGGGCTAGAGTTTCTGCTTTAATTGTTTTTTTTCATTATCTGTATGTAATAAGAAAATCAAATTCACAAAAAAATTGCAACTAGTCCATTTTTCTTGGGGTCATAGATTTACAGAACTTTGGGGGATGGTTGTGATCAGTATAGAAGGTGACTGTGTGTTTAGCCCCTAGTAAATAGTGTTGTTATGCCAAGAAGACCAATTTTATGGAAAACAATTCTCTCTCAGCCACTGTAAAATTATGCTTGGCTTTAGAGTAAAAAGTTACCCGATCCAGATATCCTAAATCTGGATCTTTTTGGAACAACATACCCCCTTAAGGCCATCTGGGAGGTGTCAGCTTTAATGGAAAAGTATTGGTCGGGTCTGGGTGGTTCAACACTAGGACAGAAGTGAATTTTCTTTCAAGATGTTGTTGTGCTAATTCAGACAAAAAAAGCACTTTCCACTCCTTAAAAAGTTGTGCGATGGGCGCTGGAAAGTTTGAAAAGTGGGTGATGAATTGTCTAAAGAAGTTAGCAAAGCTCAAACCATTTTGCACTACTTTAACAGATGTGGAACCTGGCCAATTGAGAATTGCCTCAACCTTTTTTGTGGAAAGTGCATTTAGCAAACTTAGCAAATAACTCATGTTCCCACAATCATTGTCGAATTTCTTAACTCTGCTCAACATGCTCTGCCTCAGCTTGATAGTAAATCAAAATAATATCAATGTAGACAATTATGCAAGTGCCCACAAAATCCCATAAAAACTTGTTGATAAAATATTGGAATACCACCAGGGCATTACAAACACAAAAAGAAGAAAAACAGTATAATTGAATATGCCACACTTGGTCATTAGGGTGGTTTTCATTTGCCAACCTCTCGGACTTCAATGGGATAGTACGCCCCTCACAAGCCTAGTCTGGTGTAGATAGTAGATTGTCTGACTTGGTCTAAAAACACTGGAATCCTCTCAGACATGAATGAGATAGTACGCACCTCACAAACCTATTTTAGTGTAGATGGTAGATTGTCTGACTTGGCCTGCACTGGAATCAATGGGAGAGGGTATTGATCCTTGTTCATGGGCATATTTATTGCCCTATTATCAATACATTCCATCAGTTCACCATTTTTGGGGGGAATAAAAAATAGTGAGTATGATACAGGAGAGGTTGAGTGCTGGATGAAAACGATTTCCAAGAGTTCAGCCAAGTATTTTTTTCAAATGTGGTGTCTCAGGATCAGTGCATTAGTATATCCTGCAACAGGGTAGAATACCTCCAGGTAGTAAATCAATTTGGCAGTCAAATGTCCAAGGGGAGGTAACTGGGTTGCACTTTTAGAGTCAAAGACATCTTGATAGCCTTAATAGGTCCCTTGTGGGGACCCCCAGGAAACTAAAGGGTGAGAGCACAACTAAAGTGGACTGCCAATTCAGGGACAACCTGATAGTATAAATTGAAACAGACACAGGGGTCTAAGATCTCCTTACAAATGGTCCACCAAATCCTAGGATTGTCATTTTCTAGCCAGGGAACTCCCAATATGGCCTCAAATGTAGGATGGCCAATCAGGCTGAAAACCAAGTCCTCTGTAAGACCATTTTCACAAACCATTGTCAATGGCCTAGTTTGGAAAGGTATGAGCCCTGAAGGAAATTCAGGCATTCCATAGTCCAGTCCGGCTCAGGTTCGTCTTTAAGTATTTTGGGAATTCCAAATCCAGAGTCAAGGGTTAGGTCTATGTATTTCTCTGTGGCCCCAGGAGCTATTAACATTGTAAGTACCTTCCTTTGTAGAGGCGAGATTACAAGGGTTATTGTAATGGTGAGATGCTTATTGTAATGGTGAGATGCTGTGGAACTCTACAATTAATATTGGTCAAATACTGATAGATCACTGCTATTGTTTCTCTCAGCATATCAATCTCACCCCTTGTCGGGAGCTCTAGTTTTCCTGGCCTGTTTCCTCAATGATAACTCAAGCTACCTCCTGTTTTTTGATTTGGGTTTTGCTAAACAGGCTGGCTAAATGCCCAGTAAATGCCCAGGTTACCCACAGTAGAGGCATGAATTTAACTTTCATCTTCATTCTTTCTCCTCGTTAGTTAAAGGGTTCCAAATTCCTCCAACATGCAATATTTCTGTATCCTGATTCTCAGTTTCTACTTCTTCATCTGTTTTTAGAATTACTACACCTGTACCTTCACAGGATTTATCTCCTTTTCGCTCTCCTAACCAGTGGTCCAATCAAACTGCAAAATCAATTAAATCAGAACAGTGCTTCAACAATTCCACAATATGGGAGAGATGATCTTTTAAATCACCCTAAGGCCCCCATAAAACAAAGAAGTTCTTTTTTCCATTGGCCACTGGGTTTCAGCCACTAACTGGTTAAAGGTGGTGATGTATGTTAGCAGGTGCTTCGTCCCTTGTCATAAATTAAACAGTTTATTATTGCTGCTTTGTACGAATGCATGTTTTACAAACAACTTTTTCATCACTTGTTTAAAGCTTGGAAAATGATACAGAATGGGATCCTCAGTAGCCACAAGAGGCGCTGACCTATTTGTTCCATTTCCTCCAAGATATAAAATTATAAATGGCTTTTTCTGTGCATTATTGGGAAAGACATAGGACAATAGGAACTAGAGCTCACATTGGATCATAAAAACGTTGGATTTATGACTATTTCTATTGAATCTTTGAGGAGTAGCCAACAGTATTGGCATATGAGTGGTTATGGTGAAATTGAGGAGATGAACCCCTTTAGTGTTTGGGTGAGGAGGTGGTTTTGTTGCAGCTTCCCCAAACTTAAGGGATTGAAGCAAAGGTTGATATTATTTTAGGGTAGCACCCCCCCTGGACTCTATTATTGTTTGTACCTTTGCATCTGGGCCATCAGGTCAGTATTTTTCTCCCTAAGTCTAGGGACTTTTGTTTGGAGATTACTCAAGGTTCTTGCTAGATCCACCACCTCAGGGATCTCCTCAGTAAATGTCTGCTCAAATTCTTGCACATTAATTTGGTCTTGGCAAGCCATATCGCCCATGTGGAATAAAATATTGTGGCTTGTCTTTTCGTCAGATTACTCTAAATGCCTCACCTAAACTCTAGGTAATTTTGCTGCAGTGATGCAGATCCTCCCTGCCCTCCGAGAACAACTATCATCTCATGTTTTAATACAATGTGGACTGGCAGCTGCTCCTGAAAGGGAAGGTTGTGTGGGAGAGTGAGAAAGAGAGAGAAATAGCACAGTGGGAGCCAGAGACTCAAAGACAGGAACCACCTTACTTTAAGCAATTCTTCCAGATTCCGGCCCGAGTTTTGATTTGATGCCGTGCTCTGGTTATAATAAGACAACAGAAACACAATTGAAGGAGAGGAGAAGGGTGGAACACCAAAGGGATGGGGATCCATATGTATACCTAAAAATACCTTAGTGTACCTAGGGACATACTTTTATGCAATGGAACACTAGGTATGAATAAAAATCAAAATTGGGTGGGTAATTGGAGTACAATGACTCACGCACATCCACTACGTTCCAACATGTTTCTGCCTGTTGGTAAATAGCCTAAAAGATCTATGTCATTTGTCAGGGCATGTGGATTCCTAAGGGCGAGATGTTCAAATAGTTGAAATGACAGGTAGAACTAAAGCCCAATAGGAGTACTACAACCCCATGAGCACTAGGGACCAGGAAAGATTTCCAAGTCTGACAATCACTTCCTGTTCCGGCAGAGTGGACGTAATCTGAATAGTTTAGAAATCCCCACCGTAAAACCACCACAGTATAAACAAAGCTAATTTCTTAGGTGGCATGGGCTTCGATGAACTTTGGCATGAAAAAAGACATGGAGTTTTAGGGCTACCATGTGTGGGGGTTGCAGGGAGTGTGCAATGTGGGTGCTCCAGGAAGTTAGAGGACCACAGTGCGCATGAAGTTGGTGCAGCCTAGGCAGGCATAAGCAAGGACCATGACACTGTTCATTTTCTTCAAAGCAACCTATCTTGACCAGGACTTTTTAAAGGACAGGGTTTACAATCTGCTTGTTAGCAACACCTACAACTTTGTTTTCTCTTGGAGATTGGTAGGATCGGTACTCCCTGTCTTCTGACAGTGGAATGGGTAGTGCCAGAGTTGATCAGAAAGGACACTTGGTGGCCATTCACCTCATCCTGTAAAAATAGACCACTAACCTCAACGTTAGAGGAGAGACTCCGCGCTGGCACCAGTAGCCAAGGGGAGGGGGGAATGTTACTAACAAGAAAGAAAGATGTCATTTTCACCGGCCCCTGATCTGCTGCTTTATCCCTAATCACTGCTCATCAGCGTCAGCACCCCAGAATGTTGTACTATCCTAGAGTTGCTCTATCATCAACACACACAGAATAGAAAATAGGAACTACACCCTGTTTTTCTCAAGGTTCGCATTCATGGGAAAATCATGGAACAATGTGATATTCATTGAGCAGTGCCCCGAGTTATAACAAGAGCCGTTGAGCCTTCCACTTTTACAACCAAACATTCTCTTGGGGTTTAATTCATGGAATAAGGGAAGAAGGGTTACCATCATGACATTATCGAAACCTGAACACTAGTCCTCAGTTTAAATATATTGACCAATATCAATCCTAATAACTAGTGTTAGCTCTTTTTGGTTGTCAAATGTCTCAAATGTAAAACGTTCTTGGTTTTTAAATCACAGTGCGTTGTCTCTCATACCGCGAGTAGCATCCCAAATGCGAGTCTCTGTTTTGAAATCCGAGTCTTTGTAGGATTAATGATAGCGACTATAATGTCAACAAGCACTTCATAAAGCCGGGGGAGCCACTCTTTTAAAGGAAAAAGGCTCAGTTACTCCCAGACCTTAGCACACGGGTTGAGCGTTATAGGGACACGCTGTAGCCAGTGCTGGAACGAACAATTTTAAACAACCGGTGATTTCCAGCCAATCACAATGAAATACGTATGAATATCCAATTTCTGCGTAACACGTTCTATGTGAAACTTTCACAGCATAGCACTCCCAGTGTGCACCCACACCAACAAACTAATACCAGCGCAGAAACTGATGGCATGTGTTCTAACTTGTCGCAACAGCTCTCTTTCCAATAATTCCTCTGCACAAGTGGAACTTTTACAAAGACACCAATGAAAGTACAATTACCAAATAACTCTTGTTTATTTTACCAAATAAAATCAAGGCAGCCACTCATTCAAGAGGATAAACAAGGAATAATGCTTACCAAAGTTATCACACACACATGGAATTTCAACCTGCAGGAAATTACTGTGACTAGTGCAGAGTCTCCTCTGCGCAAACAGATCTTCCTGTAACAACAGCCTGTTACAATTCTCTATCTCAATTGTGTGGCTGATGATGCCTCATAAACTGACACCACTAACCTTAACAGACAAATTAAACCACAATATACTTCTTATCTAGCCTGGGATGTTGGACCGTGATGAGTTTGACAACAACTTCAGCTTTTCAACAACAAGTCCATATGTCTTTACATCAACAGAAATATACACAAAAGTGCATTAACTCTTCCATTCAGCTGCACAGAATTTGTGGACATATAATAGATACCACACAGTGAGACACACAATATCAGCATAAACACCACAAGTTTGAGAACAATTTGTGACAGAATTTGAGGACATATAATAGATACCACACAGTGAGACACACAATATCAGCATAAACACCACAAGTTTGAGACTAATTTGTGACACACAGCTCTACTTATACTCAGTCCTTGAATACTGCAACCACCTTCAGAACCACTGAAACACTGCCTAAACTCCAAACTGAGCCATGGAACTTAGGGACATGATCTGAACTTTGGTAAGTTCTAGACCTTTACTGGATTGTTGTAGCTCGGTACAGTTCAGTGACAAACCACCATCTAAAGGTAGCAATTGATCTGGTAGATCTCTCTGTACCTAACTATTTTAGTATACTCGCCATCTAGGATCCTCCACCGGTCATATGGACCTTTGGTTGTTGACTGGAAACATTTGAAAGAAGCTGCATCAGCAACACATTTCAATTACATTGAATCCAATGCAACTCCATACAAATGTCAAACATGATGCTATTTATACCATGAAGGTCTATTAGCAAAATTTTATAAAGATTACAAAGCAATCATTTAGTAAGTCAATATATTCAAAAAGCATGCATATCAATATAATTAATTATTCTAAACTTCCATATATCATAAAGAAAAAAAACCTACCAAATATGATGAAATAGAATGCAGATAATAAGAACTGAATTGGTTCCATATAGGAAACTCCCTGTTGTAACTACAGTATTGAAAGTGGAAAGAGGAAGTTCAAAGAAAAAAGTGTCAGCATCAGAAGAACCACATTACCTTTCAGCGGACAGGCACCCGTGCTCAAGCATGAAGCTCAACACCCTTGGCAAGAGGAATCTTCCGAGTTTTAGAAAGGTGCTCTCTCTCATTGAAATCAGTATAGGATCTGCTAAACTAGCAAATGAAACACACAATTAGTACACAGTAGAAGGTTCTGGAAGCTCCGTCCCACCAACTCACTCTGGACTGTACAATCAGAAGGTGACGCTCCCCCCAGGTTCCCAGCATCCAACAAAGAAATGTACAGGCGTGAAATTAGCAACAGTGAGGTTTACCTGGTACAGGAGGTCCTCTCCCATCCCCACACACTGCATGTCTAAGGCCAAGTTCAAAGTAGACTGACTAATCTAACAGTGCCCAACAATAAAGAAAGGTATTTATTACCAATTTCGTGCTGCTTGATAACGCATTTTCAGAGGAGAGTAGAGCATTTTACTTGCAATTAAGTTTAGAAAAAGTAATTTGAGCGGCTTGGGCCTAGTCACAAGTAATGTCAACGGTATACACCTGTTACAACGCAACTTTTACAACTACCTACCATTACAACGCAACTTTTACAATGCATACCATTACAACGCATTGCGCTGGGGGGCGCTCTAGAATAGGGAATAAGTTTAATTTACTATCCAACACCTTCCCTAGTGTCCACGGGGACTGGAGTTGGAATAGTAAATTATACTTACCACTATCCAGCACCTCTAAGCGATATGCGTTGTAATGGTATGCGTTGTAATGGTCTCGTTGTAATGGTAGGTAGTTGTAATGGTATGCGTTGTAACGTCATACATCCAATGTCAACATTCAGAGAAGAAAAGATGGCAGTCAACATGATATGGTTTGCATAAGTTTATACATTTATTATAATTATTCGTATATGTGCCTCTCACCACAGGTAAATGCAGTCACCAACTATCACTTTGATTGATGCTGTGCACACAAGTTAATGTCGTTATTGCATGTATACATGTAAAGAGCAATTAATTAAGCTACTCCACCTGCACAGTTTGAATCAATACTGCTGTATGATGTGTTACTTATTAGGATTTGTGCTCCACGCTAATCGACCTATTTGCTTGCTTACTGAGTGGAAATTGCATTCTCTTCTCAAGACGATCACATAATTTCATTGGGAAAAGATTTTTACCTTCTTCCTTATCTTTGTTAATATTTAGTAGCTTTTTCATCACATATCATTTGGTTATATAGAACAACGTTAAACGTAATATTGCTAAGCCTTCTATCATGTATGTGTTTTTTTATTTTTTCCGAAATTTGAACAATAACAGAATTACCTTATGAATGCATTTACTAATAAATAGGTTTTGTGTTTATCTATTTGAATCACATTCACCATAGCAACGTACCTCGCTGGTATTCATGAGCTATCAGAAAAAAGTATTACAAAAATTGTTATCACAGCTGATGAAAAATGAAGTGGAGAATTATTTTTAAACAGCTCTATCGTGTGCTAGTTCTTTTAGTCTCACATCTCAAGGTCATGGGAGTATTTTGTGCATATTACAGAACAGTTGAGGTGATGCTAAAACATCTCAATAAATACAAGTGCCTGCAAAGAACAGCGCATAAAACAGTAATTTCTCTATAGTTCAGTAAATTCGGAATTAAGACTTGACCTTAAGAAACTGTCGAAGGAAAGTGAAATGTCTAATTGCAGTTGAAATGAAATCAACATATCTTAATGAAAATTTTCATACACATAATATCAGTCCTGATCTATCTACTTGTTATGAGTGGCTCTTAGAGAAAGCTATTAACTGGATTCTAAAACCAGTAATTCACTTCTATGAGGAAACAACTGTGGGTAAAATAACTTGTTAGCCACTGTTGCTATATTATAAAGGAATTACAGGCTAATAAGACTGGGCTCAGTGAGACCCTGTCAGCGCAGTACAGAAATGCAGCACGTGTGAAGGGAAGGCACAGAGAGTATAGGTGGGATGGTGACAGGAAGCAACGTTTTTTTTCTTACATTTGGGACAAGTTCGCGAGACATGAGACCATGTTATGTAAGCCCTCCTTCACTTGTATGCTTCTGAATAGCAGTTGAAAGCAGGGACAGATGATTTTAAGGGTTATCATAAAATACTATTTAGATGGATGCTGTTAGACCTGGCACCATTGGCGTGGGTCTTCCCTGCATTTTTTACCTTTGCCTCCTGTGTTTTAGCTGTGTGTTGGACTCTATTTTGCTGGTCTAGATGCTTTGGGCACTTTGGGCCCGATTCACAGAATGAACTTACTACTTTTGGCATTCACAGAAAGCACTTACTACTTTTGGTATTCACAGAATGAACTTACTCATTTTGGTATTCACAGAAGTTAGGACTACTAACTTTAGGACTCCTAAATGCCTTCTGTGAATACCGAAAGTCTTAAAATTAGGATTTTTCTCAATTTAGTAGTAGTAAAGTTAGGACTCCTAACTTTAGGATGCCTAAATGCCTTCTGTGAATACCGAAAGTCTTAAAATTAGGATTTTTCTCTATTTGGTGGGTAGTAAAGTTAGGACTACTAACTTTACTACTACTAAATTGAGATAAATCCATATTTTAAGACTTTCGGTATTCACAGAAGGCATTTAGGCATCCTAAAGTTAGTAGTCCTAACTTTACTACTACTAAATTGAGAAAAATCCTAATTTTAAGACTTTCGGTATTCACAGAAGGCATTTAGGCGTCCTAAAGTTAGTAGTCCTAACTTTACTACTACTAAATAGAGAAAAATCCTAATTTTAAGACTTTCGGTATTCACAGAAGGCATTTAGGAGTCCTAAAGTTAGTAGTCCTAACTTCTGTGAATACCGAAATGAGTAAGTTCATTCTGTGAATACCAAAAGTAGTAAGTGCATTCTGTGAATGCCAAAAGTAGTAAGTTCATTCGGTGAATCGGGCCCAGTGCCACTGCTATTCAGTGCCAAAGTGCAAGTGCTCCCTTTGTAAATTACTGTTATGGATTGGTATTTCTATGATTGGCTATTTGATTTACTAGTCAGTCCCTAGTACAGTGCACTGTGTGTGCCTAGGGCCTGTAAATTAAATGCTGCTAGTGGGCTTGCAGCACTGATTGTGCCACCCACATAAGCAGCCTGTAAATGTAAATCTGGCCTGACATAGCAGAGCCTGTAGGTAGTCAGGTACTGTCATGTCGACTTGGTAAGTGCACCCACTTGCCAGGCCCTAACCTTCCCTTTTCTTACATGTCGGTCACCACTAAGGTAGGCCCAATGTACCCCTGTGGGCAGGTTGCTGTGTTTGTGACTGGTAGGACATGCCTTGGTGTGTGTGTGGCATGTCCTGATTGTGAATTACTGCCAATTTTATTTTTCACTATTGAAAAGCTAGCTGTTCCCTTAGGATATAATGGGCACTTTGCTTATAACATCTTATAAACCTAAATACCCCTGGGAACAAGGTAGGAAAATAAAGCTTAGTATGCCTGAACTCAGAATGTTAAAATGCATCTTTTAGTAAGGGTGAATTTTACATTCTGTGTTTGAAAATACGACTTTTAGAAAGTAGTTATTTTCTTGCTTAGCCATCCATTGTGCTTCTGCTAGGTTTGTGTATTGCATGTCTGACTTTTGGATGAGAGGGGCTGGGGAGGAGCAGCAGCTCCAGAGAGACTGATGAGTCAGGGTTGGGTTGAATAAACCTGGGCTGTATTTAGAGTAGGGGGGGGGAGATTTCCTTTCACCTGAATGAGCCTGGTCTGCCAAGAACAATTCTGTCTCCAACTCCTGCCAGGAAGCTGCACCAGAGAGGAAAGGACCAGTTTAGACTGAGCACAGTGCTTCTCTGCCACCAGAGAACAAATTATTTATTTTACTGTATAAAAAGAGGGGCCCAGACCCCAGACCTTTAGATAGTATCTGGGAATCAAGAGTAATCTTTTCCAAGGAGAAGAGCAGGAGAAGGTGAGTAGGAATACTGTCCCTGTGCTGCTTGCTGTTTGGGGTTGGCCTACAGTGACTACTTTATGCCAAGGAAAGGAGAAAAGAAATTTGCTGTTTGCTGTGTCACCAGTGTGAAGAACATCTCCAAGGGCTTGAAACTGAGCTTGCCTCCTGTTCTGAAGTTTCAGGGACACAAAGACTTCACCACCAGCTCCCCTGTACTGACTTGCTGGGAGTTCTGACCTACAAAGTGGCGCCTGATTTAGTTTTGGACCTCTAGAGACTGTTTTCCAGTGGGAGCTGAAAAAGCTCTGCAACTTTGAAGAAGCAAGACGCATCCATACCTGTTTTCGACGCATCGCCGAAGAAACCATTGGAGCGCCTCCAGCGGCTTGAGAAATCACCACACACCTCATAGAATGCACCGATATCTGAAGTCTGCGGTCATCGCACTGAGTTCAAAGCATGGCCTGCTGTTTGGCTGCAAGAGTTCACACATCGTTCCGGATTGTCGCATCGCATCGAGGCACCAAGTTTGTTGCTTCGCTGGGGGACGCAGTAAGAAACCGACGCATCACCTCCCCATGCAGTAAGAAACCGATGCATCGCCTCCTATCCGGTAAGAAACTAATGCACCACCCCCCTGCGCTGCAGTAAGGACCCAACTCATCACCTCCCCGGGGCAAGGAATCAACGCATCACCTTCTCTGAGTGTAAGGAACTGACTCATCACCTTTCCTGCGGCATATTTTGTTTGTTTGCATGACGCATTCCAGGTAATTTGCGAGAAAAGTATTTAATCTGTTATTGCTTGGAACTGAACTCGTTCTACCATCTGAAAGTCATATTTTTATTACTGTATTGTGGATTTTAGTCGTTTGGTCTTGTTTTGATTTAGATAAGGATTACTTATTTTCTGAACTGGTGTGGTGTTGATTTGTAGTGTTTTCACTGTATTTCTCTATGTGTCCAATTTACACACAGCCTTTGAGATAAGCCTGTCTGCTCATGCCAAGCAACCAAGGGGGAGAGCAGGGGTTATTTTAGAAGTGTATTCTCCTTACCCTGACTAGAAGCGAGGGTCCCTTTTTGAACAAAGGTACCTACCTCTGCTAACAATCCAATCCAATCCAATCCAAAATTTCTTTATTTCGGTCCTTAAGACCATAAAAGATTCACACAAAATACATTTATACAACCACATTTAAAAGGTACATTACATTTTAAAATACAATAACAGATGAGCTTTAAAAATGTACCAAGGGTAAAAGTGGATTGGAGACTCAGTTACATGGTATTACAAGGAATATTTTCAGAATTTAAAAGGATAGTTATGATTGGGAGAAACATTCAAATTTTATACATTTAGGCGAGTAGCAGTTTTTTCCTTATCTGCCACATAGCCATAATGAACTTAGCCACTGCAAATACAATATGGGGCAGAGTGCTTGTTTTTAAGATTCTATATACAGACAGGTAAGACCTAGATCCCAAATTCCTGCATAAAGGCACCAGCCAGTATTTTCTGGGTCTATTGTAAGCAGGGCAGAAGAAAAAAATATGAATTTCCTCCTCATCATACATGTTGCATCCAGGACAGGATCTATCCCCCCCCTTAAGCCATTTACAGGTGAAGGTTTTTATGGGCAAAGTGCCTAACCTCCACTGTATAAACAATTTTCTCGCTAGGATGGGGAATATTATGTCCATAAAATCTTCAAATTCATAGGAATTCTTAAATTCCAAAAATCGGTCAGTCAGGGTGCCGTTGGTAGTGGCGGACAGAAGAAGAGCCAAACTAGATTCCTTATGGATTTGCACCAGATTTTTACGGGAAATGGTTCCACACCCCTGCTCTGGGTCCTCCCATAACTCCTGGAGTTTCAACCGATATAGTTCCTTTTTGACAAAGGCCAGCCATGGGATTCCTTTGCGCTTGTTCAAGCTCATTACATGGGTGAGATCACGCCTGTAATGAGCGAGCTCGCTGGTGGTCCATAGCCTATGCCAGAATCTTAGTGGCTTTGACTCCAATTCTATGGCGATGGAAGGTAATCCCACATCTAATCTCAGGGGAAGCAAAGGTGTGCCACGAGGGAGTGCCAAAAGGCGTCTTAAGAAGTTATTTTCCACGTTAGCCAATTCACGCCCCGCTCTATACCCCCAAAGCTCGCTGCCATAAGATGCAGCTGCTTTGGCTTGAGTTTTATAGTATTCTAATGCCGGGCTTATAGGTTTAAAGGTGGAAGTGTTCACAACCTTTAAAATGGCACCTGAAAGTTTGCACAACTTCAACCGAGATTTTAATATTTGGGGGTCCCAGGAAAGATTCTCTTGTAATGTGATCCCCAGGTATTGAAAAGTTGTGACCCTTTCCAAACTGGCTTCGCCCAGGGTTGGATTTGGTCTAGTCTTTGGGGATGGGTTAAAGATCATGAACTTGGTCTTTTCGGTATTGATCTCTAGACCATGCTGTATACAGAAGAGACCAAATCCATCCAGGATCCTTTGTATCCCCATCGGAGATTTGGAAAGCAGGAGGGTGTCTTCAGCAAACATAACGGCTGGCACCCTCCTGCCTGCCAAAAGGGGGGCATCATTATCCTTAACGTTGTCCAGGTGGGATATGATATTGTTAACAAAGAGGCAGAACAGGGTCGGCGCCAAGACGCAACCCTGCCTCACCCCTCTGCGTACAGGAAACCTAGAAGACAACGCTCCATCCCTCCCACACCTAACCTGTGCGTAGGTATTGTCATGGAGCCTAATTATGGCATGCAATATTTGTGTGGGAACACCAAGCTTTTATAGGACCTCCCAAGGTTTCTTGCGTGGGACCATATCAAAGGCTGACCTCAGGTCCACGAACACCATGTACAGTCTCCCCCCCTCCATCCTCACCATTTTCCAGTACAGGAGGACGAGGCGGAAGATCTGGTCCATGATGGACGTGTTTTTCCTGAAGCCAGCCTGCAGTGGGCTCAAGATTTCATTAGCCTCCATCCAGTCCATGAGATGATCCAGGCGAAGACGGGAGAAGAGTTTTTGGGGAACATCTATGAGACTGATCGGCCTGTAGTTGGCTGGGAGCAGGGGAGAACCCTTTTTAAAAATGGGCACTATCTCCGCCCCCAGCCAAGTACAGGGGATCTTCATGCCTCCCAAGATGGCATTGAAGATGATGAAAAAATATGGGCCCCAGATCTCTTGATGGTGTCTGAAGAGATCGCCAGGCAATCTATCCAGTCCCGGGGCCTTCCCCATTGTTAATCTCTCCATTGCACCCACCACCTCCCCTAGGGTAAGTTCCATACCAACTGCAGAGGTTGATAGATCTCCAGGGGCAATATCGTCAATTGTGAATTGTTCGGTCTCTTGATATAGTTTACCAAAATGCTCTTCCCTCGCAGAGGATGCAATGTTTGGCTCTACTGCAGCTTTGTGTTCTCCTGTACCAAAGTTAACCAGGGACCAACATTTTTTAAGATCCCTGGATTCCAATGCTAGGGAAAGCTCCTGCCAGTGGTTCCAGTCCCACTCAGACCTTGCCAGTGCCAGGGCCGCCTTATACTCTGACTACCCTACCCCTGTCTTTGCCTGCTTTAATTGAGGCAATGAGCTCTGTTTTGGCCTTTTTGCATGAGGAATTATACCAGGTGGAGGTTCTGGTCTTTTTACGTCGTGGGGGTACCACGGGATAAAAAACCTCGCCTAGTGCTCCCACCAGATTATCATGGATTTGGCCCAGTTGCTCGTTAAAATCCGGTTGCCTGGG
Source organism: Lissotriton vulgaris (assembly GCF_964263255.1). Classification (NCBI taxonomy): domain Eukaryota; kingdom Metazoa; phylum Chordata; class Amphibia; order Caudata; family Salamandridae; genus Lissotriton; species Lissotriton vulgaris. The sequence continues at coordinate 1,731,527,181 of NC_141689.1, read as the reverse complement.
CAAATTGATTAAATCCTCCATTTCTTCAAATTAGGGGAGTGCTACTTCATAAATTCTTCTTATGTTATCTTCTGCACTAATTATGTTCCCCCATTTAACCCTACGTCTATTGGAGGTAAGAACCAAGTTCCCAGGGTCACCACATCGGTTGAAGGGAAGTGACTCGCCTACAGGAGCAGGGTGTTTCATTTCTAGTAACTGGGCGTTGTGGTCGCTATCTGTTCTATGCACTATTCTAAAATCCTGGACCTTGGACCATAGGGAAATGTCAACAAAAATATAGTCCAATCTCGATTCATGATCCCTCCTGTTGAAAGTACACAGAGAGGGGCTGTCGGACGGAGTTCGTCCGTTACAAGCCCTCACCGCGTAGTTCAAGGTAAGGGACATGATTTGAACTGCAAGGGGGGACCAGGTCTTTGGGTGAGGGGATTGGCAAGATGGAACACCCCAGTAGTCATCTTCAGAAGTGATAGCGCCCTCTTTTAGACCTTCCAGAGGTTCAAAGTGACAATTAAAGTCACCGCCCATTACTAATTTACAATCACTAGGGAGTTGGCCCAGGAAAGACGAAAGGTCGTCAAGGGTAGGTGATTCCGAGGCCACACTGACAGGGCGGGAATATACATTAACAATTGCCAGGTTTACAGCATTTGGCCATCTGAGAAGCACGCACTGGATGTCCTGGGAGAACGTGGGTATACTCTCCACGGAACATCCGATGTGAGTGGCCACCCAAACCGCCAAACCCCCCGAGGGCCTCCCCCTACCACTCCAGCTGGCCGGGATTTCAAAGACTGCATAGCCCGTTCTACTCAAGGGATCCCTTGCCCAGGTCTCCTGAAAGAGACAGATATCGCTCCCTTCCACTAGGAGATCCCAATCCTCTGTGTAAATTTTATTTGCAATGCCCGCTACATTCCAGGACAAGAACTTCAAAACCTCAATATGAGTTTTCAGTTCCTGCCGTCCGGATGATCCCAATGGATTTTCCGCTACATTGTCCGCTGGTCGAGATGCGTGGCGACGTACAGGAAATTCCACAGTAGGCTGCAAAATAGGAGTGGTGTTAAGGACACACATAATTTGAGGTGTTGGGGTACTGTCGGGTTGGCTCTGGGGTAAAGTGACTACAACCCCACCATCAGTGGGTGGCTTTAGTATACTCCCTTGGGAAGGTTCCAGGTCTCTATTATTTTGGGTCTCCAGTACGGTAGTTACCTCCCCCTGTCCCAGGGGTTCACTCTCAATGTTTCCGTTGGATTGCGAGGGGACACCCCTACAGAGTCAATCCACTTCATCAAGGCACGTATATCTGTTGGAGGATATTATGCCTAGGCCTATATCTTGTCCCATCCACAGCAAAGCCCACCCGTGTCCAGCCTTCGTCCCTCCTCACGGTGTGGGTTGGGGCATTAGGGTAAAAATAAGAGAGGGGAACCAGCTCAATGGTAGTATTGATTACCAAGCCAATTACAAATGTGTGTGACTACCTGGGGGTTCCTGAAGCTAACAATAATACAATCCCCCACTCTTTTCTTGGCGGTATACCCAACCCATGGGACCCTTCTGACCATAAGAACCTCTCCCTTTAGGTGCGGTGGTAGGGGTCTGTGAATATTTAGCCAGCTGAGTACCTTGTTGCGTAAGGATTCATAAGGTTCCATTATGCTACTTGCCAGCTCAGGTGCCCCCATCAAGATTACAGTGTAACCCACCACCTCTGGAGGTAAATGAACTGCCTTATGCCTGGATTTAGGGCCATCCGGCCTTTTAAAGCCGTTATCCATCCCATTCAAAGGTCTCTCCTGTCTGGGTAAAGTGTCCGAAGTAAGTTGCTTCGACCTCTTAGGAGCAGGTATCGGTGGCACTAACCTGGGTGATGGTACAGGTGCTATTTGGCGCTACGGTATAGCGCCATTGTTAGTATTTTCCCCAGGGAGAACTGTCGATGTGGTTGCAGCTACGACCAGTGAGGTCGTAGGAAAATGGGATGGTCCGGCGATGGGCCCCTGTGTTACCAGTGTACTGTCTCCCCTCCCCATCTGGACCTCAGTGCCCGTACTTGATTTTTCAAGGGCTATTAGTCTTGATTCAATTAAGTCTAGTTTAAGGGCGATGGGGTTTAGAAAACTCTTAAGGATATCAGTAAACGAGGTAATGAGAAGTTCTATGTTGTTAGTGGAAACTCCGCCGAAAATAAATGGTTCAGGAGGCACAGGTACAGAGGGGATAGATAATGTTGCCAGCACTTCGGGATCGTCATTACCAGAAACTAATAGCACAGAAGTACTTAAACCTTCTTCCCTCACGGGCAATATGGGATCAGTTTTGTCCCTTTTAGCATTTTTAGATTTTCTTGATCTTTTCCTTTTTAGTTTCGGTACCGGATCCATTCTACACCCCGCATGCACCAAAGAATTAGGATCCCCACCCTGAGCCCCGGACTGTGCCTGCTCCACAGCAGGGGAGATCTCCACATCACTGATAACCCGAGATGTGTCCCTATCCCTCTGCGTGAATGATGGAGTCCTGAGCTGTTGAAGTACGGACTCAATAGTTTGGTCAATACTGTCCATTAAGGACAGGTGGGTGGCATCAAGCATTACTGGAGTACTAGTGTTGGCTACTTAACTAGGAGGAGAACACAGGACACTATTTTCTACAACCCCCTCTATTGATGTTACAGGTAACAAGGGGCCATTGCTGCCCGACATATTGATTTTGGAGAGGAATTTGTCCATAGTACCTGAGACCGCAGTCACAGCCTTGCTTCTTGTTTCCCAACTGGCCATAGTATATCGTCCTACTATCTACAGGTCCACAAGAGGGAACCAGGAGATAGACCTTAGAGGGGTGGCCCGGTCCGGACTCTTACGTCCTATAACGGCCTCAAACGGCCCGCCCTTTGCCCGGGCTTAGCCCGGTGCCCGCCCGCACACGTCCCGCGTGGCGCGTTACTCTCTGTGTTTATATTCCCTGTGATTCAGATGGTTTCCTGAGAGGAAGAGGCGGGGTCAGGGGGGAAGAGTCACACAGGTGCGGCCGATGACGGAGCCGCAGGCGTTCCTGGGACTTGCAGTCCCGCTCTCCTTCGCCGTCAAGTACGGTCACTAGGGCTCCCAGGGACACCAGGCACAGAGCAAACAGAGTCCTTCCACCAAAGTCCTTCACGCAGCTTCGAGCGGCTCCCGCGAAGCGGGGGCCGCGAAGCGTGGATTTAAACTCCTGGGAGGAGGCGGGTCAGGGGGGAGGAGTCACACAGGTGCGGCCGATGACGGAGCCGCAGGCGTTCCTGAGACTCGCAGTCCCGCTCTCCCTCGCCGTCCAGTCCGGTCACTAGGGCTCCCAGGGACACCAGGCACAGAGCAAACAGAGTCCTTCCACCAAAGTCCTTCACGCAGCTTCGAGGGAATAAGGATGCCTTTTGGTAGTGCATAGTAGATACGATAAACAGTGTAGGCAAATAAAAAAGGACTGCACTGGAGTGCAAGAAGAAGTGGAACGACTACGAGCACAGGACCACACAAAACTGGCCAGGAACAATAAGGCAACCTTGTGGACCAGAGGAGGACCTGATGTCCAGGAGGAGTTGAAACAATTGGAGGAGCAGATGGCATCACTCATCCCAACAGTGTTGGTGGCAGGAGTGGAAGGACAGGACATTGCTGCAGTGAAGGACCAGGAACAACTATAGGGTAAGTGCCAACAAGTGACCACATTTAAAGTGTCATGCAGGGCAGCATGGCAAGCCACTTTGCTGCACTGTGCTGCCCGTTGTGCAAGGGATAGGGCAGGAATGTCTCACATGTTACCTCATCCAGCACATACCTGTTATTCCTTTTCCCGATCACATTTTATTCATTCCAGTCCTGCCAAGTTTCTCTGGGCCATGTGATATGTTTTACCCCAGTCCAGGTTGTCCATTCAATCCTGTGACTTGTAGTGAGATCAATAACATTATTGGCCAATACAAAGTAAAGAACCAGGAGTAGAACAACACATCATGCATGGAATTTGGAAACTTTGCAGATATGTCTGCGCCAATTCCTGCCCACTTACCTCATAATGAAAGGTTGCTTGTCTTGGGGCTAGGCAGCCCATAGTGTAATGTAATGTAAAGTAATATTGCTTGGCAGATGGTCAACTTGTCACCTGGGAAAATATCCAGATGATGAGTATGTGCATATACTCCAAGTAGGATCACTTGAAGAGCTAGATGGACAGTCACTAGCACACATTCATGATGTACGCAGCAATCGTGATGTGCTGGTTGAGGTTTTACTGGTGTTGCCTGCCATTTAAGGTACAACTCTAACTCCTGTCCTGCTCATTTCGATATTGGGGGTAGGGGTGAGCACAAGTGATGCAGAGCTGAGCGCCATAATATTTAGGTGGAAGCGTAGATGGTGTGTGAGCTAGGTGGGTCCTTGGTAGTGTTGTGACTTGTAGATGTAGCTGAGCATCTTTAAATGCTGGTGTGTCTGAATGGGGAGGCATTGTATTTTTATGAGTTGAAATATGATGTGTGTTCCACAAGGTAGGCTGAGGAGTAGTCTAGCACTGGTGTGTTGGTTAGTTTGCCTCTTGTGTAGCAGCTGTGCAGACAATGTATGACCATGCTAATAATGTGGAAGGAGGTGGAGTTGATAGTGGGATTATGAAGTCGCATGGTGAGGCAGGTGGACAGGTTCCTGGAATGGTGGAGTTTGAGGATTTTGGACCTAGTCATGTGGTCAACCAGGGTGAGTTCATATAGCAAAATACCAGTGTCACCATCTGGTGAGGTGTAGTATGAGCCGAGCCATGACTCTTACATAAAGTCAGCTGTATTGGTAAATGGCACAATGTAACAACTGTTGGTAGTGTTGGTGTCTTGTAGGAGTTATTGTATGACTTGGGTGTCATAAGTGTAAGAGATGACGGAGAGTCTCTCGGTCTGAATGATGAGTTCCACTGGAGTCTAATACAAGTTCAAGAGAGTGGGGATGATTGAAGTGATTTGCGTGACTCAACAGATGAGCACCTTGAGTTCTGAGGAACTGGAGTGGCTATCCCCTTCAGAGATGGCTCTTAGTGTATACTGTTGTGGAGTCTGGAGATAACTGTGTGATTACTAAGAAAATAAAAGAGTACCTTGACAAATTTAAATCATTGCATGGCATATACATGCCTACTCACTTTGTCTGTAGTGCAGCAAGGTTGCTTGCTGTGTAGAGTTGTGTAGATGTGTTTCAAATATGACCACCTAGGCACAATATAGCACACATTGCATGCAAGACAGTATAGCAAGGTACAATGGTGAGTAGTGTTGTGGAGAAGGCTTAGTGAAGGATTGTGAGAGAGAAAACAAAATATGACATATCTTATTGCTGCGGATAAAATTAATGGCTAGAGCAAATGCAGGCTAGGGATGAGCTGGAAACTCTGCTCCACCTGTTTGTGAAGGCAGGGCCGGACTGACTACCGGGCAGTTTGGAATGCTGCAGAGCTGTGGGTTGATTTCACTGCGGTGGGGGCAGATTTTGTTCATGGAGACCTGCGTGTCCTTCGAAATATTTAAAGCAAAACGAATTTTGTTTAGCCCACCAGGTCTCCATGAACGAGATCAGCCCCCAGCTCAGCAGCATTCCAAACTGCCCGGAAGCCAGTCCGGCCCTGTGTGGAGCTTTGCCACTCTGCACTCCGCTTGGAGCGTGGAGATTGGGCAAAACGCCACCAACTGCCACCCTTATTTACATCAATTCTGGTGTGTCTGGGAGCGGCACATTTATGTCGCCCTTTTTCTCTTTTTATGCCTCATGTGGAGCGCACGTGTCCCAAGCCTCGTTCTGACCCATTCAGTGTGAGAAAGCACATTTCTCCATCTAAACTATGCAGCTGAGAGGAGGAAGCCATGCCTGTCACGCCTCTTACTGGACACAGGGCACAGTGTGGCCCTGGAGAGCATGCAGCAGAGGGTGGCATTCACACAACTGCTGGGGCAACCAAAACAACCTGAACTTTGGCCTCGACCAGGCAACACAGCTGATATCAGCGTTCCTCCTCTGCCTGCTCATGTCATCTTGTTATGTGATGTCTGATCTGGTGTTCTGTTGAAAGAGCTGTGAGGTTTTATTCTGCATTTAGATAGGTGCAGAATTGTAGCAAGTGGTACTATATGCTAGCAATGCCTTAAAGTAAAGGAATATGGGGCGGCAGGAGCATATTACACACAGAGCTTGACAGCGCATACAAAACCCACACCATCATTTATCATTGACTTTGCCTCATTCTCTATATCTTTTGGTATGTTGCTTGAGCTCTTTTCCATGCTGACGGTTGGAATTGGGAGGGGGCATAGGTGTCAGACCTCAGTGCCACAATTCCAGTCCCCACAGTGCAGCTAACTTTCAATTTAGAATGCTTTGTAAATCAGCACCCCCCATGAGAGATGCTATATACCATTGCTAGGTTGGATTCCTCTTTATTGGAGTGCACAAATGAACATCTGTTGGGGTTTGGTGGCCCATCCCCACTGGCTGAACTCAGAAATCATCTGCTTTTCTTCTGTCCCTCAAGCAAATGCTGTCATTGAAACAGTTCGTGTTTTGGGACGCACAGGGAGTTTCCAGGTATTGGCATGCGCCCCCTTGCTGTAGAAACTTGTGTGCCAATTCTTTGCAAAACTTGAGCAAGCCCCTTAATTATATCAAACCTACCTGCTCCTTGGGGGAAATGTCTTGGTTCCAACCATGTTGAACTGAAGGTAGCATAGTACTGCCTACTTCTGGTGCATGGAAAAGGATGCAGATGCAGTCGTGTAGGCCAATGCACTAAATGGCCAGGAACTAAGATCCTGCACTTTAATTTGAAAGGAAGAACACCTGCACATCCATGCACTTCTACAATGTATTTAATGGGAGAGTATGAGCACTTCACAAGAGCAAACAGCTTCTCTAAAGACAGAGTCCATCCCAGCACTTCTATATTTCCACTTTAAGTACCAGTGCAGGTATCTACCCTCCCTCAGGGCTCCCCCATTAAAAACTCAACCACTCTGCTCGGCACAGCCAGAACACATACTGAAGAACAGAGTAAATACAGGATGATGCCAGATGGTTAAAGTATCAACAACCCTTATATGTTGCACTTGAAGTATTATGACAGATGCCAGGCCCTCCTCTTGCCCTTAGAAGCGAGGATATTTCAGTCAATTCAGGGGTCACTGCTCCTAGTTGGTAGATTGTTCTCAGCCAGCAACAGCACCCTGTTTATGTTGAATATTAGGTGGCCACAAATTTTACAATTCACTTCTGAAGATTGTTTGCCCAGACTAGAAATGCTTAGTAACCCATGCAGTTTTAAGTGATTTTGATATGCGCTGTCACATTATGTGATTTTATTAAATACTGATTTACCATGAAAGCAATCATAGACAGTGGGGAACTGGCTAGAAATAAAACATATGGCAGAAAGGAAAGGGTTCTGAGATAAAAATGTCTATAATTAAATGACCTTATGGAGCAGATCTGTATCCCTGCACTGAGGCCCAAAGAAGCGCTGGCTGTCACAAGCTACTTGTCCGCAAATAGTTGTTTCATGTTTTATGGTTATGCAGACAGCATCTGCAATGGGTGCAATTGACTGCACCCATGTGGGCCTTCAGCCACCCGGCCACATTGCACACATCTTCTGCAACAGACACAGATGGCATTCCATCAATGTGAAAGCTGTCTGTGATGACAGTTGGAGGTTCATCGACGTGCATGCAGTGTTCCCAGGCAGTACGCATGACAGCTTCATATTCCGCATGTCAACTCTTTCCCGGCGTATGGCTGCAGGAAAATTTGGCAACATGTGGCTACTGGGTAAGTACCAAGCACTGAAAATGAGTGATATGTGCCATTGAAATATCTGAATGCCCCCCAATATTAACCCTTGTACAATGAGAATCAGGGCCCAACAGACACTGTATGTACGAATGTATAGCTCATGTTCTGTGCAAGTTAAAAAAGGGAAATGTTAACAACTGCCCTTTCTTCCCTCCTCAGGTGATGCTGGCTATGCACTCTCCCCACATCTCCTCACCCCTTACAGCCGTGCAAACACTGTACCTCAGCGTAGGTGCAATAGGGCACACATACGGACTCGAGCCATCATAGAGCGCACTTTTGGGTTGTTGAAGTCACGGTTCAGATGTCTCCACCGTACAGGGGGTGTGCTACAGTACTCCCCCGAAGTCGTGTGCAAGATTATATTAGCCTGTTGTGTTTTGCACAACATTGCTCTAACGCATGGCTTACACATGCCTCTGGAACCTCGGCTAGCTCTGAATCTGGGAAACCGGGTCATTGCACATGACCGACGGCAGGGCGTGCAAGTCCGTGATCAGCTCGTTGCCACTTTTTTCACATGAGCAACCTGTAGTGTCATGGACAAAATGTGGTTTGCTGTCTGTTGTCAATGATGAAACTTGGATAGACATGACAGTGTCAATAAATCCCACCCCGAGACGACTTTGCAAGCCACATGAACTGCATGTAAATCACAGCCGCTGACAGTAGTCAAAAGGTGGAGTGTGCCTCAGGTCATGTGCCCATGTCAGCGATCAGTGTAGTGGACATCCCTAAAACCAACTATCCATGCTGTTGACAAACAATACATGTCCTGAGAGACACACCTGGACCACTTAAGGATGGGTCACCAATTCACAAAAGGTTGCATACTTAGGCGTGTGACCTCCATAGATTTGACTCCACCACAAACGATGGGCCTTGAATGTGAGTGATGATGTCATGGGAGAATCAGGCACCATGGCCAAGACCTACAATAACTGGTGCATCCCAGCATATCAGCAGGGATGCCACAGTTATTGTGCCTCACAGCCGCCCCCCCAGCACCATCATGGATGTGCTGCATTTACAATGTGGCGCGCCATGGGGCAAGTATAGACAGAAGCGTGAAGGTGAAGCACTGCTAGAGTTGCGTTGCAAGCGCAATGCAGCTCCAGCAAGGCAAGCGGTGACCCTATGCCTATGCCTAAAATGCTGCATCAATCCTTACGCCTCCAACAAGCAGGCGCAGGGTTCTGACGCAGCATGGACATTAAAGTGACGGAGTGAAATGTTTTAGATTTCACTCTGCCACTTTTAGGAGGCGTTCCTGTGCTGGATCCCCCCTGCGCAGGAACGCTCAACTGTGGCGCAGGCCCTTACGACATGACACATTTCACAGATGCTTCACATTGAAAATAAGCCACAGCATGGCGTTGGCCTTGCGCTGCAACTGCGTCACAAAATTGACGCAACTGTGGTGCAAAAGTGGCATACAGGGCTCCTCAATCTGCCCCCAGGTGTCTGTGACATATCCACACTGTTCCACACTAATGTTAGGTGACACATCACACAACTCTGATACTGAGCACTCAATGTGGACTACATGTCCCATAATGCAAAGTATGAGAAAATGAAACTGGGCTCTGATGTTATGTCAGCCCCCCCCCCCTGCCTGTGCAGAAATGTCATTAAATGAACTGTTCCCCCTTTAAATACATATTCATGATTCACACCTGCACTGTCATTTCACTTTTTACTACAACAGAACAACAGGATGGCAGTGGATTTGATTACTGATTGTGGATGCACCATGATGAATTCAAAATGGCTGCCAATTACTTCCTGTGATGTCTTTAATGTCTGTATGACCTCTGTATGTATACGTTTCCTGTCTTTATGACCGCTCCTGTATGATATAATGTGTTCCAGGTCATTTTCGGAAGTTACGGCGCATAATCGTAACTTCCGGTATCGCGTCGTAATGCGCGTGCGTGTAATTTGCGACCCGGAACCAGAAACTACGATTTCGGGCCGTAAATTCCGAAAATAAACTGGAACACATCATTTCATACAGACAATGTAATATAGGAAGTGGGAGACAGGAAATACATCACAGGAAGTAGTTGGCAGCCATATTGTGTTCATTCTGAGTCATCCACTATCACTGAACAGATCCTCAGGCATCCTGCTGCTCTCTTAATACTTAATGCCCTATAATGGCTGAGGATTATGAGGAGAGAGCACCCCCTTTCTCAGAAAGGGAATCGGACATCTTGGTGGAGGGGGTGCTGGAGAAATATCCTCAGCTATATGGGGACCCTGAGCACCAGCTGAGCACTGCAGCCCGGGGCAGGCTATGGGACAACATCGCCGAGCGCTGCAGTGCAGTGGGAGTGTCCACCAGGAGGGCTAGGGCGTGCCACAAGCGATGGGAGGAGCTAAAGCGATGGGCCCGTCACAAGGCTACGGAGCTGGCTGGCCTGTCTTTCCAGCACCATATGCATCGTCCTCGCCTCTCCCCACTGTACAGGAGGGTCCTGCAAGCAGCCTGGCCGACCCTCAATGCTCAGCTGGAGGAGCATGAGCAGCAGAGACCTAGTAAGTGCATCGTATGCAATATGTGTCTGGGAGTATGATGTGAGTGAAACAGTGCTGTACCATTGCGTGTCCCATGCCTCCATTCACCAATTCCGTGTCCAAGCAGCAGTCACCAAGATTGAAGTAGCACACTGTGGCATATGGACTGTACAGTGCATTTTGGGAGTTGTAGTTTCTTCATGACACCTGGGAAAATGAGCCACACTCATGCATTCATATTGAAATCTGCTCTGCCAGTACCACTACAATTGAACGAAGGAAATCATGACTGATGTGTGCATTGGATGAGCAATGGTACAGAGACTGTCCAGTGTGTGCATGGCAGGCCATAGGGTATTGGATGTTGTGATTTCCATTGCACCTGTAGAGTTGGGTTCCAATTGAGACAGATCATCATATGCCATGGAGTCAAGACAGACTTTGAGATCCTTGCATCACTCTTAAGTGTTCCTAAATTAGCAAGGTGTGTCCGCTGACAGACGTCTCACCCTTAGTGGCCTGTATGACATATCACATGTACAGGTAGCTGTCACAACTACCCACCACTGTTCACCAGTGTACTGCACTACAGTTTAACTTAACTTATCCAATATGTGGCACTGGATTGTCCAATAATGTGTGCGGAGGGACAAAGGCTGAACTCACAATGTAGCTATAGAAGTAGTCCAGACCCAATGTGGATGTGAGACCCACATTCGCCTTGTCCCATACAATGCTCCAAAGCAGATGACACTTGGCCAGGCGTTGAATAGATGAAAATCCATACGAATGACAAGATTCTATTAAATCTGGAGTCTTCATGGTCCCGTTTGGTGGACTGGTTTTTGAACATGCACATGTAGCAGTGACAGGACAGACAGATAACAAGAATGGCAAAGTTGAGGTTTCGCAAATAACGTTGCATAAGTCACAATAAAACACATGGAATGTTCAAGTCAAACTCAATTTTGTATATGACAGTGAACATACATGTCATGTAAGTACATAAACAGAATGGGGGTTGGGAGCACACTGCCTCACAGTCCCAGCACAGTTCGCCCCTTTGCATCCTGGTAAATGCAGTACACAGTTCAAACTTACTTCAAATTCATCTTGAATCATTCACCAAAGTTGGTGCAGACATTGCTGTATATCTCTAGACACGTGTGTCTGTTTTGATCGCTTCATCAGTAGAGAGCAGCTGTTTGAGAGAGCAAAGAAAAATCATCTGGGTTTGCTATGTGCCTGTGAAAGGTACTGTGACCTGGGAGGAACTTTGCAGCATTTGCAGCAACCACAGATGATTTTGAAGTAAGTTTGTACTGTGTACCGCATTGACCAGGATGCAAAGGGGCGAACTGTGAGGCAGTGTGCTCCCAACCCCCATTAAGTCCATAAAGACTGAGGGGCAAATTTATAAGGCACTTGCGTCACCATTACACTGCCATTGGGTCACTTTTGTGACGCAGTGGCGGAGCTGACAAAGCCAATACAAATTGACGCACTCGAACCGAGTGCAAAACAAACAGTAGTGAGAATTCGAAGAACTGACGGTACATATCTTCGTTTTCTCACATCAGAGTCCTAATGTAAAATAAATAATATGATAAATAATGATCAATGAGATATGATTGAAAGCCAGCCCAATAAATAATAAATAGGTGATTCAATAATATAAAGAAAGGGTATTTAACCCGTTACAAGATGGTGACCACGCCGAGGACATCAGACTCCTAAGTACACACCCCTTGAGCTTAACAGGGTGACCAGGTGCGAGCAATTAGCCAATTAGTGAGAGTACTTATACCAGGCACACTGAGAGAGGAAATCATTACCAAACAGCCCGGGAAGGAGGAGGACGCCACGCAGCTCAGCTACCAAAAACAAGTAAGAAAGAGAGGGGTTTGTTACCTAAATTGATATGGGCAGCAGGCATACAACACTGCTTCAACAGTAGATTTAGACACTGTTTGTTGCTTTTCTAGAGTTGGCAGCTAATTTATGAAAGCCCAACAAAGTGACCCTTGATTTCACACTAAAGAAAAAAGAAGGAGGAAATCAAGTTTAAAGCAGGTCTTTTCACCAAGAAGGTAAGATCTTTATGACAGAGGGTAAGGACAATTAGAAGGAAACTAAAGCCCAGAGAGTATAAAACGTAAATTATTTTGTAGACAAAGTGGTGAGAAGAACAGCAACGGGTTGCTCCCAGAGGCGTCCTTCCAACCCTTTAAGACACCAAGAAAATAGGACCGGTAAGCCCTTTCTTTTAAGACAAACAGGGAGAGAAGGCTATGAGACAGTGGAGAATAACCGTAGAAAGGTAATAGAAAGGCAACTCCTTACAAAAAGAGATGTTTTCCTGTTTTGATAGGATTGAAGTTGGTCTATTTTTAATCAACCCGGGTGTAGTACCAACAAAACTGATACATAAGGTAAAAAATAAGATTATATTATGTCAAAATGGAAAAAAGTGCCCAAAAAACAGGGTAACTAAAAATAAGGTGCGTTTCCTCCTAGAATAAGAAAGAGGAAAGCAAACAAAAACTTCCTTAGGAGAACACAAGAGCGAAAGAGAACCTGCTCAAAAGACCGAGAAGGTAGTGCCAGGAAGGAAATACAAACCTGGGTAAGAATATAGAGGTACCTGTGGGTGGGACTCAGTAATAAAGAAGGGACGAAAATCTGACAGCCCTTTTTTACCTTTATACACAGCCCACTTGTGTCCGACAATAGTAAATTGATGACACCGCATCTTAGCGATAAAAATATACCACGCTAGTTATGTCTTCCCTCTGAGTAATACTAAGGTGTGGGAACTTAGTAATACAGGGGACGTAGGGAATGAATCCGGATTACAAAATGGCGGGGTTACGAAATATTAGGAGACTAGCCAAAATGTTAATGAATCAATGTGCAATTGTTAGATTAAATATTGGACCTAATGAAATGTATTGTGATATGTTTTTTATAGATATGATTTAAATGAACAAGTCCTGAAGAAGGTGCAAGATTATTTGAGGCACCGAAACGCTGCATCGACAGTTTGTTCCTTATGTGTAAATAAATATGATGTACATGTAGAATTGTGTAACAATGCTTAAAAGCATTTTTTTTAAAGTTGGAGTTTTTTTAATATAGCTGATTAACAGCAAAAACGAATGTGCACAAGATTGTTTTTATGAAATAACGTGTTATTATTTTTAAATTATTTGAATAAATAAATGAAACTTTTAATTTTTGTGTATGCAATGTTTTCATGCTATCTTTTGGTCTGATACATATTAAGTTGTAAATTTGGTAACCTACGCAATACTTAGATCCCTCCTACTGATGCAAACGGCCCCCAGGGGAATGTAGCATCACTAATCATTTGCCAAACTCAGGAGAAGGAGTTTTTTGTTTTCATAGGAGCTGACAAAGCACCATGCTGCTGGGTAATTACAACGAGACACATCCAGTGCTGGAACGCCTCCTAAAAGTGGCAAAGTGAAATCTACAAGATTTCACTCAGTCACTTTTAGGACCATGCTGCATCAATACTCTGTGCCTGCTTGAAGCAGGTGTAAGGATTGACGCAGCATGTCAGCGATCGTGCACCCCCGAGCCTTGCTGGAGTGGGGTCGCACTTGCCACGCCACTCCAGCAAAGCGCCGCTGATCCACCGGGGATGCATCACGCATCTGCCCACCCAAGCGCCACGGTGTGCCGCATTGTAAATGCGGTGCTTCACGGGCCGCACACGGGTGGGCAGATGCGTCGCAACTCTTCTGGCACACCTCTGCTGATTAGCAGAGATACGCCAGAAGTAGTAAATCAGCCCCTGACAACTGTAGAGTGTAATCAGATGAGAAATTAATTCTACCTTGGCTCATCTATGTATGTGCATCGTCCTGCATGAAACAACCACCACATAAGGATTTTGCTTAAACTTCTGCAGGCACGGCTGGTAAGACAGAAGATACACAGGAACAAGTCCGGAGCAGGAGGACATCAGTTTGCCGGCGGTACACCCTCTTCCCACCAGCAAGGAAGAGGAGGAGGAGGGGCCCTCTACATCTGCAGGCCAGGGGGTTGCGCCCACCCGGGATGAGGAATAAGAAGACTCTGGCACTACGTCCCGGGTGGAGGCTGTGGAAATTGCAGGGGTGGTGGAAAGACCGGAAACCTCGGACCATGATGTGGTGGAGAGCTACTCACCACCCACACACTCTTCACCAGTGGGAAATGAAGAGGTGTCCCCAGGGCAGGCCAATATTCAATCTAGCCCTGCCACCTGCCCATCACGACCTCTAGAGTCCCCCATGCCATCGGGGGTTCCAGCTCGATCCCCTGAAACCTGTCTCCCTCCTCGTAGCCGCCAAGCCGAACAAATCAGCTCCGGACCAGAGGCACCACATCCCTTCTGTCCCCCCCTACCACTCCCGGTGTTGTTCCTCCTGTGGCTGTGCCAGGGGACTTGGGTTGGATGGTCGAGGGTCAACCTGACAGGTACGCTCGCATGTTCCAACAAGTGTGTCTGGAGATACGGTCTACTTCGACACCCACATGTAGTCCATGAGCACAGCCATGTCGTCTTTTGTCTCACAAATATCCTCCCATACCACCGTCAATGTGTCCCCCTGTCCGTTGCCCCACACAGTTTCCCCCCGTACTCCTCGTGTGTCACGTCCCCATGTGGTGCCTGTTCCTGCACAAACCAGCCATGTGGATTTGTCAGACCCTGAGGATCTAGATATTGTGGTCCTGGAGGATGACCAGAAAGACACTTGACTTTTGGACTGAGTCATTGTTCTTGACGAAGATTACTTTTTCCCTTTGTAAATAGACTGATTTCCCTGACGCTCCCTGACGTATTATATTTATTTTGCCCCACCCCAATCCAAGTTCCCTTCTCCTTCTGCATTAAGATCATCATTTGTTTTCCTTTCTCCCTTCCAAACGGATGGTCAATTATTTTTGTCTACATAAATATCTTTGAGTAATTCTACTTTGTTTAACTTGTTTGACTTCATTTTGGATGTCTGTTTCCAAAGATGGATACATATTTATTGAGTCATATGCTATGCACATAATAACGTGTTGCTATGATGTGTTACACTAGTGACTGTCTCACACACACACACACATGCTTACATCGTTAGACAGGACATGATACACAAACGGATATTACTTTTGTAGATCTTTATTTTTCAACCCCAAAACAAATTGCCCAGTTGATCCTCACTGGCGATCGTGTTTGCGTTTCCGCAAAAGAGGGGGTGATGAACGCGGTGAGGGGTAAGGTTGTGCTTGTCGCCTTCGTGTATGTGGCTGTACTACAGGGTGATCAAGAGGTGCAGGTGGAGTCTGCACAGTTGGTGTCTGTACCTGGACAAGGGCTGGTTGTGCAGGTGGTGGGACTGACTGTCCAGAGGTTTGTGGTGTTTGTGCAGGTGGTGAGGGTGGTGGTGGTGGGGGTGCCTGTCCAGAGGTTGTTGGTGTTTGTGCAGGTGGTGGGGGTGGTGGGGTGCCTGTTCAGAGGTTTTTGGTGTTTGTGCAGGTGGTGGGGATGGTGGGGGTGCCTGTTCTGAGGTTGTTGGTGTTTGTGCAAGTAGTGGGAGTGCCTGTTCAGGGTGCTGGTGTGTTTGTGTACCTTGGCTGTGGTGCTGTGCAGTTGGTGTTACAGGTGTGGGGATGTGCTGTCCTGCAGGCCGACATGATGGTTCCCCTCCCTGCGTTGGCCGTGAAGGTAGACTTTGGATCACTCTCACCATTACCTCCATCATCTTCATGGCCAAGGCATGGCGTCTTGCACTCTCTTCCCTTTGGATGGATATCAAGGCAGTCATATTCCTAGACATTTCCTGCCAAGTGCTATCCATCCTATCCAAAGCTTGGCACACCCTGTCCACCCCCTGAGGGATCTGGACCATGTCCTGCAGGGACCCTGACATGACTGACAGTGTAGCCCCTATGGCACGAATGTCCTGCCTCACATCTGCCTGCTGTCGGAAGAAGTCCTGCTCCCACTGGCCACCATCCCCACGGCAGGCCCCCTCTGCAGGTGTCTGCCAGGGATGAGATGAGCAGGTCGAACAACAGGGGGGCTGGCAGGTGGAAGAATGTGGGCAGGTGAAGAGTGCCCAGGGGATACCTGCACCACAACAGGACTGGTATTTCCACCAGATGGTGGAGAGGGTGTCAGGGATACACTGCGTAGGGAAGAGGTGGTAGGGGAAATACAATGTCGGTCCCGGACGGGAGGGCTGTGAAGGAGTGAAGGCTGTGATTGGATGTGTGTGAGCCGTGGATGGATTGATTTATGCCCAGTTTGTTTGAGAGGAGGCAGACGAGCGTTGCTTGGCAGAGGATGTGATGCCGTGATGTCAGTATCGTCATCCTCGGAGTCAATGTACATGTGCTCCTCCACCTCCTCCTCCTCCAAGTCAACTTCTTCTTGGTCTTGAGCCGCCTATTGGGCATGAGTTACTGCCGACATCACTGCCTGCAGGATCAGGGGATTCTCCCCTCTGATTCCCCGTCGGCCAGCACTGGTTGTTGGTCTGTCAACCTCTCCCTCAGCATCATCTGAAACACAGAGGTTGCAACCGTATTAGTGATTGACCAGGTATTACATGTGCTGCGACACCAGGGTTGTTTTAACTGTACTTTGCATCAGCAGATGAGCATCATGTGATCTGGTCAAGGTAACACCACAAATGACCGCTCACACCATAGCACTGAGGTGTTACACAGAGATGTACATAATACTAGCAAACTAACCAGCTCCAGCCCCAACTCTCTGTCCCTTTGCGCTCCCCCCTGGTGTATCCTGCTGCACCTGTCTCCCCACAGTTGTTGTAGACATAGCTGTAGAGGGTAGAAACTATATTCTCAATGATTTGCATCACCAATTGACAGACAGGCATATGTGAAACTCCTGGTTAGTTTTTCACTTTGTAAACAACAACTGTTGATTCCATGCAGAAGGGGATCTCGATCTCTGTCATGGCTAAGTAATCTAAGCTGGTGACACACCTCATGCCCGATTTACCTGAAGGACAGGTGCGCAACGGTTTAACAGCTACAGCCAGGATGTCATGCATCCCCTGGGATGGTGTCCGCTGCAGTGGTCTCATCCTGTCAGCACCTGTGATGAGAAATACATGTCCATATTTTAGTACAACAGATTGTAGCTATGAGCCAACATGTTCTTCTCATTAACCATTTGCAGATAATCAAGGACGATGTGCAGCTTATTTACCTCATTTACTTTACATGTGGGCACCTGCTCACAAGCAGCATTTGACAGCTGTTACATCCATGCAGCACTGACATCAATAAGATGACACATCAACTGACAAACTTGTATGAGAAGGTTACTGATATTTCAAGGAAGGTGATAAATGACCCTGACTCATCTGCATCACACTGATTTCACCTTTACCATTGAAACTAACTTTTATCATGGGTGTAATGTTGTCTGTTAACAAATCAGTAAGGAATTCATGTGTGAGATGTGCAGTTGTCAGGGACATGATCTTGCCCATTTGTGCTTCCTTACCCATGAGGTCACACAGCTCATATTTTAATGAGAGAACACAGATTACTAATGTCCATCCTTTGAGTGTTCTCTGTTCCCATTCTCCATTTCCAACATCATGGTACTACTTACATGACAACGGATGGTGTCTTGTGCAGCAGACATCCAAACCTCTTAAGTCAAACACTCACCTATACATGTGAATACGATAGAAGGGAGGCAAGCAGAAAACACAATTTGGTTATGATCACACACTGCAGATGAGCTGAAAAGCGTTGAGGCTTCCCACCTGCACTGGATTATTGTGTAGCTCTTTAGCCAATTCATTTTGCAGGTGTAACTGCATGAAGAGTCACCTTAGCAGCCCCTACACCCATCTGAAAGGTACACAACTGGCACCAGTGTGTGCTTCGGCCATACCAATTTAATTTTGATTTGACCATGTACAGTTTTCTACGGATTAATCATATCATTGAATTGCAAGCCTGTTGTGTTTTGGTCAGTTCATATGACACATTGTTCTATTGCATGTCCATTCTGCACACACTTGGCATACATTTTGTGTCAGCCTCTCATTTGCTACCAGGGTCTGATTGGCCATGTGTTCAGATATCCTATGTGAGCATATTGTGATGCAGGACAACAGTGTTATACAACACATACGGTGGAGGTGAAAGGCACAATTTAATGTGCATTTAGCCAGGTTGACTTACCTTGGCCCGGCACCGGAGCAGTGTGTGGTCCCTGGACAGATGTCAAGTCCAACCTAGTAGCAGGAGTCAGTGTGCGTCTTTGTATCTGGGAGGACCTACAATGATAAGTGTGTTTTGCAACTTTACATTCCTGCTGCCACATGTGATGCTTTAAATTTGTGGCACAGAGGACAAGCAGTTGTGGATAACACCGTTGCAGAAGTGTGTCATACATAATGCAAGGAGTGCTCCCACATATCACTTTGAATGGGCCCACTACCTTGATGCTACCTATATCACAATGACATGCCTCCGGATTCGGAGGTAAGGTCTACTATTGTGTTTTGTTGATGTCCAGAAAATTATCCATCCAATGTACGCAGTACATGACCAGCTGTGTGGACTGTGCAATTTAATGTTGGTTGTTAAGATTTGAAGTTGGACAGTGTATGCATTGTCAATACTACAGAGACTGGTATCTCACTGTTTGTTTTTCATTTTCATATCTGTGCAAATAGACTTCCTTGATGAGTTCTACAGACACTATGACAATATAGTGGCTACACCCTTTTGACTAGTTCTGGCCTTCGATTACAGGAATGGTTTCCCCGGTCTGGGTCTGTTGGTGAAATACAAGTTGTGTACCACATTTACAAAGGTATGATGCGCCAAGACATATTACATTTTGTCTTTGGCTGTTCACAAATGACATATGGTAAAGGTGAATGTCCATCGACAACTCCAATTGTAATGAAGCTAATTTTGCATCACTGGTTGACTTACATATCTGGGCACTATTTGTCCCTCTGGTTTCTTATGACAATGTATGCATTTTGACCATCTCTTGGCCAGCATGACTTACCAGTTCTTGTGGTTGTCATGCCTTCCTCTGTACGTTGCTGATTTCTCCCATTAGATGCGGTGACCTCTGCTACTGCAGTTGTCCGTGCTCTAGCTGGATGTTTCAATGGGTGAGAATAGAGAAAAGTAAACAAATGGGAAATGTGTTTGTGGAATGTTTTGGGGATTTGCCCATATCTTCTGCTTGCTAACAGTGTTGTGAAGTACTGCCGCAGACGGGGCAGGTAGGAGCAGTGGTGTGTTGGGGATGTAATGGCGTGGCAGAGTGGAAAATGGACAACAGAATATGTGAATGACATATTTACATCTGATGATACTCTCACCTTCTGCTTTGTGATTCAGACTGGCACAGGGTGATGTACTCCTTATAGATTTTGTGGCAGGTTTACAAGCCCCTTGAATGAGATTTACACTTCTGTGACACAACGGTGGTGTACAACAGACGACACATTTAGAATAATTCACAAGGTGACGCTTCTATGGTGAAGCGTCACATTGTGAGGCCCTGTGCAACATTGAACCTGCATATTTCAAATATAACAAATCCTAGGCAACTTGAGGGTCCTGAAAATTGTCAGGTACATCAACACAATTTGAATCATTATGACAGTGTACTGAACTAATAACGGCAAATACGTTTTAAAAATATATTGTTCATTTATTTAAAAAAGTATACACGGGAAAGTTTAAAAACCACATGGGGTGGCAGGAATACAGTGAATGACAATAATGTCTAGAACAATATAGGACATGAAATGACATACAATGCATATATTAAATTAAATGAAAAGACTAAACAACAAAACAGTGGGTAAAAGGTAATCTCTACGCACGTTTTGGCGTTACACACGCCTTCTTCTGGAGAACCACTGGAAGATTCTAAAACAGTGAAATATGGGCGCAAGATGACGCAAAAGAAGAATTTCAGAAGGATGAAATGTATTCAGAAAGGTGTGCACTGTGTTGCATAAGCCAAAGATGGATGGCGCCTGCAGTGGTTGAATAAAAGTATCACACTTTTCATATGTAAGTACTGATCAAATGGCAGATGAAATTCTGCAATTGAATAGACCTTTTAACAAATGGCCCAATTATGGAGCACTTCAATACTAAGCAGAAATTATGTACGGCTGGTTACAGGGCAACACTCGGGACCCCTAGTGACCTTAAATAATCTTCCAAGTACAGATGATCTTGATGTATCATCGGGTAAGTTTACCAGTTGGGTAAATTATGGACAAGACCATCACAGTCGCAAAGGATTCTCGATATTAAGGATCCCGAGGCAGAGGACATTGAGCCTGCGTCAGCTCTGGTGTAGCCAGGGAGGGCATTCCTTTGGGATGAGCAGCGTACAAGTGGTTCCGTGAAATCTACAAGGTTTCACAGAGTCACATTTCAGAGGCCACTGCAACGCAACCTTACGCCTGCCTGAAGCAGACATAAGGAGTGGCGCAGCACGTTAGGTATGGGCAGTGCATGGACATTATTGGAGTTGCATCGCTCTTGCGACATGACTCCAGCAAAGCCCCCCCACACACCATCACACATCTGTCTATCCCTGCGCCACAGTGCACCACCATCTAAACACAACGCATCCGTGTATGCACAAGGGTTGACTTGCATGTCACATTGGTACTGGCACTTCCCTGCTATTAACTGTCAATTGCTACTTTATGTTTGTAACTTTATTTAGCATTTCCATATAGCATTGCACATTTTCAGTCAATATGAACAGTTATTAAATTAGCAGGGTTGTGTATGTACGGCTGCAGTACTGTGTCCATGTTTTCAATAGGGGGGAGGGATTTGGCATTTCTAATGCAAAGGATTCTGGGACTTGTGGTGCTATATACAGAGGGTGACACATGAGTCTCTGACTGACTATATTTTAATTTACACTTTGGACAAGTTCCTTAATAACAATAACAGTGTAACACAGACAATCTTTTCATGCACTTTTCCTTTTCATTCCACTTACCTGGTACCACGTTGCGTACGTCACTGACAGGCAGCCCATGGATCAAGGTGGGGTGTATTGTTGACAGGATATCCTCCTCCAATGGGGTGAGCTGGATGCGGGGTTCAGGGCATGCAGCAGGGAGGATCCTGCTTAACTCAATCCTCGAGTATTTCTCCTTCACCCTCTGTCCTTCATCCTGCCACTTTTTTTTCATGTCCTGCACTGTGCGCCTCTCCACTCCCAAGGCTGAGACAGCAGTGGCTATCTTCTGCCATAGTCTGTCTTCTGTGCCCCACTGGTGCAGTAGGGTGGTAATCCATAGAGGAGCTTGTGGTGCCTTGCTATGAACTCCACAAGCATGGTGGTCTCTTCTCCTGTGAAGTTCCTTTTCCTCCTTATGTCCATTTTCAGGGTCACTGTGAGTGTTGTAGCCACAACCTCTGTGGAGAAACCGGTTCCTTCAATGTGTGCTGCTTTTATGTGTTTTCTAGTGCTGGTCAATTATTGCTAATTTGCTTCAGCTGGATTGTGGTGGGGGATGGTAGGCACTGGCAACATTCACCATGGCAAAATGGGACTGTTGGCTGGGATTGGCTGCAGTATATCAGCTGATCCCTGGTGGGGGATGGAAGGCACTTGAACAGGTGTTTAGCCTTGTATTACATAACCAACTGCCAAAATCCTTATCTTCCGGCCCGTAATTTGGATTTCCGGCCCTTAATCCTAAATTACGGCACGCTTCCGTAACTTGCCGGCCGTATTCGCAAAATCCGCCAGAGTGCCGTAAATTCCGAACCGGTGGCAGAAAATACGGCCCGGCGGCATACGTAAAGTTAGTAGTCTTAACTTCATTCTTTGAATCCCGAAAGTAGTAAGTTCAATTTGTGAATCCCGAAAGTAGTAAGTGCATTCTGTGAATACCGAAAGTAGTAAGTGCATTCTGTGAATACCAAAATAGTAGTACGTTTAGGATTTAGTCTTAAGTTCATTCTGTGAATCGGGCCCTTAGGCTTTAGTTATATTAAGGTGAATGTTAGACGTTGGTAATTCTGATAATGATATTCGTTTGATTTTACAGAAGTTTTACAGTAATAGAAAGCACATCCCAAAACAGTAACACATTCCAAACCTGAAAGCTTGAGACCAGGATCCAAGAGGTACTTTTAGAAGAGAATTTCTAATAAGATTAAGGTTTAGTTAGGAACACATTTAGGGATAGGTTGCACTTATCTGTTCTTTGTTTATGTTTCATTAGGCACCAGTTTCTACAGAAGTCAGAGAGGGTCACAGATTTTAGCAGCTCTACTACAGTGGAAACGCAAGAACGGTGTTGTCTCTCTTTTTTTATTTTATCCACTTCCCCCCTTCCTTTAGGCTTCTGGTTCTTAGTGCACTGTTTTAAAACTACTGTGCTGCAACAAGCAGTTTCACGGTGGGGTCGGACTGTCTTCAACCTCCATCAGAACTGAACAGAAACTCAGGTGAGCTGGCCTTTGACAGAGGCACAAGCCTTTAAAATATTCAGTTCTGTTGGACGATGAATGCCGGGGAAGAAACAGAGGGCATTGATGCCACGGATATGGCGCAGGCCCTAAACGAAGACTTGGCCCATAATGAATCAGTGTCTGGAATCTTGCAACATATGCAAGAGGAAATAGAGACATTAAAGTTGGAAAACACCTTTTTAAAACAGGATTTAAGCAGGTATAAACCTAGGGAATCTCAGTGGAACACAGCTTTTACGCCTTTGTTTAAAACCTCCTCAGAGACAGGGGCGCGAGCAAAACATGCAACTCCCCCCCCCCCAGTTGAGGTTACTGTTATTGTTCCTAATGCTGTGCCTTTAGCAGCACCTGAACGTTTTCATGGAGATAGTAACAAATTCCATGTTTTTATCAATCAATGTCAATTACACTTCATTTGTAAACAACAACAGTTCCCTAATGATGCTACAAAAGTGGCATTCGTCTTGTCTTATTTGGGCGGTACAGCAGCCAATTGGTCAATTCCTTTCATGGATAGAGATGACCCCATCCTCCATAATTGGAATCAATTTAAACGTACTATGACCAGCCTTTTTGCAAAGCACACTTTTATGAAGGCAAGCGATAATGAGCTTTTAAATCTTAAACAAGGTAACAAGGATTTATTGACCTATCTCACTAGTTTTAATCGTTTACTCACAGAGACACGTTGGCCAGAAGAAAAGCGTGTCTCCCTTTTTTATAAAGGTTTGAGAGACGAGTTAAAAGACGCGCTGGCTTATATCGTTTATTTGCCAGAAGACTATTCTAACTTTGTAGATTTAGTCGTGAAATTGGAACACAGACTAGGAGAAAGAAAGGGAGATAAATCCAAACTGGAATCGCGGTTAACTTTTATTAGACATGAGAAGAAAGACACAGATAATAAACTCCCTGAACCTGAGCCTATGCAAATAGGGACACTCAGAGGTCCACTCACGTCAGAGGAAAAAGAAAGAAGGAGAAAACTTCAATTATGTTTATATTGTGGCAAGGCAGGACATTTTGCCAGAGAATGTCCAGAAAAACCTAAAACTTCACGAAAGGGTACTGGTTCCTCTATCTCCTCAACTGAGTCGGAAAACGATTATGCTCGACAAGGGGGGAGGTTACTTGTTGGAGAAAACATCTTAATCAAACCTCTAATTCTACAGCCTTCATAGTACCGCACATACCTAGACATTTCATAATTCAGATCTTTTTAATTGTTACTACCCAAGTTAGACATTCTCTCCCTGTCCTACAGGACTCAGGAGCAACAGGAAATTTTGTGGATAATAAGTTAGGTCACTTTAGGTCTTCCTATTTGCCTAAAGCCTTGTCCAGAAGCAGTATGTGCAGTGGATGGGTCTGAATTGACCTCTGTATTAATCACAAAACAAACAAGTCCACTTGTCATGGTCTTTCAAAATGGGCACACAGAGATGATTAACTTTGATCTGATAGATACCCCTAATTTTGGCTTGATTCTCAGGGTACCCTGGTTAACAACTCATAACCCAAAAATGTATTGGGTGAACAGAACAGTTACTTTGGATTCCTCATTTTGTAGAACCAATTGCTATCAAGAAGCAGGTACAGAACAGAGCTCAGTAATACACTGTGCTAGTGTTACACAAGACAAACCAAGTCTTTCTCCTGAATATTCTGACTCTAAAGACGTTTTTGATCCAGTGAAGGCTAGTGTGTTACCCCCACATCGGTCATATGACTGCCGTATAGATCTATTCCCAGGGGACCCTTTACCTAATAACAGAGTATGTACTTTGACTGACGAAGAGACCAAATATTTAAGAACCTACCTAGACGACCTACTACAGTCTGGGTTCATCCGACATTCCACATCTCCGGTGTCATCTCAACTTTTTTTTATTCCGAAGCCGGATAAATCTCTGCGCACGTGTATCGACTATAGAGGACTAAATAGGGCTACAAGAAAAAATAAATATCCTCTTCCTCTAATACCTGTGCTGTTGGATCAATTAAGACATTCTACTGTATACACTAAACTAGATCTGCGGGGTGCTTACCACCTGGTCCAAAAAAAAGAGGGGGATTAGTGGGAGACAGCTTTCAAGACAAAGTTTGGTCTATTTGAGTATACAGTAATGCCCTTTGGGTTGTGTAATGCCCCTGCGGCCTTTCAATTCTTTATAAATGAGGTCCTACACGAATTCCTGGACGTTTGTGTCATAGTATACATAGACGACATCCTCATTTACTCTAAGAACCCAGAAGAACATACCCAACATGTTTGTGCAGTATTATCAAAGTTAAAAGAAAATCATCTCTTTGCTAAATTAGGAAAATGTACTTTTAATGTCAGCAAAGTGGACTTTTTAGGATACTGCCTGTCACCTCAAGGAATAATTATGTATGAAAAGAAAATTAGTGCTATTATTGATTGGCCAGAACCATCATCTGTGAAGGATGTTCAGAAATTTCTGGGTTTCGCCAATTTTTATAGGAGGTTTATTTCTCATTTTGCAGACATTGCGGCCCCAATAACCACCTTGTTGCGGAAAGGGCAACAATTTCTTTGGTCTTATGACGCGGCTCACGCCTTTCAACTCCTGAAACAAAAGTTCACTTCAGCCCCAATTCTGAAACATCCTGATCCTGACTTGCCATTTTTTGTCGAAGCGAATGATTCACAAGTAGCTTTAGGAGGTGTTATCTCCCAACGAGATGCAATAGATGGCCAATTACATCCTATAGCCTTCTATTCCAAAAAGTTATTACCAGCTGAACAAAATTACACTGTGGCTGAAAAAGAACTATTAGCTATCAAAGTAGCCTTTTCTGAATGGAGGCACCATTTAATGGGAGCCAAGTACCCTGTTACCATCTTTTCTGACCATAAGAACCTACAGTTCTTTGGATCACTAAAATCATTAACTCCACGTCAGATACAGGAACTGCATACTCTATTCAATACAATTGTCTCGCCGAGGGCATGTATGCTGGACCTCGAAAAACAACCTCAATCCCTCCCCCTTCGTTGATATATTGCATGGATGTTCCCACGCAATTCCAATAGTTTTTGATGCATTCCCAGATTTAACAGGACTGTTGAACCTGGGAATGCACCAAAAAGATTTGTATTCCCAGGAGAGGAGTAGCAAGGAGAAATATATGTTCTCTCCTTGTTGCTTCCTCTTTCAATGTGTGCAGCATACATGGAAAGAGGAATATACCTCTCAGGACTGTTATGTGCCGGACGTTGCCCCTTCCTACACAAAAACGGATGTATGACGTTAGCACGCATACTATTACCACGCATACCTTTACAACGCGGTATTTACAACGAATACCGTTACAACGCATAGCGCTTTGAGGTGCTGGATAGTGGTAAGTATAATTTTATATTCCAACTCCAGTCCCCGTGGACACTAGGGAAGGTGTTGGATATAAAGTTATACTTATTCCCTATCCTAGAGCGCCCCCCAGCGCAATGCGTTGTAATGGTATGCGTGGTAATGCCTGCGTTGTATTGGTAGTGCGTTGTAAAAAATGCGTGCTAAACGTTGTATACCCACAAAAACAATCCTGCATGCAACAGAAGCAACCTTGTACTGTAGGCACTGAGTCAGCAAAAGGCAGCTAAAATGGCAAAATCACAGGGAAAAGGCAGTATACTCCTTTTTCTTTTAAAACAGCAAATTTGTGCCCTTTCCCTGTCACACAGTGCAACGCAGGAAGGTGACTTGCTGCACTGCATGACAAATGACAAAAATATGCCCTACAGTGTACGGTCCCAGGTAATTTAGTGACCAATAATGTAATTCACATATATCATGCTACCACCAGTATACTGACATGTGACTCACACACTCAGTTTGTGCACACTTTTAAGTTCTATACTCTGAATTAGACAAGAGTGTGTCACGTTGAACACTTACTACCAGAACACATACATTAACCATGTGCACACTGTTCCACATTTCAACAAGTGTGTTTTTTACGTCTTGCAAAAGCACATGCATTCTGCACGTGGTTTGATCATGTGCACATTTCCTGATCAACATGATATTGGGCAGGTGTGAGTGTAACACAGAGCAAAATAACATTTGAAAAGGTGAGTGAGCCAGTAGGCCTCACTGCACTGAACAAAGTTTGAATGGGCATATTCACTACTACTATTTACTACATAGTATGTGGACAACCCCATTTTAGCTCTATCTTACTCCTGGTGAAGGTAGTAGTGTACAACTAAAATGGGGAGGGGTCTTTGTGTGGCCCTCCTTTTCCACAAAGACTACATACCATGACACAGGCCTACGTTATTGCACACATGCATATGCCATGCTCCCCTTTTTGGGATACTAACAGATTTATTGAGCCACACAAACATGCAGTACAATACTCAGGGCAGGGGTACACTACTTTCACAATACAGGGGAAATTTCCTGGCCAAAACTGCCATTACTTGTTCAATGAAATTGTGTATGTACACATACATTTGTGCTTGAATTTTGACATGGACTCTTTACACATTAACCATGTCTGTCTTCCTGAACTAATATGATGGTTGGCAAACAATATCCCTTGTCTTACTTCTCTGGGTAATGCCACACATTGCAACCCCATCAGTTTAATATTTTTGTACAGGCCTTTGCGCTTCCTTGCATTGTTGTGCAAAGCAGGGTAAATGTGTATTTTGTCAACTGTGGCCAGATATGGTATATGCAGCAATCTATCTGGAATGGTGTTCCGTGTGTGCTAGTTTGTGGATTCCCTCACCTGCATGAAAGCATTCTTTACAAAGAACATTTTAACATCTACAACTACCCCTTTGTCCATGACAATTCTCAGCAACGCACCCTGATGGCATTTGCCATTCTGCATGAATATTAATTGACTGTCAGTTTTACAATGATGGACTGAGATGCAGGAAATGTAGGCAACTTGAGCAACCTAACTGCTCATCTATCACATTGATGTCAATGTGGATTCATATCTATGTGTATGTTTGGACCTAGACTGTAGGAATGGCTGAGACATATGTGTGTACTTTGTACTTTTAGTATCACATATGTACCTAGGTTTGACATTTGCACATTATTAGAAGCTACACTTACAGTGCATAACATATATGGAATTTACAACATCTGTCATTAGTGCTCCTGATACTTTGGTCTACATACAAATTTTCTGTCATGTGTGACATTTTAACTTAGGAACACAGGATTTGTTGAAAACCTGTTATTTTAGTGGAACTTTAAATAATTACTGAGACTAGATACTCCACTGAACATACACACATTTCACACTTAGCTACTATGTACCCTTTCTACTCGTTGACTTTACTTGTGAACCACATGATTTGTGTGTTGATTTGTTAACCTTTATGGAAAATTTAATTTTGTACACTCACACGGTATGAGATGACACAATACATCTCACAGTTGATTTTTCCTACTT
Organism: Lissotriton vulgaris; assembly: GCF_964263255.1. Classification (NCBI taxonomy): domain Eukaryota; kingdom Metazoa; phylum Chordata; class Amphibia; order Caudata; family Salamandridae; genus Lissotriton; species Lissotriton vulgaris. The sequence goes on along the minus strand of NC_141689.1, from coordinate 1,731,498,802 downwards.
CCATTGTAGGATTAGTGCGAGAATGACACAATGGGACATCATTGTCCAAGTGTTGGAGTAAGTTATTCCTACTTTGTGCATATGGCACGAGATCCAAACACAAACACAGAGAGGGGTATTATGTCATAGATTACAGCTTCTTAGTTGGAGTCAAGTATATTTGTGGTTTCCTTACCAATAAGTAGGCCATTCCAAAATGTGGCATTCTGAAACCGCTCATTGATGGTACTGTGGCGGAAGATAAGGACAATATGTGCACTCCTAGAATATTTCTCCAGCACATTTATTAACATTCCCTGATGGTCCACTATGGCCCAGACTTTGATGTGGAGTATGTATGCTTGCGGTTTCTGTCCAGTTGGAATGTTGCAGCATGGGGCACCAAATGCATGCGTGCAATGAATGCACAAAGAACATGAGGAAATCCAGCTATGTCGTAGAATCCATGCTTAGTAGCTAGTTGCTGTTATATAGTCTTGGGGAAGAGAAGATTCTAGGGTATGAGTTTTAATATGGCATCTAAAACAGAGGGTAGAAAGGTAGAAACAGCTCTCTATGAAATTCCTTCCACTCTGGTTGTTTTGACTTAGAAGGAACCTGATACCAACATGTGGAGCACAGTCATAGGTTTTACATGTGGTGGGATGTTATAGGTCTTGAAGGTGGTGGCTGGAGTCTTAGCCCAATCTTCTCCAGCAATTCCTGATGGACTTCCTCTTAACTCTGTAGATCTGTGTGACCTCCTCCTCCCAGAGGTCAATGACGGATATGCACACCCAGAAACAAGCTCACTCCTCTTTTGCTGCCTATGTTGTGGTGGTGCCTTAGCTACTCCTAGTTGCTTCATGACAACCTCCATGGCATAGTTGAGTTTGCCAATGTGTTCTGTTATGTTGATAACTTTATACTACAGCCTTTGCATCATTTCCTGTGCCGGGTTTGCAGATGCGCAGACATTCTGGCACACAGTGGTACATCCATAAATGCCACTACATTACAGTTGTGTCAGATTTTGAAGGGAGCACCTACATTGCATACAGTAAATGATGTATGATGCAGCTGCTTTCAGGACAACCTTTGCACCACGTAACTCTTAAAAAATGACACATTTTTGCAAATGCATCGATTTTTAAAGATGACTTACTGCTTAAGCCGCCATTGCATCACAGTACATGGCGCAGCACTGGCACACACCTCTTATAAGTATGTCCCACTGTATTAAATTGTTTTTCAAAGAATTTACTGATTGTGGCAATATACGTGTGCCTGCTCAGCCTAGCATTGCTGTTCTGCTAAGCCTGCTGAACCACAGATCTCTCCATCTCCCAGTTTTGAGGCATGATTCGTTAACATGAGTTTTTCTATACTATTTACTCTTGAAAAGTTCCCTTAATTTGGCAGCATGCAACATTTCCAATGGCAATAGAATCTTCATAACAGTTGTCAGTAGTTTAAGCTTTCATCAGCATGCCCTTGATCAAAGTTAAAGGAATGTCTGTGGCAATAAGGCAGTATTACTCAGTGACTCAAATGGTTGCTGCTGATATCTGCTGTGATATGCTGATCAAATATTTGATTCTATACAACATCATTCAAACTAATGGTTTTTGTGAGGTAAGTACATTCAGTAACTTTAAATTGAGTTATGGTTACAGATCTTATTTATAGTGGTGAAGCACAACATAAAAACAAGTACATTTTTCTCAGTCTGTCATAAACAACTGTCAGATGAGTGATCCAGCAACTCATTTGCCAATTTTTGCCTTTTTCGTAAGCGGACATGAAGTCTTGCAGATGGCCCAAAGTTCGAATCTGGAATAGCAAGGGCTCCTGTGTATTGAGCTTGTTTTGTAAGATGTGTTGTGAAACGAAATTTATTCTAGAAGTTTTAATTTCCAATGTCATGTGACATTGTTGGAAATTAGAATATCCTCTGATTTGAAAGTGTTACATAATGCTATATCCTGTGCCCCTGTAACATCCTAATAGTGCCCTGTTCTGCATTACTCATAGCTCACATTGTATATTATTCACTCTGAAACACAACATCTTCCATCCCTTGGCCAATCTCCTCTTGTTTGGATCCGCATCTATTTGTGTCTCCTCTTATTCTTAGAGATTCCTGCCTATATTGCTCTTAAACATGCTATTGCTATGATTACATTTATGTTTCGCTGTTGCTATTGGAAAACCATGATTTTCATCTGAAGGCATCTTGCTTTAGGATGTGTGCTTCTTTGCTATGTGAAGCCCTTTGCCAATGGACAGTAGAATAAAAGTAAAATAGACAAGCATTGGCAGTTGCGGCCGGCATGGCTCGAGGGGGGGGGGGCGGCCATGGGGGATCATGGTGGGGTTGCGTGGGGATGAGAGGGTTGCGATGGAGGGAGGGAGCAAAAAAAATGAATAAAATAAAAATCACTTACCTTACTGCCGCCGGGTCCCACGTCCCTGCTCGTCTTCTCCTGCTTCTGACTTCAAGAACAAGAAGCAGGCAGCCAGGCTCTCTCCCCTTAGCCAATCACAACGCAGCTTTGCTGAAGTGTGATTAGTTTGAGCGCTGTGACACTGGCTGTAGGGAAGGGCATTTTCTCCTTGTAGGCTGTAATGCAGCCTGCACGGAGAAGTGGGACAGTGTGCATGACTGGTTTGGCTGGCCAGAGATGGCCAACCAAACAGTCATTGCGCACCTAGGAATGGTCAAACCACTCCTCCCCTGCCCTGCTCCCACAGCAAAGCAGCCTCGCCCACCTGCCCAGCTGCAAAGGAATCATAAAATGATAATACCTGAAAGTTATTATCATTTTATGTTTTTGCTTCTAGCACTGCTCTAAAGCAGTGAGGCAACGCTCCTCGCCATATCGGAGGAGTCACCACTGAGCATTGGCAAAGCAAGGAGATCTGGTGCTAGTGATCATGTTTTGGCTTAGGCCATTTTTTTTGTTTTGTGGTTTTAGCAAAATATTTATGTTGGGAAAGCTGTTGGGCCCTCATCAATTCAGAAAATTGATTGAAATTGAAAATATTTTTCTGGTCTGCATAAAGTACACAATATCACAGTAGTGCCTGGTACCGAATAGACCTACTTTGTGTGTGTATGTACTCCTTGTGAAAGGGTAGCATGACATAACTCACAGTGAAGTCAGCAAATAGTTGCAGAGGACTGGCTCAATGCTCCAAGATGCATGGTGGAGTCGGTGGAAGAAAATGTGAATGGCACATAAACAGACTAACGGTTGAAGTCTGACTGAAAAGCCCTATTACTAACTATGTTGCACAGATAATTGAAGTAGCATCAAGAGGTCTTGAATGATACCAAACTTAACTAAAGGCAATTGAAATGGCGTTAGCTGGCAGACTCTTTGCTAATGCTTTTTTATAATATTGTGATTCATTATTGCAAATAGGTAAGACGCGTTGAAAAGATAGGCGAACAAGGAGGCTTGCAAAGACAGATTGAGAGTGTATTATATCTAGATATATAAGTAGCCAGCCGCATAGAAAGGCAGATAGATAGATGATAGACAGATACACAGATAGACAGATAGATAGACAGACAGACAGATACACAGATAGACAGACAGACAGACAGACAGATACACAGATAGACAGACAGACAGACAGACAGACAGACAGACAGACAGATAGATAGATAGATAGATAGATAGATAGATAGATAGATAGATAGATAGATAGATAGATAGACAGACAGACAGACAGACAGACAGACAGACAGACAGACAGACAGACAGACAGACAGACAGACAGACAGACAGACAGACAGACAGACAGACAGACAGACAGACAGACAGATAGATAGATAGATAGATAGATAGATAGATAGATAGATAGACAGACAGACAGACAGACAGACAGACAGACAGACAGACAGACAGACAGACAGACAGACAGACAGACAGACAGACAGACAGACAGACAGACAGACAGACAGACAGATAGATAGATAGATAGATAGATAGATAGATAGATAGATAGATAGATAGATAGATAGATAGATAGATAGATAGATAGATAGATAGATAGATAGATAGATAGATAGATAGATAGATAGATAGATAGACAGACAGACAGACAGGGAGGCAGACAGACAGACAGGGAGGCAGGGAGGCAGACAGACAGACAGATCGACAAATCGACAGATAGACAGATAGACAGATAGACAGATAGACAGATAGACAGATAGACCGATAGATGAGGTGGATAGATAGATTGATAGATAGATAGTTAGATATATAGATGGATAGATAGATAGATAGATAGATAGATAGATAGATAGATAGATAGATTGATAGATAGATAGATAGATAGATAGATAGATAGATAGATAGATAGATAGATAGATAGATAGATAGATAGATAGATAGATAGATAGATAGATAGATAGATAGATAGATAGATAGATAGATAGACAGACAGACAGACAGACAGACAGACAGACAGACAGACAGACAGACAGACAGACAGACAGACAGACAGACAGACAGACAGACAGACAGATAGATAGATAGATAGATAGATAGATAGATAGATAGATAGATAGATAGATAGATAGATAGATAGATAGATAGATAGATAGATAGATAGATAGATAGATAGATAGATAGATAGATAGATAGATAAATAGATTGATAGACAGACAGACAGATATGAAATTGGAATAAACAGCAGAGCTTAAATGAGTAATATAAAAGTAAAACGTCCATATAAGCATGGCATGCAAAGGCACTGTGAAAGCAATCTAGAAAGTCTTATAAGCAAGACATACAGACTAAATTAGTTTACAAATTACAAATATAATGGAATACAAGAGCCCAAAAAGCAGACTAGAAGGCCATACAATATTGACATACAGACTAATTTGGTTAACAAATGTAACTGGAGACAGCAATTAAAAGGCATACATGCATGGTCTACAGGGGTGCAGTTGGAAATGCACGTCATTGCATGCATACCAAAGAAACTATTACTATTTCATGCAGAAAAGTTTCACAATTTTGGTATGGTGTAAGATGGCAGCAGTCAAATAATAAAAAGGCCACTCCAAAAGGACATGATCAGAAGGAGGCACCTACCGATAAGTCTGGTATGTGCCATCTGCTTCACATGGAAATGTGGTAGAAAGCATACTGCTATCTCATCAGACTTTAGGCATAAAGGTGATAACAAAGTAATGAAGCAAAAATAAACACTGGCACTGGTGAGAACTACACTGTTTGAAGATGGGCTTCTTGTGAAAGAGCAAAATGCTGTCACTCAAGGTGAAATGATGCTGTGTCTGAAGTAGCCTGACCTCCTGCCCCATGATGTATCCAGTAGTGGGTGAAAGCAAAATGTGAATGACAGAACAACATACCAAAGGATGAAGATAGATGGCTGGAAATGTAAATAGGTACTTTATGTTTTTTTCTTTTTTTTAATCAAAAGGTCTTAGTTAATGTCATGTGTAAATAAAAAGGAGAGGCCCTACTATCAAAGGGACAGGGTGCCCAATATAGTAACAATAAGAAAAGTTTTCCCTTTGACTGACTACCCAACTATGATCAACATTCAACCATATGGCATATAAACTTCCTTCTAAATTCGGTAATTCTGAATGACAATGAAGAGACCAATATAGATCGTCCTATTTTTGCATTTAAATGCAACACTAATCTAATGAAAGAACGTGTCCAGACCTACAGAGAAACAAGTTTAAGAAGTCAATGCACCATTGAAGGCACCAGAGCAACAGGCAACTACAAATGTGGGGGTTGCGTAATCTGTGACCAATGTTTGGAAGGAAAAAAATGTAGTGTATAAAACACATACTTTATGGTCCAAGGATCTAAATAACTGTAAGAGCAAAAACTTAGTGTACCTCCTCATTTGCCCATGCTATTGAGGCTATGTAGGAGAGACAGGGTGCGATTTGAGGACACGTATATCTGAACATAAGTCAGCCATAGGAAACAAAAATATAACGCCCCATTGGTGGAGCATTTCTTGAAAGCTGGCCATACGTGCACAGATTTCAAGAGGTTTATCATTGAGCAAATTAGAGGCAGCAAAAAGTGTGGTGATATCACTGTTAAACGAAAAAATAGGGAGCAGTGGTATATATCCATCCTTGATACAGTTAGGACGGGATTAAATTCCAAAGAAGATTGGTTAAAACTAATTAATTAGGACTTTTAACCATGCCAATAATGGACCATTCATAGCCAATACATGGTTTCTTGCTCTTACTATAGCCTTTTTCAAAGAAACTCTCTTTTAAAAAAAAAATAAAATTAAAATGGTGTCTAATTAGTGTGTAAGAAATGTATGCGTATTGCTCCCTCATTTCAGTAATATGGTGCATAACAGGTGCATCATGAGTTATGAGTTTGACGCCCTGGGCGCATTTGACTATCTGTATATCATACCGGCTGGCATACCATTGAGTATATGCGGGTAGGGACTCTTGCTCATATTCCTGTGACAGTGTTGTAAATATGATTTTAAATCTTGTAGTTAATTTAGTCTTTTCTCAGTGTTGTTTTCTTCATGCTTATAAGAATGCTTCTATGACTCTTTTTTGTGACCTCACCTAGCTGACATTCCAGTCTTGACAGTTGGAGTCTGGTCAGCTGGTGAGACACCTGTGTTGTTCCTGTGCTGCAATTAAACTGATGAAGCTCAACACCAGATCATCTGTTTGAAGTGTTTATTTCAGCTTACAACTATGCCTCAATCATCAGTATTAATTTTGATTATGGTCAGCTTTTTCCGTTATAGATATAATAAAGCCTATGCTGTGACAGATAGAGGATTGGTGGACACGAGAGTGATTCTGTTCCTTTAATAGTGGTACATTCCTCTTTTTCTCGCCTTTTTTCTAATTCTTAATTTTTAACCAAATCACGGACTGAATATATATTTTTGGCATAGAATTAGCTTTTATTTATTTGGCATTTTTATAGGCAGATTCAATTGAAATATATAAAAATTTAATTCGCAATACTTCTTCTATGTTCATTGTTATGTAGGTAACACGCCAATATTTGGCTTGTTTATGCTTGAATAGCGCACGATAATGATATCATTACGTAACGGAAGCATCTCTCAGGTGAAGCCTTTTTAACTGTTAATAAAGGGTATTTATACAGCTTCACATTTGGACATTAACATTTCCCGATTGTGGAGCGGCGTCAGATCCGAGTTAACACGAAGAGGTAAGCCAGGGTAAACTGGGTTCCGTTTTTTTAGGTTACTGCAGAGAACACACAGTTATTCTTGTGTGTCGGGACCTTAATATGATTAACAATTCTGAAGCCTGCTGTTATAATATATACGTTTTATAGGCGTAACATAATTACGATGTTGGGGCCCAGTTTTGTAAGTGTAACAAACAGATTCTGAACCCTTAAATGAGTAATACATTAGAATCGGCTTAGAGATTATATAGCATCAACAGGTGTAATAATGTTGCAATGTTTATATGGCCGGGATGCCTGTCACCCCCTCCCAACACAATCCCCAAAGATGGGAAGACGGATGCCGTTCTGAACTTTTGGAAGGCGGGAGGGAGTTACCCTCCCGGCCGTATTTATTAAAATATGAAACAAAATTAAAACATTAAAATAACAGTTTCATATCATGTACAATTTTTCATTTATTACATTTACGATGCAGACACGTTCATTGGCTAACCTTAACAAATCTCTAATACAAAGGTTTTCCTAGCCGAGTCTAAACATCCTGCAAATGCATACTTTCTAAATAAAAATTGTACATCCTAGCATTACGGGCCAACAGCAAGGTCGCAACCGGTGTCAGATCCCTACTACCAGAACTCCCCCTTCACGGTGTGAGGGGCGGGCGCACAGAGGACAGTACCTCTGTGCCAACTCCAATTTCCCTTGTCTTTGCGGGGGGCCCCTATTTAACTCAACGCCATCTTAGTGGTCGTCCGAGGACTCGTGTGAGGTGTCTAGAAGGTAGCGTGGACCCCCCTCCCACCCCACACTGTTTATCACATCCGCCGTCGCGGATATCCTGGCCCCGGGAAATTCGTAGGAGGGGCATCTAGCCGCCTCCTCCCCTGGAAGGGGCCTATGACCGCCTTCCCTTAGGCGACCCCATACTTAGTGGGTGCCGCCTCCCCGTGTGAGGGGCCAATGGCCGCCTCCCCCCGGGTGCTCCCATCCATAATGGGTGGCGCCCCCCCTCTAGGGACCTTGAAATTACTGCTCACTGATCATGACCTTACCGCCCGACCAAAAAATAAATACGACGTTTTGTTTACCTAAAAAAGAAAATTCAACTCTACATTGCAATATTTATCCTATTATTTAAACATTCTACACATTCTTAACTAGACTGTTATACTCCGTTCCACTAAGGAAGAAAATGTTATGAAGCAGATCATTTCATTGCAGTACCAACATTGACATTTTTATTAACCACTACACCAGGAGAGAAAAGATATTATCAACACTAATCAATTTCATTACAGTACTAACGTTGCCATAAGGGGCTGGTGGGTGGGTCAAAAATTGCTCCTTGTTCCGTCGAGGGCTCACGTGCAACGAGAGGGTGCAGCTTCCAAGCACAGGAACAAGAGGATGCTTCTTTGGATTGCTGCTCCTTTTATTCCTCTTCGGGAGGGCATGTACCCTCCTCCTGTACGCCTACGGGGCGTGGCCAACGGTGTAGGTGTCTAGGACAACCCTTCTTGGGCGGGAAAAGGCGTGCCCCGGCTACGCCGCTTTGGGCATACCAGCCGAGACACGCCCCCGCCCAAAATGGCTTCCCGGGGGGATCCGGGCCCCCTACCATACGTTCGGGGGGACCGAGTGGTCGCCCCTTTCCATATGGTCGAGATGCCTGTCACCCCCTCCCAACACAATCCCCAAAGATGGGAAGACGGACGCCGTTCTGAACTTTTGGAAGGCGGGAGGGAGTTACCCTCCCGGCCGTATTTATTAAAATATGAAACAAAATTAAAACATTAAAATAACAGTTTCATATTATGTACAATTTTTCATTTATTACATTTACGATGCAGACACGTTCATTGGCTAACCTTAACAAATCTCTAATACAAAGGTTTTCCTAGCCGAGTTTAAACATCCTGCAAATGCATACTTTCTAAATAAAAATTGTACATCCTAGCATTACGGGCCAACGGCAAGGTCGCAACCGGTGTCAGATCCCTACTACCAGAACTCCCCCCTCACGGTGTGAGGGGCGGGCGCACAGAGGACTGTACCTCTGTGCCAACTCCAATTTCCCTTGTCTTTGCGGGTGCCCCTATTTAACTCGACGCCATCTTAGTGGTCGTCCGAGGACTCGTGTGAGGTGTCTAGAAGGTAGCGTGGACCCCCCTCCCACCCCACACTGTTTATCACATCCGCCGTCGCGGATATCCTGGTCCCGGGAAATTTGTAGGAGGGGCATCTAGCCGCCTCCTCCCCTGGAAGGGGCCTATGACCGCCTTCGCTTAGGCGACCCCATACTTAGTGGGTGCCGCCTCCCCGTGTGAGGGGCCAATGGCCGCCTCCCCCTGGGCGCTCCCATCCATAATGGGTGGCGCCCCCCCTCTAGGGACCTTGAAATTACTGCTCACCGATCATGACCTTACCGCCACAGGCCGGATAGTTGACCGGCTATCCGGCCCCCCCACAACTCCTACTAAAGGTCATGCTTTTACAAACCTTTTAACCATGCTATGAAGTCTCCTATGAGTAAGACATTCCCCTCCCGGGACAAATGGACCCCATCCTCGAGATACATGTGATCACGAATACATCCATGTGGGATACAGTGCAACTGCGCCGAGCGAAACAACCTACTAAGCTTGTTATTTACCTTCTTTACTGAATGGTTCAGCGCTGATACAGAGAGGCCCCCCCGCCACACCCTCCTGGGAATCATGTGGGACCATGCTATTGCGCACCCCGGGATCCTTCTCGCCAACCAGCTAAAAGTAGATAGAACTCGCTCCAGTAGTACCCGCCGACCGAGTGTCACCAAATCATTGCCTCCCAGGCGCACTATGATTACAGACGGCGGTGACCTTGTCCGCCCTAACAGCCCCTCGAAAAAACATTGAAACTGGTCAATACAGAGCCCGCCCCTTCCGTGGAAGGTCACCCTGTACCCGTATTCCCCAGCTGCGTGAATCATGTCACCTGCTTTGAATACGTCCCCGGCTCGCCTCACGTATGAGTGGCTCACGACCCACACCATCCTTTCCTCAGCCGGTGGTCTCTGACCGCTGGTCTCCAGGTGCTTGGTCGACTGCACAGTCCGCCCCGCATTGCATGCTCGCGAAACTGTAAACCAAACAGAAGACAAGAGGCGTGAGTGCATGACATTGGCTTCACAACATGTGCAACCGCACATACCTTTTATAACAGTTCGAGGACCATCGTCCCAATTGCTTCACATCCTCCACACTCTGACCCCTGGCCGTAGCCTCTGCAGCGGCCCCTATCCTAAAGGAATGGGTCCCAAAATCGCCCGGGTTCAAGCCCGCCGCTGCGATTGCCATTGTTAGCACCCGCTGAAACTGAAACCTTGTCAGTGGGGTGGCGTCTGTGTGTCTCAGCAAGCTTCCCCCCCATGCTTCCGCCCTCTGCGCTAAATATTCCTCAACGCACTGCACCGGGCACATGGGGGACCCTCGCATGCGCTGGACAACAATACTGTCTCCCATAGCACCCTGATCGGTCTTGGACCTGGCTATTGTGACCACCATTGAATCACCCTTGATCAGAACGTGTTCCCGACACAGGCCTCCCTCCACATCCTTCTTATTTTTTGCAACCAGCTCGCTCACCCGCATAGCCCCATGGAACGCTAATGCGAAAGCGGCCCGGAACAGCACTGCCTCGGACTGGGAGGAACATGTCGCGGGGAGTACCGACATCAGCAGGGATAACCTTTCTAACTCAATCGGGCGCCTTTCGTCTACTCTACGACCCTCAAGGCGTTGCCAACCACGCAGGGCCTTCCTCACCAAAAAGGACGATGTGGGGTCCTTGATGCCATGCGCCTGCGCCATAAATGCAATGGCGGCCCGGTGCCTATTGGCCGTTGCCGCTGATCGGCCTGCCCTGTGTAGTGCTACTAAAAACTTTAGGACATACTCCTCCTGCCCCCAATAGTCCCCTCCTGCTGTACCCAAAAATGCACAATAGGAACGAAACGCTCCTTCGCATGCCTTCCTTGTCCTGGGGGCTAGGCTTGCTCCCACGAGGTCCTGTAATCCGGGGCACAGAGTAACCAGAGTGCTTCGGGAAATGGTGCCGCCACTAGGTCCACGGAGGGTAGATAACCCCTGAAGGCCTGCATGTGGGAACGAGAGAGTGCATCAGCCGCCTGGTTCAGCACACCCGGCACATGCCTCGCCCTGAATTGAACGTTCAGTCTCATGCAAAGTAGTACAATTTCCTTCAGTAATCTCAATATCCACTTGCAGCGTGCTGCCTGATTATTTATGCACTCGACTACGGTCATGTTGTCGGACCAAAACACCACTGAGCGGTCATGAAACTCATCCGGCCATGCCTTCAGAGCCACAAAAATGGGGAACAACTCCAGAAACCCAATGTTACCTGTGAGCCCACTGGTGTGCCACCACGTCGGCCATGTTTGCGCCGACCATCGATTACCGAAGATGGCGCCAAATCCCGCGCTCCCTGCCGAGTCGGTCCATAAACCCAGCTCGTCCAGGGACGCTGGTGGCTTGCCCCACACCACTTGACCGTTGAAATCCGCCAGAAATGCCAACCAAATGCGCATATCCTGGCGAACCTCTGCAGACAGTCTTGTGCGGTGGTGCCCTTCCTTGAGACCAACCATGGCTTGTGCAATAGAGCGGGAAAAGGGGCGGGCCATTGGTATCACTCTAAGGGCAAAGTTAAGCTGGCCCACTGCTTGCTGCAACTGATGGAGAGTAACCTTCTCTTTGCTAATGCACAGTTCGAGAGAGGCCCTGAATTTCGCTACTTTGTCCCTTGGCAAACGGAAGCATCCCTCCACCGAATCGAGCTCAATTCCAAGAAACTCGAGTGAAGTAGATGGTCCCACCGTCTTGCCCGGTGCCAATGGCACGCCGAACTTGCTCATGAGAGTGCAAAATTCCAGTAACGCCTGCACACATTCCGTGTCACCGGCTGCCCCCAAGAACAAAAAATCATCTAGGTAGTGCATAACCTGTGTATAGCCCGTAGCTTTGGTAAACGCCCATTGCAGAAAACAACTGAATTTCTCAAAATAAGAACAAGAAATAGAGCAACCCATTGGCATACATCTATCCATGTAGTAGCGTCCTTGAAACACAAAACCTAACAAACGCTGATCCTGCGGGTGTACCGGGAGCATCCGGAACGCTGACTCGATATCTGACTTCGCCATCAGCGCTCCGGGCCCCAGGCGATTTAACATGGCAACGGCCTCATCGAAGGATGCGTACCGTACCGAACAAACTCCTGGGTCAATTGCATCGTTCACCGAAAGACCCCTAGGAGCCGACAAGTTATGAATCAACCTAAACTCACCTGGGTCCTTCTTGGGGACTACTCCCAACGGTGAACAAATGAAATTAGTGACTGGCGGGTGCCTATATGGGCCGGCGACCCGGCCACGGGCAACTTCCTTTGCAATCTTTCTTTCTACCACCACCGGGTTCTGCTGAACGGACAGTTGGTTTTTACACAGTGATTCCCCCAGAAAATCCCCCGCCGGGATGTGGAAACCATACGAGAAGCCGTCCCGCAACACCCCAGCGGAGACATGATCAGGGTATTCGTTTAGCCAGGGGATCATTGCCATGATATCTACGGGGGTAGGTAGCGGTACCCTGTGGTCGACATTAGACCTGTTTGGCCCCTCCTCTACCCCCGGTATCACCATTCTTGGCTCTGCACGAACTCTCAGGGTGTGAAGAATGTCCGCACCCTGCACACTCATGCCTGAACTTACATGTCCCTTGTGGCCTCGTGCACTTGCCTCTGTTAAAATTCCAGCAGACCCCTTTTCTACCCCCATTCCCACCATTCCTCGGTTGGTGGTCACCAGCGGGGCCTGCTCGAAAGGGCGCCGCCGATTGATGGCGGGATGGCGCCGACCCATTCCCGCCAAGCGAAGACGACATCGTCGTGCCCGGCAGGAGCTGCTTCTGCCAAGAGATGGAGTCGAGACAGTCCCACGTCAGAGATGAATCGTGCTCCTTGGCCTTACGAAACTTACTATCATAACCCCTCCATTCATCGCCCTCATATGTTTCATAGAAATCCATTATACGTGTCTGATAGCAGGCCAATTCGGTCAAAACCTCGGGCTTACGTTCCCCCATGACTGCAGTAAACATCGCAAAGGCCTTGGCCCAATTTGAGATCGTCTCATCAACCCTGAACCCCGCCATTTTTGCTCGCCACACACTCGGGTGCCACAAATCCTTCTGAGCCTTAACATACTCTATCTCGTGATGGTCAGTCAGGAGAGAAAACATATTCACATACTTATCAGCCCAAATCATTTCTTTCGTGGCCAGCGGAATATGTTGGACAACTTTTTCCCTTCTTGAGGGTAAAGACCCCTCCTTTGCCATTGGCAATGGCTGCTTACCCGACTCCATAGCTGGTCCCGCTGATTTTCCACCGCCAGCCGTCGGTCCTTCCGAGGGAACCTGTGGGGGGACAAGAGGGAGATTCACCTTCGCAGCATCTCGCGATTGCCGCAACTGCTTTATTAGCAACTTGGCCTCTTCGGCCGTGTCTCCAGGTGCTGCAGCACCCCCTGTATTTTTGCCAAGCCATGCGGCCAACTGGGCGGCCAACTCCAGAGGCATATCCTCCTCGTTGGTGGGCGTAACTACAACCGGAATCGGTTGGCCCGCGTCCGGGATCGGTACTGGGGCCTCAACTGGACTAACCGGGCTTGCCGGGGGTGACTCGGGAACTGGGACCTCCCCCCTTGCCACCCTATTCCTGGCCCTTTTACCTCTCCCAGCGGGGTCGACTCCCGGCAATGCTGGGCCTATGACTTTCTTCGGTCTGCCCGAATTGTTCATTGCCGCCATCTGCTTTTTCATGCTCGCCATATCCTTTATCAGCATGCGGAGCATCTGTTCAGTCCCTGCCTTCTTTCCGTCCTTTTTGCCAGGCATCGTTGTCGGATGTTCGACCCTTGCTGTTCAACGCGGTCCTGGATCCGAAGGTTCGGAATCGCTGAAAGAGAAACACAAAAATTACAAGTTCTCAAAAATTGCTCCTTGTTCCGTCGAGGGCTCACGTGCAACGAGAGGGTGCAGCTTCCAAGCACAGGAACAAGAGGATGCTTCTTTGGATTGCTGCTCCTTTTATTCCTCTTCGGGAGGGCGTGTACCCTCCTCCTGTACGCCTACGGGGCGTGGCCAACGGTGTAGGTGTCTAGGACAACCCTTCTTGGGCGGGAAAAGGCGCGCCCCGGCTACGCCACTTCGGGCATACCAGCCGAGACGCGCCCCCCGCCCAAAATGGCTTCCCGGGGGAATCCGGGCCCCCTACCATACGTTCGGGGGGACCGAGTGGTCGCCCCTTTCCATTCAGACCCGTTTCCCTAATACAAAAAACATATTCTTTTAGATATCGGTTGAAACAGAGGTTTTAAAATAAGTGCGAAGAACAATACCGAACTTTAAATAGGAGAAGTCCTTTTCCTGCACTAATACTATGTGAAGGTATGTTCATTAATATCTCATTAGAGCAGCAATGTAGAAATATACTCTTGTCCTTTAGATGCATATATTCGGTCTGTTATCACTCTTGGACAGCATTTAGATTTTTCACATATATATATTTTTAAAGATTTCACAAACCCCAAGAACAATCGAACAATGCCAAATCATTTTATCCTTGGACACAAACAACGTGTTTTTTGCGAGAAAAACTTCAAGGTAGGCATAATAGATTGAAGATTTGCTGCCCCCTTGTGGCCTCTAAGTTTTTATTTAATATTGTCAATATTAAGTTAGCTATTAGAGTGGGCTAGGTTTCCTTCTTTTCTTTTTCACAATAGGTCCTCATGATAAGATAGGCCTGTTGTGGTCCAGATCGGCCTTTTCCATTACGCAGGGTATTACAGCCATTAAGACACATTGACATTAATTCAGGTTTGGTAACCTTACGTATTGAAGGATCTTGCTCTAGGTTGTATATGTAAATTCAATATGTAGGCATTGGCTCATTATGGTGATTATTATTATTTAGATAACTCAACCCCTATCTACAAGAGCTTAAAGTAAAAATTAAACATACATCAAGCTCTGCCTTTAATTCTAAATTTTAAGGTATGTGCTCTTGGAATGTGTTTTAAAAAAAATTCTAATGAAGATTTTTTTTGGGTAGTGGTCTGATGATACAATAAGATAAAATATATTCAGACCACAAAAATATTGAATTTTTTTTAATGGTTAACTGTTCTTGGAATTAAGTTTGTTTGATTTAAGGATCTGGAATGAGTGGTGGTATGAATAGCTCTGTATCGAGAACCCTACTGTAATTATAAATGAAATGCAATTATAATTGTAATTATAAATATTATACAGAGTTTTGTGAAATATTTTAGGGAATATTGTAAGAATGTGTCGTCGTTAAAAGTGTTGTGGGCTATGATGTTTTTGATTAGGGAGATACATTGTTTATACACTCCTTTGACATATATAGTTTATTCTATTCATTTCCAACACAGGCACACATGATGTTTTGTGCTACTTCTTTACAAAGAGACAATTATTGAAAAGTCCTGATGAAGGTGGTACTAAAGTTGTTTGCACCTCAAAATGTGTCATCGCTTCTGGGGTGTTAAATTCGAGGAACTATTGAGTCTAAGGATGTTCTGTAGACATCACTACAATATAAATTCTATTGAATTAACATTTTTCTGATGATTTTTAATATGTCACTTGATGATGCCTCTTGATGTTTTTAATGAATTTGTTATATGAAACGTTTTCATGAATTGTGGATAGTGATTCTCTGTTCTTTTTTTTAAATTTGAATTATTGGCCACATCAATGTACAGTTAATAGAAATAGTGTGATTTTTTACAAATTTGTGTATTTTATAATTAGATGTGGGGTTGTCGATAGTATATAATTTAGAAGGAGGTTTTTATGACAGACGGTTGAATGTTGATCATAGTTGGGTAGTCAGAATGTGGGTAATGCCAGACTGAAATATATATATTTTTTTAAATCAAAAGGTCTTGGCTAATGCCAGACCAAAAAATAGCCAGTTTCCTTTATTACATTGCTCATTTAGCAAGGTCATGGTCTTTTGCGTACAGTTGGTTGATGACATGAAGTGTCCCTCATGATCAACACAAAATGGAGGATATTCTAAACAAATACCTGTTTGCAAAATCCATACTGCTTTCTTGTTTACTCTTTTAAAAAAATTTAAAAGGGGAATCAGCAATGGTACATAATCTGTTAATGATCATAACTAATATACCTTTCCAAGTATCTGTTTTCTTCGAAATTCCATATAGCTGGAAATATGAAGGAATTGTTTATCAATTATAATTAGTTTTAAGGGTAATAGTGTTAAAATGGATGATTTGTTATTGTAAAGCATAACACATATTCAAAATATTATATATTATATAAAAATATTAAGATAGCTCAAAACGGAGCACAAGGTGGCAATTCACCTTTCAAGAAACTTGTAAATATGAAAAATCAAGTATAGAACTACAAAGAAATATTTTTAAGAGAGACACGAAAATGTTTAAAGGAGAGGACCTGGGGTTAGGGACCAAAAGAGGCGAAGCGGGTTATAGAGCTCGCTAGAAAATAGGTAATGGTTATGAAGCAGGGTGCAGATGACTGGCAAAGAGAAAGGTAGATTAGATTAATCGGTATAAAAAGTATTTGCATCAATATGTAGTATTTAAAAGTATCCAGGTGGAAGGACATTCCATGAAAGAGGCACAAACAGAAGTGGTATTGCAAAGTGGTTCCAAAAAGAACCATCAAGTACATTTTTAGTGGGTGATATCCAGAATGATAGACCTAAAGTAAGACTAGTTTTCATGGAGAAGCACAACAGATATCGATAGAAAACCTGTGTGTAGACTTTGACTCTCAAATACAATGTAAAGAGGAGCACTCAGATTTATAACAAATCTTATAGAGTAAACCAAGGGTGCAAACTGCTGGACTATGTTGGCTACATAGTACAAGAACAAAAATGAAAATGCAAGCTGAGCCTACATGCAGGATGCACTGTTCCTAGGAGAATGATTATTCTCACAAAGTAAAATAATTATAAGACTCTATTAAATCAGAAGTCTATGAATTGAGAACATTAGTTTTATTTTACAATGTAGTTATTGCAGAACTATACTGAGTTCTTAAATCATCTTTTAAATCGTACAATAAAGACTTTTCATATGTCTATGTAAATCATAGCATGAAGGAAAATACAAATTTATATATATATCCATATAAACCACTATATTGCATGGTTATCCATTTGGAACAGCAACATTATATATGGTCACTTGCTGTCGCCCGATGCATTTCGGGAAGCCCTGTTCCCTTCTTCAGGGGCGAATACCTAGACAGATGAAATACAGAGAAATATGTATATCAAAATCCTAATCCAACAGAGAATAAATAGTCATAAAACACAGGAAGGTACGTAGATCTTCATATCATGATATGACAATTAGTGAACTGAACAGTATAAAAAACGTATCCGTTATATTTCACGGTAGAATCACTGTACATATCATGATGTGACAATTAGTGAACTGAGCAGTATAAAAAACATATCTGTTATATTTCACGATAGAATCACTGTACATAACCCCTGTGAGAGCTAACACGAAGCTTCTCTCATGAACACAGCTACTAAATGTGATGTTCAAATAAATGTTGTACATAGTCTTAAAACAACACACGATATTCAGGAACAATAACACATATATACCCATGTGTATATGTTTTGATAATTGGTCAACGTAAAGAGAAAATATTTAGTTAAAGCACATGCCATGTCTTATTGTCAATATCCAACACTAAATGTAACAGCTGAAAAACAAAGGAGGGATGGACCAACATGTATACTTGTAACATTGCTTGGGCTTACTGGATTAAGTACCGGAGGCTAAGGTGAAGTAAAAAAATCTACCTACCAGTATGAGGGTGGATTAGAAAGCGATATATGTATCTTCACTGGTATGTATCACGTATAAAACTGTGAAGAAAATGATATAAATGGAAACAAATTAAGCTATACGGTGCTTAAAAAAAGGGATCTACTCTAAAGAGTTGCAGGACTGGTCAAAAAGAAATAACACGCGAAATACAAATGTTTCCCAAATATGTGCCGTTTTTTAAACCTTAGATATAAGCAAAAATGTCCAACACAGTGGTCTTGCCGGTAACCTGTAGTAATCTAGACAAAAACGTACCCTGAGTCTTAATTAACACAGGAAATAACACACTAAGGATTGCAATGTTATATGTAAATACCTGATGCCGAAAGGGAATATATTTGTAGTGTGCAGACAGTGACTAGTACTTTAATCGGAAACGTTATGAATATACGTCCGATGCTCCAAGTGATGAATAAAGTGAACTTCTACAAAGAAAAATAAACATAAACAACAATGCTTAGAGGCTCATATGAGTAAATTGTTGCCTCTGATATCACTCGCGCTTAACTGTGGCTTACCGATAAGACAGTGACTAGTAATTTAGTCGAAATCGTTATGAATATGCGTCCGATGCTCCAAGTAGTATGTGAAGTGAACTTCTACAAAGAAATAAATAAACAACAATGCTGAGAGGCTCAAATGAGTAAATTGTTGCCTATGATATCACTCGCGCTCAACTGTGGCTTACCGGTGAGGTATAAACGCCGCGGCGAGTCTGGAAAGAATAGAATCCAATGCAGGAATTTTCGCGGAGGGATACCATACAAGTTATAAAATAGTTCCATGAAGGAACACGTGGGTTGCATTACGAGGGTGATGGGAAATGTAGTTGCCTCTGTTGCATAGTGCGAAAAATAAACAAATGCAGAGATACTAATAAAAGAAGCCCTAACGTTAAGGGGCGACATTATACTATTTTCATTTCTTTCTCACTTCTATATCCACTTTAACACATTCTACACATAGTCTACTGTCGCCCCTTAGCCACAGTTGATCGCGAGTGATATCATAGGCAACAATTTACTCATTTGAGCCTCTCAGCATTGTTGTTTATTTATTTCTTTGTAGAAGTTCACTTCACATACTACTTGGAGCATCGGACGCATATTCATAACGATTTCGACTAAATTACTAGTCACTGTCTTATCGGTAAGCCACAGTTAAGCGCGAGTGATATCAGAGGCAACAATTTACTCATATGAGCCTCTAAGCATTGTTGTTTATGTTTATTTTTCTTTGTAGAAGTTCACTTTATTCATCACTTGGAGCATCGGACGTATATTCATAACGTTTCCGATTAAAGTACTAGTCACTGTCTGCACACTACAAATATATTCCCTTTCGGCATCAGGTATTTACATATAACATTGCAATCCTTAGTGTGTTATTTCCTGTGTTAATTAAGACTCAGGGTACGTTTTTGTCTAGATTACTACAGGTTACCGGCAAGACCACTGTGTTGGACATTTTTGCTTATATCTAAGGTTTAAAAAACAGCACATATTTGGGAAACATTTGTATTTCGTGTGTTATTTCTTTTTGACCAGTCCTGCAACTCTTTAGAGTAGATCCCTTTTTTTAAGCACCGTATAGCTTAATTTGTTTCCATTTATATCATTTTCTTCACAGTTTTATACGTGATACATACCAGTGAAGATACATATATCGCTTTCTAATCCACCCTCATACTGGTAGGTAGATTTTTTTACTTCACCTTAGCCTCCGGTACTTAATCCAGTAAGCCCAAGCGATGTTACAAGTATACATGTTGGTCCATCCCTCCTTTGTTTTTCAGCTGTTACATTTAGTGTTGTATATTGACAATAAGACATGGCATGTGCTTTAACTAAATATTTTCTCTTTACGTTGACCAATTATCAAAACATATACACATGGGTATATATGTGTTATTGTTCCTGAATATCGTGTGTTGTTTTAAGACTATGTACAACATTTATTTGAACATCACATTTAGTAGCTGTGTTCATGAGAGAAGCTTCGTGTTAGCTCTCACAGGGGTTATGTACAGTGATTCTATCGTGAAATATAACGGATATGTTTTTTATACTGCTCAGTTCACTAATTGTCACATCATGATATGTACAGTGATTCTACCGTGAAATATAACGGATACGTTTTTTATACTGTTCAGTTCACTAATTGTCATATCATGATATGAAGATCTACGTTCCTTCCTGTGTTTTATGACTATTTATTCTCTGTTGGATTAGGATTTTGATATACATATTTCTCTGTATTTCATCTGTCTAGGTATTCGCCCCTGAAGAAGGGAACAGGGCTTCCCGAAATGCATCGGGCGACAGCAAGTGACCATATATAATGTTGCTGTTCCAAATGGATAACCATGCAATATAGTGGTTTATATGGATATATATATAAATTTGTATTTTCCTTCATGCTATGATTTACACAGACATATGAAAAGTCTTTATTGTACGATTTAAAAGATGATTTAAGAACTCAGTATAGTTCTGCAATAACTACATTGTAAAATAAAACTAATGTTCTCAATTCATAGACTTCTGATTTAATAGAGTCTTATAATTATTTTACTTTGTGAAAATAATCATTCTCCTAGGAACAGTGCATCCTGCATGTAGGCTCAGCTTGCATTTTCATTTTCAGACTTTGACTCTCATACAGCAGAGAATGTCAGTTTGAAACTGTGATTTTGATGTTTATTGCAGTATTTGACTAGTCATTAGGTGACAGAAAGCTTGATGACAATGAAGATTGTTCAATTACACGGTTGGTTCAGATTTGGATCCAACATCACAGACATGTTTTCTATAATCTCTGCTCATGCAGATTGAGACAAAAGCACATTGCGAGCATATGGTAATTGATAAAAAGGTATTTGCGCTGTGAAAACTCAAGAATGAAATGCGTGTTATTGATTTTGGATGGTGCCAGTGTAGGTGTAGGTATTTATTCTAAATATGCCACACTTAGGGATAGGTGCAAAATAATTTGCACTGTAAGTCTCTGGAGGGGACTGGGAAACTAGCCAAAATATAACTACCTTTAGATTTTTTGTGAAAAATTGTAAAAGAAATGTTGTGCATCTTTTTTTAAATGGAACTTTATTGTTCACAGACAATCACGAAGAGTAGATCTACTACTCCATATTGAGAGAGAAGCATGATCATTGAAAATAAAAAAGTGTTCACAACATTGGCAGGTATGTTCATAAATGCCAGTAAAGGGCACAGGAAGTAGTAAGAAAAGGGTTTTTGGTCTAATAATTATAGATGTGTCCAAAGTGTGGAAAGTCAGATGCCCTGATGAGAGCCCATAGAGAACCTGTGAGACTTGAAACACGTCAGCAATTGCTAATAAATTAGCAGCAAGTGGATAAAGGATCAAAAAGAAATATAATTTATTCAGGATTACGTGTAAATTAAAATTATCAAAACGCTTAATGATATCCAAATTGAGCCGTTGTTTGATTTTAATGTGGCACATTGGTTTGTTTTGATGTAGTCATGTTTGTATAACGTTTTGTGCAAATATTGTGTATGTCAAAAAATTGTTGGTTTTGTATAATGTTGTAGGTATTATGTAAATTGTTCAAGTATGTAAATATGTGTATGATATTTATGTGTTCCACATGAAGGATATAAAGTCCTTCTAAAAAAAGAGTTGTTAAAAATAGGGTGAATCAATAACTCAATCACTAAAAGAATATAGTGTGGTTGTTGTAAAAGCATTATATAAGTAATTAGGATACCAGGTTCTTTTTCTCATTTTCATTAAAAGGGAATGCAACACTTTTGCTGCTAACCTGACACTCTTGCGAAATTCAGGTCCTGGGTGTGAACCTGTTTGATGAGAATGGTTGTACACATATTTGCAGGGACATTTGTAAACTTGCACACACCAATTTGTGCATCAAGGATCTTTGGATGTTATGTATCACACTTTGCAGTGGAAGGAGACTGTCAGGGACCGGAAGTGAAAGCCAACTGAGTAATATACGGGATGGTTTGACCTGTGAAAAGAATTTTAGCTTGATAAAGAATATTGAGATCAATCAGCACTTAAGTTGTAAAAAAACATAAGTAAAGGGGCCTAACGTTTTTGTTAAGAGGTGTTGCTTTCTCTGTTGTTGAATACAAAGTCTTTCTAAACTTGATTTTTCACCTCATATGTTTTTCTTTCAACCCCTTAAACTTATTGTTCACTCTATTTTTATGGGGGATAGGGCGGACAGAGGGAGATAATGATTAGTTTGCTTTGCCTTTGATGACACCATTTCTCAATGATGAAGAATCAGTTTCTGAGGTTTGGCTGTTACCAGTTGGCAACAATTTATGTTTAGTGTCATCAGCATATGGTTAGATTACAAGCCAGATACAAGCAGGCTCACTCTTAGAGCCTGCCCGTCAGTGAATAAATAGGATATGCGACAATACTGATATACATGTGACTTCATGAGAGAAATAGAGCAGAATAGTTTGGTTAGTGCAAACCTAGTGATGACATGAGGTAGGGGAAAAGCCAATACACAAGTTTACCTTTTTTGCTCATGCACTTGGCATCTGATGAGTCTATTTGACATAATTAATCCTCCAGTTGAAAAATAATAGATACATGTAAGTTTCCATACAAATTATAATGTGCAAATGCATATGTAAATCAATTGCAAATCCCTGGCCAGTTATATTATCCAGTTAAAACAGCAAAAATGGATTTTCAAATGTACAAATTCCAATTCAGGAGTCGGCAAAGTTTTACAGATTCCTAAAACGGGATTGCTACTAGATACTGATTTGGGGCCAGATGTAGGTAAATCCGATTTACCGACTTTTAAATACCGAGTCATACCGATTCGGTATTTAAAAGTCGGTAAATTGGAAGGAGGCAGATGTAGGTAAAAAATTACCGAATCTGTAAGAGTCTGTATTTACAGACTCTGTAAATACCGTATCTGTATTTGCCATTGATTCCTATGGGCCTTGAAGCCCATAGGAATCAATGTGAAATACAGATTTGGTATTTACAGAATCGGTAAATACCGAATCCTGCAAGGGTGCAGGGGGTGTCACTTTGACACCCTCTAGCACCCCAATTCTGGACTTGTGTGCAATGTGGCACACAGACATGCCATAAGGGCATGTCTGTGTGCCACATTGCACAGGTGTTCATGCACAGATGTGCATGCACACCTGAATTCGGTATTTTACCACCCAATAGGATTGGGTGGTAAAATACCGATTTTTAAGGGCCTGTGGCACTCTTAGGAGTGCCACCTACATATGGTTTTTCCGAATTGGTAAATATACCGATTCAGTATTTTACTGATTCTGTAAATTTACCGATTCGGTAACTTTACAGAATCGGTAAAATATAGGCCCCCTACATCTGGAAACCCTAATACCGGTCGGTAACGGCCGAATTCGGCCGTTACCGACCGGTATTAGGGCTCCTACATCTGGCCCTTGGTTATTTGTATGAGGCACAGGGTATGCTATTGCACACCTTCCAAATACTGCATGGGTTTACAATATATCGATTTATCAATGGTTTGAAACCGCTATTCTGGTCACAAACCAATCATAATTTACCTACACCAACATTTGAGTGAAAACCCATTTGCTAAAGGATGTTGTAATACATCTCAGCAAGATTAGGCAGTGGTTCACTTCATCACTGCCAACACTCAAAGAAACTTTAAAAATAGGCTTTTTTTAAATGCAGTAAAGCTTTCTTTAAGGAAAGCTGACTGCTTTTAAGATCAAATAGAAGACATGATTTTTTGCTAACCCTTTCAGGCCACCATCCCAGGGACTTACTCAAATCAGAATGAGTAGCAATTTTTGACCTATTTTGTGAATATTGATGAGGGAGCTCCTATAGTAACACACTTTATCTTGGAATGTTTTCAACTGACCTGTTAGTACCTAGATCAGTTGACAGACTTCCACACTGATCACAACAATACTGGTCTCAAATTGGAACCAGTCTTTGTGATCATTGTAATAGTATTTTAAAAGTGTCCCGGGGGCACAACTGGCATTTGCGCCCAACTTAACATTCCCTAGGGAACTTTGATATTACAGAAGGGGCTGCAGATGCTTGTGTGACCCCTTCTATAATACAGATAATGCTGGCGCACATAAAGTGCCATTACTATCGTCAGAGGGTGCTCCTTTATTTGAATGGAGGCATGGCCCATGCAAAGGAGGGAATTCCTTTGCATCTGCACCTGCGCAGTATTGTAGACGAGGGCACGGAGGTAAAGAAGCTGCCAGGAGGTGCATTTACAGTGCACCACCTTAAAGGTGGCACTCTGTTAGTGTGCCCCCTAATGGCAGCCATCAGGAGGGGGGAAGGGAGTCCCATGGAACCCCCCAAAAATCCTCTTGCAGGAGGTTGCAGTCACTCACTGCACCCTCCTTCATGGGGATCTTATCTCCCCCCTAAAAGTTCAGACAGGTTGCCGCCTGCACTGTGAAACAAGGGAGCGGCTATAAAGCAGCCGCTCTGTTTTTCAAATGAATGCCCTGCCCAGAGAGCTTGTGAGTTCCCAGCTGCCCTGTGGGCAGCGCATTTATCCTAACACGGCGCATTTTCCTTGGTTGTTCTGGGTTCTGGATGCCCCTTTTAAAAGGTGTGCCCGGCGCAAACAAGGAAAATGCGCCGTTTGTATATGATACGGCCCCCAAGTCCGTAATTTTCTACATTCACAAATGAGGCAGAAGATCAAGATAATTGGCATGCAGTCCAATACTTCCTATCAAAAAAACACATAAAATAAAGTAAGATTCATGGATTTTTTTACATCTCAAAATAGATGAGGCAATATCTTTTTAAGCCAACTGGATTGTGTGACTAATGTAAGTGAACTTTGTAATACACAAACAGGAATTTCAGCAAAGTATATCGTCATGCCTCAAGGGAATGTAGAGGTCAATAACTTCTGCAAGCCAGTCCCCTTGCAGGAAATCTCTTGTAAGGCAAAGTATCAGATCCTGTGCTTTCCATTATTTATTAACCATTGGTTTCATAATACAGTCCCAAAATACCGTTCAAGGTTACCGAAGAGTATTGGCTTTCAATAAAATGGTTATTTATTACGTTAAACATCAAGTGGATGAAGTGTAATTACAGGCATTTTTGTCTTGCTCATCTGTTAAAATGTTTCGTTTAATTGCCATCGACGTGCAAGCCTCTTTCAGAATGAGTATTGCCAGGCATGCTTCAGAATGCCAGAGGTTTTAAGAAGACGAATTGCTACACCCAATAGCTCTGTTTTAATGGGGTCTAGCATTTCAGCATGATATAAAAATACACCACAGTGCTTGCTGTGAAGACTGAAATTGGAATGTAGATGTAACCTTTCATCGGCAAATTATCCAGGCAACTTGCAATGAAAAGGCTCCATTTTGAAAATGCTAATGATCGCCAGCGGTGATTTATGTTTAGCAAAGTCCAGTTATGTGCAACTTTTCCTAACAGCATAGGTGTTGACTTGTCGTAAGAATAAATATGCGTACCTCTGACATTTCGTCAGTGTAAGACTTTCAGTTGTCTTTAAATTATGCATCGGGGAAAACTTTTGGATGACAAGTAACTGGAATTCTAAAATGACATTTTTAGAGTCTTGGAGATATTTTAATCCAATTAGAAATGAGGCAGCACTGCCAGCACAAGATGCGGAACAGAACTAGCTTTGGTCATCTGTTTAAGAATTCGCCAAGGCATAGATGAGATATTCCTGTGTGCTTTGCAACAGAGTAACCGTAAAATAATTGTAACTGCAGTGCCAAGGTGAGCTAAGGGACATTAAAAGGATTTGTGTGGTAGTCTGCATGACTAAGATGTCGGCAAGTTGCAAATTTATATTCAATATCAAATTAATAATGTATCCTACTTTGCATAAATATCTGAAAAGCTAGAGCTGAGTGGAAACTGTTTTAGACAAAAGGTGAGTAGTAGGCTGTGGTTGGAGTTTTTCTGTTCTGCTTTAATGCTATCTCCATGTAGCTTTGCTTGAGACCTTCATGGACCCTTCTAAACTATGCATACCGATCCATTTACAAAGATTTGTATACCTGGTTTTGTGGTGTATCAATTGTATACATTTCAACACAACTCCAGTTGCGTGTACCTTGTATTTTAGAATTCTCTTTCTTTATGGTCTCCTTCTGATAGCCTCTAGCACAACACAATGAAACGTGGCATACAACATCCATGACAATTTTTGGGATACATGATTTTGTTTTGTAAAGCCTTCCATTGCCACTGGTTTTTCCTCTGTTATGATATTTTTTCAAGAACACACTTAGGGGCCTATTTATGAGTGCGTTTGTGTCACTCTTGCATCATGCCTTGTGGTGCAAGAGAGACGCAAACCTCAACACATATTTTTTAAGCCAAGCAAATCACCTTGTATGGCTCTGACTGCCTCCAAAACTTTAAAGTAACGCAGCCAGCCCAAATTGCTGCATTGTGTTACTCTGCCCTGGGATGGCGTTCCATGGTTGTTGCATGGGTGTTCAAATGCACCTCCTTTGGATTTTTATGCATCCCCAGATTTACAAGAACTTGTAAACCTGGATATGCGCTAAAATCTTACACCTTCCTATTCTGCACCAAACATAGAAAGAGGAATATGCCTACCAGAATTGTTTTTGGGCAGGATTGTGTCTCTTCCTGCACAAAATATTCCTGCATGAAACACAGGAACCCTTTCACCATGGTGCAAGGGTGCCTGCTTTAGCAATAGGGAGCCAAAAAGCCGCCCGAGCAAGGGCCGTTTCTCAATGATCGCTTCTCAAAACATCTATGGGGTATTAGAGCAACAAGATACAGCAAAATTAGTTGGCCCAGAAACCAACTTATCACTAACATGAATCCCTATTGTCCCAACTGGTCCTCAGTCCCCTCCTACAACAATTCATCTCGACCAATTGGAAGCACCAATCTGCTCTCAGAGAGTGATTTCCTCTCCCTGGTGAGCTCATATGACCCCGGTCCCATGAAGCCTACCACACCCGCATCATCGTTGATTCCTACTATTCCCCCAATCCTCATAGGACCACTAAACCAAACACTTGAGGTGTCACAAACAACAACCTTAGAAGAATCCCCATCACTCAGGAACCCTCTTCAACCATCTGCATGCCCAAACTCAAATATATTCTCCTAAACTGCAGATCGACCCCTAGACATGCAGCGGACATAGCTGATCTCATCCTCACACATGAGCCAGACCTGATAGTACTAACTGAAACCTGGCTAAAGGAATCCTCCACACCAATCATTGACATTTTAGTTCCACCTAATTACAACATCATCAGACTAGACAGAGACAGAGCCAATAAATCGGGGGGAGGCATAGCCTGCATACATTGTATTAATATCTCAGTAAACAGAGCCATCTCCCCATCATTCCAGTCATGCGAATACATGTGCCTTAACATAACTAGCAAGGGCAAACCTGTCTGCTCATTGCACATCATGTAACATCCACCAGATGAGAACCTCGCCTTCACCGAACACTTCATGGACATGGTATCTTCAAACACGGGGCGACAAAATACCCAAATATTCCCCGGAGACTTCCATCTCCATTGGGATGATCCTAATGATACAGCAATGAACAGTCTCAAGAATTTCCTTGTTGACCTATACCTAACGCAATTCTGCAACATCCCAACACACGACAAAGGATCGATTCTGGACTTATTAATCTCTAAAACAGACTCCATTCAGCTAGAGTTGATCCAACCCTGCGATTGGTCAGACCATCATATCGTCACCTTCACCATTAAGGAAACAGTGAAACTGAACTCAGCTCAATCCACAAGACCAAAAGTGTGGAAAAGAGACCTGAAAAAACTTAATCCCAACACCCTGCCTTCCTCCTGTTCCAACCCACTGTTGCCTTCCGCAGGATCTTCCAAAGTACACGATCTCACCAACTACCACCTCTTGACCATGACATCAATAATAGACAAGGTAGCACCTCTGCAACTAAAAAGAGTCTCTATGAAAGATTCTAAACCTTGGAACAATGGTATACTCAAAGAGGACAGGCGTTCACTCAGAACTTCAGAACGGGCCTGGAGATCAATACCATCTGCCAACCACCTCAAGATTCTCAGAACAAAGAGAAACGCATATTTCCGAAAGATCAAGCTCACCAAAGCCGACTTTTTCAGCCTTCAACTTGACCAGGCAAGAAATCATCCCAAAAAACTCTATGAACTGATCAAAACCCAATCTGAGTAGGCACCTCATCGTCCACAAGATATAGAATGCCCGCAGCCAAACTGTGAAAAATGCTCCACCTTGAAAACCGACACCATCAAAAATGACCTCCTAAAGGCTCTAACCTTATATGCGAGACCGAATACACAAACCCCTCCTGCTCCCCGAACCATGCCATGCCTACTCCCATCAAAGTCCAACCCAAAAAATAATGCAGACTGGTCATCATTTACCTCCTACTACGAAATGCCATAGGAAAAAAACTGTGCATTAAACCCAGCCAACCACTTCTCTGACCCGCTTCCGGCAAACGCAGTCAAAGACCTTACTCCACTGCTTCTACCTCTCTGGTCCAAGATCATAATCAGTTCACTTTAACAAGGATGCATCCCAGATACCCTCAAAGTAGGCCAGGTTTAACCCATTCTAAAGAAGCCCACTGCAGACCCCACGGACCTAAACAACTATCGTCCCATCTCCAATATCCCTACCTTAGCCAAGCTAATGGAACAATGTGTGCATCTACAGCTAACAAAGCATATTGATCACTTTGACCTTCTCAACAAACACCAATCAGGTTTCCATGCAGGCCATAGCACATAATCAACCATGACACACATCATTGACGATGCGCTGCAAATACTTGACCAAAATAGATCCTGTTTACTCATCCTGCTTGACCTCTCCATTTCAGATTTGCATCATCTAAGTGGAAGAAAGTGGGTTATTATTTGGGAAAGATGTAAGTCCTTCACAAGTAATAAGGCCCAAATATTATTTTACTAGGGACTAAGTCTGACTTTATAGCGTTTGACTTAATTAGCATAAAGAGGAAGAGAAGTCCATGGCTTACTCAGGAAAGGTAGTGTGGGCTGGTACCACAGTACAAGGCAAGTAATAAACAGTACCCAATAAATCATTGTACAATCAATGTTTTTAATAGAATGTACAAGTACTTTAATATGCACATCTTACTCCGTACTACACATTATTTAGCAATTGCATACAAAATGGCAGGTTAAAATATGTATAATGACCGTGTAACATTCAGCACCTCTACAAATCCTGAACCTTAAAATCACATCACCCAGCATATGTCATGCACAATGTAATGGGGTGAAATTGTTCAAAATCAGGACCACAGGTTTTATCTGGGTATCACCATAACATAAAAAGAATATGCCTACAATTAAAATTCCCATACTGCAGTATTAAAACAGATTAAGATAGTACTACGTCTAAAACAAATGTAAATACAATACATAGTGAATCATTGTTAATATTGTCATTGCTAAGAAAGTCTTGAAACTGGTAATACTGAGCAGCCTAAGCCTGCTTTAATCTTCTATTCTTACTACGAAGCAGTATAATGACCCACCAACAGAGATGACTGTGACATGAAGCAGTTAGTAACAAAGCAGCTCCAGAAGTGGTTGAAGTTATAGCAGAAGGCTCCCCAGGTCATGAATCATTTGAGCTGGAGAATTAGGATGTCTTTTGAAAAAGCTAAAATCACCATTGGCTCCTCTCAGGCCGACTGTACTCCTGGCAGTCCTTTGAACTCATTTATGTCCTTGGATGTGTCCCTTCCTTGTCTAGGGCACCACAAAACAAATTATTCACATTTTTAAATATATCCCAGCTGATGTTGGGATGCTCCTTTTGCTGGCGGACTTATTTTCCTACAGATGCTTTGTGCTACAAAAAGACATGCCTATTCAGGTGGGAGCCTGGCCCCAAGCAAGGACCCAATGTCAGATTGGTGGAGCAATGAGGGATCCTCATACCGCTCACTGCCCTCCTGGTTCCCTACCCAGCAAACTCTGAAGAAGCCAGATGGAGCCAACATTCCTCTCTACACTGCTAACTAAGCATGGGCGAATTTTGCGGATCTCGCGTTCGCGAATTTTGCGGATTTGCGAACTCGCAATCCGCAAAATCCGCGAATTCCCGCGAATTTGCGGATTTTTTTTTTTGTGTGTTCGCAATTGTTTCTGCCAGTTCACGAGGATTTGGTACTAGTTCGCAATTGCGAACTTACTTGTCGGCTCGCAACGGTCGCGACTATGTTGTTTCTACGTCTGGTTCATCATCACAGCCTCCCAGCACCCTCTGTTTTACCACTGGCACCCTCTCTTTGACCCATGCCACCCTCTGTTACATCAATGCCACCCTCTGGTTCATCATCACTGTAGAAGATGGGGGGGGAAAGCAAGCCCACCTGCCCTGCTTGAACTGACATGAATTAATTTGGGGTTAGTTTATTAACAACACCTGCCCTGCCCCAACTGACAATAATGAATTAGGGGCTAATTAATGTGTCACTGAAAGAATTTCAAGTTCCAGCCTGGCACCTGCTTGTCTGCTCCTTTAGCTGTAAATCAGGACCTTTGTGGCATACAGTTAAGGTCAGAGCAGGGTCACACAATATTTGCAAGCAGGCAACCGAATTCTGGAGGGCCCCCTCAGGAAGCACTACAAATAATCGTTACAAATCATGAGGTTGACCTTTTGCACCTGCTCATTGCTTCTGCTTTTGCTGAAATCGTTTTTCGTTTTTTTTCGCGCTATTCGCGGGGCGCGGCGTCGTGCGAAACCGACCGCGGAAGCCGCCAATTCGTGCGAATGAGCATTTTATTTTTTTGCGGCTTGTTGTTTCGCGAGTTTTTTTGCAGTATTCGCGAGCCGCTTGCAGCGCAACACGCGAATTTACCCCAAGGTCGAGTACGGGCGCGGCCATTTTGTTTGCATGACGTATTTCCGTTTCCGCCCGCTATGTATAATCTCGCGCAGTAAGCGCATTGCGAGTAGAGGTTCGCACGAGATCGCGCGGGAAATCTAGAGGTTCGCACGAGATCGCGAGGAAAATCTCGCGCGAACTTACTTTCGCGCTCGTGAACGGGCGCCGGCCATCTTGTTTTTCATTTATTTCCTGTGTCTGGGCATGGTGTTTAATCCTCTTGGTATCTTTGCCATCCTTTGCTTGTTTTCAGTTTTTTTTTTACGATTTTGCTTTTTATCTATCCCTCTCTTTTCCTAGCTGTATATTTTTGTCTTTTCTGCTATTTTTCTTTACTTTTAAACTACTTTTTTAAACTCTTTTCTTTTCTTCTTCCCTATCCTATTCTTTCTTAATTTTCTACTTCTTCCTACCTTACCTGCCCAGACCATGGTCAAGCCAGGCGCCGTGAAGCTGCCCAGGCACTTGAGGGCCGCAGCGGCGGCGGGGAGTAGTGCTGGACCCAGTGGAAGGACAGCATGCGGGAGATTGAGGGGGGAGCAGGTGACGCGACGGGAGATATTCAGCCCGGAGGAAGTGGGCGCGCTGGTCTACTTCGTCCAGCGCCGCCTGCCCAGGACCATCGCGGGAGGCGGCAGGATCGCGGCCGGCGGCTACAACATGCGGGAGCGCCGGAAGCGGTGGGAGAAGGTGTGCTGGGCCATATCCCACCTCTACGGGGTCCAGCGCACCTACAGCCAGGTCACCCATCGCTGGACGGACCTCCTGGACCGCGAGCGCGACCTGCTGGACCAGCTCGGCTTGGAGATCCCCGGGCTTGGTGAGTAGTAGTAGCCATTTAATCACTCACTACTATGATGTTTTCTCCTGCTCTGTGTTGTTGTATTGCAAATATTTGTTTTTTACATGGAGCAAGCCAATAATGCCGCTGATGACGATTACATTGTAGTTAAATTATATTTCAAAATCTTCTGTGCATTTCAGGTGCACTGCTCTCCTTCTCAGTGGCGTTGCTACTATGCTTATTTGTTTTCTATTTCGTGGTCTCATTGGCCTGAGTAACTATTATGTATGAGTGTACTTTACAGAACTGCGTAATGCTAGACACTAGGGGGCAGATTACATTTACAAGCTGTAGTGTAGTTCCTAGTTTCCCACTAGGCCCTGCGCATTGGAATAACATAAACAGTAGTATCGACGTGGAACTGCGGATATTCCAGGCCTCCACTGACTATGCTAAACTTAATTGGGTTGTGTTACCAACTAGCTCAGAGGTCACTGGAAACTTTCTTCTCTGCATAGGAAGTGATCAGCTTCCTTGGCACAGACAAGAAGGGATTCAGTTTTCCAACAACCGTGCAACATGACAACTTTGCTCCTCAGATCAAGAGTCGATCTCTAGGGTCGTGTGAAACAATAGACATAGATTTCACTCAGTCAGTCTAGTGCAGTTTACTTTCACAGTATGTAGAGAATAGAGAGACGGGCGTTTATCAATAAAGGGTTAACATTTATTGAACAGTCTTTCTTCTCGTACAAGAGAAATGTATTGCCACAATTGCAATAACTGTTATTATAAAAAGTACGTACAGTAAGATAAGTATTGCGAAATAGAACTGTAAAAGCATTGATATGGTTTCTTAGCCATACAATGGTTTAAAAGTAATAAAACATATATACAGTCATATATACATTAGGCTAACATACTCAACTGGTGCTTCTAACTAAGCCTACCCCAGTGTGCCTGACCTAAGCCTAACACGTGAAAGGGGGAGTAAGTAAGTAGCTTAAGTTAAGTTGGTTTTGCCAAGGTTTGTTTCAAGAATTCTCGTCTAAGGGTTTAGTCAACACCATACCTCTGAACAGAATGATGGAGGATTGGTATCTCCTTCAGGGGTCTCTCTCGATATCCCAGTCACCCGCGAGGGTAAACCGGAAGCGCCGGGACTGGATTTCTCTGCACGAGAAAGGCAGCGGCTTCTCTCAGCGCGTCGAGGAAGGAGGGGTGACAGCGTCCGCGGGCAGCTGGAATCGGCTGGATGTCTTCGCAGAGGACGGCTGCTCAGCTCCTTAAGCGTACTGCACCATAGGTCGCGCTGTAGCGGCGATAATGGTAATCAGCAGCTTCACCACCACAGGATAGCAGGCTGCAGCGACAGAGTGCTAGTTGTTACCAACACGGGGTCATGCAGGCAGCTGGCATCAGCAACAGTAGCTTGCAGCTAACAGCTCACAGCTTCGCATTGCTTAAGGCAACGTTGGTAATATTTATACCTGACAGGTGCCGGGTTTGACGCAAGTTTGCTGGACATAAGACGTCAATTAAAGATGTCACTAGGAAGTGACAGTTATCAGTTGCTCATTAGAGTTCCATTACTAATCAAAACATAGCAAGCGGGGATTTCCAGGTTTGCTAAGTTTTTATCTTGTTGAAGAACTCGGAGTGTTATCTAGGAATATCAGATAGTGACTGCTGCTCTGTCATTGCACTAATTGGTCGCAAAGGAAGTGGCAGAGAGTCATGCTGGAATGTGGCTCTGTTCGTGTGAGGCCAGAGATGACTTTTCAGAAAATCGCACTTGAACGGTTATGCCAATATAGGGAATAAATGGATTTATAGCCGAATAGGGGCATAAGGTCACAGTATCGATCAGGAACCTAGATAAGCACGCAACACCCACTCCACGTATACATGTCCATCAAAATTACTAAAACTAAGCAATTAGATGTATGTGTAACATTGCCCACCCCAAAATACATAAATGCATTCGAAATAGGCGTACTTGCAATACATGGAATTTAGGTACTGTACGTTTTTTTTTTTTTTTTAAAGCATAGTAATCATTCAAAAAATTATTGCATATGAAGTCAATGAACGATTATGCAAAAGGAATTACACATGAAGTATCTCTGACAGAAGAAATGCGAGATAAATCATCACATAAAAATGCATTGTAACAACATGTGTGCTAGAGGCTGGTGTTATGTTGTTATGTCTCTAGATGTGTTTAGAAATAGAAGTGTGAAGCTTCTGTTCTCTAAGAATAGTTTTTACGTTAAGCAAAGAATTATTCGTGCCAAAAAAAAAAGAGGGTCAATATTTAAAAAATTGTCCAATTCAAAGAAAAATATATTTCCAAAGCACTTGGCAGTTTTTGTTGATCAAAACTGAAGGCCGAATTCAGAGTTCATGGGAACGCTGTGTGTCGGAAAGCTTCTCAAAAGTTATTGTTTCTCTATGGGTGAGAACATCGTATCAGACAGGCTCGCAAAGAATTGGTCTACAAAATCAGGTGATAGTTCAACCAAGTTAGATAGCGCTGAAACTTGGCAGGTGTGAGAATGATTGCTGTCATCGAAGGCAGGACCAGCAATGCTCACAGAACGTTGTACCTGGATGATGTTGCTTTTGTCACTCGCTCCACTGTTACCACTTGGCTGTAGTACAGGAGTCTCCACGAATGCCGTCATCAGGATTGGTAGCCGCTGGGGACAACACAATGCGTGAGCCGTTATTGGACTGAGCAAAGTATCGACGTCCATTGGTACTGCTGATGGAAGTGAAAGACAGATGTCCAACACGCATTCATCGCCGCAAAGCATACACCGTAGCACAGGTAAAATGCAATTTTGCCATATCGGTCTGAATGAAAGGAACCAGGTCATGTTTAGATCTCTCAGCCTGGCCAATCCGAGGACGTTAGTTATCCTGTCCCTGTAGCGCATTGCTAGGATTGTCTCTTCCATTCCCATGGGAGCTATGTCTGAGCCGAGGCTTGCCATATCGTAGCAGGATGGTCAAAAATAGAATCCCTGCGATGAGTCCCAAAAATAGTGGAATACCACCAAAGATGGAGTGCACAAAATTAGGAAAGATTCCCAAAATTGCCTGGAAGGGTGTTAGCAGTCCTGTAAAGACTGTCTTAAATATGCCTGGGATGCTTGTTGCACTAGACATGTTAAGGAGTTGGCTAAACATTTCTACGAAATGCACGGGGCAATTTGTTGATAAAAGGTCATGGACCTCAGTAGCCGTCCTTGCGACTAGAAGATCATACGTCTCTTTAGATGACGTTATAGGCACTGTTGTCTGTAAAAGTACAGATTTCATTTTGCTTAATGTATCAATTCGTATAGAATAGAGATTCAGACGAGGCCAGAGGGGAGTCACTATGTCTGGAGGCCCGCTCGGAAACAATGCTTGCATACAACATTTGACCATGGACGTTACTTGTACTAGATAACTTTTTCCGGGCGCGAGGCCACAGCACCTGTGATCCGTTCTAAGAATGTAACTCCCGTTTGCGAGTTGCATAAAGAAGGGCTCTATCTGAGTTGCAGGTGTGACTAGCTGGTGGCATGAAAGGTTGTTTGAATTTCCATCACATGCTCCGTGTAAATTAATACCCTGACACAAAAGTATACCGCTTAGTGAGTGTTTACAGTTCTCACCACTAAGAAATACATTTTTGTCGCTGTCACTATAGCAAGAATGAGTGTATGGTAATTTCCATTCGGATTTAACATATCCCTTACCCAATTGTTCATATTGGCCAGCAGGTATGTACTCAAGGCATTTATGAAATCGGAAAGTTGTTATCGGAATTGTGATAATTCCGTGTATTATCCATTCAATGACAGGACTCTCTGACATTGTCAATGGTAATCTCTCGAGTTTCTCGATGCTCAAGATTGTATAGTCTGCTCCTTTCTGTGCCAAACTGATCTGTTTATCAGTAAGGTTAAAAATGGAAAATAATGACGTCGTGTTGATTAAACGCCAAGGCACATAGCCTGAACGAAGATTTTGCAGCGTCCAGCCTAGTTCTATAATAGAGCGTAATTGAGACTGGCCATGTTGTAACATTAGCAAATCTCTGTCTATCACATCAAAGGCAGAGGATACAATATTGTCCAAAGAATATATTCTGGAAGACAGAGTCATTAACCCATTGTCTACTACAGAAAGTGATTTTTCCAAATTAATACGATCAATTTCTCGTATTTTTTCAGCAGTTTCAATTTGCTTTACTTTCCAAGCCTCGTTGTAAGCAGCATAGATACTGGTCGCTATGAAACGCTTTTGACGCTGTTTGCGTGGTCCAAGAATGAAATCGCGCAAATCAGCACCATCTTTTAGCAAAGACAAGTGTTGCTTAATTTCAGCCAGTGTGGATGTAGTTAGCCATTCAAGGCAGAGTTTCCCTACACTGTATGTTGTTATAATCCCTGGATGTTGTCTCTGGGAGTATCTAGAGTCTAATCTGGTCATTTTTAAACCCTGTGTTTTATTCAGGAACCTATCTTGACAGTTATTTGTGTCTGTAGGCCAGATTAACCACTTTTTCCAATCAGGATGTGTTCTGTTGAAATGTAAAATGTTTGACACGTCTAACTCAATATCAGCTGTTGTATTTTCAGGTATTGGCTTTGGTATAGACGGTGTTTTCATTTCTTCGTTCTTGGCTAGGCCAAGACAAGATGTTTGGTGTACAGTGTCATTTAAAAATAACATTTGTTCTGGTATCATGCAGGTTCTAAACAGTGCTTCTATGCCTTGCACCTGCCAATCTTTTGTACCCCAAATTGTTTTCGTTTCAATATTATTTTTCCAATAATCAAAACCAAATGTCATCATTTTGTCATAAAATGCTTCTGAATATATCAATTTAGAATTTGTCAGCATTGTTTTCATTCCTGTTTTATCTAACAGTTTATAATAAAACGTTTCTGCATCACTGGTGTTAAACCCTGAAAAATATTTGAATTTCTCAAAAAATGCTTTAGAACTGCTTTTAGGTGGTGTAGAACAATGTTCCCATTGATTATACATAAAAACATTTCTAGGCTGTGCAGATTTATGCAAGTAATGATCCCCATAGTGGGTGTAACAGAATAACTGCTCATAACTAGATGAACCTTGTAAATAATCATGATCTGTGAATCTAGCTGACATTACTAAATCAGACATCATGTCATTAATACTGTTAAAGTCCCAATCATCAGAGAATGTACTTGGTGTCACAAAGTCACTTAAGGAAACCTTTAGTTGATGAGGATACTTCAGGATTTCGACCGGACCATAGATCTCATAGTCTGTTTTCTCCCATACTACCCCACCAGGTATTGGAATTGCTGTGACATTTACTGTTGACAGTTCTCTTTTCTTCACGTGGGATGATCTGTGTGGTTTCAGGACTAGGTTGATGTTCTGACTTGCTGTGTCCATTCAATTATAATGAACTTCCCTAAAATTAAAACTAAAATTAGGCATAGTAGGAGTATGAATACCCCTGAGATAATCCAATGCTCAATCAACGGTGAATCCAGATATAGTTCTTTGATTTGTTGAAGGAGTCCTGTTGTATTTTCTTTAGAAATCTTTTTTGTTTCTGGCATCACTTCGGGGTCATTTAAATCTTCAGAGAAGTTGTCAAAGTTGATGAAATAACCAGAGGCAGTTCTGTCAATTGATGGGATTGTTCTTTCAATCTGTCTATCGGTAGCACTTTCTGATGCCACATCATTGTAGACTGGTGTTGTTTCTTGACGAACTGTTTCAATCTGTGTTTCAAGAGGCACGAGTTCCATGGCATTATTGCATAGTCCTTCATTGTGCACTGCAGGCTGATCGAATGTGATTAGTCTTTCAGTTTGAACCTCTTGGATTGTTGCAAGTTTGGGTATTCTGTTGTTTCTTGGGAGTCCACTGGGCCTACTGTTGATTATAGGCCACATGCTTGTGGTTTTACCAGGTCGATGGACACGACTCTGTTTTCCTTTTTACCAGCAAGGGGCGGTAGCACAACTGATCTTGTTCCGGTGACTGCTAAGACAGGTACTGCTTTTCTGTAAGAAGGCCCAAATTCCTTCTTCACCGCGATCTTTTCTCTGACTAGATCCCCAATCTTTGGAATCCAGACAGGCCTTGCTGGGGCTGTTGCGGGTGGTGCCTCGTCAGTGGTACTTGGCTGTTGCTTAATGATTTTCTTGTTTCATTCAGTTCCTGTAAAACAGCCAAACGGTCTTTTACTTCAAACTGCCTTGTTTCTTCTTGTACCACTGACATCTGACTATTGAGGTCCTGAACGTTCATTCTAATTCCGAACAATAGTTCCTATGGGCTGAAACCTTTTAGAGAATTTCTTGGCATGTTGTTAAGACTAGTCTGGACACTTATTAAATGTTTGACCCACCCAGCGCCTGAACCTAATACCTTCGCTGTTATAGATTGCTTTATGTCCCGGCTTTTTCTTTCTACCACACTTGTGCGATGGACAAGAATACCGCAACCCAATTCCCATGCCGGCCATGGCCTCCTTATAAGCTTGAGAGCTGAAAGCAGGACCCTGGTCAGAATGGAACGTGGTAATTGCGTATGTGCCGATATGGACTCGCAAATCTTTTATAACCGTTCCGGCGTCAGCCGAGCGCTGGAGACCTCATTTTTTAAGTGCTTTTCGTCTTAACTATTAATAGGATGCAGGATGGGGTGTAGGCAGCGTTACGCTCTTTCTGATTGGTAGCCGGTAGCAAGGTTCGCTACTGCGATCCCTATTACAGTTTTCACAGTTGTTTGCATATATTTGGTGTTCTACACTCATTCCCGGCCACCAGAATACTGATTGTAATTCAGTCAGTGATTCCTTGATCTCTCTGTGCCTTAGACCCAAACCCATGTGTGCGTCTGCTATTAAAAATATTCTCCTGTTCATGTTTGGAATTACTCTATCCCCCACTCCAGGGATTCGAGCAAAAGGAACGGAGTTTGCATCGATGATGTATGCATAATTGAGTGGATAGTTTACGGGTAGTGCTGCACAGTCGCCTTTTACGGTCGTTTTTACTGCCAGCATGGTTTCCCCGTCTATGTACTTATCTGTACGCTTTTTTGTGGCTACGGAAGCCGGGTTAGTTGCTTCCGCGGTGGCTGTATTAGCCAATGAATTCCCTGCAACGTGAACGCCATCACGCTGAAGACTCTGTGCGTGAATCACGTGAGTCTTTTGTAGTTCTTTGTGTAAAAGAGCTACCTCGTTCCAGAGCTTTTTATGCTTTATTGTGGCACCTGTGTCATCTTTGTAGTCGTTTTCGATCCAACTCTGCAGTTTGTTATTGTAAGAATTGACGCAAAAATGAGAATCGCACACTATAAGTGTGGGGAATTCGCGTTCTGCATTTTCGAGCGCCATCTTTAAAAATCTGATTTCAGTTCTTTGAACCGAACAGTTTCTTACAGATTCAGTTTTTGT
The DNA here is from genome assembly GCF_964263255.1 of Lissotriton vulgaris. Classification (NCBI taxonomy): domain Eukaryota; kingdom Metazoa; phylum Chordata; class Amphibia; order Caudata; family Salamandridae; genus Lissotriton; species Lissotriton vulgaris. Next base: position 1,731,459,376 of record NC_141689.1, on the reverse strand, counting down.
TACTTTCGGTCTGAATTTACCGCACAGCCAACGACCTTTAATGATCGCACATGCTGCATTGTAGGATTTACTCTCTACATTAAAATGCTGTACAAAGCTATCTGTATAGATTATACAGGCGTATTGTGGGAGAGGCAGGATTTCGATTGGCAGAGGATATTCTTCTTCATATTCTAAATCATTCAGTTCTTCAAATTGCGGGGCGAAATAGTATTTCACGTCTTCCGCTCCAAGAGAATCTATGTACTGTATCCATTTCGGATCTAGTGACACTGTAGGCAGGTTTACTGGGCTGAATAGCGCCTCGAAGGCGGATTCCGCTGTAAGGATATTAATCCGTTTGCCGTGTGCTAGTTCTCGTTCATTTGCTAATGCGATTTGCACTGCGTTCACAGTTCTTTCTGTGCGACTGAATGCTTTTTCTGCTTGTGTGTACAAGTGAGATTTAATTGAAATGGGTACCTTTTCTCCCTCATTAGAGGTTAGGTACGTGAATCCGCATCTTCCTGGGATGACTCGGATTACAAGATCGATCGTGTTGTCACGTGTATCTAATTTTGTTTTTGCTAACATGTCTGTTTGCAGTGATCTCAAAATTTCTGTGTGTTTTTGAGTCCAATTGATTTGTTTTAAATCAGGTTTGATTAGTTCGTAGAGAGGTTTAACCCTCTCTGCGTAATTTAGGATGTTAGTTCTTCCGAAATTCAGAAAACCTAGTATTGATTGTAAATTCTTCAGCGTTTTTGGAGCTTGGAGTACAGCGCACTTCTCTAAGAAGCTGTCCGCTAGGCTTTTCCCTTCACTTGATAATTCGTACCCTAAGAACAGTACTGTCAGATGGGCAATTCGGGACTTTTTAAAGTTGAATTTGTAACCCTCTGCTGCGAACCCAAGTATAATGGTGTTCACTCTTTTCAAGTGAGTATCCAAGTCGTCGTCTGTGAGATAAATATCATCTACGTAAGACAATGCTTCATCATCATAGATTTGTAGTAACTCTGTTACCCTAGCTGAGAATAGTCCTGGGCTGTTCTTGAACCCCTGTGGGAGTCGACAGAATTTTTTCTGTCACCCAAATGCGGAGAAAGCGGTCAAGTATCTGCTTTCTGGTGCAATGTTTTGACAAAAGAAACCATTAGAAATGTCTAATGTCGTTTTATATTTTTTCCTAACTATGTTATTCATTAGGGCTGCACTATGCGAGTTTTGTACTGCAAAAGTTTTGCAACATGTATTAAGATGTCTGTAGTCCAAAACTAGACGATATGAATTGTCTGGCTTGGAGACAGGAAACAAAGGATTGTTCATTTGAGAGGTGCATCTTTCAATCACCCCCTGGTACTCAAGTTGATCTAAGATCTCCCTGACTTGTTTTTTAGCTTCTTGCTTTATGGGATACTGCCGTTGGGCAGTTGGTTCACTTTTTAGCTGGATTTTGTGAGGCGGTGAATCCTCATCCCATCCTACATGATTTTTATACAATGCAGGTGCCTGGGCTACTGCCCATTTCCTTGCATATGTGTATTTTTTGTGAATCGGAATGTGATTCGAGAAGGCAGGCATAATCACTTCTTCGCCACGAGGGCACTCCCTGACAAACTCTGGGGGCCAATCTTTTTCAGCTAACAGAATATCATAGCCTTTTGAGAGCTTATCCCAAAATAGACCCTTAATTTTCCTAGTCTTATCACCCTCTATACGCAATGTTATTTCGTATATTTTATGGGGCTCGCTAAGCCTGGCGTCGGCAGTTTCAACCTGAATGTATTCATTCGTGTCCACTGTCTCCAGATGACTCATCAAGATCTTGCGCGCTATACTGATTTCTGCTGCACTGTCCAACATTGTCAATGCCCACTCCCCGTTTTTCAACTGTGTCCTCAGTATTCTCGGCATGGTTGATTACTCTAAAACTGGCTACCTTCTTTTTCTGAAATTGAGATTTCTTATTTTGAGCAGGTTCCTTGTCTTTGGACTTGGTGTGCTCTCCTGGGTCTGACCGTCCTCTTCTTTCCGAATTCTGTGGAAAAGATCGAGAGGGACGTGTATCAATACTTTGATATCTATCAGGTTTTTTCAGATTATCCCTATTTCTAAGGTTATATCTTTTCTCAGAGGGCTCCCGTTGGGGAGACTGGCGTTCTCGAGTCGGAGTTCTTTCCCTCCGTCGAGGAGACCTTCCTCTGGACTGGAAAACTTTTTCCTTGGGAGTGGATTGTTTATTTCCATCCCAGCTCTTTTTAGGAGTGTTTGAATTATTTTTAATAAATAATTTTCAGGATTTTCGAGCAGTTGGGGCTTAACTGGTTTTCCACCCAAGCTGTCTCTACCTAATTCTTCATAGCATTTTTCTATGATTTTTGCAAGCTCAACAGGATCTTTTATATCTGTTTCCTTCAACTTCTGGCGAATCGCCACAGATGCTGCTTCTCCCTTTACGTTAGCTAATAATATAGCCGTGACCTGCTTGAAGTCTTTCAGTAATTTCATACCTAGATTTAAAGCGGGTTCTGGACCGAATTCATTTTGAATCTGTTTTAGCACGTCTGGTATTACCGCCATAGACGGAACACCGTGTGTTTTTGTGTAAATGGAAGCAAAGACTGTACCCCAAGTGTCGCAGTCCTCCACGTGTGGTGCGATTCCCATAGGAAGGCAGATGGTCAAGATTCTGTGTTTCTCAATAGGGGTAGTATCAGGAAATACTGCCTCTATTTGAGTGATTTTCTGGGCTAACCAGAAAGGAATTTGTTCCCGTTTTACGGGTGTTTTACCAAGACATGACTGTATGTTCTGTGGTGTAATTTTATTTGTGTTCCCCTGATGAGGGGTCAGCTGTGGTGTATTAACAGCTGGCTGGACTGTTGCAGTCCGTATTACATATTGGACTAATTGCCTATGTATTTTTATTAATGTGTTTAGCTGTGCTAACAGCTCTTCTCTAGACATTCTTATAATGTCAGGATGTGGTGTGTAGCTGGCTAGAACCGGCCACGTGGCTCCTGGTCTACCTAGTGGACCGAGCCTGGTAATGTGATCATTGTGTTTTAGGGCGCCATTAAACCAGAGCAGGTGCTCTTGAAATTTAAGTGGAATTTCAACCTCCTCGAAAGGGGCGTACTCATCCGGAGGTTCCTCTATTTTGTAATAGTGAAACTCTTGTGTTATAGCGTTTACCGCTGGAAAGTTTATCCATGAATAGAATACCTCTGTCTGCCGATACTCGTGAGCCTCTATCACGAAAATTACTGTACCACCTTGAGGTGGCAGTCCGTTTTCTATAAGTTTTAAAGTTATAGATCTTCTTAACTGGACCGGGATGATAATAGCATCCGGGTCTGTGTATTCGGGACCTTGCTGAGTCGCATCTGCTGCGGCCCCAGAGGTTCCGTTTTCTGGCATTGTAAAAATGCGGGGTTTGCAGAGTAGGTCTCCAAGGAGACAAAGATTAGATGCACAATATTTTGGAACACTGTATCCTTCAACGTTGAATAAACCAGAGCTTTACATAGGAATCTCTTCCTACTAAGGTCGGGCGGATTTTAACCTTTCACCCACTCCAGACGTCTATTGGAGTATTTACGGGAGAAAGGGGTGTGAAATATGCACGACTGAGTTACTCTACAAGTCTTGCGTTAGTTTATCGCCTTACCAAACGTTGGGCGCCATGTAGTGTAGTTCCTAGTTTCCCACTAGGCCCTGCGCATTGGAATAACATAAACAGTAGTATCGACGTGGAACTGCGGATATTCCAGGCCTCCACTGACTATGCTAAACTTAATTGGGTTGTGTTACCAACTAGCTCAGAGGTCACTGGAAACTTTCTTCTCTGCATAGGAAGTGATCAGCTTCCTTGGCACAGACAAGAAGGGATTCAGTTTTCCAACAACCGTGCAACATGACAACTTTGCTCCTCAGATCAAGAGTCGATCTCTAGGGTCGTGTGAAACAATAGACATAGATTTCACTCAGTCAGTCTAGTGCAGTTTACTTTCACAGTATGTAGAGAATAGAGAGACGGGCGTTTATCAATAAAGGGTTAACATTTATTGAACAGTCTTTCTTCTCGTACAAGAGAAATGTATTGCCACAATTGCAATAACTGTTATTATAAAAAGTACGTACAGTAAGATAAGTATTGCGAAATAGAACTGTAAAAGCATTGATATGGTTTCTTAGCCATACAATGGTTTAAAAGTAATAAAACATATATACAGTCATATATACATTAGGCTAACATACTCAACTGGTGCTTCTAACTAAGCCTACCCCAGTGTGCCTGACCTAAGCCTAACACGTGAAAGGGGGAGTAAGTAAGTAGCTTAAGTTAAGTTGGTTTTGCCAAGGTTTGTTTCAAGAATTCTCGTCTAAGGGTTTAGTCAACACCATACCTCTGAACAGAATGATGGAGGATTGGTATCTCCTTCAGGGGTCTCTCTCGATATCCCAGTCACCCGCGAGGGTAAACCGGAAGCGCCGGGACTGGATTTCTCTGCACGAGAAAGGCAGCGGCTTCTCTCAGCGCGTCGAGGAAGGAGGGGTGACAGCGTCCGCGGGCAGCTGGAATCGGCTGGATGTCTTCGCAGAGGACGGCTGCTCAGCTCCTTAAGCGTACTGCACCATAGGTCGCGCTGTAGCGGCGATAATGGTAATCAGCAGCTTCACCACCACAGGATAGCAGGCTGCAGCGACAGAGTGCTAGTTGTTACCAACACGGGGTCATGCAGGCAGCTGGCATCAGCAACAGTAGCTTGCAGCTAACAGCTCACAGCTTCGCATTGCTTAAGGCAACGTTGGTAATATTTATACCTGACAGGTGCCGGGTTTGACGCAAGTTTGCTGGACATAAGACGTCAATTAAAGATGTCACTAGGAAGTGACAGTTATCAGTTGCTCATTAGAGTTCCATTACTAATCAAAACATAGCAAGCGGGGATTTCCAGGTTTGCTAAGTTTTTATCTTGTTGAAGAACTCGGAGTGTTATCTAGGAATATCAGATAGTGACTGCTGCTCTGTCATTGCACTAATTGGTCGCAAAGGAAGTGGCAGAGAGTCATGCTGGAATGTGGCTCTGTTCGTGTGAGGCCAGAGATGACTTTTCAGAAAATCGCACTTGAACGGTTATGCCAATATAGGGAATAAATGGATTTATAGCCGAATAGGGGCATAAGGTCACAGTATCGATCAGGAACCTAGATAAGCACGCAACAAAGCCCCTTGCGCCACGTTTATGTTGCCTTGTGTGACGCAACAGCGGCGTAAACGTGCCGCATCCCTGCAAGTCATTTACAGCATGACGCATCTAGGGAGATGCGTCACGTTATAAAGCCATGGGCCTGCACCACAATGGGTGCGTTCCTAGTACGCAGGGTGGGTGGTCCAGCGGCTGTGCGCCTCGCAAAATTGCCTGCGTGAAATCTACAAGATTTAACGCAGGCACTTCTGCGACGCTGCTACGTCAATTCAATTCCTTATGTCTGCTCGAAGCAGGCGAAAGGACTGACACAGCATGTTAAGTATTGGGTGGCCATGAGCATTACTGGAGTTGCATTGCGTTGGCGACGTGACTCCAGCGATGCGCCGCTCTTACGTGACGAGATGCGTCACGCAAGTGCCTACCCTTGCGCCAGGGCGCGCCGCATTATAAATGAGGCACATCTGCCGTGTCGCAAGGGTAGTTTTGCGTGACGCATTTGATCTGGCGCATCTCTGGAGATGCGCCAGAACGCGTAAGTAAGTATGCCCCTAAGGGGCAGAATTGCAATTACCGTCGCATCCCTGCAAAGTAGCAGGGATGCGCCATTAATTGTGCGGCCCGCTACCACCACCAAACATGGTGCGCCGTATTTGCAATGCGGCGCACCATGGGCCCAAAACGTCACCGAAGCTTTACTGCTGGAGTTGCGTCGCAACGATGGCGCAGCTCCATCAATGCTCTGGGGTACCCTATCTCCCCAATGCTGGGTCAAGCCGTACGTCTGCTTCAAGCAGGTGCAGGGTTTGTGTGACGCATCATTGTCCTAAAGGTGACTGATTGATATTTTGTAGATTTCCCTCAGCCACTATTAGGATGTGTTCCAGCGCAGGAATGCCCTCCCTTGCGCCGGAACGCCCCCTGATGGCGCAGGGCTTTATAACGGGATGCATCTCCCAAATGCGTCACGTTGTTATAATATTATACGCCGCACCATGGCGCCCTTTTTTGTTTAGCTGCTGCGTCACAAAAGTCACGCAAGAACGGCGCAAAAGAGCCGCAAGGGCTTAAATCTGCCCCTTCCTTTGTACCCCTGACAATAAGAAAAATAGTGGCGGTGGATTGATAGTTTGACTATTTAAATGACTGGTAATGTAGCAGGCAACTGTTAGTGTTGTCACTGATCTGACTGAAATCACAATGGAGTTTGTCTGTCACTTTGCGTCTTGCCTGCGGACTGCTGCCTGCCAGTCCTAGGTGAACGTTTCAGTACTTTGTTTAGTGAGTTACGTGACTTTCGAAGTCACAGGTCCGCAAATAAATGAAAACTAACCATAATCAATATAATTTCGCGGAAATATTTTGTTATTGTTCTTTTGAAATGTTTGATTTGGTTGACATTGACAAGCAACAATCATCCATGTTTTCTGTTCTTTCTTTCATGTTGTACGTCAGCTCCCCCCAGGGGCGAGAGGAGGACACAGGAGCAGCAGGCGGCGGATGCTGTTCAACAGGGCCAGGATCGGGCAGGCGAGGGCTCCTCTGCTGGCCCCAGTAAGTTTTCATTTTAGACTAGTACCTATTTTTCCTAGCGTTCCTCATTTGACTTTTTTCAAAATTGTCTTTGCTCTTCTTGTAGACTGTATCTAAATTCTTATCCTGCCTCTACTATGACTTCCTGTGGTATTACTAGATTATTCTTATTAGTCTGTCTGTGTAGCTAACTAAGATTGCACGGTTGGCGAAACTCCCATGATTCTAGTCAGCAATAGCTCTATCAACTTAGTGCAGTCCTCTGGGATTGTCCATAATGTCTTTTGAAGTGTTCTATCTGGACTCATGCTTGCAAAAATTGCAAAACCTTTCGCTCAGTCACTCTAGTCTGGACCAAAAAACACAGATTGTATTTAAGTTTAAAAGCTTTATTAAAAGTAAACACATTTATTAAAATGAAGTCATAATAAAACTAAACGTTTAACTGATAATGGAAAAGTGGTTAGTGCTGACGATTAATTGAAGACATTTCTTGTGGTCGAGCCGAGCTCTCACCTGGTTTCAACTTGATCTTGTTGTTAGAAGTCCATCTTCTGTCTGTGTGGAGAAAAATGGTGCGTGTTAAAAAAACAGCCTTCATCAGTTGTGCCAAAAAGTGCAGCAAGACAACCTTCCCTGGAAATAGGGACATTTTTTTTTACTTTAACGTAGACAGTCACAAATTACATTGTTTTCACATGTCTTCATTCCTAGACCAAAGACTAGTGAGTGCTTTATTCTAACATTCTTAAATGTACTTTGTAGATGGAACATCTGGTGGCGGGGCCAGTGTGGAGGTGGTGGTGCTCGACACGGAGGCGGAGGGCGATTCTTCAGGGGAGGAGGCGGCGGCTGTGAGAGTTGAGACGGTGGTGGTGGCGGCCAGAGGTAAGCTCTTATATATTCCTTACTTATTGAGATTGAAGACTAGCTGGGAAGGCAAGAATATGAGATGCATGGCTGGGTGAATGATGAAGCAATGATGGGTGGAAGGACAACAGCCTGGGTGGGTGACACAGAAACTGTATGTGTCCATATACCTGGATCATGCTACTATCTGACTCTTAGATAGCATATGTGTATCTAGAGCAGGGGTACTCATAGTACGGCCCGCGGGCCGGTGGTGGCCCGGCAAGCCTTCCTTGGCGGTGCGCAGACCTTGCAGACAATCACTGCTCCCCCGGCCCCCACAGAGCAGAGGCTTTTTTGTATTTCACCTGTTAGCGCCCCTGCATCTCCACTCTGACAATCACTGCTCCCCCGGCCCCCACAGAGCAGAGTGGAGATGCAAGGCCACAAAGAGGTGAAATAGAACAAAGCCTCTGCTCTGTGGGGCCGGGCAAGCAGTGATTGTCAGGGTGGAGAAGCAGGGGCGCTACAACAAACAAAGCCTCAATAATATGTTAATGGTCTTTTAAAGACCTGTTAAGTACTTTGGTGTTGTTGTCTGTGTGTGCGCGTTCAGGAAGCGGTCTCAACCCGGGCTGAAGGCTGACACAGATAGACACACACACAGTGAGATGACAGAGGGGGAGGGAGAGGGAGGGCAGGAGGGAGAGAGAGACGGAGGGAGGGCAGGAGGGAGAGCAGGAGGGAGAGAGATGTATGTAAATGCTGGGTCTGGTGGCTCAGTGGATGAGGGCATCTGCTGCAGGGACCTGTGTGCAACCTCATGGTCACAAGTTATCGTTTTGCTTTAGCCCCGCCCCCTCTGACTCCGCCCCCACCAGTGCGGCCCTCGGCCCCAAACTACACTGTAAATGTAGCCCCTGAGAGAAAGTTTGTGAGTACCAATGATCTAGAGAGAGTAGACGGTCAGTGGATGAACTAAGTGTAACTTTGAAGAGCATGTAACACTGCACCCGCACGTCCGTTCCAGTGTAGGAAAGGCAAGGAAAAGAACTTTTAATTTTGTCCAAATACTACCATAAATAGTAGCAGTAGTTTGTATTGCAAGCACTGCATAGATCCGGTTATTACGGTGGCCACTCCCTACCTCTCTTAATAAGTTTAGTAGTACTCAGTCATTCATGTGTGGATGTATCACTGGTCACTCAATAAAAAGCAAAGCACCTAAAGTCATCCCATATATAAGCAAAAACATCCCATGTGAAGTGATAGATAATCAGATTATTTATCTTCTTCAATTTTCCATTTCTAGTACTCATTTCCACTGTAGGGTGAAAGTTAAATTAATTAAGCAGTAGCCCTTGAGTTGTAACAGAGTATTCTCAGTGCCACCCGTAATAGAAAAGTAAGAGCTTCACCACCTGCATGTACTGGACGGGTACAGTAACGCAACGCAAGTCTAGGTCACTCCTCATGGCGTGCGTCTCTTTTTCTCGGGTGCAAGTTTACTGCGCTGGCATTATGCCGGCTTGCAGAAAATAACGTACCAATTTTCCAAAACAAGAGATAAGAAGAAGAATAAGACTGGTGTACTTTCATAGTCGACTCCAATGGAAGTCCACAGTGCTCGTAGAATTTGTTCCTTAAACTCCCACTAATGTTAGAGCAAGGATGAAGAAGTGTGAGGTTAGATAGATACTGGCCTCAATAGTTATGTAATGCGCTTGCAAGTTGCTAGTTGTACTGCAACACAAATTTCTGCTGAATGATTGAGTTAATCTTAAAGAGCATTGGTTACAGACTATGTCTTTCTTTCTTCATATAGATGCTCCTTCCAAACGAACAAGGAGGAAGGAGCTGGCTAGAGCGGCCTGGCAACGGAGGATCGAGGCCACTGTTGCGGAATATCGGCGGCTGGTGGCCCTGGAGGACGAGGAAAGTGTGCAGTCGACAACAACAACAACGTCGTCTGCATCGGCCTCCGTGGCCCCACGGGCTGCCACCCAGCACAGTGGTCCACCCAGACTGAGCCGGGCTGCCAAAGGCAAACGCCACCACCGAGCAGCAAGGCCAACAGCTGCCTCTCACAGGCATTGCACCTGCAAGGCAGTGAAGGCACGCCTGCGCCGCACTACCCTGATGGTGTCCCGCCTTCAGCAGGAGCTCGCCTTGCTCCGCGAGGAGCATGATGCCCTGGCCCAAAAAGTTAAAAGCATCCACCCATAGTGTCCCTTGCCCCTTTTTTAGAGACTTTTGGGGGGTGGGAATTGGGAGTTGGGTTTTTGGGGACTTTTGAAGGACAATCGTTGGGGTTAGGGAGGGTCTTGCGGGAGATTATTTTGTTAGGGATATAAATATACTTTTTCAAACTTTATCTGAGCATACCTGTTTTTTACTGCTTGCCTGGTGGGTGGGGGTTTAACGTTGACTGTTTTCCTGAAAGTTTAGTTCCATTTTCTTCCTTTAAGTGTAAATGCCCAAATGTTTTTAACACTAAGTGCCTCTCACAGACTAAGTGAAGTGAATCCAAGAGTCCTAGGACTTTAGTAGTACTACCTTCAGTCTCTCGTCTCTCGTACTAATACTCCATTATACCCCCAAACCACCAAACGCTTATCTTACCTGTAATTTGTGTTTGAAAGTAGGGCTAGACCCAGGGCTGGCTCCACGGGAAACACCGAATAAGGTTGGCAATCTTGGTCGGATAAAATTTCCTCATAGCGGTGGTACTAGTGGTGTGACACAGTGGCAGTTGCATGCCTATGAAAAAAAAGAAAATGAAATCTGGTTTGTCCTCCTGAGCTATTCAACGGTACAACTGAGAATATAGCAGGTGACAGAAGTACAGTAGAGCAGTGCCACATTGTAGCCTAACAAATGGTAAAGTATAACTACTAATTCGGTTGAAGTTCTTTCACATTAGCAATGGTTCTTTGTCAAGCAGAGTAAGAATATATCCTCGGATTTCTTCACCAGCCTGTTGCTATCACCTTATCCTCCCCAGCAAGTGTGTGGATTTATTGCTGTAATAATAATTTAGTCACACATCAATCAAAACCACACAGCCCGGGGGAAGAGGGTTAGGGTTTGAAAAATGGATGGGTACGGGGGTTTTTGGGAAAGGTTTTGGGAGACAAGAAAAAATAGCACAGCATAGACAAACAATTGTGAACATAAACAAATCTTTGGGTACAAACCTATTCATCAATCTTTGAAAGTGCATGCACTACTGCATGCATGTCAGTGAAAAGTAAGTAGTACATTCGACAACTGTGGAAAGAAAGAATGCGACAGTACAGGGCCTGTGTGGAATTATTGATAACGATATTCAACATAAGGTCTCTGTAGCCAGATACCCGAGAGCCTTGCTGGTCACTATAAATCCATTCACAACAACACTCAATGGGGTTGGTCTGGAAGGTGTCAGGTTTACTCCCCGTGATCCAGTCGATGCAAATATGGTTCCACCTCCAAATGTCACCAACACCCAGAAGTGTAAACACAGGGTGTTCGAGCCATTAGGCGGGGGAGAAAAATAACAAACTAAAATAAAAAATGTGGGATGGGTAAAGGTAGGGTCAGCAGGGAAAGGATACCTGTAACAGAAGACAAGACAGGCATCAGTGAAGTGCTGTCCTAACATACAAGGCTACTCTCATATAGTCTCACTAAATAACCAAGGAAGTAGACAAGTACCTGAGCACCAAGAAAACATGACCTTGGATAGGAAATACTATAGCCCTTCTGCCACAATCTGTGAGGAAGGCCTAAGAAACACATAAACATATAGTTAACAAACACACTCCTGTCGCACCAAACACACTCGCGTTATACTAAGACATCAAACCCACTACTCACAACATACCACAAACATGGTAGAGGACTCAATGTACAAAGGGGGTTCCAAATAGTCAAAGCAAAGATGTATGGTCCAACAAAAAGGAAGAGGGAAACGGTAGTGTGTAGAAAGCAAGAAGTACAACACTGCGCTCTCTAAGTAATGACCCAGTAGAGAATCTTTGGTGAAGGTCAAACAGAAAAACGTAGTTGCAACCACCACTGAATTCTGCCAACAACACACCCCACGGTGCACTACACAAAGAGAACTGGGGTAGCCTGTAGTTACCTCACTACATGCCCAGTTATGGAGGTCCTTTGAAATACACAGTTATACAACGGAGACGCGTAGTTGTCCTTACTACCGCGCTCCGTTTTAATAGTACAAAAACGATCCCCGATGTGAACGGTAACACGTGGTATAGACCGCCACTGTGCTCCGCCACACACAATTCAACCAAACAGGAATTCAGCAAAGGTAGAATTCTGTTAGAAAACAGTCACAGAACCTCCCTTAACAATCCGTTCAGGCAGTAATCAGCTGACCGCACGGGCGGCCGAAGAGTTTAGAGCGGCTTTACCTGAAGACGCGTGAAGTCCGTCTACCGCCAAGGACAGAACACGGAAGCGCTCCCCACTGAGCCTCAGGGGGGGGGGGAAGTTGATAGTCCACAGGAGACACGATAGAAAAGCATGCAGAGCGTCCGCTCTCATGCCGGTGCAGAACAGAAACCAGAATAACGCGCAACAGGAAGCGCGTCTGTTCCCCAGATAAACTTCCTGCAAGTCTCCCGCCTACTCATGGGAAATGTAGTTTCATAGTACGGTAGGCGCTTAGGGGCTGCGTAACCTGACAGAAGGTATAGTAGATAGAAAAGGAGAAATTGCTTTTTTTCTAGGTGTCCCCTCACTCACCAGGGTTGCCCCTTGGTGACATGCTTCATCATTGGGGCCATCCCAGTCCTCTACGGCCTGGGGCGTGCTGCGACTTGCGAATTACGTAGGAGCACTTACAAATGACTATGTGTGGTGCAGATGTGATAGTGGAGTGGACTAAGTGATGTGTTAAGGGATCAATTTAGAAGCCGAGAGAGAGCCAAGAAATGCAGTCACAGTCAGAGAAAAAGGCAAGGGATACTGTATCTATGTGGTTGTAGTGGTCCTGTTGGAAGTGGTAAGTAAGTTGCCTGCAGAAAAAAAATCCTCCTATTAGCGGCACTCCTCCATTGCAGCCGACGCTTCGTCCATCGATGTTGGTCACCAGAAGACACCCTGTCCACTGCCTGCCTGATGCTGAATTGTGGCTCGCTACTGTGAAGCCTGACTCCATCCTTTTTTCCCCATTGCAGAGACTGAAACCCGGTCTGTAATTATTCAACGAAAAACAGGAAGTGATATAATATTACAACACCACTGATAAATAAATATAAGGTATGTAGGCTGTGGAGTGCAAAAAGTCACAATTTGATTTTCCTAGTAGACAGTACAATATTTTTGAAAGTGCGTACTCTGAGTCACCTTTTGAAGGATAAATAAGTATGGGCAAATTAATGTAGCGGATCTTGCCCCTCAAGCTAGGTGTACTGTAAACTGTGTTTTAGAACAAAATTAGATCTTCCTAGCAGTGCTCCCACCCAGACCCTTACTAAAGCCAGTCGCAAAAATGTAGAAGACCCCCAATCAAATCTCAAAAAACGAGGCCTAGCAGAAAACTGGTGACAAAACTTACTTTGAAAGTAAAAGTAGGCCGAAGTACCCCCTTCCTAATTACCCATTACCCACCGTGGATTGCATTCAAACCACTTGCAAGCAACCAAGCAAAAGTAGCCATAGCCAGCATCGCTCCAAGACTCGAAATCCCCCCCACTCAAACACATGCAATAGAAATACTGCTAACCCTAACGAACCCTAAGTTAAGAATAGTGGCAAAGGCTTTCTTTAACTATGCCAAATCCCCCCTTTCCCACCATGGATTTTCTTCAAATGACTTGCAACCAAAATTACACATTCTCACGAGTGCTCTAAGACCCCAGAACTCAGTTGGAAAAATCTAGAACACCCCGAAACACATGCAATCCTGCTGCTAGGGCTAACCCTAACGAACCCTAAGTTACAAAAAGTGCCAAAACTAAAGGCTTTTCCACGCGGATTTTGTCCCAACCACTTCTACCCGGTATTAGACCTTCCCAGGAATGCCCCAAGACCCGGCAACCCACCCGCCAAGAAGCATAACACCCCCAAACAGGCCAAAAGCAAAATCTCATACTTGCAATATTTCTGGGCCTTCGGTCCAAACGCGCTGCGTAGCTAGGCCATAAGTCGGGGTTGGCACGACGGATTTCCTGAAAAGCAAATGCAATCAAGATTAGAGTGTCCCAGCAATGCTCCCAGACCACGAAACTCACCCACAAACAGACGGAACCCCCCCTAAGAGCACCTCAAAGGCAAGCAAGTCATCAAAAACACAAAAAAAATTCCGCCTGGGATTTGGTCCAAAACACTTTTATCCGGTATTAGAGCTTCCCAGCAATGGCCCCAGAGCCGTCAACCCAGGAGAAAACGAGTAGAAGACCCCCAAACAGCCAAAGAGCAAAAGTACAAAAATGGGGACTTAATCAATTTTTCACAAATTTCCCAAATCACTCCGCGCGCGCTCTGCAGCTAGGCCCTAAGTCCCCTCTGCCACCATGGATTTGCTTCAAACCTCTTGCAAAGTAAAGTATATATAGCCAGCAGTGCTCCCAGACCACGAAACTCACCCACAAACACCAGGAAGCCCCCCAAACAGGCCCCCGAAAACGCTACATAGAGCAAAATGTCAGAAATAGCCAAAAAAAAAATCGGCCTGGATTTTGTCCCAACCACTTCTACCCGGTATTAGACCTTCCCAGGAATGCCCCAAGACCCGTCAACCCACCCGCCAAGAAGCATAACACCCCCAAACAGGCCAAAAGCAAAATCTCATACTTGCAATATTTCTGGGCCTTCGGTCCAAACGCACTGCGTAGCTAGGCCATAAGTCAGGGTTGCCACGACGGATTTCCTGAAAAGCAAATGCAATCAAGATTAGAGTGTCCCAACAGTGCTCCCAGACCACGAAACTCACCCACAAACACCAGGAAGCCCCCCAAACAGGCCCCCGAAAACGCTACATAGAGCAAAATGTCAGAAATAGCCAAAAAAAAAATCGGCCTGGATTTTGTCCCAACCACTTCTACCCGGTATTAGACCTTCCCAGGAATGCCCCAAGACCCGTCAACCCACCCGCCAAGAAGCATAACACCCCCAAACAGGCCAAAAGCAAAATCTCATACTTGCAATATTTCTGGGCCTTCGGTCCAAACGCACTGCGTAGCTAGGCCATAAGTCGGGGTTGCCACGACGGATTTCCTGAAAAGCAAATGCAATCAAGATTAGAGTGTCCCAGCAGTGCTCCCAGACCACGAAACTCACCCACAAACACCAGGAAGCCCCCCAAACAGGCCCCCGAAAACGCTACATAGAGCAAAATGTCATAAATAGCCAAAAAAAAAATCGGCCTTGATTTTGTCCCAACCACTTCTACCCGGTATTAGACCTTCCCAGGAATGCCCCAAGACCCGGCAACCCACCCGCCAAGAAGCATAACACCCCCAAACAGGCCAAAAGCAAAATCTCATGCTTGCAATATTTCTGGGCCTTCGGTCCAAACGCACTGCGTAGCTAGGCCATAAGTCGGGGTTGCCACGACGGATTTCCTGAAAAGCAAATGCAATCAAGATTAGAGTGTCCCAGCAGTGCTCCCAGATGACGAAACTCACCCACAAACACCAGGAAGCCCCCCAAACAGGCCCCCGAAAACGCTACATAGAGCAAAATGTCAGAAATAGCCACAAAAAAAATCGGCCTGGATTTTGTCCCAACCACTTCTACCCGGTATTAGACCTTCCCAGGAATGCCCCAAGACCCGGCAACCCACCCGCCAAGAAGCATAACACCCCCAAACAGGCCAAAAGCAAAATCTCATACTTGCAATATTTCTGGGCCTTTGGTCCAAACGCACTGCGTAGCTAGGCCATAAGTCGGGGTTGCCACGACGGATTTCCTGAAAAGCAAATGCAATCAAGATTAGAGTGTCCCAGCAGTGCTCCCAGACCACGAAACTCACCCACAAACACCAGGAAGCCCCCCAAACAGGACCCCCGAAAACGCTACATAGAGCAAAATGTCAGAAATAGCCAAAAAAAAAATCGGCCTGGATTTTGTCCCAACCACTTCTACCCGGTATTAGACCTTCCCAGGAATGCCCCAAGACCCGGCAACCCACCCGCCAAGAAGCATAACACCCCCAAACAGGCCAAAAGCAAAATCTCATACTTGCAATATTTCTGGGCCTTCGGTCCAAACGCGCTGCGTAGCTAGGCCATAAGTCGGGGTTGGCACGACGGATTTCCTGAAAAGCAAATGCAATCAAAATTAGAGTGTCCCAGCAATGTTCCCAGACCACGAAACTCACCCGCAAACAGACGGAACCCCCCCTAAGAGCACCTCAAAGGCAAGCAAGTCATCAAAAACACAAAAAAATTTCCGCCTCCGATTTGGTCCAAACCACTTTTAGTGCTTCCCAGCAATGGCCCCAGACCCGTCAACTCACCTGCAAAGAGGTAGAACAACACCCCCACAAGTGCTGAGTCTTTCTTCATTGGGCGTAAACCAGCCCTCTGCTTTGATGGAAATAGGAGTCTGGAGGAGGAGGATAGAGGAGCATGTTCTTCTGAACTTGTGAACCTGAGGAATGCAGACTGCGGCACCTTCAAATCAATTAGCAAACAAGTGAAGACAGTTCTGCTGATGGGCTTGTTTTTGTGATTATCTGATTAAAGTTTGAATTATATTAACTGTGCACAACAAAGAAAGACAGACACACAGGAATAAAAGTGAATAAGGATGAAAAAGAAAGTTATTGATTCGTTGTCTCATTTTCAGGGCTCGAAGTCGGTATCACGGTCCAGGAATAAGAATAAGGCTTCGTCATCATACTCTGCGAATTCAGGCAGGGTGAGCTCAGTGTCACCTGACAGAGTAGAAATTCCCTCATCTATGTTGCTGGCCACCTCCTCTTCATCCGGCACGCTCTCTCGTACTCTGAAATCTGGTGGTATGAGGTGCTGATTCATCTTGATCATTGTTAACCTCTCCACATTTTTGGGCGAGAGGCGGCTCCGTTTGGGAGTTACAATCCCACCAGCCGCACTGAAAACCCGTTCAGAAGACACGCTTGCGAGTGGGCAAGACAAGTAGTTTAAAGCCAGGTTGGTGAGCTGTGGCCACAATTCTTTTTTCCCATGCCAATACGCCAATGGGTCAGAATTAACATAGACCTCTGTTGAGTCATTCAGATAGTCCTTCACCATCGACTCAAGGTCCTCATCCAAGGTTCCTCCACTTTGCTTAGCTCTTGCTGTGCCTCTGACCTTTTGAGAACCAAACCCACGCAGAGCTAGCCAATCCTCTTCAGCCTCCAATGTTTCTGTTGTCTTTCGTGCAGATGATCCGGTTGCCGGTGTCTTTAACGGCTGAGAGGTCACTTGTGCCACAGCCACAGGTGCAGAAGTGGATTGTTTTGACTGGGGATGTCCTGCTGATGTACTGCCATTTCCTTCAATTTCCAGCCGTTCTGTTTCAAACTTCTTGGCTGACAAGGCTAGCCAACGTTTGTACTTTGGAACATGTTCATCATCAAAAGGAAAGAATGCTTGGCCTGCCAGCGCCTTTTTGTAGCGTGGATCCAGAATAGTAGCACAAATGTAATGCTGTTCTGAGTGGATCTTTTTAAGACGTTCATCACCTTGTAGGAGCTCTAATAATTGCTCAGCCAGAAGCAAAGAGTCTTGGTTTTTGTCATCTTTTCCAAACACAGAACACACCTCCTTCAGTTGGTCCTCCAGCATGTACAACAATGGGATAGCTTTTCCCAAATTAGAGTCCTCCTTGCTGACTGCACGCGTGAAGAACTCAAAAGGACGAAGCATGCGTGTCAGGCTTTCAACTATGTTCCATTGCGGCCCACCCATCCTCAGCTCCTCTATACCCTCTTTAAAGAAATATTGATCGAGTTCCGTATACTGCTCATACAGACGCTCAAGCATGTAGAAGGTTGAGTTCCAACGTGTTACCACCTCCTGGATGAGTGCTTTTACTGGCATTTGACGTTGATATAGCAGGCTCCTCAGCTGCTTCCGGGCCTTAAAAGAATGCCTGAAATGCTTGCACATTTTTCGGCAGGTCTCCAATACACTGTACGCTGCACTGCCTTTATTACCCAAGAATTTTTGGACAACCAGGTTTATACAGTGCGCCAAACACGGCACTCTGAAATAGTAACCGTCCCTCATGGCCTTAACTATATTGGCGCCATTGTCCGTGGAAACATAACCAACCTTGCGTTTTAGTGGGGACAGCCAGTTAAGGACCTTTGTGTTAAAGACATCCAAAATGTTTTCTGCTGTGTGACGTTTCTCCAAACCAAACATGGCTAGTGTTGCATGTTTCCGAGCACCTTTAAAAACAATGTTAGTGTCAACACCTGAGTTTAGCTTTGCTTTAGCCCCTAAAAAAGAGACCCAGTGTGCAGTGATGCACATGTAATCAGCGCCTGCGCCACTGGTCCACATGTCTGTTGTCAGATGTATAGTGTGAACAGCACTCTTCTGCAAAGCTGCCCCAATCACCTTCAGAACATCTTCATGTAGTGCTGGAACCGCAACTCGGGCAAAATAGAACCGGCTAGGAACCTTCCATTTAGGGCAGAGCGCTGTCACTAATTCTAGAAAACCAACCCCTTCTACAAAAGAAAAAGGGAGGAGGTCCAGAGCTAGCATTTTAGCCAGCTTAGTGTTATACAGACGGGTCATTGGGTGGTTGCGTTCATATTGCGCTTCTGTAAACAACATCTTTTTAATGTTGCCCTGGACCAAGGATTTACGGGATGATGATGATCTCTTCGACCCAGTTACGCTCGCTGATGAACTTTTCCGCATTGATGTCTCACTCTCTCCCACACTCTTAGTGTGGCTCCCATGGGGTGTGCTGCTGACAGGGGAACTGGGTGTAAGTGAAGTGTTTGAATCGTCTTCTACCTCCTCGTCATCACCAGATGAAAAAACAACATTTTCATTGCGTGCAATTCCGGCTTCCTTGATCGTGTGTAGGTGCGCAAACCATTGGACATCGTGCGTTCTCCTAAGATGACCTCTCTGGCCTCCGGTACCATAGTTGGAACCCAACTTACCACGACTAACTCGAAGCTTACAAATGCTACAAATGGCTACGTTTTCATTTTTTGGGCAAACACTAAAGAAGTCCCAAACTGGAGACTTGAAATGTCTTCGGGGGCCGGAGGAGGCGGCGATACTGGTGGTGGTGGTCCTGCTGCTAATGCCAGATGAAGTGGAGGATGTGGATTGCCGAACTTCAGTACGTTTTGCACTTTCACCACCACGAATTGAGGTCGAGGACGAGGTGGGTACCTTCTTGCGAGGAAGAAATATGGAAGCGGTAGGTTTTGGTGTACTACTTAACTCCAAATCTAATGATTCCATTTCCATTGCCTCCTCGCCGACATCATCATCACGCTCAGCAGCTTCTCGGGATAGGGTCAAAATGTCTCTTTGCTGCATGCCCGGTGGGGCTGCAGTGACCTTTGTGATGACTGGCTCGTCGTCATCGTGAGAGGCTTCATCACCAGCAGTATCTGTCACTTCTTGTTGAGCCTCATCACACTCCATAGGTTTGAGTTTTTGGAAGACCTTCCTTTTACGCTTAGGTACCGGTGTCAGATCATGGTGTGCCTCACTGTCAGACCGCAGTTGTGGTTCCCAAGACAGATCACTTGCATCAGAACGAGGTGGGCTTGAAGAAGATGTAGACACCCCCCTTGATCTTTTCCTTGCTAGGGATGTGGAAGACAATGAATGATCATCAGGAGGAGTGGCTTCCAATGATACCTCGGCTTCATTGTCGATTTCCAAATGTGCTCCTACTTCGGGAGGAACAACTATTGTGGGCACTTGTGAACCTCCATGCACCTTTGCTTGCGCATCTCCTTTTGCTGCCTCTCCTTCCACATGTACTTTGGCGTGTACTTGCACATGGTGTTGTTGTTGCGGCTGTGGTTGTTCAACACTTGTCAGATGAGTTACAACAACCTGTGTTGATTCAGGGACATTGCTGCTACTTTCTTGCGATGAGCCAACATCACTGGTCGAAGGTGATTGGAGAAGTACACTGACTGCCTCTGAAGCACTCAAGGGCTTTGACTTAAGTTGGCGTGGTGGTGGAGGCACTGAACCCAATGGAGCAGGGGTGCTGCTCCCAGCTTGGTCCCCAGCAGATCCTGCTGCTGCAGGCGTACTTTTTTTTTTGCTCCCAAAAAACGTGGCGGGTGGCACACCAGCCTCCTTGGTAACTTGCTTCTTCTGCTCCTTACTAGCAACTTTCTTGCTAGAGGAGCTACGGAGAACTTTCTTTGGGGGCGGGGCCATCTTCTTCAGAGCAGGTCAGACAGCAGGCCGCAGTTGCACGAATTGTAGAGTTGTCTGAGGCCAGACGTGACGTCGCGTGACGTTATGCTGCACACACACACCGCTGCAGGACTTCTTCCTGGCACTGGTGGTTCTCTTGAGTCTTGTGCACCTAAAAAAAATGGAAGACAGAGGAACATCAGTTCAGTTATAGAGCACAAAAAAATCGAAAAACACTGCAAAATCAGCACAATCCCAATCCATCCATGCCCTCCATAATGTTTAAATTCAAGACAACCCACAGAAAGACTAGGCCCATGCAAGACTCACTACCCCTGGGCATAAATAAAGGTTGAAAAGTAGGCAAAATGGTTGGAGGCCTAACAACAAAGCCTGCATTCAAAATGGCCACTTGCCTGCCAGCACATGGCCAGTGCCTGTAGCTGCACTCAAAATGGCCACCAGCCACATGGCATGTCCCTCCCCATGAACACCCCCAAAAATCGAAAAACACTGCAAAATCAGCACAATCCCATTCCATCCATGGCCTCCATGATGTTTAAATTCAAGACAACCCACAGAAAGACTAGGCCCATGCAAGACTCACTACCCCTGGGCATAAATAAAGGTTGAAAAGTAGGCAAAATGGTTGGAGGCCTAACAACAAAGCCTGCATTCAAAATGGCCACTTGCCTCCTAGCACATGGCCAGGGCCTGCCTGTACCAGCACTCAAAATGGCCCCCACCCACATGGCCTGTCCCCATGAACACCCCAAAAAATCGAAAAACACTGCAAAATCAGCACAATCCCATTCCATCCATGCCCTCCATGATGTTTAAATTCAAGACACCCCACAGAAAGACTAGGCCCATGCACCACTCACTACCCCTGGTCAAGGCCCCAACAACAGGTCAAAAATCGAAAAACACAGAAAAATCAGCACAATCCCATTCCATCCATGCCCTCCATGATGTTTAAGTTCAAGACAGCCCACAGAAAGACTAGGCCCATGCTAGACTCAAATACCCCTGGTGAAAAGGCCACAAGTACAGGCCCAAAAAACGAAAATCACTGAAAAATCTGCACAATCCCATTCCATCCATGGCCTCCATGATGTTTAAATTCAAGACAACCCACAGAAAGACTAGGCCCATGCAAGACTCACTACCCCTGGGCATAAATAAAGGTTGAAAAGTAGGCAAAATGGTTGGAGGCCTAACAACAAAGCCTGCATTCAAAATGGCCACTTGCCTGCCAGCACATGGCCAGTGCCTGTAGCTGCACTCAAAATGGCCACCAGCCACATGGCATGTCCCTCCCCATGAACACCCCCAAAAATCGAAAAACACTGCAAAATCAGCACAATCCCATTCCATCCATGGCCTCCATGATGTTTAAATTCAAGACAACCCACAGAAAGACTAGGCCCATGCAAGACTCACTACCCCTGGGCATAAATAAAGGTTGAAAAGTAGGCAAAATGGTTGGAGGCCTAACAACAAAGCCTGCATTCACAATGGCCACTTGCCTCCTAGCACATGGCCAGGGCCTGCCTGTACCAGCACTCAAAATGGCCCCCACCCACATGGCCTGTCCCCATGAACACCCCCAAAAATCGAAAAACACAGAAAAATCAGCACAATCCCATTCCATCCATGCCCTCCATGATGTTTAAGTTCAAGACAGCCCACAGAAAGACTAGGCCCATGCTAGACTCAAATACCCCTGGTGAAAAGGCCACAAGTATAGGCCCAAAAAACGAAAATCACTGAAAAATCTGCACAATCCCATTCCATCCATGGCCTCCATGATGTTTAAATTCAAGACAACCCACAGAAAGACTAGGCCCATGCAAGACTCACTACCCCTGAACATTAATAAAGGTTGAAAAGTAGGCAAAATGGTTGGAGGCCTAACAACAAAGCCTGCATTCAAAATGGCCACTTGCCTGCCAGCACATGGCCAGTGCCTGTAGCTGCACTCAAAATGGCCACCAGCCACATGGCATGTCCCTCCCCATGAACACCCCCAAAAATCGAAAAACACTGCAAAATCAGCACAATCCCATTCCATCCATGCCCTCCATGATGTTTAAATTCAAGACACCCCACAGAAAGACTAGGCCCATGCACCACTCACTACCCCTGGTCAAGGCCCCAACAACAGGTCAAAAATCGAAAAACACAGAAAAATCAGCACAATCCCATTCCATCTATGCCCTCCATGATGTTTAAGTTCAAGACAGCCCACAGAAAGACTAGGCCCATGCACCACTCACTACCCCTGGTCAAGGCCCAAACAACAGGTCAAAAATCGAAAAACACAGAAAAATCAGCACAATCCCAATTCATTCATGGCCTCCATGATGTTTAAGTTCAAGACAACCCACAGAAAGACTCAGTCCACCCACCACTGAGTACCCCTGGGCAAAAGGCCCTAAAACAGCCCAAAAATCGAAAATTCCAAAATTTTAATTGCAGCAACTGTAATGCCCCAAACAAACTTACTTGTAAAATTTCTAATCCAACAGTGATCCAAAGAAAGTCAAAAAGGCCTCAAATCCAAATATTCAGCAGCATCCACAAAAAGTAATCCTTTCAGCTCCAGACCCAAATGAAAAGTGACCAGGAGATGGACAAAGCACTGGGAGGAGCCTGCTGAACAGGAACAGGAAGTTGAAGACTGTGGGGCACTTCCTTCCTCCCACCCCCCTGCCCCCCTCCCCAAAATGGACTCCTCGCTAAAAAAGTGCAGGCAAATGTCAAACTGAGGAGTTATTCAGATAAAAATCATCATTTCTAGAAGGTTTATGCTGCTTGCTGGTGGATTTCTTGTGCAGAATTGCAAATTTATATTTTCGCTCGCCGCATCTCAAATCTCGCAATTGCGAAGTACCGCGAGACGTGATCTCGCCGTACTCGCGTTGACAAACTATCGCTGGCAAGCCGCGATGACGTAATCGCGCTCGCCAATTCCCGCGGGATCACACAGCAAGATCCAAAATGGCGCAGCACTCGCAAACTATCGAAAAAAACAACTCGGCAAACGATGATAAACGCCGCGCGCCGCAAAAATTGTATCACCAACGCCGCGCGCCGCCAAAAAAATCCGCTGCGTGCGAATTTGCGGATTTTGCGGGAAATTCGCAAATCTCGCGGATTGCGAATTTCCCAAAAATCCGCAAAATCCGCGAGCGTAACGGATTTTCCGCCCACACCTACTGCTAACCACTTTCACTGCAGGTAGGAATCTCCACTCCAGGTGTGCTCAAATCTACATACATGGGCACAGGGCATGGGGGAAGAAATACACATCACTAATCGGTCAGTGGACCAATCCAGAACACAGTGTAACTGCAAGGTTCTTCAGTCCGAGGAGCATAGGTTCCCTGGCAGACATAGTGATTACCGGGCATGGTGGCACTTAATTGAATTATAATTTCAAATGTGTTTTATTGATTTTAAGAGCAAAAACCAGCATTGCAGTACAATGGAGAGGCAATAGGCATATGTTGCGAGCGAGACAGACAGACACGTCTTCTCTGTACATTGAACAATAGGCGAGGTACTTATGCCAGTTCAGAGGTGCAATGCCAAGGCAACAAATGGTAGGTGTTGTAAAAAAGCCAAACTGTAAAAACAGAACCCAGGAACCCACCCCCGCCCTTCCTCCACCCCTCCCACCCCAACCAGTGTGCCGTGCCTGAGAGACGTTCGTAGAAACAATCAGGTAATGGGTATTGCAATGATACATGAGATCACGGAGGGTCATGTGTGGCTTCGGTAAGTCGCAGAATGCAGAGGTATCTGGGGCATGTGATTTCATTGAACTCTTTGGACAGGAGGGATAGCAGCGGGAGCCAGACCTTCCAAAAAGTCACTGCGGTGTGTGTAAGTGTGGCTTGGATACGTTCCTTCCCCAAAGTGAACCAGAGATTGTGTAGCCATCCCGTGTGTGTAGGCCTGGTGGTCGAGCCCCAGAGCGATAGGACATGTTGTGTAGCTGCTTGCATGGCAATCCACATTTGGCGACCTCGAATAGATTTCAGGGGGAAAGTAAGTGCGTTTGGTAGGCCCAAGACGGTGTAGGCTGGAAATCTAGGGACTTCGGTGTCAAAAGTAGAATCAATGTCGTCTAGGACTGTCTCCCAATAGTCCCGGACCTCCCGGCAGTCCCAGAGGAGATGGGTCAAGGTGCCCCGTTCCCCGCATCCCCTCCAGCACAATGCACTACGGGTCGGGTTCCCTTTATGGAGCCGGGCCGGAGTGAGATGCCAATACATGGCTTCCCTGCCTGCAGTGTTGCGTGTGGTGTGTGAGGCCCTATAGTAGATGTAGCTCCATTCTTTGGGTGTTAAAGCCCTGCCAAGTTCCGCTTCCCAGCGTTTCTGACCCACTGATTTGCCTGGGATGGCTGGGGGCGTGAGCATTTTATAGATGTCCGAGATGAGGTGTCTATCTGAGTCTTTTGCCATCAGCCATTTCTCAAAGGCTGTCATCGGTCGACCAGCTAGAGGGGCGTTGATCGGGTTTGTGAGCCAGTGTCGGAGTTGGAAGTATTGGAAAAGTTGAGGTTTCGTTATGTCATAGCCCTGCTTAATGTCCGAGAGGGGAAGAAAGCCCAGCAAATCGAAAAAGTCGCCAGCGGACCGGCAGTTGGTGCTGCCCAATTGCGGGAAGGCATAGGGGTCACTGCCTGGTGGGAACTCCAGGTTGTCCAGGATGGGGGTAAATGGGGAGGGGAAGGTTGGTAAACCTTTTCTAACGGAGACCGTGTCCCAAACTCGCATATTGGTGCGGGTGATAGGTGATTTCAAGAGGTATCACGGCCGGTGCTGCCGGGGGAGAAAAAGAACCCTCCATAGGGGCGTCTGGGCCATCACCCTATCCTGAAATAGCCACCGTTTCTCGGATTCTGGCCTATACCACTCCACCAAATAGCGGAGTTGGGAGGCCTAGAAGTATTGCAGAAGGTTGGGGACTCCAAACCCCCCTTTGTCTATGTTTCGGTATGCCAGCCGTTTCTGTACGCGTGACTGCTTCCCCTCCCAGATAAAGTTGTGGAGAGCAGCTTGTAAGTCCGCAAGGACGCCGACGGGGGGCATGACCGGGAGGGTTTGAAAAAGGTATAAGATCTTTGGTAGGACTGGCATTTTCACCGCCGCAACACGCCCCAATAGGGAGAGGGGTTGCTTGGACCAGCGCGCAAGGTCGGCCCGAATCTGGGAGGTGAGGGTTTTGTAATTGAGAGCTATCGTCGACTTCGTCGAGGAGGTGAGGGTTATGCCCAGGTAAGGGAGTGGTCTGCTGTAAGTCGCCCCCGTATGTGAGTGTGTTCCTGCTCGAGTGGGCATTTTTGCCCAGGGGCAGTATCAGAGATTTCCCTCTATTGATTTTAAAGCCTACGACAGTACCAAAGGATTCCAACTCCTCCAAAAGGGCGGGGACAGATCGGTCTGGGTGGTTGAGAGCGGCTATTATGTGGTCGGCGTAAAGGCCGACCGTGTGAGGATCACGGATGAAGGTAATGCCCTGGATAGCAGGGTTATCCCGGATCTTCTGCGCTAGGGGCTCTATGTATAAGGCAAACAGGAGGGGTGAGAGGGGGCACCCCTGCCTCGTGCCGTGCTGGATCTCAAAAGGGCTCGAGCGGAGGCCGCCCAAACGGACCCGAGCCTGGGGCAGTGGTAGCAACTTGCGATCCAGGACTGGACGCGGTCTCCTAGCTAAAAGCACGCCAAGACCCACTGTAAGTAGGTCCAGTCGACTCGGTCGAATGCCTTTTCAGCGTCGATGGCCAACAACACAGAGTCCGAGTCCTGAAAATGGGCCTTGTCAACCAGATGGAGTACCCGTTTGGCATTATCGCTACATTGGCGAATAGGGACAAAGCCGGACTGGTCAGGCTCCAAAATCCAAGGCAGGCATGGACGAAGACGCGCAGCCAAAATTCCGGTAAAGAGTTTCAGGTCCAGGTTGAGTAACGAGATAGGGCGGAAAGCGGAGCAGTTCGTAGGTTTCTTACCCGGTTTAGGAAGCACAACTTTTTCGGCCACCAGCATGTCCGGGGGGATGGAGCTTGGGCCTTCAAAGGAGTTGAAAAGCCGGGAGAGGACCGGAGCGAGCAACTGGCTAAAGGTTTTGTAAAAGCCGACCGAGAAGCCGTCCGGTCCTGGGGATTTGAGCGGACGGAGGCGGGATATAGCGGCCAACACCTCGTGATCGCTGCCGAGTCCAAATAGGCATCGCTGTCTTCGAGGGACACCGCATCCGCCCCGTATAAAGAGGCGTAGAAGGTCCGAAACGCCTCCGCAACCTGAGCCTCCTCAGTGAGGACTGTGCCTGAGTCATCATTGAGGCCGGAGATCTTTAAACGCTGGGTTTTAGCTTTCAGGGCGCTAGCAAGCAAGCGGCCGGTTTTGTTACCTCTAACATAATACATATGGCGAAGACGGAGAGCAGCAAATTCCGCCCTGTCAGTGTCTAGGCTGGCTAATTGGGTCCTGGCCGCCTTCAGTTGTCTCCAGACCTGAGCGCATGTGCGGCTGTGAACCCTCTCCAGCTCTGAAACCTGGGCAGTGAGGTCATCTCTTTTCGCTTAGCGGTCCTTGACCTCTGCTGCGGCTATCGCGATAAGTTCACCACGGGCCACTGATTTCAGGGCTCCCCACAGAGCTGACACCGACGTCTCCGAGGTATTGTTAATGGCCAGATATTCAACGATACATTTATGAAGTTGCTTGGTGACGTCTGGTCGCTGCAGGAGGGTTTCACGCAGTCGGCAGGACCCGCGGGGGCGGGGAGGCGCGAGGATCTTGAGCGATAGCTCCACAGCGTTGTAATCTGAGAGGGCCGCAGGTACTATACAAACATCACCGAGGGTCGAGAGGAGCTCGGAGGAGCCCAAGTAATGGTCTAACCTGGCATACATGTGGTGCACATGGGAGTAAAAAGTAAATTGCGTCATGTCAGGGTGCCTGGCCCTCCACAGGTCCGTCAGGCCTCTTTCCGGCAACCACTCCTTGCCGGTGTCTGTGATGGCGCCCGAATCTCCATAGCAATGCCCTGACCTGTCCTTGGTCGTGTCCATAACCAGATTAAGGTCCCCCATATGAGCAAAAGAGAGTTAGAGGGTTGAAGAGACTCTGAAACTGCGCCTTTTAAAAAGACCTCTTGTCCCGCATTTGGGGCATAGATGGAGCCTATTATCAGATGTCGGTCTCCTATTAGAAAAGTGTAAGCCAAGAGGCGACCCTTGATCTCCCCCGCCTTGTCCCCCACCTTTCCCTGGAAGCGCCTAGAGACTAAAAAGGCCACCCCAGCTCTCTTCGTTGCGAGAGAGGAAAAGAACTGTTGGGGGAAGGCACAGGAGTGCATCCTGTGCCAATCCTTGGGCAAAAGGTGGGTTTCTTGTAATAAACAGATCTTGGCCCCAGAGTTCTCCAGGTATGAAATCACAGCCCTTTTCTTGACAGGATTGTTCAACCCTTTCACATTAAGGGTCAGTACTTTCAAACTAGAGTCTGCCATAGCAAGGAGGGTAAATGGGATGTCAAATGATCGGAATCACGCTTCTGCGGCAGATGCAGTAGGCGATTCAGTGCTGTAGGACCTCTCCGCACCCTGTTCCCTAGAGTAACTGTATGTAGAGCGCTGCGCGTGGATAGCGATACGTCTAAAGGTGGACAAGGAGAAGGCGCTAGGCAAAGAGGCAAGCAAGGCAACAGAAGATAGATATGAATCTTAGCAATTTCAACTTCATCAATCCCCTTTTGGCACACTGGTTCCCACCCGCAGTCCCACCCATTACCCCGCTCTGTGAACCCCCCACCCCATCCTCCTCCCTCAACATTCCCCTCCCTAACCCCAACCTCAAACACCCAGCAAACAGTCATAGTCCCAAGCCTATTCAGACACTGTCCAAGCCCGTGGCAAAGTCACAAGATAAGGGAATACGTGGCAACGGCGGCACCAGCGGCCCCCTGCCCCTCCCCCCAGCCCTATGCACTGTAAATGCAAAAGAAACCCCCACACTTGCTGCGTCTGGAGATGAGTTAGTCCGTCGCCGCCGTATCCTTGGACACCTCCTGAATAGCAGACGCTTGTTCATGTGCATCCGTAGAGGGGTTTGGTTTCAGAGACGCTTTGGAGGAGCGCTTGCGGCTTACTCGTTGCCAACCGTCTCGTGGTGCATGCGGCGTGTTGTCGCGCAGGGAAAGTTGAGTTGCATCGTCTTTTGGTGTGTCCTCGTCTGGCTCGATGCCTAGCAATGTGCAGGTATCCCGGAATGATCTGAGCTGCTGTAGGGCCCCGTTCCACTTAAAGATTAATCTGAAAGGATGTCCCCAGGAGTAAGGATGCCCTTGTCTCGCAGGAACCTGGTGGCTGGTCTAAAGGCCTATCTCTTTTGCAGAATGATTGCCAACAGACCCTGGAACAACGCCACAGGTGTGCCGCGGTATTGGAAATCCTGTTTCCGGCGCGCCGCTGTTAGGATCTTCTCTTTTAAGGGGAAGTCCGTCAGAAATGCAATGATGTCCGGAGGGGGGCGGGTGCCCGGCGCGCAAGGCCCACTCTGTGCGCCCTGTCGATGCGGATTACGCAGTCGTCTGTGGCCCATAGGATCTCCCGAAAGAGGCCTTGTAAGAAGTGAGATATGTCATTCCCTTCTGCTTGAGAAGGCACACCCCGGACCCATATGTTATTTCTTCTGGAGCTGTTTTCTAGGTCCTCCGCATGGGCCTGAAGGTCAACCTGTTGTCCACTGAGACGGACCACTTCTTGCTGGAGTTGCTCAACTTCTTTGCTTCTATTCTGGTCCGCCTCCTCCACCGCAGCCACGCGTTCCCCTAGCCCATCAACATTGCGGTGTAACTCTCTGAAGTCTCCCGCCATTTCTTGCTTTAGAGTTTGAAAGTCTTCCCAGAGGGAGTTAAAAAGGGTTTCCAGGAACATTTTCATGATGGGGGCCCCCCGTCATCTCGGCCCGCCACGTCCTTCCCCGCTGCCGGAGGAGATGGGCTTTTCTCAGTTTTAGGGGCGCTTTTTGTTAGCATTTCCAGTTTTGTACGCCCACCCTTGCGCACTCCGGTTGCCATGTTGCCTCCAACCCATGCCCCCCCCCGAGGTATCTCGAGTGGCCAGTTATCCAAAGAGAGTGGCGTAGCTGGGCAAACGCTGTTCTTTACTTGAGTTAGCGACTGAGTTTGTCTGGCCGCCCCTCGCTCCGATGTGCCACCCGACGCTGAGATGCCTG
This sequence comes from Lissotriton vulgaris, assembly GCF_964263255.1. Lineage (NCBI taxonomy): Eukaryota > Metazoa > Chordata > Amphibia > Caudata > Salamandridae > Lissotriton > Lissotriton vulgaris. Next base: position 1,731,430,205 of record NC_141689.1, on the reverse strand, counting down.
TATGGGGCCCAGTGTGCTCGCAGTCTCTGTACCCGCAGGGCGATTGTGCCTCCTCCGGCCCGGCACCTCATGCCTCACCTCTGCATCCGGCCCTTTCTTGATGCCGCATGGCCTTTCAGTGCTTCTGTGGAGTTTGGGGCGCCACCATCAAGGTTAGGATCTGGCCCTGGATCTGGCCACCACGTCAGGCCCTTCGCCGGCCAACGGTGGTAGGCCCCACGCCTGGGGCTCTAGTGCGGCACCGCCCGCTCCTCGCCGCCTCTGCCACACGCCTGCCTCGGCGCCGCACCTCCCGGCCCTCCAGCGCCTCAGCAGCTCCTCATGGGTGTCCGCTGTGATGGTTGTGGCCTTCCGCCGCTGTGTGCGCTCTGCCTTTCGCGCCAGAGCACGGGCGCTGCCCGGGGGTGGTCCGGAGCAGGCCCCGATCCCGGGCCTCGATTACACAGCACCTCGGGCGCGGGCGCCATCACCTCCCATAATTCGCTCCACACGCTGCCGCCCACAGCGGGTGCCCTCGCTCCTCTACTGTCGCCCAATACAGGCGAGATTTGTCCGGGGGCAGCCAGCTAATGTCTGTGTCTCGGCAGGGCCAGGCGGGCGGTTCAGCGCTAGCCGTCGGCGGGGTTCGCCGCCATTTTCTCGGGGCCGGGTCTCGGATGGACGTGCGGGAGGCCCTCCGGCAGCAGCCACTCAATGCTTGTCGTCTCGCCGTCCCCTGCAGCAGGTTTTTCGGCATCGGCTGTCCGAGTATGGATCAATCGGGGGGGGTCTGTCAGCTACTTTGCAGGCTTATTGGGGTTCAGCACGGGGAGCCTCCGGAGCACACGTCCGCTCAGGCCGCCATCTAAGCCACACCCCACACTTAATTGACTTTTGATGCATTGCCCCCTGGGATCTGAATTCCTGTCCACATACCAGCTACATCAGGCGAGCCAAGCTAATATCTAGATTTTTGAAGTGCCAAAGGCCTAAGATTGCAAATGAGCTTGATAGCGTCTTATAAAATCCCTGGAGTTCTCCAGGGCGACCTGAAATCCTCCAGACTATCATAAAAAGAGAGCCTTCTAGAATCATGTTGTGCTGATGACCCAGAGGGTTGAGCAGTAAATGGGGAAAGTGAGGAATCCAAACAGGGAAGTCTGAATCAATCTCCTACAATGTTGGATACCAAGTTTGTGCTTGCCAAAACTGAGTTATTAAGACTGGAGAAGCGAGCTGTGTGTGAGTCTGGGCTAGGACTCATGCAATTGCAAGAAAGGGGGGAAACACATAGAGAAGAGTTTGAGGCCATGATTGAAGGAAAGCATCCATGGCCAAAGCCTGAGGGTATGGTCTCCTACTGAAAAAGGAAGGAAGTTGGGAATTGAGTTGCGAGGCAAAAATATCGATTGGCATACTACTGAAGATGGAAGACAGGTGATTGCACACTGAAGGGTGCAGTTTCCAATCGCTTGAATCCTAAAGGTGTCTGAAATACCAGGCAGCAACTAGGTGTAATATCCCTGGAAGATAAACTGCTCTGACTGAAACAGTTTTTTGTAAAAAGTACTCCCAAATATGTTTGGCAAGATCTGCCTGAATCTTGGACCTCATGCCCTGAGGTGAATGATATATCTGACTGCTGTCACACTGTCCATACATAGAAGAATGGTGCAATGCACTCTTTCTGTTGCAAAGTACTTGATGGCAAAGGAACTTGCAAGGATCTCTAAACTGTTGAAATGCAAGAAGAGTCTTGCTGAGATCATACTGCTCCAGTCAAGAACGGACAACATCTTGCGCCCCGACCTGTCTGACTTGCATCGGATCCTAAGACAAGATCTAGAGCCGGAAAGAAAATTGTTCTCCTGTTCCAGGCGTCTACGTGAGAAAGCTACCAAAGGAATTCTTCTCGGGTTCTTGATCTCACAAAACTGGACCTGAATAGGTCAGACCTTTGCAGAGATATCAGATTTGTAATCTTTGAAGGGTCTGATAGTGAAGAGGACGCAGAACGATAGCCTGAATTGAGGAAGCTAGCAGACCTATCACACAGGCTAGAGGCCTGAGAGAAAAAGGAGAAAGAGTTAACAAATGGTGGTACTCCTTATTTATGAAAATAACCTTGTGCTGAGTAAGGTGAAGAATAGAGTGTGAAGTATTGGGTAGAAACTAGAGCCAACTTCTGGGTATTGATAAGAAAACCCAAATGAACAATAAGATTTTGGCAAAGATGCAAATGAGAAAGAAGAAGAAGCCTGTCCTGGCCCTAACAAAGTTATTGAGCGTGTGGTCTTTTAATAAAATTTACTTTGAGAAGTGGCCTGAGGGGTGATGATTTACTTAAACCTTGGATGTCCGAATTTGGACAACCTTAGGAGAGGTTTTGAGAGAGAGAGAAAGCGAGACAGCAAGAGAGGGAGAGACAGAAAGTGAGGCAGAAGAGAATCAGATTTCATGGATTTTAGCAGTTCAATACCTGTAAGTTCAATTTTTTTCTCAAATAAGAAATATCTCATTGATAAAATAATTAGGTAGGAAACCTCTAACAATCTGATTTTAATTTACTAACCAATCACAGATTATTTAATTTGTTAAAAATGAGCCTTTTCTTGACTTGTAACACACATATAGAGAAAAGAACACTTTTCCACATGCAGTTACAAAGGAACCATGCACATCTGACTATAGGAAATAATTTCTCTTTGGGCTTAAAAATATCTAGGCGAAGAACTTTTTTACCATTCTTTTAATGATAGTGTCTGGATGACTGCCAAGGTCAATGGGGTCTATTTCAAGCCAAGCAGAGCAGTGGAGAACGTCTCTACTGGAGATGGAGTGTGGAGAATTTCCCAGAGATAGTGGAAGCTGCTTTCACCTAAAACAGAACTGTAGACCACAATTATCTGACATTTTTCCACCTTGCCTATTTGAAACCTCTCCATTTGTTTCCACTGGATGGAGCACTAGTAGACTAGTTCTATCCGGACATTTGTTCATCCTGCCCATTTGAAAGCTGAAACCCCTTGCATCTGAGGAGTAGAGCTGCAGAGGAACAAAAGGGAGAAGTACTTGGATATTATCCAATTGATATGAACAGCGGTTGCTATTAACCTTTGCAGAACTTCAATGTATGGCCTAGGAATTAAGAGACCTTTACTGAAAAAATCTGGGAAAATTTTACAGAAGGTTCTGTAGAAGTTTATACTTCAAGAGTTTTCACCCACGTGGGATGAGGAGAGTGATCCAATTTTGCATGAATAAAATATAAACCTTCAGAACTACATTTTGTGGCTACACCTTACAGTCTTAAAGCTCTGAAGAATTTCAACCTCCAGAAAAGAGCAAAAGCCAAACTTCTGATTATGGTGAAAATATAACTTGGGTTTGTTGCCAGCCAACCTAAAGTGGAGATATGCTCTGCACTGCTAAGCCGTTTGATAAGGATGGATCACTAACTTTTATTTGACCATCATCAATTCTGCATTACCTGCAGGGAGTATCTTCAATTGTACGCACATGATTGTCATTTGGAGTGTGATATCCCAATTTAATGGGATATTTTCTTTGATGTATGCTGGTATCTATCGAGAAATATCTTGCTAAATCATATTGTCACAGAAGACATTCAGGCACAGATTTAGAAAGCGCTTGCATTGCCATTATGTCACGCAAGGAGACACAATGCAACTCAAGGGCGTAAGTGATATTTACTAAGTCAGGCAAAGCCAGCTTGGTGCCTCTGAGTGGATTAGTACATTCTGTATGGACACCTGGCATTGTGGCAACCATATACTAACATTGTCAACATGGTCTGCAAATGGTATGCTGGGAGCACAAGTACGGTTGCACTGGTCAGCAGTGGTAAAGTGCACCGAGTCCTAAGGCCAACAAAACTAAATTCAGAAAAACATGATGGAAGAAGGCAAAACAGCCCTAAGGCTCACTGGTCTAACAGGGTGAATACTGTTTTAGCCCTAGCCAATGAAGTAAGAGTGCCCAGGGGCAACACTACTTATTTTTTCATCACTTCATATTTGCCCTACTGAAAACAATCCTACAATGCACCTGATTCGTAAAATCCAAGTTTGGGATATCATTTCAGTCTCGGTTCCCACCCAGCAGTATGGTCAGGGAAATGATAGTTAATTCTTCCGTGGTCACGCAAAATCGGTTCTGGAGATAGCTTCCCACCCAATGTGTATGGAGCCAGCTTGGCTGGTGTGCGATCGGGAGACAAATGTTTACCTTCACCTTACATTTACTTGTGAAGGAGCAGATCATTTGCAAGTTGCTGAAGTTTATTGGACCAAATTCACTCGACTAACTGATGGGGGAAGAAAAACACCTTCAGTTTTCATGCTTTTGTCTGGTCAAGTACAAGGCCCTACAGACAGCTAATGCAAATTATCCTGCAATAGCTTCAAGTAGGGGAAAGATACATTTATAAAAGTCGCTGTTCCTAAATGGGTATTTAAAATACAATTAGAATGTGTTGAAAATCGGGTTACTGTGTTGTAACGGGGGGGGGGGGGGGCTTAAACCCTACTCAAGCAGAAACCATAAATTCTGTCAGGATGATCATAGGCAACCTGAAATTAATTTGTACTTAACCTTCTGGTCACATGGCACAAAAGTAATCAGGCTTAACTTAGAGGCAATGTGTAAAGTATTTATGCTACTCTTCAAACAGCAATAAAGTGAAGGGACAACACAAGAAAAATCCACACCAGTTTAGAAAAATAGAGTCAAATCTAATAATTTATTTCAGATCAAAACATCAAAATACAATTGTTAGACACACTTATTCAATTTTAGAGATTTGAATGAAAATAGTGCTTAGAAGCACAAAGTGTCAACTGTGGTTATCTGATTGCACCAGACCTGGGCAAATTCACAGGTTCAGACCGAATATGATAGAGAGACTAAATTAGGACCGCTGAACCAAGTTGCTTAAATCCTGGTCTGCGTAGTTTTGCGGGATCCCGCGTCGAGGATAAATTGAACAGCTGCAGTTCTGAGGAAGATGCAGAGCTGTGATTAGGAGCCCTGTATCATTGTCGAGGATGCCATTTACGAAGGGATGCGATATAAAGTCCTGCTTGAATATGCATCATGCAGCTGCAATTTTGAGGGAGCTGCAGGGCTGCGATGTGAAGTCTTGGGTTTTCATCAAGGATGTCATTGACAAGAGATTTTCTTTTGAAGGCCTATGCCAAGGAAGCATCATGCATCAATGCTTCAGAGAAAGCTGCAGGGCTGTAAGGTTCCATGCCAGGAATGTTTTGTGCTGCTGCAGATCCGAGTACTGTAGGCTCACTACTAGCATTTAATTTGCAGCCCCTGGCTACATGTAGTTCCACTTTACTAGGGACTAAGGGCCTTATTATGACTTAGGTTGTCATACCGCTGGACTGCCGAAGCAGCATATGCCACTAGACTGCTATGCCAGTGGTCTTAATAATGTGGCAATATGACTGAACCACAGGGCTGGTGATGTGCCGGCTGTGGTTTTGCACTGTCTGCATGCTTCGACTCACTGAATGAGCCTGAAGTCAATGCAGCAGCCCAGCAGTGCCTGCACTGTTGTGTGTGCACTGCTGGCATACACCATGTCAGAAATGCCACGAAGTGCATGCACGAAAATGCAGGCATAGGGAGCACAACATGTGCCCCCAGTCACATTGCAGAAAGGGGCAATGATGCCAATGGGCCCTGTTTGAGGCCCCCTCCTTGTCATTCTGCCAGCTTTTTCATGGTGGTTTCCCCGCCATGATAAGGCTTGCAGAAGGGCAAGTTGTAATATGAATGGCAGTGCTGGGCTCAGCACTGCCTCCATTCCTTCCCATTCCGAACACTGCCAGTACGACAGGATTCATGAACGTGGTAGTGCTGAAGGTGTTGTAGAAAGCTAGTGACATTCTGACTGCCAGACTTGTAACCAGGCTGTCGGAATGCCAAAGTTGCAGCAGTCAGAACACCACCATGGGTCTCAAGACTGCTGTAATTCGTAATAAGTCTTAAGGAAATTAAATGTGCCAATTTAGGGTCAGCTAATTTCACCATGTTTAAAAGAGAGGGCTTACACAATTTTGTATTGGTTAGCAGTAGTAAAGTGCACTGATTCCTAAGGCAAACAAAAACGAGATTAAAAAAAATGGAAAAGTACGGAAATAAGTTTGGGGCAAGACCAACCTAAGGCTGACTGGATTTTTAATACATATTATAAATATTGGGTTAATAATTTATCTAGCTGTCCCCAAAATCAAGATAGCGGCATTGATATTTTATTCTGTAGTCTAGTTTTCTACAGTAAAAATTGCTTTTGGAAACTTGTCATTTCAGTGACATTTTAACAATAATTTCTACTGGTCCCAATTTTAAACAGCACACACCTACCATGTGGCTTCAAGGCCTACACTGGAATGAAGGTTATTTCTCTGTGTGAAGGTATTTTGACAAGTTGGGCTGCAGGTTTAACCTTCAGGAGGCATGTTAAATTGGCAGGCCTGAAGCCATGTTTTCCTTGTCATACTAGTGGATGGTACCAAAGGGTGCAGCAGTCCACAGGTGAAATTTAACTTTCTATGCCATGGGTGAAGTTACTACACCATATACAATGGCTTTTAACGAGGGATAAAAAATGCCAATCAGAGATTCGTACATTTTCACACGCTTTTGGGGTCAGAGCACAAGCACAAGGCACAGGAAGGCAGCTCCCCAGTTCGCCCCAGTTTGAAGAGTCTAAAAACCAGCGAAAATTGGTGGTGACCATGCCAAAAGGGGTATTATCTTGCTGGTCTTCTATTTTGATGGACTACTTTATGGTTCTTTTCTTTCTTTTGTTTAATCTTCAAACCTTTATTTATAAAATGCACTGTAATGGTCAGTCAGCTGCAATACGATTTCTTTTTTTTAAATAATATTTTTATTGTATTTTCATTTACATAAAACATACTCATAGAGACATACATAAAAGACTGGCTGTAGTTGTCATTCTGCTTATTTAGCACATACAATTACAAGTCATGAGCAAATTGTTAGTGTCTGTTGGTTACATAACCCTCTTGGGTATACCTAACCATGTCTACATTTCATTGGGTTTGACAGTCTTGATTCCGAGATTGTTGTTACACAAATAACATAACATAGAAAAATATTACATATAGTTGTTGTTGCTGGTTGGTGATCGGCTTTTGGTGCAGTAGTTTGTTTGGGTGCAGGAGGGCGTTTGGGTGAACTGCAAATCGATTTCTAATAGACATGCAACACATGGATATTCTGATTGCCTTAGGACATTTTTCACCATCTGTAAAAAAAAAAATCCTTAATCAGTTATTTCATTTTAAACATAATTTATTGTGTAATAGAATGTTGGTTAACATGACCTTAAATTTGACCTAATCAAACAATATGAACGTTGACAAGGTATTTAGAGGGTGCCGCTCGTAGTCGTTTTCCTGCATCGTGTTTGTCTCTGTGCCAAGAAGGGACTCCAGAGATCAGAAGGGCTGTAAGTTCACGCACCTGAGTGCTGCCACGCCAACAACCACTGCGCTACATCACGGCTCGCAGCCCCTGCTTCACGGGAGCCACTCATATCCGTTTTCCTGCATCGTGTTTGTCTCTGTGCCAGGAGGGGACTCCAGAGACCAGAAGGCCTGTAATTTTGCGCACCTGAGCTGCCACGCCCACAACCACCGCGCTACATTCGCGGGACACACGCGGGCACGGTCCAGGTGAATCCCAGGCCAAGGGCGGGCCCGTTTTAGCCCGTTAGAGTCCGGAAGAGGATGGGACAGGGCCACCCTCTTTTGCCTACAAATCAAGGTTAGTGCATCTAAACTCTATCTTGAACCCCGCTGGAGTGGCAATTACAATACCAACTATCCAGAAAGCCACTTTTGTCCTAGACTCTGCTAAGGCTACTATTAAGGAACCGAAGGTGGTTCTCTTGTGGGTACCTTGGATCATTTTATTACTAGGTCATCATCTGTGCTCTTCCGGGAAATAGAACCAACTGAGAAAAGGCTGTCCTTGGATTCTGTTTTGATAAACGTTCCTCTCTGGGTCAACTATCACATGCAGTGTCCCCTAACAATAAATCAGGGACTGTTACTGGTCTAATGAGATCTAGCAGTGAGGTGGGAAATCCACCACAAGGTAGTGAAGATCGGCGTACCTCACTAGACGCCACGAACGTTGCACCAACTAGCACAAACACGCTTGACCTCAATCTTGATGACTCAGGCCCGTCAAACCTAAGGCCAAAAACGAGATCTAAACAGAAAACTAACCCTGAGGCCATAAAGGTTGCGGCAGACCAGGTTGTGAAAAGGAAACGGGGGGGCATCCCTCTAACAAACATGCAAAAAAGGAATAATGCGGGCGAGGGATCAAGCACAAGACCCTTAAACACCACAGACATAAGCCCACAGATTACTCAATCGGTTACTGCTGTAACTAATTTCAGTGATGTGGATCCTACAGAGCTGGGAACTTCATTTTGGGTGAAACTGGAACTTATTTTTACAAAGACTTGTCTCCCTATATATGACAGACTCACCCTCATAGAAAATAGACTCTTGCATCTAGAGTCACGGTTTGATTCTGCCCAGGCACGGGTAGACCTACATGCTATAGGGGGTGATGGCACTTGTGACGGGGTGCAGCAAAATGGTAACGGAGAAGGCAATTGTAATAATCCGCCCATTAGCAATAATACACTTGCCACTTCTCCTTTGGTGGCAAATAACAATCATCCCTCCAATGTTATCCCACTACCACTAAGGGAAAGCAATGCTGATAACTGTGATGTTCTACCTAGAAGGGGGGTGTCTGGGGGAGTGATAGGCCGTGTAGACCAACAATCCCAAGCCTGTAGAAACACTCCTGAAGGCCTACCCTGCATTGATCTCCCCCCAGAGTCATTACCATATGTGGTGGTGCTTTCAGGGGTTTCAGCTTTAGGTCTTGGGAAAAATGAGGAATATACTGAACTTAAAAATAAATGTATACATTGGCTTAACCTTAATAGGCCTTTCCCCCACAGGTCTCCGGCGAAATAATGCTTGCAAGATGAGTTGACTGGGTAGGGACAAGACAAAAAACCATTGTGGGTAACTGTGTGATAATTAACTTTAGGAACATCTGTGCTGTGGACTATATTTGTAATGGGGCTCCAGTTTGGTCTGAAACACAAATTCAACCCCTAAATCTATCTTATTTTTATCCTGCTCCCCAGTTGGGTTCTAAACATAATGGAGGCGGGCAGTCCTGGGGGGCACTGAATATGCTATTTTACAGAGATCAACAGGGGGCAACGAACTGGAAGGATCCGTATCCATCCACCCCTTTACTCTCATTGTTTCCCAAAAGCAATAGGTTTAGCATGCTAGACCAAGTGGATTGACGCCCCGAGAGCCAGCGGTTCCCATCTTCAATAGCTAATGGTCCAGGCCACCAAGTATAGAGAGTGGGGAGTAATGTTGATGTTAACACTCTCTATGCCTCACTTATTCCCCAACGAGAGGGTGCAGGGACTAGGGTGTTAACTGGGGCTAAAGTGGCGCAGTTCAAGGGGAGGGATCACGCGGCTGTAGATTTAGGTGCCCTATCTCTCGAGTTACAGGAGGAGGCAAGTGGTCCTACTGTTGAGTTGTCAATAGATGGGGACAAAGGGAGAATGCAAGAGATCGAGGGGCTAACATGTCTCAGTAGGGCAGACTTCGGTGAACATAGCCCAATGGAAGGTTTAGATTCAACTAGCACCAAGGCACTGGATGGTAGTATTAAAATCTTGTCCTGGAACCTGGCAGGGATTAGAAATAAATCATCTTTGCCTGAGTGGGGTCTTTTCATAGAAAAACATGATATTTGCTTGATGCAGGAAACATGGACTTTTGAAGAGACTGCGAGGGTTGGCTTTGCCACTTTCAATATTTTGGCCACAACACGGGGTAGCGGCAGGCCCTCGGGTGGCCTAACGACATGGGTGGGCACGGATCTGGGTGCCAAAGCAGCTCACATTTCAACTAACTCACCCGATGTCCAATGTGTCCTTCTAACGCTCCCAGACTCCCCCAGCATGCCCTATTAAACATCTATTCCAGGCCTACGCAGAGTGGGCAAAAATCGGGTACTATCGACATACTAAGGCAGTTTATCCTGACCCTCGACCCAACAGTAGCCCTATTAGTTGGCAGAGATTTTAACTGCCAATTTGAACCCCTTAGTAGCTTAGATATGGCTGGACTAGCTGACGAGGATCACTATTGGCGTATTCCTGAGCCGCGGACACTCCCTGCCAGAGCATGGACCCCGCTGGTCCACCCAATTAAATAATTTTCCCTTACAGCATCCTTGCGGGCGTGTAATGGGAGGGTAGAACCAGATAGACCGGCCTTGTCAACCTTCAATAGAGTAGGGCAAAATTCCATCATTGATTATATAATGGTTGAAACTAGACATTGGGATAGGGTCCTGGATTTTAAGGTTCATCCGAGGAATGACAGCGACCATAATGCTTTGGTCCTGACATTGAAACCTGGGAGTTTTGGGTTGTCTATTCCCGCTCCTGACCCTAATGCTTCTCAACCCCCTCTCCTGCTACCTAACAACAGACGGAGAGTCAAATTGCCATATTTCCAGGGCTCCCCGACCAAACGTGCAGGAATATACCAGCTAGCATTACCGCAGCTGATAGAAATGGCATTACCGCAGCTGATAGAAATGGGGGAGATGGGAGAAAAGGATCCCGACCTAGACTCGTTGACCAGGACTTTGGAAATCCATAAGCAGTTGGTTGCTAAACTGTCTGATGTGTTCTACCCTTATGCCAGTAAGAAGGCAACCCCAGCTCTAACCCACGCTTGGTACGAAGCATCCTGTCGGAAAGCAAAAAAAGATTTGCTAACCGCAATAAAAGAAAAGGATAGCAGTGCCATTAATCAAAGTCGGCTTAAGTATAAGCAGGTCATTAGTAGGGAAAAGAAAGATTGGGAGGCAAATAGATGGGAGGAACTAAGATCAGCACTCTCACGCAAGGACTCCAAGTCATTCTGGGCCATTGTTAGCTCTGGGGCGCGTGATGGTGGATTAGCACCCTTATCGAACATAGCATCTGTGGTCTGGGAATCCCATTTTGGAGCACTTTATGCTGATCCTGCTGAAGAGGCCTCCTTTATCCGTACTCCTCGACCCCTCAATGAGTATCGATTGGAGGGGCCATCAGATACTGCAATGGGTGAGGCTGAAGAGACCCCCTTGCTCTTTACCTCAGGACCCCTCCATGAGTATCGATTGGAGGGGTTATTGGACACTGCGATGGGTGAGGCTGAAGAGACCCCATTGTTTTCTACCCCAGGACCCCTCCATGAGTATCGATTGGAGGGGCCATTGGAATCTGTGATGGGAGAGGCTATAGAGACCCCCTTGCTCTCTACCCCAGGACCCCTCCATGAGCATCGATTGGAGGGGCCTTTGGATATTGCGCTGGGTAGGGATGTAGTGGCCTCCTTGCACGCTATACCAGGAATCCCCCATGAGTATCGACTGGTTGGGCCTTTGGGCATCACGCTTACCAAGGTTGAAACTGCATTAACCAAACTTTTACCTAACAAGGCGCCTGGCTTGGATAAGTTGCCTGGGGATCTATTTCGGTCTCAACCAAAAATTTGGGCACCATATTTGGTTGTTTTATTTAATGCTATATTCAAGGGGATTGACCCACCAGATACCTGGCTTGGAGAAGAGATAGTCCCTTTCCACAAAAAAGGCTGTCCCCTTACCCCGTCTAACTATAGGCCCATCAGCTTGATAGACACCACACAAAAACTGATGGGCAGGATCATCTTAGACAGAATTTAGGGCTGGATAGAGGAAAATGAGATATTGACTACACTGCAGGCTGGGTTCAGGATGGGTATTTCTACCTTAGACCAAATATTTAGGCTGCAGGTACTGTTTTGGGAAACGGTGAGAGTGGAGGTTGGCAGCCTCTACCTCATTTCTGTTGACCTGCGGGCCGCATTTGATTTAGTGCAGAGGAAAAAGTTGTGGAGAGTATTAATGGATCTGGGCCTACCTGCTTACTTGCTGAACGTCTTGATTAGACTCCACAAGGGCAATTATGCCCAAGTCAGATGTGGGAGACAGGGTGAACTGTCGGCTCGCTTCCCTGTGGAGAAGGTGGTACGCCAGGGGTGCGTCCTGGCCCCAACCTTATTTTGTCTCGATATAAATGGGCTAGTAGACCATCTGCTTAAAGTAAAAGAAAACGAGGCTCCGAGGATAGCGTCCTGGCGGGTGCCCGCTTTGATGTTCGCGGACGACACTCTGCTGTTGTCCAAAATATCAACTGGCATCCAACGCACCCTGGATGGTTTTGCAGCATTTTGTGCGTTGCGTGGGCTAGAGATAAATCTAGGTAAGATTAAGTTCATGATTTTTAATCCTCCCAAACAGACCCGCCCAAATCCACTTTTGAATGGTACTCCTCTGGAAAGAGTTAAGACATTTGAGTACCTAGGAATTACTGTAACGGAAAACTTTGACTGGGGCTTCCTGACAGTAAAGGCAGCCCTTAGGCTATTCCAAGTGGCGGGAGGAATCAGTAAAGTCCACAGACTTGTAGAATTCAGGCCAGAATGGCCTCTATTTACGGGGCAGAATTATGGGGACATCAACGAATAACCAGGCTTACAATGGTAGAACATGCCTTTACGAGGAATCTACTGGGTCCACCAGTCAGCACACCGCTCATTCCCCTATGTTTGGATCTGGGATTAGATCCTATAGAGGAGGTAGTAGCAGCATGGCCAATGCTTTATTGGAAAAGATTATGGTCAGTGCCTGAATTGGCTGCCTATACAGAAGAATTTATAGAAGTGTGGGATTCTTTAAAAACCAAGAACATTCCGTGGCTTTTACACATCAGGGCACTTAGTAATCGGATTGGCCTACCTGAGCTGTGGGATAATCCTAAAGAAAGTTGCCCTGGGATAACTGTTACGCCATTTTAGGTATCAGAATTCATTATCCTTACAGAGGTGTACTTCTATGAGAAGACTGACGGTAGAGTTCCTCCAAGTAAAAATTGAAACTAGAATGGAGGATTTCTTGGATGTAATTTATCCTCCACTTACAAGGAAACTCTACATGCAGTTTAGGATTGGTAGTCTCCAACTTAGGGTATTTACCTCTAAATGGGCTAACACAGAGAATATTATGTACCCGGCATGTAATTACAAGCAAGAAGATGTACCCCACGTTTTGTTTTTCTGCACAGCTTATCAGGCAGCAAGGAAATATTGGTTGATCCCACTTTGTAGGAACTTCGGCTTTAGTCAATGTGCACAAGTTTGTCGGGTCCTAAGGTATGACACCCACCCCCCTATTGTTTTTGCTGTCTCACAGTTCCTACTTGGTATGTGGCGCAGACGGAAAAGTTTTTTATAACTACAGTGTATACTTATTCACTTTACTTTGTATATCTTGATAACTACTAAGGTTTAATCTATTTTAGGTTCAAATTTTATATGGAAATACTATTTATTGTTCTATTTATTCTGTGCTTGTATTTATGTATTTTATCTGCACTTTTATGGTCTGTGTTGACTGAAATAAAGTTGTCAATGATGATGATGATTTAGAGTTTGGTTTGGGAAGAACAGTTGATGCGCCCTGTTCAGAAACCATACTGAATCACCTTGGATCTTCAAGAGGTTTTTATTTCAAAGGATTTTTTATTAGGTTTTTCAAAAAATCAGTTAATACAAAAATAATACATAAGGTAAATAAGGAAAGCAATAATACAATAAATTGCCTTTGGAACATGTATAATGGAGTACTTTAAATAGAAAAGGTAAGAAGAGAGAGGGAGTGAGAAGAGATGGAAGGAGCCATTACTTTTCATCTATTGTGAGCTTTGTGCATTAGCCTTTCAATTGCAGGATTTCAATTTAGGATTGTGAGAGGTTGTTAGATAATGTTTTTGAACAGTCCATTGACCGAATGGTGATAAACTTTATTTGCAGGTTTTTCTCTGCAACACATTCCCTCCATTGTCAATTCAAGTCAAGTCAAGTTTAAATTTGTATAGCGCACTACTCACCCAGAGGGTCTCAAGGTGCTTGAGGGAGGGGGGGAGCTTTACTTATCAAATATCCAAGTTTTTAGTTGTTTTCTGAAGGAGAGGTGGTTCTGTGTAAGGCGGAGGTGGGTGGGGATAGAATTCCAGGTCTTGGCCGCTAAGTAGGAGAAGGATCTTCCCCCAATGGTGGATCTTTGGATGCGTGGAATTGCGGGGAGGGCTTGATTGAACGATCAAAGTTGGTGGGTGGGGGTGTAAAAGGACAGACACGTGTTGAGGTATTCGGGTCCTAGGTCGTAGAGGGCTTTGTGTGCGTGGGTGAGGAGGCGGAACGTAATTCTCTTGTTGACGGGGAGCCAGTGGAGGACTTTCAGGTGACTTGAAATGTGAGCTTGGCGGGGGATGTCAAGGATGAGTCTGGCTGAGGCGTTTTGGATGCGTTGGAGTTTTTCCTGTAGTTTGGCTGTGGTTCCGGCGTAAAGGGTGTTTCCGTAGTCCAGTCGGCTTCTGACCAGTGCATGGGTGACCGTCTTTCTTGTTTCGGTGGGGATCCAATGGAAGATTGTTTTGAGCATACGTAGTATGTTGAAGCATGATGATGAGACGGCGTTGACTTGTCTCGTCATCGTGAGGGAGGAGTCCAGAATGAAGCCCAGGTTACGTGCGTGGTCCGTTGGTATGGGTGCGGTTCCAAGGGCCGGTGACCACCATGAGTCGTCCCAGGCGGAGGGGGATGATCCTAAGATGAGGACTTCCGTTTTGTCCGAGTTCAGTTTTAAACGGCTGTTCTTCATCGCGCCCACCCTCTTCAACGTATACATGAGTCCCCTCACATCCATTGCACACCAACACAACCTCAACATTATCTCCTACGCAGACGACACCCAGCTGATCCTCTCCCTCACCAATGACCCAAACACCGCCAAACCCAACCTACACGAAGGGATGAAAGAAGTAGCCGAGTCGAGGGGACTCATGTATACGTTGAAGAGGGTGGGACTGAGTGAAGATCCTTGGGGTACGCCGCAGATTACTTCGGTGGCGTCTGACCTAAAAGGGGGGAGGCGGACTCTCTGGGTTCTTCCGGCGAGGAACGAGATTATCCAGTCCAATGCTTTTCCTTGTATTCCGACGTTGCTGAGGCGTTGTATAAGGGTGCTATGACAGACTGTGTTGAAGGCTGCGGAGAGGTCAAGTAGGATGAGGGCAGCTGTTTCTCCGTTGTCTAGTAGAGTTCGAATGTCATCTGTTGCTGCGATGAGGGCGGTCCCGGTGCTGTGTTTGGCTCGGAAGCCGGACTGTGAAGGGTAAAGGGATTTGTTGGATTCGAGGAAGGCGGCGAGTTGACTGTTGACGGCTTTCTCAATGACTTTGGCAGGGAATGGGAGGAGCGAAATGGGGCAGTAGTTCTTAAGTTCAGTGGTGTCTGCTGCAGGTTTCTTCAAGAGGGCGCTGAGTTCGGCATGTTTCCAGCTTTCCGGGAAGGTGGCGGAGTTGAGGGAGCAGTTGATGACGTCTCGGAGATGGGTTGCGATAATGGAGTCTGCTTTGTTGAAAATGTGGTGGGGACATGGGTCGGTTGGCGATCCTGAGTGAATGGTGTTCATCTGGCGGATGGTGTCTTCAGTGGTGATTGGGTTCCAGGCGCAAAGGTTGTTGGAGGGGGGTTTTAGTTCGGAGGTGGGTCAGGTGGACTGGTCTCCAAAGCTGTTATGTATGTCAGCGATTTTGTTGTGGAAGAACGAGGCTAGAGAGTCGCAGAGGTCTTAGGAAGGAAGTGATGTCGTTGGTGCCGGCGGTGCGGTTGGTAAACTCTTTGACGATGTTGAAAAATTCTTTGCTGCTGTGGGCATTGTTGTCGAGTCGATCCTTGAATGCTGATTTCTTGGTGGATCGGATCAGTTGGTGGTGTTTGCGGGTGGCGTTCTTGAAGGTGGCCAGGTTGTCAGTGGTTGGGTTTTTTCGGCAGGCTTTCTCGAGGGTGCGACAGATCTTCTTGGATTTCTTAAGGTCATCATTAAACCAGGGGGCTTTTTTGCTGCCTTGCTTGATTTGAAGGTTTTTCAAGGGTGATAATTCGTCAGCGCTGTGGGTGATCCACTATGTGAGGTTGGTGGCTGCTTGGTTTGGGTCCGAAGATTTTGCATGAGGGTTTTGGTGAAGCGATGTGAAGAGCTGGTCGGTGGTAATTTTGTTCCAATTTCTCCGGGGAATAGGTTGTGGGTGGTTGTGGGTCATAGTCTTTTTGTAGTTGAAGTGAACGCAGCTGTGGTCCGTCCAATGGAGAGCTGTGGTGTGATTAAAGTATATGTGCTTGCTGTAGGTGAAGATTGGGTCGAGCGTGTGCCCGGCATAGTGGGTGGGGGTGTCAACAAATTGTTTGAGTCCGAGATTGGCGAGGTTGTCCAAAAGGGTGGTGGTGTTGCTGTCGTTGTTCTTTTCCAGGTGGAAGTTGAGGTCTCCCAGTAGACTGTAGTCCTCAGAGGGGAGGGCGTGAGGGATGATGAAGTCAGTGATGTCTTCGCTGAATTGTGTGCGGGGTCCAGGTGGTCTATAGATGAGGGTGCCTCTGAGTGTGGTGTTAGGGTCGGTGTGGATCTGGAAGTGAAGGTGTTCGGCGGTTGTGAGGTTGTCATCGGAGCTGGTTGTAATGCTGATGGTGTTCTTATGAACGATGGCGATTCCTCCTCCAGTTTGGTTGATGCGGTCCTTTCTGATGATTTTGTAGCCGTCCGGGATGGCTATGGCAATGTCGGGCGTTGATGAGGTGTTCATCCAGGTTTCTGTAAGAAAGTCAACGTCCGGCGATGTGGTGTCGAGTAGGTTCCAAAGTTCAATGCCGTGTCTGTGGACCGAGCGGGTGTTGAGCAGGATGCACTTCAGGTGGTTAGTGTCGGAGCTCTGTTTGGAGTCTGTTGGTTTGGTGTGGGTCCTGATGCAGTAGAACTTGCAGGGGTGGCATGTGAAGGATCCATGGGTGTGTCCTGGGGCGGCATGGTAGCAGTTTGGGAGTCGGCTGGGGTTAAGTGCAGAGATGGTAGCGGCGTCGTACGTTACGCGGGTAGAATGGAATTTGCGGGGGCCAGGGGGTCTGGCGCTGGGCGTGGTCCAGGCGCGGACGGGCGCAGACGGGCTTACCTTTGGCACGCCTTCGGCGCACAAGGGGCGCGTCCTCTGTGCGCAAATGCGTCTGTCATATGTGGATAGTGGGGGGGGCGGAGCGAGGGAGGAGCAGCTGGGAGGTGGGAGCGGGGTGGAGATCCGGACTGGGAGGCACAACAAACAAACAACAAAATGGCAGCAAGCTTAAGTGAAACAGGACGAGATTGGGGCACAGCGTGAAAATCGCAAATTAAATGGGCAGTGGCACCGGCACAATCAGGCACGAAAAATTACAATAGGCAAAGCGAGCAGTGTACAGATGAATAATTAATGAGCAGCAGTCTAACAGTCAAGTGCTACAGAAATCAGGCACAATAAATTGCAGGAAGCAGTGTGCACTTGGACTCAAACGCAATGAGCAGTCTGGCAGTAAGCGCTACAATACGATACAATTAAGCTCATCAGTAGTTGCTCTTGAGTATCTAGCAGCATTCACTGGCTGCCAGCTTGACCTGCTTATGTACCTACTGAAAATATGAAAACTGCAATAGTCAAACCGGGGGACACATTTATCAGCAGTAAGGTGGTTAAATTATATGATATCTTGATGGGTCTTGTTTTGAGGAAATTAGTTTCTTCTTGCATTCTGGTAGAAAACAGTGCATGTCTTACGATGTCAGGGAAGCCTGGAGGTGTATTACTGATGAAGAGTTTTGGCAGTCAGAAATGGATTGTTGCCTAGACCAGGCTGTCTTTCTTCATGATTACATTCCGAGCATGTCTTAGATTGAGGATGACTCTTGACCCTTTGTCTTTGTAGTTGACCTGATAACACCAGAGTGACCCAGTGGAAAAAACTGAATTTGTGTGCAATACAAAAGAGCATGTTTTGCCTAATCCAGGCAACATCTGATACTCCCATAGCTCTCTTGAATCAGGAAGTCCAACTTACCCACTAACTAAGATGAAAAGGTAGGTCACTCAGAGTGAGATCAGCCGCTCTTGGTCTTTAATTTGTAATGATCCAAGTTCACTTATTTTTGGTTTGGATTGCTCCACTAGCCAACATCTACCACCAAGGCTCCTGCCAGCTTAATCTGGTGGCTGAAACACGACCTCAAGACAACTAAGTGATATGTTTATTGATATAATGCATCACAACAACCGCCCACAAGCACCAGCCTTCATGAGCACCACTAGCACAGACTTAGAATGAGAAGCCCATCAAATTCATTTAAATCTCACAGCAATGACACAGTGTCAACAAGCCTTTGTCTTGCCCTTCGAACCTCCAAGTGACCTCAGTGCGCTGCAAGTATAGGAAAAATTGATTCGACCACCGTTGCCTGCAGTTTACTAGGTCACAATTAAAGATCAATCACCAAAAGCATTCATTAAAGGCACAAATTAAGTGAGTTGATGTCCAGTGGGCAATTCAGGCCTTCTTTACTGTGTAGCTTGCTTCCCAGGATTTATACATTTACCACTGATGAAATCTGATGTGTTGTCCACTTAGGTAGCCTATTTGCTTGGTTTCTCACTCAGTGGAGCTGAGAATATGATTGTGTGGCAAGATTTCACCAATAAAGTGAATGCATTGGAAGAATGGTATACACCCTGAGTGACATCAAGAAGAAATATCGGGATGAGAGGTGATGTGTGACAAACAAGTTGCTAAGATACAGGTGGCAGTTCTATGTCAGGGTAGATGACTTAGAGGACATCTTTGTCTTCCTTCATTAGATAATTTTGCCAAGATATAGGTGGAAGTTTTATGTCATGGACAGGGGACCCTGATAACATATTTTTCTTTCTCCATAGACCAGCATAACCTCTCCACCATGAACCTTCACCAGGTGTATGTCATTCCAGTTCCAGAGATAACCACTGTATGATTCAGGTAACATGAATGCGTCAGTATTCATAGCAATATGTTCTCAATGATATATGTCCTCTAGCACCACAAACTGGTCTAAAGACTCTGTCATAAATTTCCAAAATGAAGTCCCTGTTAGCATGATATGCCTGTAAACTTACACGTCTCAACTGAAGCAACAGAAGTACAGAATGTTAACTATCCAACATCCCTCACTCTAGCCAAGCTCCTTAAAAAATGCGTACAATCCCAACTGTGTGCTCACATAGAGAATGTCTAACTCTTAGACCAGCACCAATCCGGCTTTCGGAAGGGGCACAGCACTGAATCGACTTTCACTCTCATTATGGGTGACATTTTAAAAATGCTTGACCAAAATGAATCCTGCCTCATGATCCTCCTTGACCTTTCCTTTGCATTCAACATGGTTAACCACGATAACCTGCTAGCCATTTTGAAGAATAGGATGGGTTTCTCTGGTCAGGTGTTACAATGGTTCTCGTCCTTCTTCTGCCATAGATCACAAAGAGTCAAGGCAAACCACTCTCTATCCAATTCCTCTCCAGTACTCATGGGTGTCCCCCAAGGGCCCGCCCTATCTCCTATCCCCTTCAACCTTTTCTTGGAACCATTAGCTAATTCACAAAATACCACGAACATTCTCTTCCATATGTATGCGGACGATACGCAACTCTATTTGAAAATCTCATCCCTGAATAACATCATCTCACTCAACAAAACCCTAACTTCTACTCAAAAGTGGTTAACTGAGAACCATCTGCTGCTCAACACCTCCAAAACTGAATTCCTGATCATCTCTCCCCCGAACCACGTCACCAAGCCAGACCTCCGGCTGAACCACCTCACTGCTTTCAACTGCACCCGTCTCATCATAGACTCAGCCAAATCTATTGGAATCACCCTTGACAAGCACCTGAATATGAAAAATGAGATCAGCAATGTGTTTAAGGGAGCTAACCACTTGATGAGGACACTTAGAAACATCAAACCATTCGTTCTACAAACTTATTTCAAGCAGGTGGTCCAAGCGCTTGTCTTGCCGAGGCTAGACTATGGCAGCTCTATGCTCTGTGGCCTTCCAGAATACACCCTGGCTCCACTAAGGGCATCACTGAAAGCAGCGGCTAGATTGGTTATAGGCACCAAAAGAAATGAGCACATATCCCCAGTCAAAAAATCTCTTTAAATGGTTTCCCATATGATGCTCAAATCCAGTTAAAGTTTGCCGTTCTGGTGCACAATGCCCTTCACAAACTCCCAGGTACCTAGCGCAAAAGCTTGAATTATCCTGTGGTGGTAGAGCCTCAAGAAGCGCTAACACTTTCCTCTTGAAACCACTCATCCTTTGCAAAAAGAAAACTTGTTACTGAGCCTTCTCTGGCACTGCCTCAAAGACATGGAACTGTCTTCCACCGGAAGTACGCATAATCTCCTCAATGACTGCTTTCAAACTGGAAGCCAAAAGATTCCTAATGAATAAATTCCTACCTTAATTAGGCTAGGTTCACTTGCTTGAAGACATTGATCCTATATCATTTGACTAGCACCCCGCCCCAGCGTTGCCTGGGGCAGAAAGGGGCTGGGGGCAGCATTTGAGGCTTGCGTGCACTTCTGCCCGGCCCCCTCTCGGCCCGGCCCCCCCTCCCGCCTGATCCTTACCTCAGCCACCGGTCCCACTCCAGGCGCCTCGCCCGCACAGGCCGCCACGCTCCAGGCGCCCCGCCCACACAGGCCGCCACTCTCCAGGCGCCCCGCCCGCACAGGCCGCCACTCTCCATGAGCCCCGCCCGCACAGGCCGCCAATTCGCCCAGCAGCAAGCAGGGCCGCAGTCCTCCCAGCAGGTCGCGTTCTTTGGCGCCATTTCCGGAAGTGTTACCAGGGAGCGCAAAAGCAAATGATGTCATCACGCAGACGTCGCGGCCGGCGCTACTTGCAAGGGACTACTTAATTTTTTATTTCGAAATTTTTTAAACAACGTATATTTTTTATTTTTTAGCCTATGTCCTTCTGCTTGCCCTGAGGTTTTCAAAGATGTCTTGGGTGTTTTGATTGGTGGTGTACTTTTCGAGTTTACCTAGCTCAAAGGTTTTTGTTCTCTCTTTATAATAGTAGTATAGATACTGCTCGTTTCTACAGCATAGTGTGCCCCCCTCCGTAGCCCGCTATATACTTGTTTATTGTATTACTCTCCATGACTCAATTGTCCTGTACTTATGCGATCATTCTCATTTCTTATTTTTACTTGTTATCGGTATTGCATTTATGTCCTTCCTTCTACCCTATTGTAAAGTGCTCTGATATCCTTTGGGATCATGTTCGCGCTATATAAAACTTTATAAATAAATAAATAAATCTCCTTTACTTCACTCAGATCTCTTTCAGGCACTCTTGCAAGGACCAGTGTAATGTTTTGTTTGAGAAACAGATTCTTTGCATCATCAATTGTAACCCCATCCTTCAACCACCGTCTCAAAGGCTCACTTCCATTTGTGTATACATGACATTGTCAAATACATTGGTATTTAGCAGTGGGGCACTCGATCCCTTGCCTTTACAAGCATAAGTCGACTTGTGCCCATTCTTTTCTTACAGACCCTGTTAAGGTAATTTACATACACATATGCAAGTATAAAACATTTATAAATAATTCTACACTGTCTATTTTTCCTTAAAACATCTGTTGTATAGCCATATTGGGGCATCCACACGGTCAGTAACTTGGTTACAGGTTACTGGAAAATGTGTTTAGTATAGCCTTACCCCTTTAGCTTATTAATAGTAGATATAGTTACTACTCTGATTCATTTACCATGTCCCTCATTCAGAAAGAAAACAGGCAATTGACTGACATTCTAGTCCGAAAAGATGTAGCCTCCAGCCCCTTCCTCTCTCCATAGGACTCCTGAGGCGGAAGCCGGGAGTTTAGGGCTCTTATTTTTAAAATTTACCATATTTTACTCAGCTAGTGCTGCTTATTTCTTAACTCACGCACTTGCATCTATGCTGTTTTAATTGTCCCCCCCTTGCCGCACTTTACCTCCAGAGACCCTTGTGACCTTAGGGAGCAGACTTCGGGCTCCTGCTGATCACCGGCCTCAATTCCTACCGGCGCAGACTTCGGGCGCCATCTTGGGGGAGGACGAGGACAGCGCTCTAGTGTTGCGGGCGATTTGGGCCTATACACTATAAATTGAGCACGGAAAAACCTGTTCCTCACTTTTGAACTAAGGACTCCTGAGGCGGAAGCCGGGAGTTTAGGGCTCTTATTTTTAAAATTTACCATAGTTTATTCAGCTAGCGCTGCTTATTTCTTAACTCACGCACTTGCATCTATGCTGTTTTTATTGTCCCCCCCTTGGCGCACTTTACCTCCAGAGACCCTTGTGACCTTAGGAAGCAGAATTCGGGCTCCTGCTGATCACCGGCCTCAATTTCTCCTGGCGCAGACTTCGAGCGCCATCTTGGGGGAGGACGAGGATAGCGCTCTAGTGTTGTGGGCGATTGGGCCTATACACTATATAATAAACACCACTTGCCGTCCGCGCAGCGGGCAGGCACAGCGCCGGAGGCATGCCAGAGGCAAGCCCTTTTTTACCCAGACCGGGCCTTGGGCCAGAAACTTTGGCCGTTTCTCCTGGACACCGCCTTACCTTCACACGCAAAGAACTTTCGCAATTAAATCCAAGGAATAAATCCTCGGAACTGTTGAAATTCAAGCCTGATGACCCTTGGCTGATAGACAATGGATGGGCAGTGCCCACGCAGGAGAAGAGAAATGCAGTCAAAACCTCGTCTTTTCTCAACATGGCACTCTTAAAT
Organism: Lissotriton vulgaris; assembly: GCF_964263255.1. Taxonomy (NCBI): domain Eukaryota; kingdom Metazoa; phylum Chordata; class Amphibia; order Caudata; family Salamandridae; genus Lissotriton; species Lissotriton vulgaris. Next base: position 1,731,407,315 of record NC_141689.1, on the reverse strand, counting down.
TGTAGGTCCCTACCAAAACATGCGGTAGAAATTAATTTACTGATTCAGGATTCGAAACTGGATTTATTGTTTTTAACGGAGACATGGCTGTCGACGAATTCAGAAGCAGATATTGTTACGGCACTTCCTAGGGGCTTTTGAATACAATCCCAACATAGGCCCCTTGGGAAAGGAGGTGGATTAGCGATAATATATAGTGACAAACTCGCCAGCAGAGTATCAGAGGGTGGTGTCAACGACTGTGAAAGTATTCACTTTAATTTGCAAATCACCCCAAATAAATCACTATCAGGCCTATTGTTATACCGCCCTCCAGGCAGACCTGGTCAATTTACAGGATCACCTATAGAGAACATCATTGCCCTAGCCGCGGTTGCACCTAATTTTATCCTACTGGGGGATTTAAATTTTCATTGTAATGGCCCATGTGATAAGGGGGCAATGGATCTTAAAATTGAGCTAAAATCCTTGGAGCTGGATCTAAAAAATAAAGATGCCACTCATATTAAAGGGCATCTTCTTGACCCCATATTCACGAACATCTTACATCTGGCATCAAAGCCACCCCTTCCGTTAGCTTGGTCCGATCACTTTCTGGTCCCATTTGAGTGACCATTCACAGGTACAGGTGCCATGTACTTTAGAGAGAGTGTGGTCCAAACTCCCCTTTGAAAGCTGGACTCTCAAATTAGAGCGGACTGCTCCCCTTTCGGATCCTGACCCTGTAGAGGCGGATAAAAACCTCTCAAATTGGCTCAATAGCTCCCTTGACTCCATCCTTCCAAAAAGAACAATGAAAAAGAAGAGTAGGGTCTTTAAAACTCCATGTACACTCCTGAACTGCGAGAACTAAGGAAAATATGCAAAAAAGCTGAACGTATCTGGAGGAAAGACTAGGCCTCTAACAATAAACTCAAGTACAGAGCAGCTATGAGGACCTACAAATTAGCCCATAAATTGGCTCAAGCTGCATACTTTGAGGAGAAGATTAGAACTTCCTCTAATTCATCTATAGAGACATTTAAGATTGTTAAAGATCTCCTTAAGGCAACAAGCCCCCCAATAGTGCAAGAGGCATCAGAAGCTAGGTGTAATCAACTTGCCACCTTCTTTGAAAGTAAAATTCAAAGTATACTAAAAACTCTTCTGCAGAACCATCAACTCCCTGATCTGGCTTACTCCCAGGCCTTTACCTCCGGCCCCTGCCTTGACTCGTTTGCCCCGATTTCAAGGGATGATCTCCTAAAAATTCTGCCCACCGTGAAGAGTGGTTCTCCTAATGATCCCGCACCTATGCATATTTTAAATAACTACTACTATGGCCCCAATAATTACATATCTTCTTAACGCCTCCTTTGCCAAGGGAATTGCCCCGCCTAGCTAAAAGCAGGCTACAGTCAAAGCACTCCTCAAAAAACCAGAGCTCGACCCCTCAGAGCTGGCTAACTTTCGACCAATTTCGCTGCTACCGGGTATCAGAAAGATGGCGGAGAAAATAGCCAATCAGCAGCTTTCTTCCTTTTTAGAAAGTAATAACTTGCTTCGCAACTCCCAAACAGGCTTCCGCCCAGGGCAGGGAACAGAGTATGCCCTGTTGGCAGTGGCAGAAGAGGCAAGATGCATCTTGGACTCAGGATGATCAACAATGGTGATCCTCCTGGATCTAAGCGCAGCCTTCGACACGGTGGACCATAAGATCCTAATCCATCGGCTGAGCAGTTTGGGAGTGTCAGGCACAGTGCTGCAATGGCTCACATCTTTTCTGGAGAACCGAACCTTCCAGGTATGCGAAGGTGCAGCACATTCCAAATTGACCCCCCTCCAGTGTGGGGTCCCACAGGACTCATCATTGAGCCCTACCTTGTTCAATGTATATATGACCCCCTGGAGGATGTGGTAAATCCATTTAGGATTAAAATAGTCACCTATGCTGACGACACCCAACTAGTCGTCTCGCTCTCCCAAGAAAAACACTGAGCGGAAAATCTTCTCTCCTGCCTCTCAGAAATCCATTCTTGGATGAATAGCTCACGTCTCAAATTGAATGAAGAAAAAACAGAGCTCATGTTGCTAGACCACCAAATAACATATTTACCTAATTCCATCTGGCCTGCCTGTCTGGGGCCCATACCCACACCAAAGAATGAACTAAAGAGTTTGGGGGTATGGCTGGAGCAGGATCTGACTTTTAGGACCCAAGCAAAAAAGACAGCAGGCATATGCATGGGGCTACTTCGCTTTGCTCGAAAGAATCTTCCCCAACTGCCAGAGCACTCGAGGAAACTACTTATTCAGGGACTAATCCTGTCAAGATTGGACTACAGCAATGCCCTTTTTCTGGCCGCCCCCAAAACTACAATTAATACCCTTCAATGAGTCCAGAACTCGGCAGCAAGGCTACTCACTGGCACCTCTCGCAAATCATCAGCCAGACCTGCACTCGGAGCCCTTCACTGGCTACCAATTCGTGAAAGGATTACATTTAAATCCTTATGTATTGCTCACAAGTCCTTACATGGGAAGGGACCCCCTATTTTAGGGAATCTTGTCCGTCCATACAAGGCCACTAGATCGCTTTGATCCGATCATGGCAATTTGACTTTCGTTCAGAGAATCAAGCGTACTCGAACCGGGGACGCTGATTTTCATTGAATGCAGCGACCTTGTGGAACGCCCTTCCGGCCAGGATTCGAAAGGAGCCGAGCTATCCGAAATTCGGAAACCTTCTTAAAACCTTTTTGTTCCCCCAGGACTCCTAGACTCTGGTACTCTTCTCAGTATTCCTTGTTCTATAGCGCTGGGACGCTCTCGGGCAGCCATGCGCTTTACAAATCCATTGTCATTTCATTTAATTCATTTCATAGTGGCCTACTCACATCTTTCCAAACCTGTCTAGTTCTTATTGATAATTGCACTCGTTGTTTCCTCTGCAACTTAATCCTTACTTAGAGATGCCCCCTCAACCTATAGCTGACATGAAGGAGTATGTTGCATTGCTGGATGGTTTGGTCCAGACTTCATGGGGCTGCAGAGCTGCTAGTTGGATTCAGAGGCAACAGCATAGAGCTATGGGCATTCCAAAGTGTAGCCCCAGCCAATGCAGAAGAGGTCAGGCATGTGTGAGGCAACTGATGCTGCAAGAGTCAGACTCCCCCTTCGGGAAGGCGTACAGTGATTCCTTCCAGTGAGCCATTGGGGGCTCTGCTTAGGATAGAGACCTCAGAAATCATACAGCTTAAGACATGGTATGTGTGTTTACAACCCAAGCCTTTTTTGCTGTAGGTCAAGGTCCTTTTTGACTGATGTTGTGAGTGAGGAAAGAAACATAGTCCCAAAACTGTCATTTCAAGGTGACAATCAAGCTGAAATTATCAGTGTGATAAACGCTCCACAGAAGATGTTAAATGATACTCAAGTAATTCAGCACATGGGACTGCCAACGTTGCTGCAGATATTTTTTGAGTAAAAAAGAGTTGTCTAGAAGGGCTACCAGAATTAGGATTTTAAAAATTCTGGAATGTTAGTGTAAGGCAAAGTGATATCTCTCAGGATTTAAATTGTATCCAGAACTAGTGCAGCAGGCAATAATAAAATGTAGTTCTCTACTCGGCTCCCTGTGACATCAGGAATGGAGGCAGGGCATAAATCAGGAGTACTCTAAAAGAGGTCGGCCATAACCACTGGGTCAAGAAGACTACGATGGGGTGGACCAGTATAATTTTTCTGTCTATTATTGATGAGATATATTTCATCAGACGCAAAAAATTGGGGGGCTTATTTACAAGCCCATTGCGCCGCTGGTGTGTCACTTTTTGTATGCACCGGTGACGCAATGGGCTTGTCCATTTTTACATGGATGTATAAAGTCACTCTCCATGACTTTTCATGACTTTGTAAATAAGGGGGGGCCCCTTTCACCCATTACTCTGCATGAAAGAGGTGTTACATGGGTGTTGCTGTGGGTTTAAAACTTGGAATGCATTCGAATTCTACACCTCAGAGGGGGAGGCATAGGAATGGCGCAACAAGGATAAGTCCTTTTTTTCTCCTTGTTTTTCCTCTTTCTCTGCTATTAATAATTGTTTTTGGGCAGGAACATGTCCCTTCCTACAAAAAACAATCATCCCCGCAGCGCATGCAGCCTTTTGAAATGATGCAAGGGTGCCTGCACTGGCGGAGGGCAGCCAACTGTGCTCCAGCACAGGGGAAACCAGAGGGATGCATCGCATTGTTATTAATTTGACACACACCTGTACTTTGACAATGACGAAGTAGGTGCAACTAAATCACTTGCGGCACAGCACTGCGTTATTTTCTTATACAGACAAACATAGTGGTCATACATAGCCCCATCACAAAATAATGTTAGGCATTTACCAAGCAATGAAAAACCACTTTGCATGGTTTATTAAATATAAAATAATTCACCACAGCGCATTACATAGATTGAACATTGGCACTCCTATACATCCATCAATGTGTTTTGATACAAAACCAGATATACCAATACTTATAAACATGGGTTTGCACCAAAATTGTGTTCCTTCCAGACAGAGGCATAACAAGGGGAAATATAGTTCTCCTCAATGCTTACCCTTTCCAGGTGTACTGCATTCTGCAGCACAAATAGAGAGGATTATGCCTCTAAGGACTGTTTTCGTAAAGGAAGGTGTCCCTTCCTGTACATAAACAGTCCTGCTCAAAACGCAGAAACACTTATACTATGGTGCAAGGATGCCTGCATTTAGTGCTAGGCAGCAAATAGGGTGCCAGCGCAAGTACACCAAAGAAGTGTTCCCTATCTTTGTAATTATAGAGCATTTCTGTTCTCTCCCTTTCACGCAATTCAAAGCATCAAGTACCCTTGCTGCACTGCATTGTGTGAAATGACAAGAAATATGCCATCTCCTGTTTTTCATAGTGTTTCGGAAGATCAGGCTTCGGCACATTTTTGTGAAATTCTCCATAGGAGTGGAGTCCAAAATTAAAAAAATGAATAGATTGATGGAAATATTCCCCTTGATAGATCACTAAGAGTGATGAGATTTATTATCTTGTGGGGGTACCCCATTAGAACTAAAACTGAACATTTGTTAATTTGGAATGTTAGCCCTGTGGGTACTTACATAGCATAAACATGATTTCATCTAATGTGCATTTTCTTATTTGGTGATGACTTAACCATGGGCCAATCTTGGTGATTATGGGTAACAAGGCTGCATGAAGCATTACCTGAAACAGGACTACATATAATTTGTTTTCTTACTATTAAACAGGAAGGAGATATCATGATGACAAAGTGTGACCACTTTTATTTAGAGGATGCTGTGAACAATGCAAATGACAACATCTGATGGGACGATGAGACCTACATATAATTTGCCAAATTATTCAGAGAGTAGTTTACAAGTCTGCATAACTTCTATTGGAATGACTTTGAAGGGCCTCGGCACGAGTGGCGGGGGCCTCACGCTAGTGGTGGGAACATCATAATGGGCAACTACAGTATGGAGGTCCCACCACGAGTGTGAAAGCCATCCACAACTGCAGTGCCTCCGCCACAAGTACGGTACCTTAGCGAGCGTGAACTGCTCATGAGAGGAGAGCTGTGGAAATCCTGCTGTCATCGGAACGGGACTGCGAGGCCCACCAGTCTGTGCGCAGGAACACCTTGCACACCTGCCGCCTCTTCCCGTGACCCCTCCCCTCATCAGCGTCCTTTAAAAGGCCTCCCGGCCCCCGCTACGCGGGAGCCGCTCGGAGATGAATTTGGACTGTTTGTACTTTGAAACCCTGCTGGGAACTTGCCGTGTAAGAGGAGAGCTGTGGAAATCCTGCTGTCATCGGAACGGGACTGCGAGGCCCACCAGACTGTGCGCAGGAACACCTTGCACACCTGCCGCCTCTTCCCGTGACTCCTCCCCTTCAATTGGCCTCCTGTACATTATCTGGCAAAGTAACGCGTGAGCGGGACGCGTGTGTGGGACAAATCCCGGGACAAAGCCTGGACTAAGGGCGGACCCTCTGAGACCCTCAGAGAACCAAGGAGACCGGACCGGACACTGCCCTCTGGTATTTTGTCATTTGTCCGTTATCGTATAAGATACTAGATAGGCTTGTTTGGATAATCTTTGGACTGTTGTTTTGTTTTTCTATATATCATCAGGTTTGAGCTGACCATGTCTGACAAACAGGGGGGGTTTGTTAAACAAAACGCTCGATAACTATTTCACTAAATCCACTCCTGATATCCCTAAGGAAATTATATTGGCAGAGCAACGAGCTGACCGCCGTCGTTCCGTGGAAAGCATGAAGAATAGGGCAGTGTCACCATTACCCCTACCTTCTTCTTCTATTAACGAGACTACCCAGATAGCCAATGTAACTGCACATATACTGGATACCCAGCTTCTGGAAGCGAGTGATATCACGCCTATACTAACTACTTCCCCCAAGTTGGCTATGAATGGCACCTCCCCAATAACTCATATGAGTACCCCTAGCTTTACGAAGGCACCTGTCCCTATGTTGGCCAAAACGACGCAAAATAGGGTAAAAAAAATCATGCCTGTACCCAGGATATATGGCCCTCCTCCAAGTAAGAAACGACGAAAAAGGGGGGATTCACAACAATTAAAGTTGAGTCATTCCGATTTTGGGAAAAAGATGAAGACTTTTGTTAATAATTCTAACAACTCATTAGTAGTTTTAGAAGGAACTAACATTACACCACCGCTTTTACCTAACATGTCTATAGACAAAGAGGTCAGCTCGGATACTACTATGGTTGATAAAGTGCCCCAAGTAAACCTAGATCTTGTCACATTAGATACTCTAGAGAGTCTAATTAAAAATTACTCTGCGTCAATTTTAGAGAGGCTGATTGAAGTGGAACTTAGATTACGTAAAATTGAGCGGGCATTGGGAAGTAAGGATGCTGACACCACCGTAGCTCCAAGTAATGTATTGCAAAACCTCACGTTACCACCTGAATCCATTCCAGCTGTCCCAATCTCTGTCCCAATTTCCACTCCAATAACGAATCCTTCCACTTCAAAGCACACAGGGAACAAAACGACCTCCCAACTCATCCCATCACCCAAACAACTACAAAATAAACCAGATCAGACACCGGCTATTTCAGCCAGTATATCTTCCAATGCTACGGCAAACACATTCCTGGAGAGACCATCAATGGAGGCGGGGGGTTCTAAGTACACCTGGGGGAGACCCAAACGGACTCCATTACCTGAACTACCACCAGAGGCAGTGACTTTTGTGGTAGTTCTAACAGGAGTCCCTGTGTTGGAATCGAATAAGCGGGAGGGCTTTGCCCAATTGAAGAATAAGATTATGCATTGGCTAAGTCTATACAGGCCAATTGCAAATCATATTAGTGGCGAAAGTGTTCATGTTCGCCGTCTTCAATGGCTGGGGGGTAGACCCAAAGATATCGAGGGTGATGTGGTGGTAGTGAATTTCAGGGATCCCAATGCTGTCCAATTTATATTAAATTGGCCGCCAGGTATTACTAACAACTGCATAATCCCTAGACCACTGACGTATTTCTATCCCAGGTCAGAGGTATTTCCTTCTCAGTACCAACCACCTCAGCATGTAACATCACAAAACCACCCAAGTAGCTATCCTCCGACCATACAGAGTGCTGGAACACTCAACATGCACTGTACCCACCAACCAGACAGAATGCTAGGAACTCGCATTACTTACCCCATCCGGTGGCAGCCACTGACACTTATGGGTGGAACTATGTGCAGGCTAGACCTTTCAATGCCAATAACAGAAGAATGGATCATCTAAAACCATTCACACCACTAGAGACCACCAATAGATTTGATATATTTAGTGGTCTTGATGACTGTGATTGATGTTTTAAGACACTGGGGGGTGAGGAAAGTGGAATAAGAATTGCCAGTGTTTGGGGTGTGGGGTGTGAGGAAAGTGGAATAGGAACTCCCAGTGTTGGGGGCGTTGTTAATGAAACTGAAGTTTTGGGGAACCCTGGGTCCTTACCTGTGGCTGCATTTGCAACTAGGGATAGAACTATCCTAGGTGAGAGTCGTACACACCCAAATGTCTTGGTAGCATCTCAGGACAATTTGAGTAGTATGGAAGGTTCCTTGGCGGTACAACTTGATGTTCGCCCTAGTTGCAGGGAGGCACAAAAGGTAGTTCTCGAAATGGCAGCAGTAACAAGGGAGCCTGTAAAATTGGTCTCCTGGAACATAGCTGGAGTCTCAAAAAATTTGAGGGACCCAGAATGGGCTAGCTATATTGAATCCTTCGACTTCTGCATGTTACAGGAGACCTGGGCAGTGGATACACCACATAGACTAGGATATAAGACTTATGGAATTGGCGCGATTCCATCTAGAAGTGGAAGGCCCTCGGGTGGTTTATTAATCTGGGTGAAAGTACATCTAAGGGCGAACATTGAGGTGGTGGATGCAAATTCCCCAGATATATTAGCATTAAAAATTACTGTACGAGAAGGGAAAAACCTATTCTTAATAAATATCTATAATAGGCCATCACCCACATCAAGAGAATCATCAACATTATCCAAACTAGATTGATTTCTAAGTTACTTGGATGCCAGGGAGGATTTTATTATCGTGGCCGGCGATTTAAATTGTAATTATGAGCCAGTCATGGGTCTTAGCGATATTTTCGAAGAGGAAGACCAGGCAAACAGAATCCCCGCCATGGATAATGTTAAATCAGTCAAATGCTCAACTCTGGCCCTTCAAATGACCAAAATATGTACAGAACACTCCCTTAGGGCTTGTAATGGACGGTTACCGTCTGACAGCCTAAAGAAGCCCACCTTTTGTAGGAGAAACTACAAAAGTAATATAGATTTCGTGATTGCTTCTATATCAACGTGGCCATATCTTCTTGATATTGAGGTAAAAGAGAGGCTAGAAAGTGACCATTTTCCATTAGATCTCAAAATGGAAGCCTCACTGTTAGAGGATATAGTTTCTTCTCCTCCTTTAGAAGAAAATAATGCCGACAACACTGAGGTCCATATTAGTAATATTAGGCGATCACTAAAATGGCCATTCATAATGGACCATGGCGAAATTGTTTTAGAAATATATACATTATTCGCAGGTACCTTTGGCCCATATTTAGACCTGATATCAGACCAGGAAAACAAAACTCTCTTTAAGACACTACATCAAAAATTCTTTGATGCTCTAAAACTTTTAGTTACCAAAATGCCTAAGAAAAACCAGCAAAAGACACATAATTTGTCCCACAGCAAACCCTGGTACGACAGAACCTGCAAAGAGTCCAAAAGGGCACTTTTATTAGGGATTAAATCTAAGTCACCCTTAGATATTAAAACAGCTAGGAACAATTATAAATCTGTACAAAAGGCTTCAAAAATAGCTTGGGAAGAAGGAAAATGGGCTGATATGCTGCTGGCTGCCAAATCACGTGATAACGTAGCTTTTTGGAGGGTAGTAGCCAATGGAAATCATGTAAGGAGAGTGGTTAAGGACGTCTATTTGGACGAACAAACCTGGGTTAACCACTTTACTAGCCTATATAAAAAATATGAAGATCCCCACATAGATATGAATGTCCCAAGCTACGAACTTCCAACAGATTATCTGGATTTTACATTAGGGGAAACAGAGTTAGCAATAAGCCAAATAAAATCTGGTAAAGCCCCAGGTCTAGACAAGATTCCGGGAGACTTATACAAGCACGACCTAAAAGTATGGGTACCTTACATTAATTTTTTGTGCAGTAAGCTATCCCGTAACTTAGACTTTCCAGAAAGTTGGAAGGGAGCCGAAATTGTTTTAATTTTCAAAAAAGGAGACAGGATGGACCCCTCTAATTATCGGCCAGTCAGTTTAATGGATATACTCCAGAAAATTTATGCACGACACATCTTATTCCGTGTCAGTGATTGGCTGGAGGAAAATGCAATCCTAACCAGATACCAAGCTGGATTTAGATCCAAAGTCAGCACAATAGACCAGATCTTTAGATTTTGCTGCCTTTACTGGAAATATGTAAAGATCAAAAGGGGTCATTTATATGTCGCCTTTGTTGATTTAAGGGCAGCATTCGATTTAGTGCCTCGCAATTTATTATGGGAAGCATTGAGAGTAGTAGGGATGCCTAACAATCTACTAGTTCAGATTAAAGAGCTTAATTGAGGTAATTTCGCGATAATTCGTTGGGGCCCAAATGGAGAACTAACCCCAAAAATCCCTATTGAGCGTGGTGTTCGCCAAGGGTGCGTATTGGCCCCCACGCTCTTTTCTCTTTTCGTGAATGATATCCCCTCACACTTAGAGGGATGCAAAAACGATTCCCCAAAACTGAACGGCGAAAAGGTAACATCCCTATTATTTGCTGATGACACTATCTTGATTTCCCAAACTAAAAGAGGTCTCCAGGCACTATTGAACTCCTTCAGTGAATATTGCAGTAAGAAGGGACTGGAGATAAATGGGAAAAAGACCAAATGTATGGCCCTAAATCCTACCAAATCAGAGAAAGTCTGTCTAACCTTAAAAGGAGCAAAACTAAAATCGGTCCCCCATTTTTCATACTTAGGGGTGACATTAGACTCCAATTTTTCTTGGAAATCTCAAATGGAAAAAAGCAAGTTGACATTTTCCCAGAATGTAAAACTCATCCTTAGGAAACAAAGCCTGAGCACTAGCAAAGCTGTGTCCTCGGCGATTGAACTTTACAAATTTAAAGTACAACCTGCAGTGCTTTATGGTGCAGAAATTTGGGGCCCTGGGTCCAAGGGCACTTTTAGTGTCCTGGACAACAATTTTAAGAGAAGTTTGGTAAGGGTCCCGAGAGGTACTCCCCTAGTGCCCCTCCAATTTGACCTAAACCTCAAAAGGACGGACCACCACATTATAATACGCCCATTGCTGCTGTGGGTTAGGCTATGGCAGGTACCTGAATTACAAGACTACAGGGACGGGCTAAAAGAAATTATGGAGCTTGATAACCTTAAAGTTATCCCGTGGTTCGAACATGTTAAAACTTGGTTTACTAAAATAGGTCTGAAACATTTTTGGGAGAACCCGGACCAACTACCACCCAACTCGAAACTAATTTTAAAAAGGGACTTCTGGACCTTTATTGTCAACATGATCATAAGTGCTCCAACTGGTGGGACCTTAGTAACAAAGTTCCTCACTTTTAAGGATGAACCATTATTTGAGACTTTTTTGGATGAAATAGAGCCCCCACTTGCCAAAACTTTATTTTCAAAATTCAGATATGGAAATCTCCTAACAAGGTCAACTTTGGCACTTTGGGCTAGGGGCTCAAACACTTCAACCACAGTGATAGATGAATTTTGCCCCATGTGCGGAAGCCACCAGATAGAAAATGAGCAACATATCCTCTTTTTCTGTCCAGTGTATGCACAGGCCAGGAAAAGATGGATTAAACCAATATGCCTAGTGTTAGGCGTGAGATCATGTTCACAGGCTTTGAGAATCTTTTCAACTAACACAACTCAACCTATAATATTTGGTGTTAGTAGATTTTTACATTCTATCTTTTTCCAAATGAAAAAACTAGGATACCGATTGTAACTGGGATCAACTCCAGAGATAGAATTGACTAATTTTTTTTTAGCAATTAGTGGAGGGTCCACCACAGAATTTTATTGTTGTTTGTGTATTGATTGTCTCTAATATGAAATGAATTGTTTTTAGCTAATGGTTTTCAAAGTTCCATGCTGCATTGTTTCTATTCTTGTTCTTTTTTTACCTGTAAAGTATATGCATTGTTTCTTTTATGGCATCAAAGCCTAAATAAAGAATTTTGAATTTCTTAGAAATGGTTATCTCTGCTACCAAGGGTAAAGGAGGCTACTTTATCCTGGCTTCATTCAGTTATCAAGTCAATAGGGCCAGATTTAGAGTTTTGAAGACAAATGTGTGGAAGTTGCTCTCCTTTCACTTCAAGTACATTGCAATTTGGGCTTATGAATAATAAAGGAGCTTGTAGAGCGCATGGTGACGCCATCCCGGCGTGTCCCCGCGCAGTGGAGAGAGCAGCAAGATGGAGTGAAGAGCTACAGGGTAAACAGATGGGTTTTTAAAAGTTTCCTAAAAGTTGTTTCAGACTCCGCGAATCTAATGTTCGTTGGGAGGGAGTTCCAGTGGTTGGCAGCCAACACACGAAAGGAGCGGCCTCCCATTCTGGCCTTCTTTATACGAGGAACTTTAAGAAGACCCATGCCCGTAGAGCGCAGAGCTCTATTGGGCACATAAGGGATGGCCAGATCCTTCAGGTATTCAGGGGCTTTCAGCGAGGTTATCCTGTAGCAGATTAAAAGTGCTTTAAACAGGATCCTCTTTTTTATAGGGAGCCAGTGAAGAGCATCCAAAGTAGGTTTAGATGCAGCTCTTTTGGGGAGTTTAAGTACCAGCCGTGCTGCCGTATTTTGAAGGACCTGCATTCTTCTAATGTTCTTTTCTGTTGTCCCCAATAACAGCACATTACCGTAATCAATACGGGAGGTGACTAATGCTTGGGTCATGGTACGTCTGGCCTCAAGAGGAAGAAGGTCCAGAGTACGATTTAGGGTCTTCAATACCCCAAAACATTTCCCTACTACTTTATTTACGTGGCTCTCAAAGGAGAGTTTGGGATCAACCCAGACTCCCAGGTTCTTAGCCTCCTTGCAAGGGATAGGTAGAGGACCCAGACAGGGCGGCCACCATTCCTGAGTCCAGCTGGCATCATTACCCCCTATCACTAGGACCTCAGTTTTTGAGCCATTGAGCTTCAGACAGTGTTGGTTCATCCAACCTGCAAGCTCCTGCATGCAGGTTTTGAAGTTGGCAGCTGCTAAGGTAGGTGACTGTGATAGGGAGATGAGCAGTTCTGTATCGTCGGCATAAGATACCAATTTTATGCCGTACGATTGGACCACATCAGCCAGCGGGGCCATGTACAAGTTGAACAGGGTGGGGCTCAGGGCAGAGCCCTGAGGCACCCCCTGCTCTAAGGCTATGCTGTTTGAGAGAAACGTGCTTCACTGAACCTGGAAACTGCGGTCAGTAAGGAAGGCTTTTATCCAAGCTAATGCCTGCTTGGTGACCCCAGCTTTGCTCAGACACTGTAGCAAGATGGAGTGTGCCACAGTGTCAAACGCAGCGCTGAGGTCCAGCATAATAAGAGCCATTGTGTGACCTTCATCAGCTCCAGCCCGCAGAGTTTCGGTCGCTCTCAGGAGGGCTGTCTCCGTTGAGTAGTTCTTCCGAAAGCCAGATTGGGAGCTGTGCAGGGATTTATTGGATTCTAACCCCCACATGCATCAATGTAGGATTTTGCATTTCTGAAATAGCGAAAATTAAGGAATCGCTATTTAGGAAATGCAAAATGCTATGCATCATTTTTTTCGGTATTTCTTTGTGATTCAGTAAAAATCGCATTTTTTACCGAATCCCAAAGAAATACCGAATTCTTAAGTTAATTTTCGCAATTTCCATTGATTCCTATGGGCCAAAAGGCCCATAGGAGTCAATGCAAATTGCGAGTGGCACTTAGAAAATTTCATGGGTGCAGGGGGGGGTCCAAAGGACCCCCCCCTGCACCCCTGAAATGTATTTTTCGCATCATGTTGCACACACACATGTCCTAAGGACATGTGTGTCCGTAACATGAATGTTGAAAAAAAAACATTTAAAGCATTTTAAACACTTTTTTCAAATTTACCGAGTGGTTCAACCACTCGGTAAATTTGGAACCCTAAGTGCGAATTTTCACTTGTCAAAGTGATGATGCATTGCTTTTAAGAAGTCGCACATCTGCGACTTCTTAAAAGCACCCGCAATTTTAGAACTCGCAACAATGTTGCGAATTCTAAAATTGCTTCATGCATCCCAAAAAGCACTTTTGCATTCGCAAACGGCCGATTTTAAGGAATCGCACCGTTTGCGAATGAAAAAGTGCTTGATGCATGTGGGGGAATGTGATCCATAAGTTGGATGTTGGCCAATTTTTCAGTCACTTTCGCAAGGTAAGGTAAGAGAGAAATGGGTCGTAAATTTTCCAGTATGTCCTGGCTTACATTGGGTTTCTTTTTTATTGGCAGCACTATTGCTTTCTTCCAATCTCCCGGGAGGGAGGCTGAAGAGAAGGATAATTGAATTATGTGTCTAAAGAAGGGTTCCAGTACCTCTAAGCTAGCCGTAAGTACTTTCGGGGGGGCCGGGTCCCGGGGGGAGCCTGATTTGACACTTTTGCATACTTTTACCAGTGTTTCAGAGGGGGGAACCGAAAAGCAGTGTAAGCAGGGCTCTGTAACTCGAGTTGTGTTTACAATGTCCTCCTTCTTGTTCTGACGTCACTGAAATCCAATGTTCTTGTTGTTGTTTGTTACGTTCCAAATCAAGGGTTGCAAGAATCATCCTCATAAACTGAAAACTGTTCCCAAATAACTCTTTGCTTTGGTCCAAGAACGTTTTAACTGTCCGAGGCAATGGACAGAATGTATCCATTGGACAGCTGGACTAACTATGATAATATCCGCACATTCAATACATGAGAGAATTCTCAAAGGAATTCAATGGTAGATTGTTTCTTGTTGCTTATTCACTTTTGGTGCACATCCTGAAAAACGTCTGCCCGTGTAGAATGTATGACTGTCTTTGTTTAAGGTACTATAAAAGGATGTAGATATCTATGGGAATCATCCCCTATCCCATTCTTTGAAGAAAAAAATGTGTCCTATTTCACGAGAACTGTACTGAGTTATTTATACTTATGATGTATATGCATTGCTGCTAATGTTCTCTTTTTGTAGCCTGCCTATAATCCTTTATTTAAAGATTTGAACCTACAACCCATGTCTGTCATTCTTGTTAAAATGCTTACCACCTGCTACTGAAATGACGTGAGTGACAGCTCTAGTCAGGAAGCACTAAAATCCGCTCACGGGCTACATTGCTCCCAGTCCTTGTTGTCGGTGCGATCATGAATATTATTTAAGGCAGAAAAAGAGCGCCCACAAGACATGTCACTAGAGGGGTGGATATGGCACCCCCCTTATTACAGGTGCCGTAGGATAAAATACAATTGTAATAAGGGGGTGGGATGTCCGTCACGTTTATTATAGACAAACCCATCTTTCAAATCTGACCCTAAGGGGCAGATTTACAAGCCCCTTGCACCACTTTTGCGTACTTTTCCCTTGTTAAAAGTGACGCAAAAGTGGCGAAAGAGGCTTGTAAATCTGCTCCTAAGTGTATTTGTGCTTCGGATCACGTGACACACTGTGGCATCGGTTAGGGTCCACTTTCCCCCATACTATTTAATATGTATATAACACCAGTACATCACTTTTTGATGGCAAAAACACATTAGGATGGCTTCTCGTAGCCAAATAACCTTAGAGAGAGCTCACCAACAACCTGACTAGAAGCAGTGGATTCTATATACAGTTTGCATTGTTCTTTTAAAACAAATCTAAAATGTAAACTAGTAATAATTGTAATATTGCTTGTTGTTCTGCAGAATACCTCAATTTTTCAGGAAATTAAAAATAAAAGTCAAACCAAATAGTTTCCATTTTGCTGTTATTTCATCTTAGGCCATCAGAAAAATGTAACATTTGTTTAAATTCTAAAAGAATCGCATCCATTATTCACTGCAGGTCTTAAATTACTGGGTACAAATGAACATCACATTTTACCCACGAAATTGCTTGTACGCATCCTTTATATTATTCACTTTATTTGGCAAAGCCAGCATTAGAATTCAAAAATAGCAGACTTTCAACTTTTTCTTGCTTTTGATCTAACTCGTGATTACTTATTTCAGATAAAATAAAGAAAATGTGCCGTACGAATCCTTCATCTGAATATAAATAAGAATTTCCAAGCCTGTCGCCTTATCTTTTTATTACTATCTTAGAAAACAGGTTGGTCTGGTCAGAGCCAGGGGCTACAAAAGAAATAACTTGACAAATGCCTTGGCTGATAAAATAGCCCCCCTGGAATGTGTCCCTTCTCTCAGCCTAAACCAATCAAGCTGAATCCTAAATTGCATAAGTCTGTACTAAGGTTGACTATCTCATACACAAACACGCCTTGAGTCTGCTATCTTAGACAAAACACGTCACCCAGAACACACTCAATGGACAAGGACAAAAGACAAAGCCATATCTCACAGATTAAACGTTATATATTTCTACTGAATGTTCTACTGGTTTATGGTTTTATTGTAGCGTATCAGCCTAGATTAAAGTGGAACATTAAAAAAATAAAAATATTCGATAACTGTCAGCTTATTCAGTTGCTAAGGCGTTTGTGACTATATGATAACAGCTAGTGCCTAAATTAGTAAAATCATTATGAACATCGCAACTGTTCTCAGAGTACACTGCATGCAGAGTATCACTCGGAAACGTCTTGACTGCATGTTATTCCCCATTCTTGGAAAATCCTGGGGACAATTAATATGTCATAACTAGTGAATTTAGGTGCAGGGATATCAGCTCACCCAATGCCTCCACGTCTAAGGTGGCTAACTTAAAATCGACCCTTATATTGTGGGGTTGTCCATGCCCAAAACTGTACTTTTTAACACTTCAGAAAATGTCTAGTTAGGTACTTGAGTCAGAAAATGGTCCGTGGTAATCTTTTCCACGCCAGGCTCCAACCTGCTAACCATATGAAGGTTTGTTTCTGTCGTTCTTTTCCCAAGGAAGATTACATTAAAACATGCCCGTGCCAGAGCATGGAAGGAAGCTGGAAGTCTGAGCCAGGGGCAGCTCCTCCACTAGCGTGGAGGAGCGTCACCTCACTGCTTTCTCCCAGTGCGAGAAAGCCAAAACATAAAATGTTAATAACTTTTGGTTACTACCATTTTATGTTTCTTTGGCCATTGCATGCGGATGCTTGCGCGGAGCTAACCGGGCGGGGCAGGAGTGGTTTGTCAACTTCTGTGTACGCAAAGACTGTTTGGTCAGCACTCTTGGGATTGGAAAAGAAGGGAGGCCACACTGGCCCCATTCTGAAAAAAAAAATAACATCACGCCTGAGACCCTGCCCCCTCCCTGCAGCACTCTGAAAACGCGCCCCCTGGCACATTGTAAGTTGGGGAATGAATTCCCTTTGAATACTGAGGGTCCCTGGGGGCCAACTAGCCCACGAGGTACCTCCAGTATGCCCCAGGGAGCTCCGTTGCAGAGAGGTGGTCTGAGGCCCCGCCCCTTTATACACCTCTTCCACACAAAGTTCACTGTGCAAAATGTCCTCATTACATACAAAGCGTAAGAAACAGAGGTAGGACAATGTATTGTGCTCAGATCAGTGTGAAAGCCGAGATTACATGGCTGCCATGTTGTAATGTGTTAAATAATATGTTACATCACAATGTCCGACCATATGGCACAGAAACAGAATACAAATATGTAAAACATAAGGCATAAATGGCAAAGGTGAATGGCCACATGCTACTGAGTGCACGTTGTACGGTCCAAGGAAACGGAGGTTTAGCACAATGGGATACAGTCGCCATCTTGGAATGTCTAAGTGTCCCGCATGTGGACTTGCCCTGGATATGAATATTGGTGACAGGTTAAGCCATGGGCAAACTATTACCATAGAAATGGTGGGAATAGGCCTACTGTTTTTAGGGATAATAATTTGTTGCAAATGTCTTAAGCACAAAAAGACATATACCGTAAATAAGAGTGGGAAAAAGAGAAATATTGATGAACTTGAGTTAGAAGAACTGAATGGAAACATATACAAGAAAGTGAAAAACTTTCACATGAATACTGAAAAGAAACAAAACATAAAGTTTGAAGAAAGTAAGTTGGGAGAAATTTGAAAGTTGGCATCTGTTTCATTAATGAGTGATGATATAAAATATCATCAAAGAGGGGATTGATGGAGCAAGGCTGAGCATGTAAAGCGAATTGCTTGTATTCAACCCTCTCTAATAACTCATAATATACTAACTAACATGTTTTGTCTTATTAATATTGCATTACACAACATATTAGGTATCTAGAGGATGCTTGTCTATGTGCTTTTACTAACCATAATCCACTTGCACTAAAATGGCTGCTGCTAAGCGGGATTTCTTACTGAGCATGCGTCTGTCACACTCACTTGACATGACGTATTTTTCGCTTGGAGGGAAACTTTTGCTTTTGCGCACTAGAACTAAGATGGCTGCTATGTGTTATTAACGTGCAAGAAGCTTGCATAACTGCTTTTGCTAAGCCGTTTGTTATAATAATGGGAATAGAGTAGTGATAAGTGGTATACAGAACATTTATTTATTCTTTGTTCTAAAACTATTTGTCTTTTATTTTTTTACATGTAACATTTCGGGCCTTATGAAACTCCACTGCACCCATTTTGAACATGCGCACAAGACTCCAAAAGCTCAAGAGTCATTGGCATTGAATGGTAGCCAAGTCCAACCTTGCAAGAAGATGTGCCTGGGAGCGCGAACTTTCAACCCCAGGAGAGGAAGCTGGACTGTACAATACTGAACGCTATTGTTACTGATTGATACATTCATTGCCAGATGGAATAAAAGAGCATGGAGAAATAAAGTTATGGATGGGAATGTTAATTTTAATATCATCAAGAAAAGTTTAATTTTTGGTTTTGTGTGATGACCTTTCCTCTCTTCTTGTCCAATCGAAATTGGGGATCCTTACACTTGCAACATTGGGGGTGGTACACTGACCTGGAAAATCATATAACTAGGGTAGGCTTAGTTAGCTAAGTTGTCCAACTTGTCCAAATAGCTGACCTGTCACTGACCCAATGCACTCAATAGGTGATCGAGAGCAGAGCTGCTGGCGTAGCACTCTGTCAGAAAATTCGACAACCCAATTGGGGTTCGGCAGCAAGTGTGCTGGCGGAGCACTCTGATGGAAGATTCGATAACCCAATCGGGGTTAGGCTGTTAGCTGCAGAGAATGGTTGTAGCGCTAGCGTTGCAACTTTAATTGTGGGTGCCAGTCTTAGCCTGTGGTGGTCCTGTCCTGATCCAATTTGGCTGCACCTGTCCTGATTTCTGGTCGGCACCTGTTGTCTTGCTGGCACTTGCAATTTTGGGGTTCTATCCTCTAACTGACCCATGGCCAGGGTTAGTTCTTCACACCATTCTAGGTAAATATTTTATGTGGCTATGTCATTGTACTGTTTCCTTCTCTCTTCCCACCCTAGTGTCAATTGCTTAAAGACTACCTTATAAAATCTCTGCATATTTTCATTCTAGTCGTTATTTTCTTACTTGAAAGATTTCTGGTGACAAATGTTTGGATTATGACATTTAAAAAATTTTAGATAAAGAATTTAAACCGTTCCCTAATTTGTGGTTATTTTATGAGTGAAATTTTATTTTTTTCCTCTACCGATTTTCTTGCTAATTCCCTGATCCAATAGGTTTCTAGGTACCGCTGACTAGGATTGGGAAGTTATATGGTATAGGACCTGAATGGTTAAACAAAATCTTGATCAAGCGTAGGTTTACCTGTTAAAGTATGTATGTTGATTTATGGGTCCAGGTGAGTATGGTAAAAATAAATTCTCGGGCAGGTGAGCCAGCGCTCTATCACTAGAGATTTCATACACAGACTGAATATCAACAATCACAATCTAGTATTGACTAGTAACATCAGCGACACTGTAGTGGAATTCCTAGACATCAAGGTGGAAATCAAAAACAACACCTAACACACTAGCCTTTTCAAGAAAGCCGCAGGGGGAAATAGCCTGCTTCATGCCATGAGCAGCCACCCCGACAAGCACAAGTGGAGTATCCCCTATGGGGAACTTCGAGGAGCTAAACGTAACTGCAGCTTGGAGGAGTCCTTTACCAGGGAACAAGACATCATGCTAACAAAATTTGCAGAGAGTTTCCTATGTAATGAGATGTTTTGCACTGTGCACTATGTGTGATCAAGGCCGCGTGTTGGCTGATACGTGTCACGTTTTGATTTATGATGGAATGAATCAACCTGTTCCCAAGACTTGGTGTGGTCTCTGAGAGCCCAATTGATTGACTTTGTGCACAATTGAAGGATTGGCTGCTCGGCCGACTTTCGCGCCACCTCCCATGAGACTCCGTCTTTCAGCAGGAGCTCTTTTTCCCTTGGAAATATTTATACGCATCTCCCTGGCGCATAATGGAGGTACCTGGTGGGCTAGTTGGCCGCCAGGGTACCTCGGGATTCAAGGGGACTTAATCCCCCAACTTAAAACACGCCTCGGGTGCATTTGCACAGTGTTGGAGGTAGGGGGCGGGCCCTAAGCTGATATGTGTGTAAACACGCCCAGTGGCATGTTTTAAGTTGGTAAATGAATTCTTCTTCAATCCAGAGGTCCCCTAGAAGTCAACTAGCCCATCAGGTACCTCCAGTAAGCGCCATGGAGCTGTGTTGCAGAGTGTTGTACCTCTCTGCACCTCAGCTCCCTGGCGCATACTTAAGGTACCTGGCAGGAATTAATTCCCCAACTTAAAACGCGCCACAGGGCGTGTTTGCACACATGTCACCTTAGGCCCCACCCCCTTCCTTCACCATTGTACAAATATTCCTCTAAAAACAGTAGAACTACAAATTCCGATTTACTCACCTGTTATCAGGAGGGAAGCCAGTGCTGCATCTTTTAGCCCAGCACTGACCCTGGAAAGTAATTGTAAGCGTACTTCATCCATTGTGTGTTTTTCACCAGAAAAGTTTCTAAATGTCTTCTTTCACAAACTTAACATATTTCTTACAAATTGCCTGTATGACTTAAACACATTCTTTTGACTGTTTACAGGAGATGCACCCGTGCTGAATCCAGGATTCACCACTGAGTAAAAAAAAGTAATGCTAACACTACTTACCTGATAAGTGAATTTCCTCCCATAGGATAACATTGGTGGTTCTATGTGAAAAAGTTTCTAAGTGTCAACTTTTAAAATACAGTAATATTCCTTAAAAATCACTACTGTAACCAAAAAGTTTTTACTCAACTGTTTACAGGAGATATCCCAGGACTGATTCCAGGATCTAATCTTGTGGTTAGAAAAGTAATCCAAAAAGTAACTAATTGCATACTAGAAATTCACATTGAGCTCAATGTTGCATTGTGTCTGAAATTGTGTTGCGAATTACAACAACTGTACTTAAAAGTCTATTGCCTATTTGCAAAATATTTAAACTAAAGTAGTTAATTCTGTGAAAGTATATTTTATAATTTAATATATAATGTAATTATATTATAATTTAAAAAATAAAATATCTAAAAATAAATAGTTTTAAAAAAATTAGTAAATCAGTAAAAAAAAATATATAAGAATGAATACATTTAAAAAATGTCATTTACAAAACATTTGAAATTTACTGAAAAAGACCATAGGTTTTAGACATGTTATAGTTACGAATTAGCATTTAAAAAACCTCTGAAATTCACTGAAAAAAGCATAGGTTTTAGGGGTGTTATAGTTAGGAATTAGCATTTAAAAAACCTTGGAAATTCACTGAAAAAACTATATGTTTAGAGGTGGTATAGTTAGTTGGAAATGTCACTTGTACAAAACCATTGAAATTCCCCGTTATAGTTAGTTGTACTAACTATAACTTGCGCGCCCACAATCCACTGCTGATTATGTCCCATATTACACCATGCATGACATGGTCAGTGACATCACTGATGACATCTCAAATGACATCACTGATGACATCACTGTTGACATCATCCACGTGACAATCTGATACATCTTATCAAACCCTAGTATAACCTTTCAAGGTTCATTATGAAATATGGAGAACAATATTTGAAACCATTGACACACCAATGCAAGTTTCTAAAAACCCACTCAGTGATTCCTACATCTACACACACATCTAAACACTTACCTATAGATTCACTCATACAAGCTAACAAAGATCAATAGAACACTAATAAATATACTTATACACCTACATCAACGTTACAAAGCATCCCACATCCTATTTACTTATGCAGTCATTCTACTCTCTTATGCAAACAGTTGATCATACTTATATTTACTAAGCTAGACACTTACACAAACACCACTTTATTTATTGATATAGATAGTAACTCATACTTAGTATGTTATAAAATCACTATTACAAGTATACAGTTATCCATACATCACTCATACAATCACTGAGTCTTATGTATAGTTATTTATATACTACAACTGTTACATATGCTGCTTTTTATATTTCTAGGTGTTTCTTGGACATGTATCATTGAGAAATATAGTTACTCATCACCACACCCATAAAAAGATTCACTCACCCAGACAACTGTTTCCACATACAGTCTCAACCTTATATACCTACTAAATCAACTATTTACACATTTTTGGACAGTCACACACCTCCCACCCAACCACACACACATTCATTCACTATCACATACAAATACTCACTTATTTAATTAATAACTAATATATACTTTCACATAGCTAGTAACCAACTTATGTAGTAGTTTACACAACAAGAGACAAAGTGATAGAGGTATTCACAAAGTTTAATCACTATCCCATATATTTAGTGAGACACTTTAAATTCGTCACTTACACAGTCAATCACAGCGCTACTAAATCCTCCATTCAGACACTTATACATGCACTTAGTCTTCAAGGCATATTGCTATATATATATATATTTATATATATATATATATATATATATATTACCTACTGGCGGTCGCCAGTAGGTAGTTATAGTAAGGATTTTTTTCAATGTTAAATCTAAAAATTCTATTTGAAATAACTTTGGCGCCGGTTGACGAATCTGCCTGAAAATTTCCTCAAAATGGTCTTGCGGTGCCCCGGTCCTTCCCTAAAAGTTTGGGGGGGATTTGTCAAGCGGGGGCCGAGAAAAAAAGGGGGGTCTCAAAACGTGTTTTCCCCATGTTAATTTCCATAGGGCGGTCGACCTCACTTTTAGCTCGTACGGCTGAATGGATTTCCACCAAACTTGGCAAAATTGTAGGGACTGGTAGCCCGATGTGCCTTTGGTATGTCTCAAGATATGTGCTCCAGTGAATTTTGAGTAATTTAGGTTAAAAAAAATATATATATCTGTAAGCGCGCCCCGGTACGTTACGCGACTTGCGCGCGGAAAGCTGAGTGGCTCACGGGTGTCTGTAAACATTTGAAACAGTCCGGAGCGGCCACCATCTTGTGTCTTGGTAGGATCGAGACACAAGAGGTGGCAAAAACAAAGGGGGAAATGACCATAAGGGGGCAGAGTAGACCCCCCCTGACCCCCTAGGTTTGATGTGGGGGCAATAAAAGGGCCCTGCGGGGCAAAAAAAAAATTACATTTTTTTTCGATTTTTGCGGGGGGGGGGCGCCCGGACCGCGCACCGGGGAGCGTACGAAAGTAAAAAAAGTATGTAAGAGTTAAAATAATTATAGCAAATTTTTATTATTGGAAGGTAGTTCTGAAAAGAACTTTTTTATTTTTTTTGTTTTATATATTTTTTTATTTTTCTGAACATTTTTTGTTTTTTTTGGTTTTTATGAACTATTTTATATTTTTTTTAGGGAAGAAACAAAAAACTAGGAATTAACAGTGGCTCAACAGAATATTTATTTGAGGGATTGCCCCTGGAGAGAACTTTGTCAAAAATAAGACAGGTGACTTTGGGGGCAATCACCTTTTTCTGGTCATCTGGAAAAGAAAAGAATTGCCAAATGTAGTGCACTTTAACGTGCCTTTGTCTTGGTTCTTCAGGTAGGAAGCGCCTTCGTTGTTGATCCTCTTGAAACACATATTGAATAATGGAAACTAACATCTACAAAAAAGTGGAGATACCTATACCAGTTACAACAACCAATTCAGTAATTCCACCATCTATATACACATCCACTCATTCACCAACAGTTCTATATAGTCATTCATACATATACTCACTCATCATATGTAGTGAGACACCTTTACATCCGTTAACACACCGACAGTCTTCCAAAACTTGCTCACACACATACTCACACATGCAAATAAACTATTGAACATCCATTTTTTGCATATACAGCTATACACACAGTACCACCTTACTTCTAAGGAAACGTACACATACTTACTCTCTTAAACAATCACTTAAAGAAACACATACTAATTTAAACAAGAACTATGTCAATCTCTCACTCTCACATATACTCACTTATATACACCAATACTCACATGTACTAGATTAAAACATATGTAGTTACTGATAAAGACACTAGTAAGACAGTCATTCACTTACTAACACATACATATACACACTCATTCACCCATACAGTCCGGCACATATGCTGTCTTCAAAACACATACAAACAGTGAGTCAGTCATTGATGCATCTGTGTGCTAGATAACACCCCCACCAAATCATACAGACACTTATACTGATACCAAAAAAATCATCTAATAACCCATATAAACACACATGTACCTACTCACCAACCCATGCACCCACTTATACACAAAGTGAAACACTGATACAAACATTTAAATATTTAAACAATACTCGCTAATATATGTATTCACTATGATACACTTAATAAGCCAGTTAACCAATCATTTAAAAAAAAAAACATCCATTAAGACACTTATTTAAACATTTATTCTTCCATTGGCCTTTACATATACATATATAAAACATGTTTATTTTTCAGAAAGGCACACATTCACGGGACGGTGTCATCAGTGATGTCATGAGTGATGTCACTGACCATGTCTTGAGGGATGTAATATGTGATGTCATCAGCAGTGCATTACACGCGCAAGTTATAGTGAGTCCAACTAACTATAACGTGGGAATTTCAATGGTTTTATGTCAGTAAAATTTCCAGGTAACTATAACTGGTGTGAAACCTATGGTTTTTTCAATGAATTTAATAGGTTTTTTAAATGCTAATTCCTAACTATAACTGGTGTGAAACCTATGGTTTTTTCAGTGAATATATATATATATATATATATATATATACACTCGTCAGGATCTCACTTTCCAGTTCCTTTATTATCCAAAGTTCTCAATATCCATTCGATTACCAACGCGTTTCGCCGCCAACTGACGGCTTGATCACGGTCAATATTCAGTCTGCCCACTAACTTCCTTTAAGGAGTGGTTACACAAAGCCCCATGATTATCACGTGACTTCCTGTCATTACAGCTAAGAATTATGGGTCTTGTGGTTCATTTCATGTATACATACATAGTAGTGGTAAACACATTGTTTTCTATCTGTGCACGTATTTTTATACATTATGTTTTCACAGAATTATCGGTATCATCAGAGTACTGCTTCTATTTGGTACATACCCCAAATTATTCATGCATTTATTCATGACCCGAATTACAGTTTTCCCATTATCTATTTTTCCGGTTATCGCCCTCTAGTGGGCCTTCATTTATCAATGATATTTGTTAAACATGAATACCGCCCTCCAGTGGGCACGAAGTTCTACCCTTATAATCACAACCTTGTATTCTGTTTGCACAATTATCAGTTCCCAACTAGATCTAATGTGTTAGTCTATTACCCATATGATGTTTTATCCTATTATGGAAGGAAAGGTTTTTATATTCTTAATGTGTCATTGCCGCTCTCTGGTTGTATCACAGTTAGTTGATCTATTTTGTCTATTTATCTTATTATTGCACTATTCACAGATGTACATAGAGTTCTTCGCTCTGATTCAGACCGTCCGGATGTAAAGTTCTAAAATTCAATATCTGACGTGACTCTCTGCATCTTAGTTTCCGCTCTCTGTCCCCCCCTCTCTCATGAGGGACAATGGTTTCCAATGCATAAAATTTCAGAAGTTTCCAGTCCCCATTGTGTGCAGCCTCCATGTGCTTTTCAATGGCGTTTCCTCTGTCTTTATTTGCCGTTGCTCTTATATGTTCTAAAATTCTCAGTTTTAGTTCTTTCTTTGTGCTGCCAATATATTTTAACGCACATGGACATTCTATTACGTAAACAACATATTCAGTTTTACAGTTTATTAGTTGTTTAATTATCCAGGATTTTTTGTTGGGCAATGTTACTTCTGTTTTATTTACAGCAATTTGGCATGCTTTACACTGTTGACATTTTATAAAGCCTTTACTTTTCAACCATTGAATTCCTTTTTTCTTTTTATCCGGATCTTGATGAAAGCTGTGTACTAGCTTGTCTCTCAGGCTTGTCGCCCGTCTGAATGTTACTTCAGGATGTTTTCCCATTATTTTTCCGGCAGTGTCATCTAGGTGTAGAATTTTCCAATTCTTTCTTAAGATGTTTACAATCTGTTTTGATTCTCTTGAATGATCCATTATTAGTCTCACTTTTTGATTTTCAGGTAATGTTTCATCTTTCTTTTTTGGGTTAATTTGGAGGATTTCTTCCCTCTTTTTCTCATTTGCTCTTATCCAGCCTTTTGTGATGACTCCTTGTTTGTATCCTCGTCGTTTGAACCTTTTTGCCATGTCGCAGCTGTTGTTTATCCATTCCTTATCTTGAGAGCATATGCGACATAGTCTTAAGAATTCACCGTACGGTATGTTGTTTTTTAATGAGGCTTGATGGAAACTTTCTGCATGAAGTGTGGCGTTAGTTGATGTTTCTTTCCTATATAGTGTGGTTTCCACTTTGTTGTTGTTGTGAATGTATATTGTAGTGTCCAGAAAAGTTGCTTGATCCCGACTGATATTATAAGTGAATCTAAGATTTGTGTCTGTTAAGTTCAATACGTTTAAATAGGTTTCAAATTCCTGGGCTGTTCCATCCCACACTATTAGGAGATCATCTATGTATCTCAGCCACTTCGCTATTTTATTTACATGATGATCATTGTCCGGATGCCAGGCCACTTGTTGTTAAAAGTGGAGTGCAGGATCTGCAAACAAGTCCTGTCACGGGGTGACCCCAAGAAGAAATATTCTTTTGGGAACTTTACTATGATACGGCATGTGGAAAGGAGGCACCCCCAGAATTTTGCCCGGGAAAGTGGCACAAGAGGTTCCCAGTGATGGGGCCTCTACATCCACCTGAGGAGCAACTACTTCTGGGAGGGGGCGATCGCAGGAGCTCGTGCCAAATATTCAACCTGCTTTTAACAATGCTGTCCTGAGATGCAGATACTGCGATCAACTCTTACCTATGGGGAGCAAAGGGTCCTGCTCATGGTTCGAGCATTGGAGAGCCATCACTGCCGTTCCCAGCCCTAATTTTTTTTGTTTTTTTTGCTCCTGTTGAGCAGTTTCCATTCCCTGTTTTTGTTTCTGTTCTTAAAAAAAAGAAGAAAAAAAAGTTCTTTTCAGAACTACCTCCAATTCTCATCACAGAGCTATATTCTTAAAAAAATTAAAAAGAGTAAGTGAAATGGAGTGCATTGATAATGGAAAGGAAAATGAGTAAGAAAGAATAGAAAGGTATGAGAGGAGAAAGGAAGTGAAGTAGGGGGACTGAAAGAAGGTGAGTGTTCGGAAGGAAAGTAAGGAGAAGAAGAGTGAATATGGGGAATGTGGATATTCAAAGAAAATGTTGAAAAGGAATGGGGTGTGGAAGGGTAAGAAAAGATGCATTGCTGGAGATGAAGACTGAAGGCTTCATTTATGAAGCCATGCGTCACTTTAACGCCACCAGAGCGTCACTTTTTGTGACGCATCAGTCCAGTGAAAAATGCACCTTATTCAGTCATATTTACAAAGTGGCGCATCTAGGTAGATGCGTCGCTTTGTAAGCCCCTGCGCCACATTATTCCTACGTCAGGTGTAATGTATGCAAAAGGGATGTATTGACGCAAGAAAGGGTCGTAGAGGTGACGCAGTGAAATCTATGAGATATCACTGCGTCACTTTTATGTTGCGTCCAAATCTTACGCCTGTTTCACAGCAGGCGTGCAGGCCCTTTCACATGGGGCTTGGCCCCATGTGAAAGGATACATTGCTCGGGTTGCTTAATTTTTGAGACACACTCCAGCAATGCATCACTTTTGCGCTTACAGATACGTCTAAAATACTGACGTATCTATAAGAACTTCCAACATAATACGTCATAAATGTAATATGACGCATGAGTAGAAGACTAAAGGCCTCATTTATGAGGCCATGCGTCACTTTAACGCCACCGGTGCGTCACTTTTTGTGACGCACCAGTGCTGTAAATAATGCACCTTATTCAGTCATATTTACAAAGTGACGCATCTAGGTAGTTGCGTCACTTTGTAAGCCCCTGCGCCACATTATTCCTACGTCAGGTGTAATGTATGCAAAAGGGAAGTATTGACGCAAGAAAGGGTCGTAGAGGTGACACAGTGAATAAACTGGGGGCCTCATTTATGAAAAGTGACGCATCGCTGCGTGAAAACAGCGATGCGTCACTTTTCAGTGCGCACTCCTTCCGACATTCCTGATGCGTCATATTTAATGTATGACGTATCATGTCGCAAGGAGTTACTGATACGTCAGTATTTCTGACGTATCTGTAAGCGCAAAAGTGACGCATTGCTGGAGTGTGTCACAAAAGTGACGCAACTCCAGTAATGCGTCCTTTCACATGGGGAAAGCCCCATGTGAAAGGGCTTGCGTCAGTCTTACGCCTGCTGTGAGGCAGGTGCAAGATTTTGACGCAACAGCGTCCTAAAAGTGACGCAGTTAAACCTCATAGATTTCCCTGCGTCACTATTACGAGGCTTTTTGCCGGGGAACGCCCCTTCTGCATATATTATACCTGACGCAGGTATAATGTGGCGCAGGGGTTTAAAAAGTGACGCATCTACCTAGATGCGTCACTTTTTAAATATGGCGCAACGAGGCGCATTTTTTACACCGCTGGTGCATCACAAAAAGTGACGCACCGGCAGCGCAAAACTGCCGCAAGGCCTTCATAATTAGACCCTGGATTTTCCCCATGCTTCGCTCCCCGGTGCACTCCCCGGTGCGCATACCGGGCGCTCCCCCAGCGCAAATCAAATTATTATTTTTTTTTAAATGCCCCGCGGGACCCTATTTTAGCCCCCACATCAAACCTAGAGGGTCAGGGGGGTCTACCCTGCCCCCTTATAGTCATTTCCCCCTTTTTTTATGGCACCTCTTGTGTCTCAATCCTACCGAGACACAAGATGGCGGCCGCTCCGGACTGTTTCGAATGTTTACAGACACCCGTGAACCAATCACCTTTCCGTGCGCAAGTCGCGTAGCACGCCCGGTGCGCTCCCCGGTGCGCATACCGGGGCGCGCCTATAGATATAGATATTTTTTTGAACCTAAATTACTCAAAATCCACTGGAGCACATATCTTGAGACATAGCAAAGGCACATCGGGCTACCAGTCCATACAATTTTGCCAAGTTTGGTGTAAATCCATTCAGCCGTTCGGGCTAAAAGTGAGGTCGACAGCCCTATGGAAATTAACATGGGGAAAACGCTTTTTGGGGACCCCCCTTTTATCTCGGCCCCTGCTTGATGCATCCCCCCCAAACTTTAAGGGAAGGACCGGAGCTCGACGAGGCCATTTTGAGGAAATTTTCAGGCAGATTCGTCAACCGGCGCCAAAGTTATTCCAAATAGAATTTTGAGATTTAACATTGAAAAAAATCGTAACTATATATATATATATATATATATATATATATATATATATATATATATATATATATATATATATATATTCAATGAAAAAACCATAGGTTATAGACTATATATAGTTAGGGATTAGCATTTAAAAAACCTTATTTTATTTGCACAAAACCATTGAAATTCCATATATAGTTAGTTGCACTAACTATATATCGCGCACCCGCAATCCACTGCTGATGATGTCACATATTACATCATTCATGACATGGTCAGTGACATCACTGATGACATCACTGATGACATCTCAAATGACATCACTGATGACAACTCAAATGACATCACTGATGACATCTCAAATGACATCACTGATGACATCACTGATGACAACTCAAATGACATCACTGATGACATCTCATTTGACATCACTGATCACATCACTCATGTGATAATACAATGAACCTCTTCAGACTCTAATATAACCTTACATACACTCAGTATAAACAGACACTCACAGACTGTCACTCATCCATGGAGTTACTCACACACCTAGTCAGTCATGCAAAGAATCAATCACACCTCCATTTCCTCAACTATACAGTTATACACACCTTACTTATTCAAACATATACTAACACATATTTACTCTCTTATACAATCCCTGATACAAGTTCACAATGATCCATACAGCCACTTACACATTCACTGGCTCTTATGCACAGTTATTTATATATGTCAACTCTTACATGTAAAGTGTTTTACATATGTACTTACTTTAACATGTAGCACTGAGATATCCATTCACTCACCAATACACTCATGCACACAGTCAACCGCTCATACAGCTGTTTCCACATGCACTTTTGAACCCATACATCTAGTGAATCAACTGCTCACACATCAATGCACAGAGTCATACACCTCCCAGCCACCCACACACACACTCAGTCTCCCATACAAATACTTGGGCAACCAATCAATAACCCATATAGTTACTCATATAGCTACTGATCAACACATGCAACAGTTTACAGAACAACAGACATAATGATGCACAAATTAAGACAGTTTAGTCACTAACCCATGCACTCAGTGAGACACATTTAATCACTCACTCATACAGTCAGTCATGCACCTACTAAATCCTTCATCCAGACACTTATACATCCACTCATTCTTCAATATGTAAGACATATTTTAACTATACAGAAACATACAGTCACTGGATGTTGTCATCAGTGATGTCATCAGTGATGTCATCAGTGATGTCACTGACCATGTCATGAATGATGTAATATGTGACATCATCAGCAGTGGATTGCGGGTGCGCGATATATAGTTAGTGCAACTAACTATATATGGAATTTCAATGGTTTTGTGCAAATAAAATAAGGTTTTTTAAATGCTAATCCCTAACTATATATAGTCTATAACCTATGGTTTTTTCATTGAATTTCAATGGTTTTTTAAAAGCTAATATCTGTAGCTGTACAATGTATTGTTCTTTAAATTTTGAAATATATTTTTCATGTTCTTTAGACAATTTTTTTAAAACATTTTTTTTTGTTCCGCTCCCAGTCCGCGAACCGGTCTGCTTCCCGTTAGCTCAATTTAAAGCCGCGGCTTAGTACGCGAACCGGTCTACGTTCCTTTAGCGTAACTGTTACGCTATCCGGAAAGCGGTCCAAAAAAAGGCGGGAAAGTAATTTACAGAAAAACGACTAGAGACACTCTCACCAAATATAAATTACCTCATACTACATAACAATCCCTTTCATTCTCACAAATTTGATTGAAATTTCATTTAGCCATTTAGCCTTTAGACCTCTCCAAATAGTACGCGGACCGGACCGCTATCCGGAAAGCGGTCCAAAAAAAGGCGGGAAAGTAATTTACAGAAAAACGACTAGAGACACTCTCACCAAATATAAATTACCTCATACTACATAACAATCCCTTTCATTCTCACAAATTTGATTGAAATTTCATTTAGCCATTTAGCCTTTAGACCTCTCCAAATACCGTGAGGTAAATTACTTCACAAAACACATCTGAACTGTTCGAATTGACAACCAATGAAAATGTTACTTTCATTTTCTACTTTTATTACCTGACATTTGATTGGTTATATACTTGAATATATATAAAGGAAGAGAAGAAAACACAGCCATTTTGACTACTACTTCTTGTTGTACAACACCTTTTAATAGCTTCCAAAAACTTCAACTTCTTTGTGAAGGTAAGATATAATTTTTAAAAACGAAATATATTGTGCACTATAACTTAATATAATAGAATTTTTCTGCTACATATACACTATCCCTCTGTAGTACTAATGTATTTAGATAGACTTCTCTGTTATAGTTATGAATGGAGTTAGGCTTGTCTTGGTTAAATCACATACACTTTTTTATAATCCTATTTCCACTCTGATACTATACACTGCCAAAAGATAAATTCACTGATAAAAAATGACTATCTAAAATTAATCCCAACAGTGCCCTATCTCTACTAATATATATTTTCTTATTCAAAATTTCAGGCAAAATGGAAGGCGAACAACAAATTTCATTTTCGATTCAACTGAAGGAGAGCAGCCAAGACAAACTTGATGACTTTATGGATGACAGTAGAGACCACGAACTTCTACAATGTGTTGAAGCAGTAGACAACTTGCTTGAAAATGAAAAACAATTACACCCTATAATAAATTATGACATTTCTGACAATGAAATGTTAGAAAATTTAATAAAGTATGAAAAACAATGAAAATAACAAAAATAACTTTAAAAATAAAGACAACAAAAAAAAAGAAAAAAAAACAAACAATTAACATACAGTCTTTGAAAAGTGTATCATTCTATTATCCTTATAGTACGCTGCCCAGAACGCTTTCCGGTTCGCGTACTAGACACTCATCGCGAAAAAAAAATATATATATTTTTTGGGACCCTGCTGGGCCCTTTTAAAAACACCACATAAAACCTAGGGGGTCAGGGAGGATCTACTATGCCCCCTTATGGAAATTTCCCTCTTTGTTTTGGCCTCCTCTTGTCTCTCGATCCTACCGAGAGAGAAGATGGTGGCTGCACCGGACTGTTTAGAATGTTGACAGACACCGAAGAGCCAATCAGCTTTCCGTGCGCAAAGTTCCGATAAGCGAAAAGTACGCGAACCGGAGCGCTGTTACAGATATATATCTTGATTTAAACGTTAATTTCTCAAAATCCACTGAAGCACATATATTGAGACCTAGCAAAGGCACATCGGGCTAACAGTCCCTACAATTTTGCCAAGTTTCGTGCAAATCCATTCAGCCGTTCGGGCTAAAAGTGAGTCCAACCGCCCTATGGAAATTAACATGGGAAAAACGCGTTTTGGGACCCCCCTTTTTTCTCGGCCCCCCCTTGATGAAACCCCCCCAAATTTTCAAGGGCTGCTCAGAAACAAAATGTGCCATTTTCCAGAAAATTTCAGCCAATTCCGTCCACAAACGCCAAAGTTATTAGACATAGAATTTTCAGAAATCCCATAGGGAAAAAATCCTAACTATATATACCTACTGGCGACCGCCAGTAGGTAATATATAAATATATATATATATATATATATATATATATATTTCAAAAGCAAACATCCCTTTGTTGAGAAGGAGTGGCCAATCAGCTGGTGCAGGCGACGAGTCAAGGACAAGACTCGTAATTTATTTTCTAGCAATTCAAAAAATACACCGCACTCTTCTCGGATGATTAAAGCAGTTTAATCCAGCTCAGTAAAACTATATATTATATATATATATATATATATATATATATATATATATATATATATATATATATATATATATTCACTGAAAAAACCATAGGTTATAGACCATATATAGTTAGGAATTCGCATTTACAAAACCTTATTTTACTCACACAAAACCATTGAAATTCCATATATAGTTAGTTGCACTAACTATATATCGCGCACCCGCAATCCACTGCTGATGATGTCAAATATTACATCATTCATGACATGGTCAGTGACATCACTGATGACATCACTGATGGCATCTCAAATGACATCACTGATGACATCTCAAATGACATCACTGATGACATCACTGATGACATCTCATTTGACATTACTGATCACATCACAGATGATATCATTCATGTGATAATACGATGAACCTCTTCAGACTCTAATATAACCTTAGATACAATCAGTGTAAACAGACACTCACAGACTGTCACTCATCCATGGAGTTACTCACACACCTAGTCAGTCATGCAAAGAATCAATCACACCTCCATTTCCTCAACTATACAGTTATACAAACTTTACTTATTCAAACATATACTAACACATATTTACTCTCTTATACAATCCCTGATACAAGTTCACAATGATCCATACAGCCACTCACACATTCACTGGCTCTTATGCACAGTTATTTATATATGTCAACTCTCACATGTACTGTGTTTTACATATGTACTTACTTTGACATGTAGCACTGAGATATCCATTCACTCACCAATACACTCATGCACACAGTCAACCGCCCATACAGCTGTTTCCACATGCACTTTTGAAACCATACATCTAGTGAATCAACTGCTCACACATCTATGCACAGAGTCATACACCTCCCAGCCACCCACACACACACTCAGTCTCCCATACAAATACTTGGGCAACCAATCAATAACCCATATAGTTACTCATATAGCTACTTATCAACACATGCAACAGTTTACAGGACAACAGACATAATGATGCACAAATTAAGACAGTTTAGTCACTAACCCATGCACTCAGTGAGACACATTTAATCACTCACTCATACAGTCAGTCATGCACCTACTAAATCCTTCATCCAGACACTTATACTTCCACTCATTCTTCAATATGTAAGACATATTTTAACTTTACAGAAACATACAGTCACTGGATGTTGTCATCAGTGATGTCATCAGTGATGTCATTTGAGATGTCATCAGTGATGTCATCATTGATGTCACTGACCATGTCATGAATGATGTAATATGTGACATCATCAGCAGTGGATTGCGGGTGCGCGATATATAGTTAGTGCAACTAACTATATATGGAATTTCAATGGTTTTGTGTGAGTAAAATAAGGTTTTGTAAATGCGAATTCCTAACTATATATGGTCTATAACCTATGGTTTTTTCAGTGAATTTTCAAGGTTTTGTAAATGCTAATTCCTAACTATATATGGTCTATAACCTATGGTTTTTTCAGTGAATTTTCAAGGTTTTGTAAATGCTAATTCCTAACTATATATGGTCTATAACCTATGGTTTTTTCAGTGAATATATATATATACATACATATATAAACATATATCATTGTCAGGGGGTTCAGTGCCCGGTCCCCTGCTTGGCCCCGGATCGGCTAATGGATTCTCCATCTTACCCACAGGAAGACTGCTGGCCCTTTAAGAATAATCGTCCTGTTCAGGAGGACGTGCTTGCCTCTGGACCAGCTGACTTCGGGAACCAATCCGGAGCGAGATTCGGACTTATCAGGGAGGACCCGGAAGACGCCGCGTCGCGGCTGGATGACTCGTGGGATGCAGCGGTTCAACGCCAGGAGCAGAAGTACGTGAGCCGGAGCACCAAGGACGAGGAACCGACGACCGGAAAGGAAGACGGGAACCAGGCGGCGGAGTCCTTCACGGGAGCTGACGTCGAGAGTAAAGAAGGCGCCAGGACTGCATCGGACGCGAGGGAGAGACCGACCAAGGAGACGCCAGGAGGCCAACGATACCGCGTATCGCCCAGCCACGCAAAGGAGGACGCGTGGCTTACCCAGGTGCGTGCTCGTTTGGGTTCGCTGTTTCGGGGTAAAAAGGGCGGGAGCGAGTAGAGCTACGGGAGGGGGGGGGTTGTGTCAGTACTGCCTTCAGAGTAGACGGAGTTCTTTGACGCTGTACACCTCGACCCCTGTGCACGGGTAGACACGTTTTGGCTGGTGGTGGTTCTGACTGTCCCCTCACTCCCTTCCCCTGTCCTCTGAAGAAAGCGTGGCCAGTATCTAATAGCCTCGTTGTTTCTTGTTTTCTTACATGCTTTGGGCTACCCGGACCTCCGCCACCATACCTGAAGTCAAGGAATGTCAAGGACGGACCCAGGACCTCGTACTGCCTAATTATTGAAGTTCAACTTTTTTTGTTTAAACTCAATAAAATCCTTAAATCGACCCTCTTCAGTGTTGGCTCCTTCCCCTTCTTGTGACCCAAAGGTGACAAGTGGCGAGCCAACCAGGAGCATTCCATCAGAGACATGATGGAGACCGTATTGGAAGGACAGGCCAAACTGGAGTGGGCTATTGGTAAGGCTAGCGAACAGGCAGACAGTGACAGAGCGACCTTCAGTGCCGCCATACAGCAACAGTCAGATCACCTTACTAAATTAGCTGAAGGGCAAACGCAATTGCTAGCAGTCTTGGGACAAAGCAGAGCAGCCCACCCTCCTGGAGCAGTAGTACCTCTCCAAAAGTATGTAGCAGGGGATGACCCTGTTTCGTTTTTCCTGAATTTCGAAAGGGCGGCCCGGGCTAGTGCCTGGCCAGGGGATAGATGGCCCTTTTACCTGGCTCCTCTACTCACTGGAGAAGCTCAGGCTGCATACCAGTTAGCAAACAAAGACGGAACAGCTGCTTACGGACATGTGAAGCAACTAATCTTGGACAGATTGGGGGTGGATGATGAAACGCATAGAATCCGCTTTAGACAAGAAAGAGGAGCGCCAAATGACGCACCTAAAACTCTTTTTTATAAATTGAAAGACGCAGCGGATAGATGGCTGAAACCACAAGAAGGTAATCTTGATAATGTCATGAACAAGATTTATTTGGAACAGTTCCTTGAGGCTTTGCCCTATGGCACTCAGCGGTGGCTCAGGCAGCATGCAGGATTGACTTTAGAACATGCCATCGAAATGGCAAATTCTTATGCAAGGGCCCAAACAAGACCAGTATTCCGTGAAGCTGAGAAACCTGTTGTTAGCAAGTCAACTACAAAAACAGATAAAAAGCCCTCTAGAAACAATGACGAAACCGTTCCATTGAAGACAAGACCCTCAAAGCTAGAACCACCTGTCCTCACAGCTCCCCAGTGCTATGAATGCGGTGAATGGGGTCACATTGCAAGGTATTGCCGAAAACGGAAAGAAAAAGAAGAAGAACCCATGGAGGTTGGGTATGCTCCTCGCGCCATCCTGTACGCACAAGAGACAGGACCCACCTTTTATGTAAGTGTCTTAGTAGATGAAAAAAAAACCTCTGCCTTGCTGGACTCAGGGTGTCGCCAGTCAGTGATAAGGAAAAGTGCGCTGAGCGATACCTCTGTGCTATTGGACCATAACGTACGGATAAAATGTGTACATGGGGATGTGCGTACTTATCCTGTAGCCCAGGTCACTTTAACCACTGAGAAGGGGACCCAATTACAGTGCAACTTAGGAGTAGTACCCGAGTTACCTGAATCCCTCCTTATAGGAACTGATAATAAGTGGTTCACCTCTTTAGTGAAGGAAGTTCTAGACAAACAGGGGCAAAGTATGGTTAGGGAGGGGCTGTTAGCTGAAGAACCGTGGTCCACTGATTCCAATTTCAGGGCAGCCCAATTAAACGACGCCTCTTTGGCAACTGCTTGGCAGAGTGCCCTTAACAACAAAGGACAGAACCCCCTTACCTATCCCTGTTTTATTGAACAAAATGGCCTCCTATACAGAGTAGGACAGAAGCAAGCAGCTCCCCAACTGATTGTGCCAACTATATTTCGCGAGCAAGTGATGTTTTTTGCTCATGCACACCTTTTAGCAGGCCATTCTGGGGCGGAAAAGACCACAAATTCCATCATTGAGAACTTCTATTGGCCTGGAGTGTATGCTCAGGTCAAGAAGTATTGTCAGGAATGTCATATTTGTCAGAAAAGAAACCCGTACATTCCTCCCAAAGTCCCTCTTGTCCCTCTTCCGATCATAGGGAAACCTTTTGAGAGAATAGGGGTAGACATCGTGGGACCCTTACCAAAATCATGTAGGGGGTACCAATACGTCATGGTAGTAGTCGATTATGCGACACGTTACCCCGAGGCGTTCCCTCTTAGGGCTGCCACGACTACTGCCATCTCGCAGAAGTTGGTAGAAATGTTTGCGAGAATGGGATTCCCCAAGGAGGTCATAACAGACCAGGGAACACCATTCGTATCCAGACTTATGAAACAAGTCTGCCATCTTCTCAACGTAAAACATCTACGCACGTCGGTATATCACCCTCAAACCGACGGACTAGTCGAAAGATACAATGGTTTAATAAAGACTACATTAAAAAAACTATTGTCAGGGGATGGTAAACAATGGGACCAACTACTGCCATTGGCCCTCTATGTTTTGAGAAGCCAGTTCCAAAGTAGTCTAGGTACTTCCCCGTTTGAGTTACTGTTTGGGAGGAAGCCCCGGACTCTTTTGGAAATAACTAGAGAGAGCTGGGAGACTACGGGGAAACAAGACGCTGAAGACTTGTTGGACTACTCCCAACAGTTAAAGTCCAGGTTATACAAGTTACGGACATTGTCCTACGAAACCTTGGAGAAGGCCCAGGACAAACAAAAGTACTTCTATGATAAAGGAAAAAAATGGAGAGAATTGAACATAGGCGACTGGGTTCTGGTTCTCCTTCCTACATCTACTCACAAACTCCGAAAGGAGTGGCAAGGTCCGTTCCAAGTAGTAAAGAAAATAGGAAGGACTACATATGCTCTACAACTTTCCCCTAACCGAACTCAAATTTATCACATTAACATCTTAAAGAAGTGGTTGGGGTCTCCTCCTAAAAAACCTGTTGCAGTGTCCTTAGCTACTCCTGCTACTCATACCATAGAGCATGCAGTTGTGAACCCCGACCTTTCAG
The DNA here is from genome assembly GCF_964263255.1 of Lissotriton vulgaris. NCBI lineage: Eukaryota > Metazoa > Chordata > Amphibia > Caudata > Salamandridae > Lissotriton > Lissotriton vulgaris. Next base: position 1,731,368,807 of record NC_141689.1, on the reverse strand, counting down.
ACCCCAAGAAGGACGAACTGAAAGAGTTAATGATTAAACATCAGTCCATCTTTTCTGACCAACCTGGCAGAACTACATTAGCAGAACACCACATTCCGACCACTCCCGGGGTGACAGTAAAACAAAAACCCTATAGAGTCCCTGAAGCCAGGCGAGTGGTAATAAAAGAGGAGGTACAGAAAATGTTAGAGGCTGGGATCATAGTGCCCTCTAAGAGCAACTGGTCCTCTCCAGTGGTACTAGTTCCAAAACCCGATGGGAGTAAAAGGTTTTGCATCGATTTTAGAGCAGTGAACAAGGTATCAAAGCAAGACGGGTACCCTCTGCCAAGAGTCGATGAATTGATAGAACATCTTGGTGAGGCTCAATACATAACAACTATTGACCTCACCAAAGGCTACTGGCAGGTGCCCCTTTCCCCAAAAGATCAAGAGAAGACCGCGTTCACTACCCCAGACGGTCTGTTTCATTTCACAGTGTTGCCCTTTGGTCTCCATGGGGCTCCTGCTACATTCCAACGTCTTATGGATACGGTTTTAGCCCCATATAGACGCTTTGCAGCAGCCTACTTGGATGATATTGTCATCCATAGTCCAGATTGGCCGACCCACCTACAGCACTTAGAACAGATTCTGGGGGCCTTGGAAAAGGCCGGCTTACATCTAAATTCGAAAAAGTCACGCTTTGCCTTTTCTCAAGTTAAGTACCTAGGGTATGTCTTAGGAAACGGCCAATTGTTCCCCCAACAAGAGAAGGTCAAAGCCATTCAGAGTCAAAGTTTCCCCAAAACGAGGAGGGACCTCAGAGCTTTCCTTGGCCTTGTTGGCTATTACAGACGGTTCATCCCGCACTTTGCCTCCCTCTCTGCCCCTTTGACAGATATGTTGAAAAAAACTGCCACTTCCAGCCAGTTCAAACAACCCTCTTCGGCCGTTCAAAAGGCTTTTCAGGCACTGAAAGATGTTCTTTCCTCATCTCCAGTTCTCATAACCCCTGACTTTGACAAACCTTTTTTCCTACAGACCGATGCTTCAGGGGTTGGGTTGGGTGCGGTATTGTCCCAGGTAGACCAGGACGGGAGGGAAAGGCCTATTCTGTACTTAAGTAGGAAACTGTTTCCTAGAGAGATTGCCTATCCCACGATTGAAAAAGAATGTTTAGCCGTGAAATGGAGCATTGAGAAACTTCACTACTATCTGGATGGTCGTCATTTTACCTTGTTCTCGGACCATGCGCCTTTGCAATGGCTACAGCGAAATAAGGGTCGCAATGAACGCATCTTACGTTGGTTCCTCTTCTTGCAACCCTATGATTTTGAGGTGTGTCATCGGAAAGGCTCTGCTCAGACTAATGCTGACTATTTGTCCCGTTATCCACTTTCCCCCGAACGGGAAAAGTCTAGGGGGGAGATTTGTCAGGGGGTTCAGTGCCCGGTCCCCTGCTTGGCCCCGGATCGGCTAATGGATTCTCCATCTTACCCACAGGAAGACTGCTGGCCCTTTAAGAATAATCGTCCTGTTCAGGAGGACGTGCTTGCCTCTGGACCAGCTGACTTCGGGAACCAATCCGGAGCGAGATTCGGACTTATCAGGGAGGACCCGGAAGACGCCGCGTCGCGGCTGGATGACTCGTGGGATGCAGCGGTTCAACGCCAGGAGCAGAAGTACGTGAGCCGGAGCACCAAGGACGAGGAACCGACGACCGGAAAGGAAGACGGGAACCAGGCGGCGGAGTCCTTCACGGGAGCTGACGTCGAGAGTAAAGAAGGCGCCAGGACTGCATCGGACGCGAGGGAGAGACCGACCAAGGAGACGCCAGGAGGCCAACGATACCGCGTATCGCCCAGCCACGCAAAGGAGGACGCGTGGCTTACCCAGGTGCGTGCTCGTTTGGGTTCGCTGTTTCGGGGTAAAAAGGGCGGGAGCGAGTAGAGCTACGGGAGGGGGGGGGTTGTGTCAGTACTGCCTTCAGAGTAGACGGAGTTCTTTGACGCTGTACACCTCGACCCCTGTGCACGGGTAGACACGTTTTGGCTGGTGGTGGTTCTGACTGTCCCCTCACTCCCTTCCCCTGTCCTCTGAAGAAAGCGTGGCCAGTATCTAATAGCCTCGTTGTTTCTTGTTTTCTTACATGCTTTGGGCTACCCGGACCTCCGCCACCATACCTGAAGTCAAGGAATGTCAAGGACGGACCCAGGACCTCGTACTGCCTAATTATTGAAGTTCAACTTTTTTTGTTTAAACTCAATAAAATCCTTAAATCGACCCTCTTCAGTGTTGGCTCCTTCCCCTTCTTGTGACCCAAAGGTGACAATCATCTGTATATCTATATAAATACAAACATAAATGCATGCATACATATACTTATATGCATACAGATGCATGTTATTTACATGAAAGTTGAAAAAACACTAATAAAAGCAAAGCTAAAAAGCCACCTCATTACAAACAGAATGGCTTTAACTTAAACGAGGGCGAGATCTATTGCATTTTCAATGCTTGTTTACTTTGGTTCCATCAAAAAGGCATTCAGATGTGTCACACATTTGCCATAAATTCTGAATGTTAGCACTCTAGTTGCACATTAGATCACTGTAGTAAAGCTACTGCTCACCAGGGACGTCTGCTGCTGGTATTCAAAGTGCATGTTTCAGTCTGCAAGTCAGAATTTTTTTAATGAAATAGAAGAGGATTTGAGAAGTCACTCAAAATGATCCCTAATTTTTCTTTCTGAAGCACTAATCATACTTTCTATGGCAAAATTAACCCCCTCATGTTGTTCCTTTTTAAATTGAGTGTTTTCAGACTTACCACTTCATTCCAATCAAGATGGCTTCTGGTGTGCCATACTTTTGTCATAAGTAAGACTGTTAGCGCTCTAGTTGTTCTTTAGAACACTCTGGGACATTCTGTCATTGGGCTATACTTGGGGTACATCCGGGTGATATTTGGGCTACATTTAGGCTCTTTTGTCTCTGGTGGCCATCTTGGGAGACTGTATGTCAGAATTTTTTAATGAAATTGAAGAGGGTTTGAGAAGTCACTCAAAATGTGCCCTAATTTTTCTTTCTGCAGCACTAATCATAATTCATATGGCAAAATATACCCCCTCATTTTGTTCCTTTTTAAATTAAATGTTTTAAGAGTTCCCACTTTATTCCAATCAAGATGGCTTCAGGTGTGCCATACCTTTGTAATAAGTAGGACTGTTAGCGCTCTAGTTGTTCTTTAGAACACTCTGGGACATTCTGTCATTGGGCTATACTTGGGCTACATCTGGGTGATATTTGGGCTACATTTGGGCTCTTTTGTCTCTGGTGGCCATTTTGGGAGACTGCATGTCAGAATTTTTTAATGAAATAGAAGAGGATTTGAAAAGTCACTCAAAATGTGCCCTAATGTTTCTTTCTGCAGCACTAATAATACCTTCTATTGCATAATATACCCCCTCATTTTGTTCCTTTTTAAATTAAATGTTTTAAGAGTTACCACTTTATTCCCATCACAATGGCTCCAGGTGTGCTATACCTTTGTAATAAGTAGGACTGTTAGCCAGTGCTTAATTTGTATAATTTGAAGTGCAGGTGCTCAAATCTTTGTCGGAGGACACACCTACTTCTCTGGCCCCACCCACTTCCTCGATTGGCTCCACCCACTCCCTCTATTAGCTCCTCCCACATCCTCAACTGGCACTGCGAAAAGACAGATGAATTTCAGCAAGGGAGTCTTCCTCATAGAGAGGAGCGTCAGAATCATCTAGGTCACTGTGCTGGCCTGCTCTCTTCGGACTGGCAACTGTCTCTAGCACATCACAGCCCTGCCCATAGTCTAAGCAGTAAGCAGCTGTCTTCAGTGAGAGTGACCCCACAGACTGCAGTATACAGGTCAAGCAGCATAAGTTATTTTCCCAGCACTAACTCCATTAATTCAAAGAGAACGTGGGGTTTAATGTTCCTCCTGGGAGAGATCAGAGGTTTGCCCAGTGCAAGTTGACTCACCAGAGTAAAGGGTTAATGTGCCTGCTGCGAAGAACGTGCTTCATGCATATCACAGAACCTAATGTTGCTAAAAGGTATTACTTTGGTTAGAAATGTATTCTTATTAGCAAACCCAGCCCCACAACTACTGTGGTACGTTTTCAATCCTCAATTTGTGCCCCTCCAGATCAAACACTTAAAATATACTGCACATTTACACAATTATTTTACTGTGCAATCAGCTCACAATGATACTAGATAAGTGCCCTTCCATATATGTTCCGATCGTCTTCTACGCTCGATTGTGCTTGCAAGAAAGTGTCACTCATAGTTGTTGAATGTCACACATAATTACACTGAAATTACGAAAATGTCACACATAGCAATCTGAAACCTTGGCAGCTATGGCTCACCAATAATTAACGTATACGCTTCTTAATCCTCACCCGTGTGCTAGAGTGAAGACAAGGAAACAGGTGACACTACAGCTCAGGAAGACAAACGGAAACCACACTTCCATGATGGCCCCCCACCCTGCACTCAGCCTGAAAAGACCCCTTGATTGCACAAACGCTCGTGTGTGCTGTTGTTACAGCGGCCGCCTCGGCCACTGGTAGTATCGCACACTGGGCTGGCTACTGTACAATACACAGACAAAGTGTACTAAGTAGCTGCAGCCAGCAACCACAGCCAGTGACCGACGTCGGGTAGCGCTACTGGTCTGGTGGTGAAGTCAGAGTTGTTGTTGAATCAATACCCGACCGCGCGGACCCAGCCAGAGCAGTGATAGATCACATGACTGATGACTTGGTGTTCGGCCGGTATGCTGGGGCATGGCAAATCAAATGCGCGCAATCTACAATCTATCTAAACAAATAAAACTGCGCAAGCACAACTCCAACCGCCACCCCCAGCAGAACCAAAAGTCAAAACCAGTTACCAAATCCGAAATCATTCTCCCGGCACTCCCTCCCTCCCCGTCCACCGGGCCGGCAACACGCCATCAACATAGAAGATAGATCATTCCCATCCCAATCATCATCATCCCACCATAAAATACAAATTGAGGAAAAGAAACTAGAAGTTAGAACCGAGTAGTCTCAGATTCATTCAGCATCATGAATCTCCCTTCTCGGCAGCCTGGCTTCATTGTGATTTTATGATCCTCATGGGGCAGGCCGCGGCCGCATGTGGCGATTTTGCGACTCACAGTTCACTGTGATCACATACAGTACTTATATACACTACTACGCTAACGCTAACGCCGGTACTAATTAAAGACGGTAAAGTAGTGTCCCGCCGGGACACACGTCTGATTGCAGGGCACTGGTCTGGCAGTCAGTCTGAGACTGTGTCCACAGTCCTACCTTTTAAGCTGCTGCGCTGCGCAGTAGTAGCTTTTTTTATTTTTTTATTAACAGATTGGCTGGCGCGGGCGGGTGGCAACTGCAATGCCTACCAGATGCCATGCCAACTTACCTGCGGGCAGCGGTGCGTGCCTCACCTGGGTCACGGACGGACGGTGCTGTGCGTTGACCGCTGGGCGGTACAGTCTGGCTACCGCTACACACAGTACTTGAAGGCCGTGGCCTGTGGCGTTGATTTAAAACACGAGTTTTGGTGGGATGCGGCCGTGCGCGGGTATGCTTGGGCGTGGCAATGCGCAATGAAATCTGCGCATGTTGCCTGCTTCCTGCCGCACAGCCCTAACCCCGGCCATCGCCCGCAGAACTAAAAGTGAAACCCAGCCCAATTCAGTGTTCCGAGTCAGACCCGCCCGCCGAGAAGTTGAGAACACTGTAGTGCTGCTAAGGGCGGCCTTCATGACGCCATGATGCCATTGCCATTAACACAGTATCAGACATCAACAGTACTGGAGGGATCATCAATGAGTCAGACATACACACTGGCTAGAGAATTTGAGTTATACTTATTCATGACGATTGAGATTCATTCATTCACATTTCATGATTAATGTCAATCTTCATTTATTTTTTCTCCACTGGGTGGGCCGAGTGCAGGCCAGCCAGGCAGACAGCTCCCAGATGCGAATGTGGCCAAGCCGAGGCCTACGACGGAGTCTACAAGTAGCTACTACCCACTGGTGCTGACTGAGTGTGAGTGAGTCTGTGCTGCTGTGACCGCTGTGCAGTCAGTGCGTGTGTACGTGGGACTGAGAGTCAGTGGGAGGGGACCGTCACCGGACCGAGTGACTCGGCACCAGGGATTGCGCCTTCTGCGGACGAGAAGCACAGCAGTCAGCAACACAGCACTGGGACACACACACTGCACTGGATGGTTGTTGTTGGTCACGGACTGAGTGACACTCGGATGATGGACACTGTGTTGTGGACTCTAACTATCTCTTCAGTCCCAAGCCAGTCCCATCCAGCCAGGTACGGTACTACCGGCAGCACACTGCGTAGCATTTTGCAGACATCCACTGTCACCACTTGATTGCGTACGGATTTAGAACTACAGACGCCGGACCTGACCTGGCGCAGTGGCGTGGCGGTGGCGTGTTGCGCCTTCCCAGCACCGCAGCAGGACCCACCACTCCCAGACGTGTTTTTTAGTTTCCTGGACCCGGGCCGGCATCGACGAAACACGAGAAGAGAAAAACACACTCACTCACACAGACAGTTTTCCCCGAGTCATGCTTCGTGACCATGACGATAGAGGGCTCGGGGCTGGCTTCCCAGTCGGACAGTGTACTCCTCCTGCTGTAGTATCAGCAGTTGACTGTGTGTGTGTCTGTCGATTTCCATGACAAAAAAACAAACACTCTGTGCAGAAAAAGCAATAGAAATTAATGCAATGCAGCATTGCAGCGTAGACCCGGCCCTGTCAATTAAGTGCCGGTGCTAAGCACCGGAAAGCACCGGCACAAATTAAGCACTGCTGTTAGCGCTCTAGTTGTTCTTTAGAACACTCTGGGACATTCTGTCATTGGGCTATACTTGGGCTACATCTGGGTGATATTTGGGCTACATTTGGGCTCTTTTGTCTCTGGTGGCCATTTTGGGAGACTGCATGTCAGAATGTTTTAATGAAATAGAAAAGGATTTGAGAAGTCACTCAAAATGTGCCCTAATTTTTCATTCTGCAGCACTAATCATTCTTTCTATGGCAAAATATACCCCCTCATGTTGTTTCTTTTTAAATTAAATGTTTTAAGAGTTACCACTTTATTCCAATCAAGATGGCTTCAGGTGTGCCATACCTTTGTAATAAGTAGGACTGTTAGCGCTCTAGTTGTTCTTTAGAACACTCTGGGACATTCTGTTATTGGGCTATACTTGGGCTACATCTGGGTGATATTTGGGCTACATTTGGGCTCTTTTGTCTCTGGTGGCCATTTTGGGAGACTGCATGTCAGAATGTTTTAATGAAATAGAAAAGGATTTGAGAAGTCACTCAAAATGTGCCCTAATTTTTCATTCTGCAGCACTAATCATACTTTCTATGGCAAAATATACCCCCTCATGTTGTTTCTTTTTAAATTAAATGTTTTAAGAGTTACCACTTTATTCCAATCAAGATGGCTTCAGGTGTGCCATACCTTTGTAATAAGTAGGACTGTTAGCGCTCTAGTTGTTCTTTAGAACACTCTAGGAGGCTGCAGTAGAACACAAAGGAATCAACTGACAGTCTCTGTCCTTGTTGGATGTACATGTTTTACTGAGAATGCCAGACTTCATTTTCACATGACTGAGAAAGATAATGTGAATTTACAGAAAATATGCTTTCAGTTTAGCTTATAGATCCCCTTCCAAACCACTGTGGGAAAATCATGAGATATTAGTTTTCTTTCAAACAATATTCATGATATCACAGCAGAAGGTTTTTTCACATGGTAAAATCACCTTAGAACCCACCACAATTCCTAAAACGAGTATGGTACCATCAACAAATGATTTATAATGTACCTAAAGTCCTAAAACCCTCTATTAACTACAATGCTTTTTAATGAGGTGCTATCATGTATATTGGTCCCAAGATGGCTGCCAACACTTCTTGGATGAAGTGCTGACAGCCAATCAGATCAGATGTGTGGTTAGGCTCCGCCCAGATATATATCTTTTTTTGAACCTAAATTACTCAAAATCCACTGGAGCACATATATTGAGACCTAGCAAAGGCACATCGGGCTAACAGTCCCTACAATTTTGCCAAGTTTCGTGCAAATCCATTGAGCCGTTCGAGCTAAAAGTGAGGCCAACCGCCCTATGGAAATTAACATGGGAAAAACGCGTTTTGGGACCCCCCTTTTTTCTCGGCCCCCCCTTGATGAAACCCCCCCAAATTGTCAGGGGCTGCTCAGAAACAAAATGTTCCATTTTCCTGAAAATTTCAGCCAATTCCGTCCACAAACGCCAAAGTTATTAGACATAGAATTTTCAAAAATCCCATAGAGAAAAAATCCTAACTATATATACCTACTGGCGAACGCCAGTAGGTAACATATATGTATATATATATATATATATATATATATATATATATATATATATATATATATATATATATATATATATATATATATATATATATATATATATACATATATATATTACCTACTGCCAGTCGCCAGTAGGTAGTTATAGTTAGGATTTTTTTCAATGCAAAATCTCAACATTCTATTAGGAATAACTTTGGCGCTGGTTGAGGAATCTGCCTGAAAATTTCCTCAAATTTTCCTCGATGCGCTCCGGTCCTTCCCTAAAAGTTTGGGGGGGATTCGTGAAGCGGGCCTAGATAAAAGGGGGCACCCAAAACATGTTTTCCCCATGTTAATTTCAATAGGGCAGTCGACCTCACTTTTAGCCCAAACGGCTGAATGGATTTCCACCAAACTTGGCAAAATTGTAGGGACTGGTAGCCCGATGTGTCTTTGCTATGTCTCAAGATATGTGCTCCAGTAGATTTTGAGTAATTTAGGTTAAAAAAAATATATATATCTATGGCCGCGCCCCGGTACGCGCTACTCGACTTGCGCGCGGAAAGCTGATTGGCTCTCGGGTGTCTGTAAACATTCCAAACAGTCCGGAGCGGCCGCCATCTTGTGTCTCGGTAGGATCGAGACACAAGAGGTGGCAAAAACAAAGGGGGAAATGACCATAAGGGGGCAAAGTATACCCCTTCTGGCCCCCTAGGTTTGATGTGGGGGCTATAAAAAGGCCCCGCATGACAAAAAACAAAATAATAATTCTATTTGCGCGGGGGGAGCGCCCGGTATGCGCACCAGGGAGCAGACCGGGGAGCGTACCATGGGGAAAAAAAGATTGACAGAGTTTTTAATAAATGTAGTTTTTTTTATAAATTGGAGGTAGTTCTGAAAAGAACTGTTTTTTTTATTCTTTTTGTTTTATATTTTTATTTATTGTTTTTTTGAACATTTTTTATTTTTTTTGGCTTTTCTGAACAACTTTATATGTTTTTTGTAGTTTTTCTGGGGACAAACAAAACACAGGGAATTGCAAACAGCTCAACTGGAGCAAAAAAAATAGAAAAAAATTAAAGTTGCTTGCTGCAGTGATGGTTGTCTGCAGCTCGATTGAGTAAAGTGATACTTTGCTCACCATATTTATTATTATTATTATTGGACATTTGTAGAGCGCCTGGTTACGCCACCGGCGTGTCCCCGCGCTATGATAAGTGGAGTGGCCGCCCCCCCCCTGCCCATAAAAGGCTACCTGCTATATAAGTGGGTTTTAAGTTTTTTCCTGAACAGGATCTCAGACGGTTCCAAGCGTAATTCTAAGGGTAGCGCATTCCAGCACCTGGGAGCGAGGTATCTGAAAGATCTCCCTCCCATGCTCGCCTTCCTTACTTTGGGAACCTTCAGCAGCCCAGTCCGAGAGGACCGAAGATTGCGTGTGGGCTCATAGCAGTTCACCAGACTCTGGAGCGGAACAGGAGCTTTGCTGCTCAGAATGCGGTGGCATTTGGAAAGGGCTATAAACTCCACCCTCTTCCCCACAGGGAGCCAGTGGAGAGCCTGGAGTGCTGGTTTAGAGGGTGACCTCTTGGGGAGCCTAAGCACAAGACGCGCCGCGGCATTTTGGAGCACTTGAAGGCGGCCCAAGACCTTGCCCGTGGCCCCCAGATATAACAAGTTCCCATAATCTAATCGCGAGGTGACCAGGGCGTGCACCAGCGTCCTTCGAGCAGCGATAGGGAGGAGATTTAATACTTTCCTTAAGGCTCTCAGAACACCAAAGCACACCCCTGCCACCCGGGTGATCTGGGGGCCAAAGGCAAGATCCGTATCCAGCCACACTCCGAGGTTCCTGGCCTCCCGGCATGGGACGGGGACTTCTCCCAGGCAGGGCGGCCACCATGCCAACGACCAAGCAGACGGCCCTCCCCCCACCATGAGCACCTCGGTCTTGCTACCGTTCAACTTCAAACAGTTTGCGGACATCCAGGTTGCCAGGTCTTGCATGCAATCCTTGAAGATGTCCGCCGCAAGGTCGGGCGCACACGAGAGGGAGATGACCAGCTGCGTGTCGTCGGCATAGGACACCAGGCGTAGACCGTATCCTGCCACAATGGCTGCCAGAGGTGAGACATAGAGATTAAATAGGGTTGGGCTCAGGGACGAGCCCTGAGGCATGCCCTGGCCCAGCCCAATCTCCTTCGAGTAACAGTCACCCAAGCGAACCTGAAAACACCTGTCTGACAGGAAGGATCTAATCCAACCAAGTGCTTCTCCTGAAACCCCTCCTTCATTCAGACACTGTAGCAAGGTGGAATGTGCTACAGTGTCGAATGCCGCGCTTAGATCCAGTAGGATCAGAGCCATGGTTTGGCCCTCATCCACACCCTGTCGAAGTGTTTCGACCGCCATGAGTAGCGCTGACTCTGTCGAATGACGGGGGCGGAAGCCAAATTGGGAGTCATGGAGTAGGGATGCCTCCTCCACAAAATGCATAAGTTGTAGGTTAGCTATTTTTTCCGCCACCTTGGCCATGTAGGGCAGGAGAGAGATTGGGCGAAGATTGTCAAGTTTTTCAAAGCTGACATTAGCTTTTTTCTGCAGAGGAAGTACAACTGCTTGTTTCCAAGCATTGGGAACAGTCTGGGATTTAAAGGAGGCATCTAGTAGATGGCGGATATAAGGTTCAAGTACTTGCAAACTGCCCTTCAACCGACTCGGAGTAGTAGGGTCTCTAGGAGAGCCAGATTTTATCGACCCGCAAATGCGGAGAAGTTCCTCAGTCGGAGGGGTGAAAAAGGTGGTTAGTCGCTGTTCCCCATTGGCCTTGATGGTTTCCAAGTGCTTAGGGCAGTTGCCAGCCTACTGAGGGAAGGAGGTGTAGATGTTCGCCACCTTATTTGCAAAAAACTCTGCGATGCGGTCACAACCCTCCGTTGAGCAAAGGTTCTTGGGCACCACAGCAGGCATCCCTACCGTAAATGATTTATAGATAGAGAAGAGTTCCTTAGTGGACTGCTCTGCTTCTTCAATCCTATTGCTGAAGTACAGTGTTTTAGCCTTCCTTATCAGTTTATGGTAGCTGCGCCTACAGTCTATATACTCTGCTTTAGCGTGGGTAGTGTAGGCAATTCTCCATTGCCTTTCAGCGCGTTTGCACGCTGCTTTGGCCAACCGCACACCTTATTATACCATGGTGCCGATCTCTGAGTGCGGCCCCCCACTCTTGCCACACCGAGTGGGGCCACCAGATCAAGGGCTTCCGTGATACGCTGGGCCAGGTTGATGTTAATTTCTTCTACTCCCACTCCCCCAGGGTTGCCCTTCGCAGTGAGCGCCTGATTGAATTTAGCTTGAGAGAACGCCGCCCATCTCCGCCTAGGATGTTTATCAGCAGGAGGTTCTGTCGGTCGTGCTCCCTGCAACTCAATAGTGAACGGGACAAGATGGTGATCCGACCACGGGATAGGGACCGGGTTATGAAATTGTTTTGTTGCAATATATGCAAACAAATTTAAATTTTGCAAATCTGGTTTATACATTAGGGACCATCTCCCTAGCCTCTGCACCCGATGGAGTGGGTTGATTGGAGGTGCTTAAAGAAGAAGGATGGGGAGGGTTCTTGGTCAGTTTCCTGACCTCTGCTGCCGAATAATTGTTCGGATGCTTAATCTGCATATGTCTAATCATAGTGTGGTTCCCAAAAGAGTACTTCTTGTTTGGGTTCCCTCTTGACAGTTGTTCGCGACAGATGAGGCAAGTCACCTTAGCTGCATTCACTTTTTTTGCACCCCTTGAAAAACTCCCAAATAAAATGTTCCTTGGGTCTGTATGGGGCATTGTCCTCAGGCAGAAATTGTATATCCTCCTGCTCCTCTTCGTCCTCTTCTTCTTCTTGACCACCAATGTGGTCTTGTGATAGTCCTTGTGGTGGTGGTGGAGGTGGAGGTGGTGCAGATACACCTGCATCTGCTACTAGTGAAGCCATTTCTCACAGAATGAATGCAGGTCTTCTTCACTCAAACAACAAAGTGAAAATGAGGAAAAAAGGTGGGGTCTTTCATCATTTGGAAAACAAAACTGTTGTGAACCAATCAAAAGTGTTATTTTCAGGTCTCAGGGCCTGGGCTTTCTCATCATTTGGAAACTAAAAGTGTTCTGAACCAATCAAAAGTGTTATTTTCAGGTCACATGACCCGACGCGCTTACGATACGCGCCCCGGTACGCGCCCGGCGGGGCTTACGTTGCGCGATCGTATGCGCTCGGGTGCTTCCGGGTGCGCTTACACAATGCTTCATATGACGCATCATGTGACTACGCAATACGTCACGATGTTGTTTTCGTTTGCGGGAATAGCGCTAACGGGACGCTCACCGGTATGCACCCTGGGGCGCGCGGAAGCACTGCGCTTAACGGTGAGCGCATCGGTACACGCCCCGGGAGCGCTCCGGCCCAAAAAAATGATTACCTAGTTATACAATATAAAATTCATTATAAAAAATATTACATTTCATACCTATAGAGATTTGCTATTAAAAAACCTTTGAAATTCACTGAAAAAAACATAGGTTTCACACCAGTTATAGTTAGGAATTAGCATTTAAAAAACCTATTAAATTCACTGAAAAAACTATAGGTTTGACACCAGTTATAGTTAGCTGGAAATTTTACTGACATAAAACCATTGAAATTCCCACGTTATAGTTAGTTGGACTGCAATGCACTGCTGATGACGTCACATATTACATCACTAATGACATGGTCAGTGACATCACTCATGACATCACTGATGACATCATCCTTGTGGCAGACCTCCTCTCCTTTGATATACACAATCAAAAATAGAAAGTAACATTTTCAAAAAAAATTCACGTTGTAAATGTAAATGTCAAGGTATTTGTAGAGCGCACTGCCACCTAGCGGTTTCCTGGCGCTTTTACTCATACCGCTGTGGAACCCTTCCTGGATTTCCCTGTGAAGTGTCCAATCATGGGCACGCCCAGGGTGAAACCAGGCATCCTAGCGTTGTTGGGGCCGGTGTGGAGGTTAAGCAAGCTATTGCCCAGAGTTGCAGCATGGGGCCCATGATTAGAATAGGCACAGAGGCGAGAGTTGTCAGGTCCGAGGAAATTGAGCCCAAGACCCGCCGAGGCGGGAATTGAACCCTGGTCCCGGGCCAGAACTCTGCATCAGGGTCTGCCGCTCTAACTATTGAGCCACACTCCTCCAAACCTATTCAGTATTTCAAAAATCTACATACATTTCCAGTCATTCGCTAACAGTTCTGTTTAGGCACTCATACATGTACTCACTCATCATATGTACTCATACACCTATACATCTTATTACACACCAACACTCATCTATAGAGTTACTCACACATGCAATCAAACATCCATTTACTTGCATATAGAGCTATACACCGACCACTACACTAATTTCTACAGAATCGTACACATACTTACTCTCTAAAACAATCACTTATAGAAACACATACTTATTTATACAGGAACTCTTACAATCTCCCGCTCTCACATATACTCATTTATATACATCAATACTCACCTATACTAGTTTAAAACATATGTAGTTACTCATAAAGATACTTTTGAGACAGTCATTCACTCACTAATAAACTCACTAACACACACATACACACACTCATCCACCTATAAAGTCCTGCACACATGCTGTCTTCAAAACACATATGAACAGTGAGTCAGTCATTCATGGATCTGTGCGCTAAGTAATACTCCCCACCGAACCATACAGACACTCATTCTGATACTTAAAAAAACAACTAATAACCCATATACACACTCATGTAGCTACTCACCACCCCATGCAGCCACTTATATACTTCTCTGGTACTCTTATCTACCGCCCCCCCTGGCCCCCCCAAGCAGTTCCATGAAATATTACCATCCAGTGTGGCTGATAGAGTCAGTACCACCTCTAACTTCACCTTGCTAGGTGATCTCAATTTCCACTTCGACTCCCTCTCTGACCACACAGCCGCCACCCTGACAGACGATCTAGCAGCCCTGCAACTCACCCAACGTGTCACCTCCCCCACTCACGCCAAAGGCCACTTGCTGGACCCTGTCTTCAGCAACTTCCCCGACCTCTTAGTCGGCTTACCAATCCCTCTGCCCTGGACAGACCACCTTTTGTTCCCCATCAGCTGGACTTCGTTTAAACCACCGTCACCTGCCCCTACCTCAAGGCTCAGGCGAGCCTGGTCGCGCCTTGAGGTTGACAACTGGTCTACCAAACTCACCAGCTCTCAACCCAGTGATCAGAAAGACCCTGTCCTAGCAAATCAAGCCTATGTCAACTGGATCACTCAAACTCTTGACGCTACTCTCCCAATGAGCAAGACTATGCTGAAGCGTTCCCAAAAAACTGCCCCTTGGTACACGCAGGCTCTCAGGGACAAGAAACGCCTATGTAGAAGGTCGGAAAGACGCTGGCGTTTAGATGACTCAGCAGACAATAAAACTCGCTACCGAGAATCTATCGGCGACTACAAAGTTCAAATAAAAGCAGCCCAGTCCACCTATTTCGCCGAAAAAATTCTACAGGCAAAGTCCAAACCTAAGGAGATCTTCCAGATCGTTAAAAAGTTAACGAACCCCCCTCCTGCATTGCAGGTCGAGAAATCCATCACTCATTGCAATGATGTTGCTGAATTCTTTTATCAGAAAGTAAACACTATCTATTCAGCCTTCCCCCCCAAAAAAATCAACTCATCTACCCAATCCAACTCTCTATCTCAACACACCATGTCCCACTTTCCCCTACTAGACCTCACCACCCTTGAACCAGTAGCGCGCAGTGTTAAGTCCGGATCGCCGGATGATCCGGCTCCTCCAGACATAATAATGGCTGCCTCCCAGATCACCCTGCCTATTATTAAGGAGGTACTAAACGCATCCATTACCTCCAGCACTGTGCCGACCGTCTGGAAACAGGCCATGGTCAGGTCGCTGCCTAAAAAACCCAATTTAGACCCGTCTGACTTGGCCAACTATCGCCCCATCTCCCTGCTCCCATGGGTGAGTAAGGTCTTAGAAAAATATATTAATTAACAGCTAGTGAACTTCCTGGAAAATCATCATGTACTAGATCCCACCCAGACGGGCTTCAGACCGAAACACGGGACCGAGACCGCTCTCCTCATGGTCACCGAGGAAGCTAGAAAAATCCTGGATCAAGGAGGATCAGTGGCAGTGATCCTCCTTGATCTAAGCGCGGCATTTGATACAGTCAGTCATGACACCCTACTGGACCGTTTGTCCTGCGCCGGGATCAAGGACAAAGCCTGGACATGGTTTAAATCCTTTCTGGAGAACAGATCCTTCAGGGTCTTTGAGGGTGAGTCCGTCTCCTCTAGCAGACCTCTAAAGTGCGGAGTTCCTCAGGGCTCCTCTCTGAGCCCCGCACTCTTCAACCTGTATATGAGGCCACTGGCTGATGTCGTCCGCCCATTCGGAGTTAAGATCATCTCCTATGCGGACGACACGCAGCTGGTGGTCTCACTGGCGCAGGAGACTACCCGGCCTGCGTCAGGTGGGCTTAGAGAATGCCTAGAGGAGGTGAAGACCTGAATGTCTTCATTTTCCCTCAAGTTGAATGGGGATAAAGCAGAGCTGATGCTCTTAGGCCCCCCAGATCTTGGCCTCCCCCCTCCTTGTGGCCTCCTTGTCTGGGCCCCCCCAGCCCCCAAGAACAATATTAAGAGCCTCGGAGTGTGGCTAGACAGATCTCTGTCCTTCAACACTCAAGCCACAAAACTATCAGCCACCTGTTTTGGCATCATGAGGATGCTAAATAAAATCTTCCCCCTCCTCCCCCTAGAAGCCAAACAGGTGGCCATACAAGGCCTCATACACTCACGCCTAGATTTCAACAATGTGCTCTATCTAGGCGCCCCAGATTACACTCTGCGCAGACTGCAGATTTTGCAGAACTGCGCAGCGCGCTTACTGCTCAAGATCCCTCGGAGACAATCAGTGAGGGCCGGTCTGGTCAGCCTTCAATGGCTACCGATTCGGCAGAGAGTCCTTTTTAAAGCTATGTGCATAGCCCACCAAGCATTCTGGGACACAGGCCCCAGCATTTCACGTGACCTAGTTACTCACTACATTCCCAACCAAAGCCTTCGCTCCAGCCAGACCTTTTTAGCAGTGGCGCCAAGAATAAAAAGATCCAGGTTAGGCGGAAGGACGTTCGCCTACAATGCGTCCAGAACCTGGAACACTCTGCCACTACATCTCAGAGCCAATCCCAACCTCACTGTGTTTCGTAAACAATTAAAGACTTTCCTGTTTAATTCCCCCCACTAATCCCTAGCTTCCTCCTCATCTGCTCTTTGGTAGGTTCTGGTTACCCTAGCGCTTGGACGCCTCCGGGCAGCAATCGCGCTCTACAAGTCTACAGGTTTACAGGTTTACAAAGTAGGACACTGATACAGATATTTAAATTTTTAAATATTACTCGCTAATACACCTATTCACTAAGATATACTTAATAAGTCAGTTATACAATCAATTTTACAAAAAAAAACATCCATTTAGAGACTTATTTACCCATTCAATCTTCCATCGACCTTTAGATATACATATATAAAAAATATTTATTTATTTTTCAGAAAGAGACACATTCACTGGCTGATGTCATCAGTGATGTCATCAGGGATGTAATTTGAGATGTCATCAGTGATGTCAAGAGTGATGTCACTGACCATGTCATGAGTAATGTAATATGTGACATCATCAGCAGTGCATTGCGGGCGCGCGAGTTATAGTTAGCTGAACTAACTATAACAGGGGAAGTTCATAGGTTTTGTATGAGTAAAATGACCAGCTAACTATAATTGGTGTGAAACCTATGTTTTTTTAGTGAATATATATATATATATATATATACATATATATATATATATATATATATATATATATATATATATACATATATATATATATATATATATATACATATATATATATATATATATATATATATATATATATATATATATATATATATATATATATATATATATATATACATATATATATTTCCACCAAGCTTACTCGTGCAGTGAGGACACCCACACCACGATTATTATTCACCTTTTATTGGTCAAACAGCAGCAGCATTCTGGAATGGGCTGTTGCAAGCAATTCCTTGCGCCTCTCGCCATACGCGTTTCGGAAATGTTCCATGTTCACTGGCTCGGCATGCTGGTGAGATAGAAAGCAGCCTCTGAAGTTCATTGTTCATTTAAAGCCATAGTGGGCGTGAACTTGCTTTGCATCCTGGTTCTTGTAGTACAGGACAATGTTATCCCTATAGTAGGGGCCGCTTGAGGTTCTCCTCCATCCGTTTTTTACCATCGGATTGTTGCAAATGACACAGTCCGCCTGTTGCTTCTTTTACGCTAAAATGAACAGGTTCGTGGTTCTCAGTATTGCGCCCTTTCAATCAGGCACTGGGATCCGCTGTGATAGCAGAGGGGTAGTCCTCGTGGCCAGAGCAGGCCACATTAAATTTCCATCAAGTTTGCTCGCGCAGTGAGGACACCCACACCACGATTATTATTCACCTTTTATTGTAGTGCCGGATAGCTCCTCACCCAAAGCAGATTGCAATGACTCTGACGCCGCTTCCATTCTTCCGACGACCGAAGCCGGGTCTGGTCCTTCCGATAACTCGGACATGAAGAGTACTTTCGCCGAAGCAAAGCAGACAAGTATTGACCAGGCCACTTGGACGCAGGGGTCGCCGTAGCATGCCGCTGGATGGCGTGACAAAATGCAGCAAGAGTCCCATCAACAAATTTGGCACAAAGGGGCGAATGCAGCATTTTGGCTGTCTAGCCTGATCAGAGCCCAGGAGTAATCAGGAGGTGAGTTGGTATCCGGTATTAATAATCCTGCCCCACCTAAGCAAAGGTAGTATGCTCCACCCATCACGATGATCTGTGTCACCTGCAGCCGTTCCTGGGTGGTTACTGGACTGCACTTCCCAGCATGCAGTGGTTTGCCAGGAAAGGGCCGCCAAATCATGTCGCAAGCAGCGGGGAGTCCTGTACCAAGTCACCAATGGCCTATGATGCCGGTAGAAACATTGAGGCTCCTTAGGTCCCCTCACTGCAACACCTCCGCTAACAGGCATGAAATCCACAGGGGTAAGTGCCGGATAGCTGCTCACCCAAAGCAGAGTGCAATGACTCTGACGCCGCTTCCATTCTTCCCGCGACCGAAGGCGGGTCTGGTCCTTCCGATAACTCAGATATGAAGAGTATTTTCGCCGAAGCAAAGCAGACCAGTATTGACCAGACCACTTGGGTACAGGGGTCGCCGTAGCACGCCGCTGGCTGGCATGACAAAATGCAGCAAGAGTCCTATCAACAAAGAAAGGCGGAGACCACAAAAGGGGAACACTACGGAGTCTTTTATTTAAAAATTCGGCACAAAGCGGCAAATGCAGCATTTCGGCTGTGTAGCCTCATCAGCGCCCAGGAGTAATCATTAGGTGAGTTGGTATCTGGTATTAATAGTCCTGCCCCACCTAAGCAAAGGTAGTATGCTCCGCCCATCACGATGATCTGTGTCACCTGCAGCTGTTCCTGGGTGGTTACTGGATTGCACTTCCCAGCATGCAGTGGTTTGCCGGGAAAGGGCCGCCAAATCATGGCGCAAGCAGCAGGGAGTCGTGTACCAAGTCACCAATGGCCTATGATGCCGGTAGAAACATCGAGGCTCCTTAGGTCCTCTAACTGCAACACCTCCGCTAACAGGCATGAAATCCACAGGGGCAAGTGCCGGATAGCTCCTCACCCAAAGCAGAGTGCAATGACTCTGACGCCACTTCCATTCTTCCCGCGACCGAAGGCGGGTCTGGTCCTTCAGATAACTCGGACATGAAGAGTACTTTTGCTGAAGCAAAGCAGACAAGTATTGACCAGGCCACTTGAACGCAGGGGTCGCAGTAGCACGCCGCTGGCTGGCGTGACAAAATGCAGCAAAAGTCCCATCAACAAAGAAAGGTGGAGACCACAAAAGGGGAACACTACGGAGTCTTTTATTTTCAAATTTGGCACAAAGGGGCGAATGCAGAATTTCGGCTGTGTAGCCTCATCAGCGCCCAGGAGTAATTAGGAGGTGAGTTGGTATCTGATATTAAAAGTCCTGCCCCACCTAAGCAAAGGTAGTATGCTCCGCCCATCACGATGATCTGTTTCATCTGCAGCCGTTCCTGGGTGGTTACTGGACTGCACTTCCCAGCATGCAGTGGTTTGCCGGGAAAGGGCCGCCAAATCATGGCGCAAGCAGCGGGGAGTCGTGTACCAAGTCACCAATGGCCTATGATGCCGGTAGAAACATCGAGGCTCCTTAGGTCCCCTAACTGCAACACCTCCGCTAACAGGCATGAAATCCACGGGGGTAAGTGCCGGATAGCTGCTCACCCAAAGCAGAGTGCAATGACTCTGACGCCGCTTCCATTCTTCCCGCCACCGAAGGTGGGTCTGGTAATTCTGATAACTCGGACATGAAGAGTACTTTCGCCAAAGCAAAGCAGACCAGTATTAACCAGACCACTTGGATGCAGGGGTCGCCGTAGCACGCCGCTGGTTGGCGTGACAAAATGCAGCAAGATTCCCATCAACAAAGAAAGGCGGAGACCACAAAAGGGGAACACTACGGAGTCTTTTATTTAAAAATTCGGCACAAAGCGGCGAATGCAGCATTTCGGCTGTGTAGCCTAATCAGCGCCCAGGAGTAATCAGGAGGTGAGTTGGTATCCGGTATTAATAGTCCTGCCCCACCTAAGCAAAGGTAGTATGCTCCGCCCATCACGATGATCTGTGTCACCTGCAGCCATTCCTGGGTGGTTACTGGACTGCACTTCCCAGCATGCAGTGGTTTGCCGGGAAAGGGCAGCTAAATCATGACGCAAGCAGCGAGGAGTCGTGTATCAAGTCACCAATGGCCTATGATGCCAGTAGAAACATCGAGGCTCCTTAAGTCCCCTAACTGCAACACCTCTGCTAGCAGGCATGAAATCCACAGGGGTAAGTGCCGGTTAGCTCCTCACCCAAAGCAGAGTGCAATGACTCTGACGCCGCTTCCATTCTTCCCGCGACCGAAGACGGGTCTGGTCCTTCCGATAACTCGGACATGAAGAGTACTTTCGCCGAAGAAAAGCAGACCAGTATTGACCATACCACTTGGATGCAGGGGTCGCCGTAGCACGCCGCTGGCTGGCGTGACAAAATGCAGCAAGAGTCCCATCAACAAAGAGAGGTGGAAACCACAAAAGGGGAACACTAGGGAGTCTTTTATTTTCAAATTTGGCACAAAGGGGCGAATGCAGCATTTCGGCTGTGTAGCCTCATCAGCGCCCAGGAGTAATCAGGAGGTGAGTTGGAATCTGGTATTAATAGTCCTGCCCCACCTAAGCAAAGGTAGTATGCTCCGCCCATCACGATGATCTGTGTCACCTGCAGCCGTTCCTGGGTGGTTACTGGACTGCACTTCCCAGCATGAAGTGGTTTGCCGGGAAAGGGCAGCCAAATCATGGCGCAAGCAGCGGGGAGTCGTGTACCAAGTCACCAATGGCCTATGATGCCGGTAGAAACATCGAGGCTCCTTAGGTCCCCTAACTGCAACACCTCCGCTAACTAGCATGAAATTCACTGGGTTAAGTGCCGGATAGCTCCTTACCCAAAGCAGATTGCAATGACTCTGACGCCGCTTCTATTCTTCCCGCGACCGAAGGCGGGTCTGGTCCTTCCGATAACTCGGACATGAAGAGTACTTTCGCCGAAGCAAAGCAGACCAGTATTGTCCAGACCACTTGGATGCAGGGGTCGCCGTAGCACGCCGCTGGCTGGCGTGACAAAATGCAGCAAGAGTCCCATCAACAAAGAAAGGCGGAGACCACAAAAGGGGAACACTACGGAGTCTTTTATTTAAAAATTCGGCACAAAGCAGCGAATGCAGTATTTCGGCTGTGTAGCCTCATCAGCGCCCAGGAGTAATCAGGAGGTGAGTTGGTATCCGGTATTAATAGTCCTGCCCCACCTAAGCAAAGGTAGTATGCTCTGCCCATCACGATGATTTGTGTAACCTGCGGCCGTTCCTGGGTGGTTACTGGACTGCACTTCCCAGCATGCAGTGGTTTGCCGTGAAAGGGCCGCCAAATCATGGCGTAATCAGCGGGGAGTCCTGTACCAAGTCACCAATGGCCTATGATGCCGGTAGAAACATCGAGGCTCCTTAGGTCCCCTAACTGCAACACCTCCTCTAGCAGGCATGAAATCCATGGGGGTAAGTGCCGGATAGCTCCCCACCCAAAGCAGAGTGCAATGACTCTGACGCCGCTTCCATTCTTCCCGCGACGGAATGCGGGTCTGGTCCTTCTGATAACTCAGACATGAAGAGTACTTTCGCCGAAGAAAAGTAGACCAGTATTGACCAGACCACTTGGATGCAGGGGTTGTGTAGCACGCCGCTGGCTGGCGTGGCAAAATGCAGCAAGAGTCCCATCAACAAAGAAAGGTGGAGACCACAAAAGGGGAACACTACGGAGTCTTTTATTTTCAAATTCGGCACAAAGGGGCGAATGCAGCATTTCGGCTGTGTAGCCTCATCAGCGCCCAGGAGTAATCAGGAGGTGAGTTGGTATCCGGTATTAATAGTCCTGCCCCACCTAAGCAAAGGTAGTATGTTCCGCCCATCACAATGATCTGTGTCACATGCAGCCATTCCTGGGTGGTTACTAGACTGCACTTCCCAGCATGCAGTGATTTGCTGGGAAAGGGCCGCCAAATCATGGCGCAAGCAGCGGGGAGTTGTGTACCAAGTCACCAATGGCCTACGATGCCGGTAGAAACATCGAGGCTCCTTAGGCCCCCTCACTGCAACACCTCCGCTAACAGGCATGAAATCCCCAGGGGTAAGTGCCGGATAGCTCCTCACCCAAAGCAGAGTGCAATGACTCTGACGCCGCTTCCATTCTTCCCGCGACCAAAGGTGGGTCTGGTCCTTCTGATAACTCGGACATGAAGAGTACTTTCTCCGAAGAAAAGCAGACCAGTATTGACCAGACCACTTGGATCCAGGGGTCGCCGTAGCACGCCGCTGGCTGGCGTGACAAAATGCAGCAAGATTCCTATCAACAAAGAAAGGCGGAGACCACAAAAGGGGAACACTATGGAGTCTTTTATTTAAAAATTCGGCAAAAAGCGGCAAATGCAGCATTTCGGCTGTGTAGCCTCATCAGCGCCCAGGAGTAATCAGGAGGTGAGTTGGTATCTGGTATTAATAGTCCTGCCCCACCTAAGCAAAGGTAGTATGCTCCTCCCATCACGATGATCTGTGTCACCTGCAGCCGTTCCTGGGTGGTTACTGGACTGCACTTCCCAGCATGCAGTGGTTTGCCGGGAAAGGGCCGCTAAATCACGGCGCAAGAAGCAGGGAGTCGTGTACCAAGTCACCAATGACCTATGATGCCAGTAGAAACATCGAGGCTCCTTAGATCCCTTAACTGTAACACCTCCGCTAACAGGCATGAAATCCACGGGGGGAAGTGCCGGATAGCTCCTCACCCAAAGCAGAGTGAAATGACTCTGACGCCGCTTCCATTCTTCCCGCGACCGAAGGCGGGCATTGTCCTTCCGATAACTCGGACATGAAGAGTACTTTCGCCGAAGCAAAGCAGACAAGTATTGACCAGGCCACTTGGACGCAGGGGTCGCCATAGCACGCCGCTGGCTGGTGTGACAAAATGCAGCAAGAGTCCCATCAACAAAGAAAGGCGGAGACCACAAAAGGGAAACACTACGGAGTCTTTTATTTTCAAATTTGGCACAAAGGGGCGAATGCAGCATTTCGGCTGTGTAGCCTCATCAGCGCCCAGGAGTAATCAGGAGGTGAGGTGGTATCTGGTATTAATAGTCCTGTCCCACCTAAGCAAAGGTAGTATGCTCCGCCCATCACGATGATCTGTGTCACCTGCAGCCGTTACTGGGTGGTTACTGGACTGCACTTCCCAGCATGCAGTTGTTTGCCGGGAAAGGGCCGCCAAATCATGCCGCAAGCAGTGGGGAGTCTTGTAAGAAGTCACCAATGGCCTATGATGCCGGTAGAAACATCGAGGCTCCTTACGTCCCCTAACTGCAACACCTCCGCTAACTGGCATGAAATCCACGGGGGTAAGTGCCGGATAGCTCCTCACCCAAAGCAGAGTGCAATGACTCTGACGCCGCTTCCATTCTTCCCGCGACCGAAGGCGGGTCTGGTCCTTCCGATAACTCGGACATGAAGAGTACTTTCGCCGAAGCAAAGCAGACAAGTATTGACCAGGCCACTTGGACACAGGGGTCGCCGTAGCACGCCACTGGCTGGCGTGACAAAATGCAGCAAGAGTCCCATCAACAAAGAATGGCGGAGACCACAAAAGGGGAACACTATGGAGTCTTTTATTTTCAAATTTTGCACAAAGGGGCGAATGCAGCATTTCGGCTGTGTAGCCTCATCAGCGCCCAGGAGTAATCCGGAGGTGAGTTGTTATCCGGTATTATTAGTCCTGTCCCACCTAAGCAAAGGTAGTATGCTCCGCCCATCACGATGATCTGTGTCACCTGCAGCCGTTCCTGAGTGGTTACTGGACTGCACTTCCCAGCATGCAGTGGTTTGCCGGGAAAGGGCCGCCAAATCATGCCGCAAGCAGTGGGGAGTCTTGTAAGAAGTCACCAATGGCCTATGATGCCGGTAGAAACATCGAGGCTCCTTAGCTCCCCTAACTGCAACACCTCCGCTAACAGGCATGAAATCCACGGGGGTAAGTGCCGGATAGCTCCTCACCCAAAGCAGAGTGCAATGACTCTGACGCCGCTTCCATTCTTCCTGCGACCGAAGGCGGGTCTGGTCCTTCCGATAACTCGGACATGAAGAGTACTTTCGCCGAAGCAAAGCAGACCAGTATTTACCAGGCCACTTGGATGCAGGGGTCGCCGTAGCACGCCGCTGGCTGGCGTGACAAAATGCAGCAAGAGTCCCATCAACAAAGAAAGGCGGAGACCACAAAAGGGGAACACTACGGAGTCTTATTTAAAAATTTGGCACAAAGCGGCGAATGCATATGGCTGAGATACCCGCCACCCCCTCTCAACACAATCCCCAAATGAGGGAAACCGGAAACAGTTCTTGAAGTTTTTGGAAGTGGGAGGGAGTGACCCTCCCGGCCGTATTTATTAAAACAAAAAATTAAAACATTTAAACATTAATGTACAATTTCATACCACATTGCGATGTTTGGCTAACCTTAACAGATTCTCTAATACAGAGGTTCTCCTAGCCGAACTAACATCCTACAAAACATTTACTTGAAATATTGAAATTGTACATCCTAACGTTTAAGGGCCAACGGCAAGGTCGTAACCGGTGTCAAGATCCCTAACCAGACATACCCCCCCCACTTGGGAGGGGCGACAGCACTGAGGCGTACTCACGTGCAACTACTACCAATTTCCCTTGACTTGACGGGGGCACTTATCAACTCGACGCCAGTTAAAGGTCGTTCGAAGACTCGTGTGAGGTATCTAGAAGGTATCGTAGACCTCCCCCCAACCCCACACAACTTACCGCATCTGCCGTCGCAGATGTCACTGGCCCCGGGAAATTCCCCAGGAGGGGGCTGTAACCCCTCCTACACAGGAAGGGGCCTTGACCGCCTTTCCTCTTCTTTCGGCGACCCATCCTTAGAAGGGACCGCCTCCCCGTTGAGGGGCCAAAAGGCCACCTCCCCCGAGCGCTCCCATCCGTGTTGGGTGACGCCCACTCATAGGGATCTTCCAATTAGTGCTCACCGATCATGACCTTACCGCCTACCGCCTGACCGAAATAAATACGACAAATGCTAACTAAACGAAACTACATTGGCCACTATGACCGAAACGCCTGTTTATAAATGGACCTTGGATCCGAAGTTCTTTAATCACAAACTTGTAAAATTAGACCAATCTTTATTACACATTAAATATCAACATAACACCAAAACAACCTGAAAACGAAATAGAATAACTGATCAACTTTATTAAAAACAACTAGCTGTCCTCAGGGGCTGGTGGGTGGGTCAAAATTGGCTCTTCGTTCCGTCTCGAGCTCACGTGCAGCGAGGAGGTGCAGCTTCAGAGCACAGGAACAAGAGGATGTCTTCTGGACTTGCGTCTCTTTTTATCCATCTTCAGGGCGGGCGTAAACCCGCCCCCGCCTGCCCCGAGGGCGTGGCCGGCTGCGTCAGTGTCTAGGCCAGCCCACTCTAGGGCGGGAAAAAAGCGCGCCCCGGCTACGCCGCTTCGGGCATACCAGCCGAGACGCGCCTCCCGCCCAAAATGGCTTCCCGGGGGGATCGAGGCACTCTGCCATACGTTCGGGGGGACCGAGTGGTCGCCCCTTTCCATATGGCTGAGATACCCGCCACCCCCTCTCAACACAATCCCCAAATGAGGGAAACCGGAAACAGTTCTTGAAGTTTTTGGAAGTGGGAGGGAGTGACCCTCCCGGCCGTATTTATTAAAACAAAAAATTAAAACATTTAAACATTAATGTACAATTTCATACCACATTGCGATGTTTGGCTAACCTTAACAGATTCTCTAATACAGAGGTTCTCCTAGCCGAACTAACATCCTACAAAACATTTACTTGAAATATTGAAATTGTACATCCTAACGTTTAAGGGCCAACGGCAAGGTCGTAACCGGTGTCAAGATCCCTAACCAGACATACCCCCCCCACTTGGGAGGGGCGACAGCACTGAGGCGTACTCACGTGCAACTACTACCAATTTCCCTTGACTTGACGGGGGCACTTATCAACTCGACGCCAGTTAAAGGTCGTTCGAAGACTCGTGTGAGGTATCTAGAAGGTATCGTAGACCTCCCCCCAACCCCACACAACTTACCGCATCTGCCGTCGCAGATGTCACCGGCCCCGGGAAATTCCCCAGGAGGGGGCTGTAACCCCTCCTACACAGGAAGGGGCCTTGACCGCCTTTCCTCTTCTTTCGGCGACCCATCCTTAGAAGGGACCGCCTCCCCGTTGAGGGGCCAAAAGGCCACCTCCCCCGAGCGCTCCCATCCGTGTTGGGTGACGCCCACTCATAGGGATCTTCCAATTAGTGCTCACCGATCATGACCTTACCGCCTACCGCCTGACCGAAATAAATACGACAAATGCTAACTAAACGAAACTACATTGGCCACTATGACCGAAACGCCTGTTTATAAATGGACCTTGGATCCGAAGTTCTTTAATCACAAACTTGTAAAATTAGACCAATCTTTATTACACATTAAATATCAACATAACACCAAAACAACCTGAAAACGAAATAGAATAACTGATCAACTTTATTAAAAACAACTAGCTGTCCTCAGGGGCTGGTGGGTGGGTCAAAATTGGCTCTTCGTTCCGTCTCGAGCTCACGTGCAGCGAGGAGGTGCAGCTTCAGAGCACAGGAACAAGAGGATGTCTTCTGGACTTGCGTCTCTTTTTATCCATCTTCAGGGCGGGCGTAAACCCGCCCCCGCCTGCCCCGAGGGCGTGGCCGGCTGAGTCAGTGTCTAGGCCAGCCCACTCTAGGGCGGGAAAAAAGCGCGCCCCGGCTACGCCGCTTCGGGCATACCAGCCGAGACGCGCCTCCCGCCCAAAATGGCTTCCCGGGGGGATCGAGGCACTCTGCCATACGTTCGGGGGGACCGAGTGGTCGCCCCTTTCCATATGGCTGAGATACCCGCCACCCCCTCTCAACACAATCCCCAAATGAGGGAAACCGGAAACAGTTCTTGAAGTTTTTGGAAGTGGGAGGGAGTGACCCTCCCGGCCGTATTTATTAAAACAAAAAATTAAAACATTTAAACATTAATGTACAATTTCATACCACATTGCGATGTTTGGCTAACCTTAACAGATTCTCTAATACAGAGGTTCTCCTAGCCGAACTAACATCCTACAAAACATTTACTTGAAATATTGAAATTGTACATCCTTACGTTTAAGGGCCAACGGCAAGGTCGTAACCGGTGTCAAGATCCCTAACCAGACATACCCCCCCCACTTGGGAGGGGCGACAGCACTGAGGCGTACTCACGTGCAACTACTACCAATTTCCCTTGACTTGACGGGGGCACTTATCAACTCGACGCCAGTTAAAGGTCGTTCGAAGACTCGTGTGAGGTATCTAGAAGGTATCGTAGACCTCCCCCCAACCCCACACAACTTACCGCATCTGCCGTCGCAGATGTCACTGGCCCCGGGAAATTCCCCAGGAGGGGGCTGTAACCCCTCCTACACAGGAAGGGGCCTTGACCGCCTTTCCTCTTCTTTCGGCGACCCATCCTTAGAAGGGACCGCCTCCCCGTTGAGGGGCCAAAAGGCCACCTCCCCCGAGCGCTCCCATCCGTGTTGGGTGACGCCCACTCATAGGGATCTTCCAATTAGTGCTCACCGATCATGACCTTACCGCCACAGGCCGGATAGTTGACCGGCTATCCGGACCCCCCACAAAACTCCTACCTAAAGGTCATGTTTCAACGATTTTAACCATGCTAAGAAGTCTCCTAAGAATAACTCATTCCCCACCCAAGACAAATGCACACCATCCCCCGAATACATACTGTCATCATTAATACAGCTATGAGAAATAGAATGCAATGTCCTGGAACGGAACAACCTACTCACTTTATTGTTAAGCTTTCTAACAGAATGATTCAAAGCAGGTATAGAGATAGCCCCCCGCCACACCCTTCGTGGAATCAAATGGGACCATGCAATCGTGCACCCCGGAACTCTCCTCGCCAACCAACTTACAGTGGAAAGCATTGCCTCCAGGAGTAGTCGTCTACCGATGGTGACCAAATCATTGCCCCCAACATGCACTATAACTATAGACGGCGGTGACCTTGTCCGCCCTAACAAACCCTCGAAAAATGTTTGAAACTGGTCAATACAGAGACCGCCCCTTCCTTGGAAGGACATCCTGTACCCGTATTCCCCAGCCACGTGAATCATGTCACCTGCTTTGAATACGTCTGCGGCACGCCTCACGTATGAGTGGCCCACGACCCACACCTCCTTTTTCACAGCCGGTGATGTCTGACCGCTGGCCCGGTGTAGGGTCGACTGCATAGTCCGCCCCGCCTCGTAGGCTTGCGAAACTGAAAACCAAACAAAAACAAGAAGCGTGAGTACATTATTACAGCTTCACAACATGTGCAACCGCACGTATCTCTTATAACAATTGGAGGACCAACGCCCCACTCGTTTCACTTGCTCAACATTAAGACCCCTGGCTGTAGCTTCCGTAGCAGCCCCTATCCGAAAGGAATGGGTCCCAAACTCGCCCGGGTTCAAGCCCGCAGCGGCAATTGACATCGCAAGCACCCGCTGAAACTGAAATTTCGTCAGTGGGGTGGCGTCCGCGTGTCTTAACAAAGTCCCCCCCCATGATGCCACCCTTCGTGCTAGGTAATCCTCTAAACACTTTACCGGACATATGGAGGACCCAGGAATCCTGCGTATGATGACGCAGTCACCCATCCCATCTTGGTCAGTCTTGGACCTTACAAAGGAGACAGTCATTGTTTCTCCCCTGATCTGAACGTGTTCTTGGCACAAACCCCCCGCCACATCCAGTTTGTTCCTTGCAACTAGTTCGCTTACCCGCATTGCTCCGTGAAATGCTAGCGTAAAAGCGGCTCGGAACAGCACCGCCTCAAACTGAGATGAACATGTGGCAGGGAGTGTAGCCAACAACTGGGACAATCTATCCAAACCTATCGGGCGCCTTTCATCTACTCTGCGACCCTCAAGGCGTTGCCACCCACGCAGCGCTTTCTGTACAACGAAAGACGCTGTTGGGTCCTGGATAGCGTGTGCTCTGGCAACAAAGGAAATGGCAGCACGATGCCTCTGGGCCGTAGCCACCGATTTCCCAGCCCTCCGTAAGGACATCAGGAAATTCACTACCCATTCCTCTTGACCCCAAAGTCGCTCTTTATCACTCCCCAAAAAGGCTAAATAGGCCCGAAACGCCCCTTCATATGCCTTCCTCGTCCTTGGTGCTAGACTCTCTCCCACGAGGTGACGAAGTTCGGGGCACCGAGAGACCAGAGAGCTTCGGGAAAGGGTGCCGGCTCTGGGTCCGCTGAGGGAAGGAAACCCGAAAAAGCCTGCATTTGAAAACGAGACAGTGCGTCAGCCGCCTGATTCATCACCCCTGGGACGCGTTTTGCTCTGAATAGCACGTTCAATTGCATACACAGTAAAACAATTTCCTTAAGCAGTCTTAAAATCAGTTTACAATGTGCTGCCTGACTATTGATGCACTCGACCACGGTCATATTATCAGACCAAAATATGACAGAGTGATCTTTGAACCCATCGGGCCATGCTCTCAAGGCCACCAAGATGGGAAACAGTTCGAGGAAAGCAATATTACTCGTCAGACCATTCTCATGCCACCATGTCGGCCATCTTTGTGCCGACCATTTCGTGCCGAAGATGGCGCCAAAACCTATGCTTCCTGCCGAATCTGTCCATAGCCCCAGCTCTTCAGAAGACACGGCTGGTTCCTTCCAGACGATTCTACCATTGAAATCCGCCAAGAATGCTAACCAAATACGCATGTCCTGGCGGATCTCGGCCGATAGTCTCGTACGATGATGGGCTTCTTTAAGGCCGACCATCGCTTGGGCAATTGAACGGGAAAAGGGGCGGCCATTGGTATTACCCTCAAGGCAAAATTCAACTGTCCCACCACCTGCTGTAATTGTTGCAGCGTAACTTTCGAAGCATTTATACACATTTGCAGCGCAGCCCTGAACTTCAACACTTTCTCGGCTGGTAAACGGAAACACCCCTCAATGGAGTCCAACTCGATCCCCAGAAACTCGAGGCAAGTCGTAGGACCCACTGTTTTACCCGGCGCCAATGGCACACCAAACTGTTTCATCAACACACAAAATTCGGCCAAGGCCTGGCCACATTCAAGACCCCCGGCTGCCCCAAGAAACAGGAAATCATCAAGGTAGTGCATTACATCTTGGAAACCCGTTCCCTTTGTGAAGGCCCATTGTAGAAAACTACTGAATTTCTCGAAATAAGCACAGGATATAGAACACCCCATTGGCATACACCTATCCATGTAATAACAACCCTGAAACATGAAACCTAGGAGACGCTGGTCGTCTGGGTGTACCGGGAGCAATCGGAACGCTGACTCGATATCTGACTTCGCCATCAGCGCCCCGGGCCCCAGGCGATTCAAAATGGCTACGGCCTCATCGAAGGATGCGTACCGCACCGAACACACTTCTGGATCGATTGCCTCATTTACGGAAAGACCTCGTGGAGCTGATAAATTATGAATCAGTCGGAACTCACCAGGGTCTTTCTTGGGGACTACCCCTAAGGGAGAACAAACAAAATTCTGGACCGGGGGTACACTAAACGGGCCGGCGACCCGACCTCGAGTCACCTCTTTCCGGATCTTATCCTGTACTACGGTTGTATGCTGCAGGACGGAAAGTTGATTTTTACACTTATCCACACCCTGACAGTCCCCTACCGGGATGCGGAAACCATACGAAAAACCGTTCCGCAGCACCCCAGCAGAAGTACGATCCGGGTAGTCACTGAGCCAAGGAATCATCGCCAGGGTATCAATCGGAGTGGGTAAAGGCGCCCCTCGGACTATATTAGACCTGTTTGGCACCTCCTCTCCCCCCGTTATCACCCGTTCTGGCTCTGCACGAGGCCTCAGGATGGGACGACCCACAACCACTACATTCATGTTTGAATTTACACGATCCCTGCGGTCTCGTACATTTACCTCTGTTGTAATTAAAGCAGAAACCCTTTCTTCCGGTATTGCCGGTAGGTTTCGAGTGATCATCGGCACCCGTACTTGAACGAAAGGGCGTCCCCCCATACTGCCGGGAGGATTCGCCAACATTACCTCCCACCAACGGCATTCTCAACATTCCTGACTCCTTCATTTTATCCCAAGTCAAGGCATCATAACAATCCCAGGTTAAACTTTTATTATGCTCCTTTTCTTTTCTGAACATATTATCGTAACAAAACCAATGATTACCCTGGTGCGATGTCGAATACCCCATGATTCGTGATTGATAGATTGGGAACTCGGAAAGCAACTCCGGTCTACGTTCCCCCAAGATTGATGTAAAGATTCCCCAGGCATTGCCCCAATTGCCAATATTCTCATTCACTTTAAAGGCGGCCATTTTTGCGCGCCAAACACTCGGATGCATGAGATCCTTCTGACTCTTTACATGCTCTACCTCGTAATGGTCAACAAGCAATGAAAAAATGTTCACATACTCCCCCGCCCAAATCTTTTCCTTAATTGCCAAAGGAACATGTTGCCCCAACTTTTCTCTCCGAGAGGGTGTTGACTCATCCCTCGCGATCGGCAATGGCCGCTTACCTGCACCTGACGCTGCCTCTGTGGTCGCAATCGTCCCTGGTGTCTTGTCCCCTACTGCAGCCGGCACGGGCACCTTGGCTGCTTCACGTTTCTCACGCAATTGCTTTATCAGCGCCTGCGCCTCGACAGCCGTGGCGCCCTCGTTACCTTTACCCAACCACGCTGCCAATTGTGCTGCCAGCTCGGGCGGCATGTCATCCTCGGACACGGGGGTGACCACAACGGGAATCGGATTCCCCTCCTCCGGCACGGGAGTTGGAGCCTCGAGCGGGGCACTGGGACCGGGGATGTCTTCACCCGCTGCCCCCCTCCTGGGCCTCTTGTTTTTCCCCCCCGGGGCTGCTCCCGCCAAAGGACGTTTTGGACCCTTTTCCTCATTCTTGTCCACCCGCTTCTTTAGCTCGGACATCTCCTTCATGAGAACACGCAGCATCTGGTCGGTAGTCATGCGCTTTCCCACCTTCTTCGGCATTCTCCAACAAAGTAACTGAAAAACAAACAAGAAGGATTAAAACGCTCAAAATTGGCTCTTCGTTCCGTCTCGAGCTCACGTGCAGCGAGGAGGTGCAGCTTCAGAGCACAGGAACAAGAGGATGTCTTCTGGACTTGCGTCTCTTTTTATCCATCTTCAGGGCGGGCGTAAACCCGCCCCCGCCTGCCCCGAGGGCGTGGCCGGCTGCGTCAGTGTCTAGGCCAGCCCACTCTAGGGCGGGAAAAAAGTGCGCCCCGGCTACGCCGCTTCGGGCATACCAGCCGAGACGCGCCTCCCGCCCAAAATGGCTTCCCGGGGGGATCGAGGCACTCTGCCATACGTTCGGGGGGACCGAGTGGTCGCCCCTTTCCAGTATTTCGGCTGTGTAGCCTCATCAGCGCCCAGGAGTAATCAGGAGGTGAGTTGGTATCCAGTAATAATAGTCCTGCCCCACCTAAGCAAAGGTAGTATGCTCTGCCCATCACGATGATCTGTGTAACCTGCAGCGTTCCTGAGTGGTTACTGGACTGCACTTCCCAACATGCAGTGGTTTGCCGGGAAAGGGCCGCCAAATCATGGCGCAAGCAGCTGGGAGTCGTGTACCACGTCACCAATGGCCTATGATGCCGGTAGAAACATTGAGGCTCCTTAGGTTCCCTATCTGCAACACCTCCGCTAGCAGGCATGAAATCCACGGGGGTAAATGCCGGTTAGCTCCTCACCCGAAACAGAGTGCAATGACTCTGACGCCGCTTCCATTCTTCCCGCGACCGAAGGCTGGTCTGGTCCTTCCTATAACTCGGACATGAAGAGTACTTTCGCCGAAGAAAAGCAGACCAGTATTGACCAAATCCCTTGGATGCAGGGGTCGCCGTAGCACGCTGCTGGCTGGCGTGACAAAATGCAGCAAGAGTCCCATCAACAAAGAAAGGCGGAGACTACAAAAGGGGAACACTACGGAGTCTTTTATTTTCAAATTCGGCACAAAGGGGCAAATGCAGCATTTCGGCTGTGTAGCCTCATCAACGCCCAGGAGTATTCAGGAGGTGAGTTGGTATCCGGTATTAATAGTCCTGCCCCACAAGTCCTGCCGCAAGTACCAACATGTTTCAGCCAACTTTTGTCACCCTCTTGGGTCTCTGGCCTTCTTCACGGTAAAGATCCCTCGTGATGCTGGTGTGTGTCACAATATGACTAATTAGTACGGAGTGGTTAAATCAACCTTACTTGTATTTCAGTAACACAGCGGCCATAAATGTCCGAGTTTCATAATTAAATCTCCAAAACCAGGACCGTTAATGGGAAACCATCCTGTAGTCACACATGTATCAAGGGTCGCTGTATCCCAAGCATGTCACTCCGTGTCCTCCGTCGCTAGCAGCAGTTTTGCATATTGGGATAGGAAGAATCATAAACTCCTTCTCCCTTTCCCAGTCTTAAATCATCTTAGGGTAAGTGCACCTGGTAAGGGCATGTTATGTGTCTGTAATACGTGGCGCGTAACAACTTAGGATATCTTATTAAAGCTTTTCAGGCAGTTTAAAGGTCGTCATTTGCAAGTGTTCATGTGTCTGTTTAATATTAACCCGTTAAAGCAAGCCGGTTGAATGAATGGATGCAGTGTTTGCCGTTGTGATGATAAGGGATTCGTTCAATAGCACGGATTCTTTTCTTTTGTTCTCTGCTTCCTATTGCTGTTTACTGCTGATCCTGCTTAACATCAATGCACGTCCCCTTTGCAATATCTTGTATATCTGACAGCATCGAGGCTTAATTTATCTGAATGCAATCAGCTTCCTGTCATGGCGTCCTCTTCAGTGCCACCCAGTGTTTCCATGGGGAAATGCGACGCATCGGTGATGCTGCTTGACAACGACAAAGTTGGTTTAAGAAATTGTACTGCAAAAATACAACATTGAAAGGAAAAGCCGGATATCATTCATGATAACCTAGAGCTCGAGGACGGCACGCACTGTCTTTTACTTTGATAGATGATCAAATGTGCAGATATTTATTAACAGCTAAACAGCAGACAAGTTTATGCTAAAGTACTGTACGATTTTCCCAGAATATTGATATCAGAAAAACAAAATATCCTGCACTTATTCAAAATGTGTGAGAATGGACATCCATAATTTTATTCCAGCCCTTATGGATGATGTATATCATTCGAAAACCGCTGAAGTTTAATGTTAGTAGTGCTGTTCTATATACTGCTCTTCCTCACCTCTGCCAAAATTCTTCGATGTGAAGGACATCTAACATGAGCTTCATTTGGAATTCCACAGAGCATATTATCAAGCCCATTATCGCCGTTTTAGAAGCAGTTTTCTGCCGCTAAAGCAGTGATAATTTTATCGCCTGTCTTGATATTATACCCCAAGGAGCATATTAGCAAGAACTTCGTTAAAATTATTGCCGTTTTAGTGGCAGGAAACTGCTGCTAAAACAGCGACAATGGGCTTATAATATGAGTTATAAAATTCCAATGGAAGCCCAGGTTAGATGTGCAGGACATCTAACCTGGTCTTTTATTGGAATTCTGTAACGCATATTAGCAAGCCCATTATCGCCGTTTTAGCAGCAGTTTCCTGCCGCTAAAACAGCGATAATTTTAACATGGTTCTTGCTCATATGCCCCTAAAAAACGAAAAAATGTACTTACCTCGCCATATGCCTATAGATGCTTGTTCTACTAGTACACCAGGCACCCGCCCATATTGTTCAGATGTACAAATATGGTGAAGCATGGAGAAAACAATTCTCTTTACTTGTCGACTACAATTCACAAATACATCGTACTTTTAGTTCATAATAATCTAGAGATCTATATGTTAATAACACATCAAGATATATATTTATAAACATGATAATAATTACTGGATACTGGACAATGATATATCCTGACTTTTTGCTCTCACATTTATACAGCTCTTGTAAGTTTTCTAAACATATTAAAGACTGAAAATGTAGAGGGAATGCCGTGCAGCACAGTGTGTATTAATTATGATTTTTAAGTGGTTCACTGAAGATTTACTATGTCTTGAGGACGAAAAACTCATGTGCCCTGTTTACCCTGAGAGGTAGCCAAAAAGTTTATTAAGACAGAAAGAAATATTCTGGATAAATACATTGGATCCTTCGGCCTGAGACATGTGAATGAGTAAAGATCTAGGGCCTCATTTATGAAGAGTGAGAAGTGACATAAACTGCAATGCTTCACTTTTCATAGCACCATCCTTATGACATCATGGATGTGCCTTTTTTACAATACAGCACTTCATGGCGCAAGGATTGACAGATATGTCAGGAATTCTGACGTATCTAGTGGTGGAAAAATTATAATTGCTGGATTGTGTCAGAAAACTGAGTAAGTCCCATGTGAAATAGCCTGTGGCAATCCTTACGCCTGCTTGAAGCAGGCGTAAGGATTTTGACGCAGTCATGACGTAGAAGTGGTGTAATAAAATCTCTTACATTTCATGCATCCCTTCTACAAGGCTTTTATATTGGGAAACGCCCACCCTTCATACATTAAACCTGACGCAGGTATAATGTAGGGGAGGCCTGCACAAAGTGACAATCAATCAATCAATCAAGACATTTGTATAGCGCGTTACTCACCCGGTAGGGTCTCAAGGCGCTGGGGTAGAGGGGTCTGTTACTGCTCGAAAAGCCAGGTCTTGAGTTGCTTCCTGAAGGAGAGGTGGTCCTGGGTTAGCCGAAGGTGGATGGGGAGGGAGTTCCAAGTCTTGGCTACCAGGTAGGAGAAGGATCTTCCTCCGGCGGTGGCTGTGCGGAAGCGTGGGACGCGCCGAGGGCGAGGCTGGTCGACCGTAGCTGGCGGGTCGGTGTGTAGAAGGTCAGGCGGTTGTTGAGGTACTTGGGGCCCGAGTCGTGGAGAGCCTTGTGTGCGTGGGTCAGGAGTCTGAACGTGATCCTCTTGCTGACAGGGAGCCAGTGCAGGTCTCTCAGGTGGCCGGAGATGTGGCAGTGTCGGGGAACGTCCCGGACGAGTCGTGCGGAGGGGTTCTGGATGCATTGGAGTCTTTTCTGAAGTTTGGCTGTGGTTCCGGCGTAGAGGGTGTTTCCGTAGTCCAGTCGGCTGGTGAAGAGTGCCTGGATGACTGTCTTCCTGGTTTCGGTGGGGATCCATCTGAAGATCTTTCGGAGCATGCACAGGGTGTTGAAGCACGATGATGAGACAGCGTTGACTTGTCTGGTCATTGAGAGGGAGGAGTCCAGGATGAAGCCCAGGTTACGTGCGTGGTCAGTTGGCTTGTAGGTGGTGCCCAGGGCAGGGGGCCACCAGGAGTCGTCCCAGGCGGAGGGTGATGATCCCAGGATGAGGAATTCCGTCTTGTCTGAGTTCAGTTTCAGGCGGCTGTTCTTCATCCACTCGGCGACGTCTTTCATCCCTTCGTGTAGGCTAGTTCTGGCGGTGGCCGGGTCGTTGGTGAGGGAGAGGATCAGCTGGGTGTCGTCGGCATAGGAGATGATGTTGAGGTTGTGTTGGCATGCGATGGCTGTGAGGGGGCTCATGTAGCCGTTGAAGAGGGTGGGGCTGAGCGATGATCCCTGTGGTACTCTGCAGATGACTTCGGTGGCCTCAGATCTGAATGGGCGGAGGCGTACTCTCTGGGTTCTCCCGGCGAGGAAAGAGACGATCCACTCCAGTGCCTTCTCTTGGATTCCGATGTTGCTGAGGCGCTGCACTAGGGTGTGGTGGCAGGCAGTGTCGAACGCTGCAGAGAGGTCCAGGAGGATGAGGGCTGCTGTTTCCCCGTTGTCGAGCAGGGATCTGATGTCGTCAGTGGCTGCAATGAGGGTGGTCTCGGTGCTGTGGTTGGCTCGGAAGCCGGACTGCAAGTGGTCCATTGACCCGTTCATCTCGAGGAAGGCGGCAAGTTGTCTGTTGACGGTCTTCTCGATGACTTTGGCAGGAAAAGGGAGGAGCGAGATGGGGCTGAAGTTCTTGAGGTCGAAGGGGTCTGCTGTTGGTTTCTTCAGGAGGCACTGATCTCGGCGTGCTTCCAGCTTTCCGGGAAGGTGGCGGTGTTGAAGGAGGCATTGATGATGTCCCAGAGTTGGGATGCGATGATGGAGTCGGCCTTGTTGAAGACGTGGTGGGGGCAGGGGTCGGTTGGGGATCCGGAGTGGATGGTGTTCATCGTACGGATGGTTTCTTCGGTGCTGACTAGGGTCCAGGCGCAGAGGGTGGTGGTGGGGGGCGTTGGTTTGGTGGTTGGGTGCGAGGTTGGTGCACCGACGCTGTTGTGTATTTCGGCGATCTTGCGGTGGAAGAACGAGGCGAGTGAGTCGCAGAGGTCTTGCGAGGGAGTGATGTCCTTGTTTCGGGCGCTGGGGTTGGAGAGCTCTTTGACAATGCTGAAGAGTTCCTTGCTGTTGTGGGCGTTGGTGTCCAGTAGTTCTTTAAATGCTGTCTTCTTGGTGGTGCGGATCAGCTGGTGGTGTTTGCCGGTGGCGTGCTTGAGGGCAGTCATGTTGTCTGTGGTCTGGTCGTTGCGCCAGGCTTTCTCGAGGGTGCAGCAGTTCTTCTTGGAGTTCTTAAGTTTGTCGGTGAACCAAGAGGCTTTCTTGCTGCCGTGTCTGCTGGGAGGGGTCTTCAGAGGTGTGAGGTCGTCTGCGCTGTTGGTGATCCACTGTGTGATGTTGCTGACTGCTTCGGTGGGGTCCGTTGTGCTGGCAGGAGGGTTCTGGCTGAGGGAGGTGGTGAGCTGGTCGGCGGTGATCTTGTTCCAGTTCCTGCGAGGGACCTGTTGCGGGTGGTGGAGGGTCGTGGTTCTTCTGAAGCTGAAGTGGACGCAGCTGTGGTCCGTCCAATTGCACCGGTGGAGTGGCTGAAGGAGATGTGCTTGCTGGAGGAGAAGACTGGGTCAAGCGTGTGGCCGGTATGCACCTGTTACAACGCATTTTTTACTCCGCACTACCACTACAACGCAGGCATTACAACGCATACCGTTACAACGCATTGCGCTGGGGGGCGCTCTAGGAAAAGAGGTAAGTTTAATTTACTATCCAACACCTTCCCTAGGGTCCACGGGGACTGGAGTTAGAATAGTAAATTATACTTACCACTATCCAGCACCCCAAAGCGCTATGCGTTGTAGCGGTATGCGTTGTAAATACCGCGTTGTAATGGTATGCGGAGTAAAAGTATGCGTTGTAACGACATACATCCGTGTGGCCAGTGTAGAGGGTGGGGGTGTTCAGCAGTTGCTTGAGACAGAGGTTGGCGAGGTTGTCCAGCAGGGAGGTGGTGTTGCTGTCCTTGTTGTTCTCCAGGTGGAAGTTGAGGTCCCCTAGGAGGATGTAGTCAGCGGAGGGGAGGGCGTGCGGGCTGATGAAGTCTGTGATGTCTTCGCTGAATTGTGTGCATGTCCCGGGGGTCTGTAGATGAGGGTGCCTCTGAGTGTGTCCTTGGGGTCAGTGTGTATCTGGAAGTGGAGGTGTTCAGCGGCGATGAAGGTGTCGTCGGAGCTGGTCGTGATGCGGATGGTGTTCTTGTGTATGATGGCGATGCCTCCTCCAGTCTGGTTGATGCAGTACTTCCGGGTGATCTTGTATCCGTCCGGGATGGCGATGTCGGGCGCCGAGGAGGCGTTCATCCAGGTTTCCGTGAGGAAGGCGATGTCTGGTGATGTTGTGTTGAGCAGGTTCTAGAGTTTGACGGCGTGTCTGTGGACGGAGCGGGTGTTGAGCAGGATGCACTTGAGGTGGTTGCTGCTGGTGCTCGGCTTGGCGGGTGCGGTGCAGGTCCGGAGGCAGGTGAATTTGCAGGCTTGGCAGGTGAAGGGTCCTTGAGTGCGTTCCGGGGTGGCTTGGTAGCAGGCGGGGGTTCAGCTGGCATTGAGTGCGTTGAGGGTGGCTGCATCGTAGGTCCGTCGTGTGGTCTGGCCTCGGCGGGGGCCAGGGGTCCTGGTGCTGGGCGCGGTACAGGTGTGGACGGGCGTAGACGGGCTTGCCTTTGGTGCACCTTCGGCGCACCCGCTGTGCGTGACCGCTATGCGTACGCGCGGTCTC
Source organism: Lissotriton vulgaris (assembly GCF_964263255.1). Lineage (NCBI taxonomy): Eukaryota > Metazoa > Chordata > Amphibia > Caudata > Salamandridae > Lissotriton > Lissotriton vulgaris. The sequence continues at coordinate 1,731,329,347 of NC_141689.1, read as the reverse complement.
CATTTAGGGCCAAGTGGGATGGAGGAGCAGCCGGGAGACGGGACCGGGGAGGACACAGAAAGAAAAGGGGGCGGGGCCGCGATGTCACAGCGGCGGGAAGCGGGGAGCGGAGGGGGGTCACACCAGGGGAGCTAACGTACAGAAGAATACATAGATACAGTGCAAAAACAAAAGTAAACAAATCAGAGGCACAAGAGGGCAAAAAAAGGAACAATGAGCAGCAGCGAGGGGGCACAGACTCACCTAATGCTGAAGGGCCGTGCGGCGTGGGGGGGACAAAAATCCAATGTAGACTACCAGAAAGACTAAACACTTTCTAGTGCATACCAATTAGGCCAAATTGGGACAACTGGTAGCGCATGACTGGGGGAAAGTCAAACTTTGAGACCGACCGAAATAAAGCCCTGGTCAGATACACTAATCAGGAGAGGGCAGCTGGAAGGCTAGATTTTTGCTTATAGAACAAAAAGTGTAATACCTTATTTTCTGTGATAGTTATTATAAATGTAACAGTGGAACGTTATTGGATGTATCATAACTATCATTTTAAGTCCTTGAATTATATTTTAGCTCACTCCTGTCAATATTAATACTTTAACAAAATGTGCCAATATTAGCCTATGAAGCTAAGTATCTACAATGGTGAAAAGTGAAATTGGCAGTTTTTGCCTTTTATAATGCCCCGGTGGTGACTTAGGGGTAGCTTATATGTAAAAATGAGGTAGATAACGACTTTGGAAGTACCTTTAATTCTAAAGTCAAATTTGCATATAATTTAATTTTAAAGACAGTTTGCACAGCAGGACTGCCTTTTAAAATGACAGCAGGTAACACAGCAGTGCACACTCAGGAAATGTTCTGGGCCTCCAAACTCCCTGCCCTATTATATACTAGTAAAAAACAACAGGAGTATGACCCTTAAACCCGGATCAGGGTAGAAGGATAAAATGAACAAACAATATCCCACGAGGTATTAATGAATAGACAGTTAAGTATGTATGCCAAAAGCATTACTAGCAATGAGAAAGGAGACTAAATTCGTTTTTAGAAAGAGATTATAGCATCATATATTTGAATTATAAACAAGATATACACTTATGGCAGCACTGTATGGAAGTGAATCAAGAAGCAACAAAAATTGCACTTGGTGCTCAGTGTATACGAGTGACACAAGGTGGCGACGCAAGTGGAAATGGTGCACAGCAAAAACGGCGCAAGTGGTGTGAGTGAAATAATATATACAGTGAGATGAAGAACAATGGCTTAAAATTCAGTCAGATTAGGTCCAATTTACAGATGACAATTAAAATGAGCCATTGAAGGAAGTTGCGCCAATGATTGCGCTGTGTTGTCGACGACGTTTCGATCCACTTTAGTTGGGATCGTCTTCAGGACGGGGTTACGATGAATGAACGGTGCTGCGGGATAGAATGATAAAAATAAGGAGGGGTAGGGGATGGATAAAAGCAGAGCATGCGTGGATCTTACGGAAAACTGGTCAAGGTGGCGTTTTTAAGGTGCAGGCTGGGGGATAATGGGTAGAGTGCGGTTGTGCCGGGTATGGAGCGATGTGTGACTAAGCGAACACGTAGGTATCAATAGGCATAAGAACCTGAGGGTGTCACTGATCAGCGGTCAGGAGGGACTGAAAGATGACAGGGTGGATAAGGCACAATGTACTAGTGGTGAACATCGCAGTTCAAGTGGTAAAAGAGAGGGGGATAGGAGAGCGTGATTGATGACTGGAGGTATCTGGGATGATATCAAGTGTGGGCCCCAGGGTATAGGCGGAGGTCTACTTGGCACTGAGGCTTGTGTCAGTGTTAGTTGGCATCAATATGTAGGGGGAGGGCAGAGAGGCTAAGGCTCAAAGGTGAGGACAGGCAACGTGGTTAAAACCTCGTGGGATATTGTCTATTATATACTAAGGATGTATAAATGGTTTGAATCCCCCTTGCCTAATTATATACTAGGGATTACTGGGGCAAGGGTCTGTCACTGCCAATTATAATTATACCTAAGTACCATGTTAATTTATTCAGAAAGCATGCCTTGGATCTGGTTAGCAGAGCCCAGGGCACCAATACTGTCAGAAAACCAGAACCTAGTAGTCACAATCGGGTCCAAAAGGGGGGACACTGCAAGCAGGTCCTCAATTCTGATAGTATTGTATTGAGGTTTGAACTCATTGTGAGACAGCACATCAAAAAGCAGGCAATAAAGGTGTTACTCTGGCCATCAATAAAATGGGAAAAGAGGATGGGCAATATATGATGAAAAATGTCGCCCTAACCTTCAAACATTATTTCATGGCATCTGGGGCTAAACACTAAATAGTACGAAGAGGGAAATGTAATTTGACAGAAGGACTGTGAGGAGGAAGCTGTGTTTTTTGGACAGTAAAGTATTTTCTTACAGGCTTTTTAACCTGCAACAACAACTTTGATTTTTATCACAGTTTGATCAACGAACAGTATCTTTTGGGACTCATTCAGGAAAAATGGGGCATACAAATCAGAACAAATGATTTTACAAAACATGTGCAGTAATGTATGTATTTGAGCTCACATGTATTGAAAATATATTTTAATAAGGGACCTTTAGGAATTCAGGGGCATATTATCAAGACAAGCGAAAAAATTATCGCCGTTTTGGCGATAATGGGCTTGATAACATGCTCTATGGAATTCCACCTGAAGCCCATGTTAGATGTCCTTCACATTTAACATGGGCTTCAACTGGAATTCCATAGAGCATATTATCAAGCCCATTATCGCTGTTTTAGCGGCAGCTTTCTGCTACTAAAACAGTGATAATTGTATCGCCTGTCTTGATAATATGCCCCTAAGTGCTTAGCCAATGTTGATGTTGCTGATCGGGCGGCAGACACGAGAGCAGAGGACGGCCCGGGACCAGGGTTCGATTCCCTGCGCGGCAGGTTTCTGGACCAGGGTCAGCAGACTCGATAATTCTCTCGCCTCGGTGCCCACTCTGATCAGCGATCACACTCGGCAACTCTGGGCATTAGCTTGCCTCATCTTCACTAACGGCCCCACCAGACCGCTGGGGATGCCTGGTCTCACCCTGGAGATACCCATTAAGGGACCATCTCTCAGGGAAGCCAGGAAGGGTTTCGCAGCGGTCGAAGCGCCTTGGGACCCTACGGGTAAGTAGTGCGCTATATAAATGCCTATACATACATACAAGGAAAAAGCCTCGCGAGGATGTCATTTTGCTTGTTGGCAAACTTGACGTTGAGGACCGTGAGCAAGCAAAAAATGCGCTGCGCTACTCTACGCTACGCATGTTTGCACTGTGCTACATGCAGTTCGCGTAGTGCAAAGTTGCGCAAACTACGCGAGCGTAGCGTAGTGCTTTGCCCAGGGTTAAAAACGACCCAGAGATCCCTTTCAGGAAGAGGAATTTGGGCCTAGTCATGGAGACATACATTGTTCACACTGATAACATATGCAGGTGGCTTTCGAGTTTGGGGGGAGACAATGAGGGCCAGTAGGTAACATGTGTAGATGTTCGGCATGGGGAGCATTTGATCACTGTGTGTGCTGTGCCCTGATTGGCTGAGTGTTCTTAACTTCATTTGGCATCTAACTTTATGATATTTTGGGAAAGCGCGTGCCCCTCTGGCCATGTGTGTTTTATTGAGCAAGTCTCCCAGGACCATTGTGGTGTCGCTGCCTACCTATGGAACTGATCTGGGTTTTTCCGGTTCACATGTTTCTTCTGCTGGATATGTACCACCCCACCTGTGATCTGTCAAGCAAGGTCGCAAGGTCTGCACTACCATGTATTTCTGACTCTGGGTTGATGGAGAGGTCATCTCAGGTGGTTCCGACAACAGTGATGTGAGTTAGTTTTTAAATACACATGTATACTTGCGTTCATTGACATTGACCATTGTAATATTAACACACTAACTAAGGTGGTTAGCTGAAATTGCCAATTGTAAACAAGCCCCAGGGTCTTACTTTTGTTGGAGCTTACAATAGTGAGATTCAGTGTTATCCATATATCCACATCTAATGAGGCATGTGCCCTACATTGGTGGTGATGATGTGTAAAGTGTTGCTCAATTTCAAAAAGCAAGTAAGAAATGTGAATAAGTTGGATATCCCTTGAATGCTTGGTGGGTTGTCTCTAGCAGGCACTTTGATTTTAAAAAATGGGGAGAAACAGCACAGTCTATAGCAAAGTTTGCTGATTAAATGTCTAAAGATCAATGGGTTTTACACAGACACCTGTAAGTATAAACATCCCTGAATGGTTGCTGGTGTCCCACTCTGATATATATAGGATCAAAACGGCAAAGTAGTGCTCATTAGGGTCCTTCTTGGTATTCCTTAGAGCAAAGCTGATCCAGTAAACGCTCCAGGGTTGATGATTATTCTCCTTCATATGTAAATTAAATCCGGTTGTATCTATACACTTCGGTTCATTTATGTTTGTTTTCTAATGAATGTGGTTCACCTATTGTTGGGGTTACCTATACATTGTTGCAATGATCTTTCTATTAAAGCTTACTTTGAGATGGGGATTGACAGCTGAACACAATGAGACACCACTGATAGTACAACCAGGACCCTGTCATGGCTTCTGCAATGTCATTCCTGATTGTATCACCCCGCTTGCCATTGATCCCAAAAACAACACATTTATTGGCAACTTCAATTTCTACCTTGACAACCCCAATGACACCAACCTTCACAAAAGCATGAGCACCATCGGCCACAAGCAACTGGTCACGCCACACTGCAGCTGGAACAAGATCTCAAAAAGCCAATGGACCTTCACCCTCAACACCTTCTGCCCTAACACTGCAACCAATCTCAAATAGGCAGTTAATATCTTCTCCACCTCGATCACAGTCTGCTCAGACAGTCATACCCTGCAAATCCACAAACCCCAAAAGAACCTTCAAGCCAGCAAGATGATACACAACGGAAGTGAGAACCATAAAGCACACCTGCAAACAACTCGAAAGTCAATGGCACACTAGCATGGAACCAACGGATCGAACTACCTTTAAATCAGTTTTCAACCACTACCAACAACTCCTAAGCAAACTAATCACAGAAAGGAGATCTTCAACATCCTGAGAGAGTTCTCCAGCTCTACAGCCACGGGAAATGTCATCACATCCTCATAGGAACTCTGCGCCTCTCTGGCAGACTTCTTACACAACAAGGTCTCCACCGTCTACAGAAAATGTATTCTGCAAGACACCATTCTCCTCAGCAATCTTAACATCACAAATGATGATCTCAACCACCTGCTCACCACCTGGGAACAGCTCACCACACATTACACCACAACCATCAGGACCTCAATTAACTCAGGAGCACATTCGGACCCATGCCCCTACCACATCTTTAACCTCGGGAGCAAAACGATCAACAGCAAGCTCACCTCCATCGTCAACACATCGATCACCATTGCCACTTTCCCTGATGAATGGAAGCATGCAGAGTTCAAGAAACCATCTACTGAACCCAGTGACCTAATGAACTACCACCCATCTCTCTGCTCCCCTTCTCAACTAAAGTCCTCGAGAAGGCCAGTAACCGCCAACATACAGAACACCTGGAGAACCACGATCTGCTGGACACATGCCAATCTGGATTCAACACCAACCACAGCACTGAAACTGCCCTGATTGCAGCCACAGATGACATCAGATCCATCCTTGACCAAGTTAAAATTGTGACCCTGATCCTCCTCGACCTCTCAGCAGTGTTCGATACAATATGACACCACACCCTGACCCAAAGGTTTCACAAGATCAGAATCCAAGAAGCTGCCCTCAAGTGGATTGCCTCCTTCCTCACAGGCAGAATCTGCCTCTTGTCCTTCACCTCAGAACTAGACATGAGAGCCTCCTCCACACTCCTGGAAATCCAAGAGAAGCTGAAAACCTGGATTTTCAAGTACTCCATCTAGGTCCCAAGTTTGACTAGGCTCACATCAGCTCAACGTCAGTATTCACTCCCAGGTGATAGTGTGCTCTACAAATCTGCATAACATATCATATTGCCATATATTAGAATCAGCTTGTAAACAGGCACAATGCATTATTTGTGAAGAACAACTATGATCCTCATTGGTAAAAAAACCATAATTTGTTACTAGTGATCACAAGCAGTATACTGTACACTATTAGTGTGTCGATTTCTGCTTCAGTATTTTGTAAAGCATTTAAATACGTTATCATAGTATGTGATTTCTATTGTATGGGCATATCTTTTATTGTAAATATATCTACATATATGTAAAATGTTATGAAAGTGTTGTTGCTTTTAAATGAAATAACAACTAAGTTAACTCAGCGAGTCAAGCAGGGTTGGGTGGCCAGTTTTGCATCACAGGCCAAAATATCTGACTGGGTTGTAGAGAAACACAAGAAGTACCAGGCTGTTCCTATCAGGAGTAGGGGTTTGGTGTTGGTGACACCCGTGCGTAGTGGTAGAATGCGTGGGTATTCAATTTGTTGGATATAATGGCCTCACACACCCTTGCAGGTGTCATGCTTCATCATCGGTAATGCTCCTCGTTGGGTCGGCGGTGCAATACCCAACGGGCAACACCTCAAAGAGGGACTCTTTGGCGGAGATCTTTTTCCAACTGCCGTATGGGTGAAGTGTGGGTGAGGGGCCAGTGCTATCTAGACGTTAATGGGGGTAAAAATTGGGGTAAAGGGTACCTGGATCAGATTTATTCTAGAGGTCCCTTACTCCAAGTTAAAATAGAGTGCCAAATAGACTCGGAGGGAAATAATGCTCTCTGGTGCGAGTCTAGACTAGTGAATACATTAATAGGTCGACATGTTTCTCGCTGGATGCCTACTGACAAGCGATTCTTCAGGACCGTGTATAAATAAATAGTATGTGCTATTTCAAACTGTCTACAGAGAGCCTTTACTTTGCTACAGGACAGTATTCCAATGTGTGTAAAGGGTCAAAAGTACCTGTGTTGTGCTGTAATTGCCTGTGGTGGGAGACAAAAAAAGCAATTCACAACAGGTCGCGTTATCACTAGCATAATAATGTGACACCAAACAAAACAAAGTGTATCATGCTTTGTAAGTGTATACTTAAAATGCACTAAGATGCAGATGGTCTCATCCATGGTGAGCAAAGTGGATAGCATGCTCAAAGGGAGGAGTCCCTCAGTTAATAAAAAACGGTGTTCAGCAGTAATTTCTCTAGCAAAAGTACAAGGGTCAGGCACTCACCTATCAGAGTAGATGTGAGTAGATGTGAGCTACAACAACAGCACTCGGCAGTGAGGTTCGTGACAATTGTAAGTGGTGTTTTCGACTCGCACGAATATGGTCGAGTCTGGTATCTATGAACCGCAAATGACGAGTTTAGTAAGTGTGCGCAGTTTCGCTGTGCTAACTTAAACCGTTCGTTTATTATGTGGGTTTTTCATCTGTACCCACGGGTTCCATCTTAGATACGGCATCCATTTTGTCTCTTGCCCTCAAGTAGCCAGCGAACGGACGCTGTCCGCTTCGCGACCCTGGGACTCCCAAGATATTTGCGGAAGACACATGTTCTTTGTAAGTGTCTTTATGACGAGGGGGATGATACTGTAAGGCAGATGGCCCCGCTCGAGGCTCATCTTGCCGTGCTGGTTTATTGTCTCAGCCGTGCATCTCATTAGGCACGTCCCTTTGATACCTCCCCTTTTACACCCTTTCCGATTTCCCCACTGTCTCCGTCTTCCTCTGCACCTGTCTTTGTTCCTATTTCGATCTGTTTTACTGCCGATTGGAATGCACTAATGTTGGGAAGATGGGTTTTTACAGTTGGGAACCGCCAAATGTTTCCGCACTTATGTTGCGGACCTTATGTGTATCAAAGTGACCAAAGCGACCCCTCTGGGGGATAATTATGGGAACCGGGTTGTAAACCTTTGTGTACCATGTTGTCCTATGGGTAGAATTTGTATAAAAGGAGCGATCCACAGAACCAATTTGAAGCAGTCTCCCCAAGTTGCACGTGTTGTACTTGTCGTGACTTCTGTGTTCCCTGCAGTAAATAAACCTTGAATCTTTGACGCCGAAGGAAGTGTCCCGTGTCTCTGTCATTCGTACGCCGGAGCAGGTTACCCACGAAGGTTTCAGGTGTTGTGCCCTGGCACCGCTGGGTCTGAAAGAACCCAGTCCTTCAGTTGGCGCCCAACGTGGGGCTGCATCAGTGGTACCGGTCCAAGCCCGACGATCGTGAGGAACTTCGTGTGAAATCTCCGAGGGAAGGTGCACTCCGCTTCATCGATCCTGTTGTCGAAACAAGTGGCCCGAAGACTTTTCCCGCGAAGATTCCCGCCTCCTGACGGCTGCGACGGACTGCTGCCCTGACTGTAGACCTGTTTTGGCGCCTGGCGTAGACCTTGGTATAGCGAGACGATTGACGGGCCTTCCTGGAGACGCCATCGATCTTTGAGTTAAGTATTTGTGGGTCGCTCCCGGAGTTCTTGGTTGTTGACACTTTAGCGAGTGTTTTTGTTGTTGACGCTGTGTGAGTGTTTTTGTCGGTGACACTTTGCTAGCGTACTTTGTTGTGTTATTTGACGACTGCAGCCGCCAAAAACCGAGCGTTTTTGTTCTTTGCTGGGACTTGGTAAATCCCGTAACCCTTGAAGTTTGTGAAACTCGGCTAGTGTGCAAGATGCCTGGTCGTAGTACTTTGTTCAGTTGTTTCAGACCTTGTGGTGTGGATTCCCGACTGGAGGACTCGTGTCCGATACCTCCGGTTGGAACTCCGACTTATGAACTGTACAGTAAACATGGGCTAGGCCCGATTACTTTTAACGAATACTGGATCAAATACACGAAGAAGGATGGTGACCTTCGCTGGCCACCACATGGTAGCTTCGAGGCCCCGATCTTAGATAATCTAGAGGTTAAATTGTTCGAAAGAAAGTCAAGGCCGGCCATGTTTGATGCCTTTCGGTTGTGGCGTAAAGAAGCCCGACAGAAAGAAATCAGACAGACTAAACGAAATCAGAGAGATAATGTTGCTACCATTGTAAAGAAAGCAGAGCAGATCCAGCATGATAAGGAGGTTAAGGAAAAGGAAGTGTTTGACAGATTACAGCGTATGACTATAGATAAATGCTATCCTGCTTTGCCTACGGAGTCGGAAAAGAAGGATGAGTCAGTTGAGGATCCTTTAATGTCCTATCTTATGAAATCGCCACCTCCGTACGTACAGGGTATCACAGCCCCTGTGATTCCCCCTGTACCTGTTCCTGCACCTATTCTTCCTTTGCCTGTTCCTCAACCTGCACCCGTTCTTCCGACTGTTCCTGCTCCTTTGGTTGTTGCTATTCCTACTGCTCCTCCGCTTCCACATACTCCTGCTCACGCTACTGCTCCTGCTCTGTTAACCTCTGCTGTTGTTTCTGTTTCTACTCCTTCACTTGTTAGTCCTGTGTCCTATACTTCTCCCTCTATTCGTAGTCGTAATTCTCCTCTTGCGGCTAGCTTCTTTCATTCGCTTGGACCTGTTCTTGGGTCCGCTGGTTCAGATGGTCCTCAGAGACGTAGTCAGCTTTCTGGTAATAGGGAACGAGCTTCGCTATATAATATGGCGATGGGTTGGATGATGCACCCCCTTAGAAATCCTCCTCGTGTTGTACTCGACACGTTTTGTCAATTCAATATACCAACCCAGAGATTTGTGTTCGAAGAAATGTGTAAGGTCCTTCGCGATCAGATATCGGCCGACGCACCTGACGAGGTGCTGACCGCTTTGTCTGATCTACAGCTTCAGTTCTCGGCTGGACTGATAGTGGATACCAATGTTCGACGTGCTGTTGAACGGTTGCTATCTTTTCGTCCCACTCCTATACCTCAAGCCTTGTTTGTTGAGGATGTCGAAAGACTGCCAGATGAGTCTGGTCAGTTTCCTATGCGAGAAGTTCCACCAGTGTGGATGCCAGGTAATCCTGGGGCAAACCCTCCGGTCCCGCCGTTCTTCCAGAGAGTATGGATACACCTCCCATGGAAAAGGTCGGAAGTGTTACAGGTGAAGCAATCTTTGCCTGACCCTCGTAAAAATCCTGCAGGGTATTATAAGGAATTATCGCAGCTTGTAGATGCTACGATAATGAATCTTGCCGATATTGACATGCTGTTTGGTAATGTTGTACCGCAACCGGTATGGGCTAAGATTCGTCAGGAAAATCACGCGAACGAATTAGGTGGTGATTGGGCGGCCATTATAGCGGCGGATGGGTTGCAAGTTGGTGGTGCTAAGCCTGAACAACTCATTACTGCTCTTCCTCAAAGAATAATAACGTTAATGAAAACTCTTATGCCAGCTATGAGAGTAAATTGGGACAAACTGTCAGCTTGTAAACAGAAGAAGGATGAGAGTGTCTCCGACTTCTTTACGAGGTTCGAGGAGGCATTCATCGACCATAGTGGTCAGGATCTGAGCACTGAGGATGGTCAAAGGTTGTTCGTGGATAAATTTGTTTCGAACTTATTGCCCGATTTGAGCAATAAATTAAAGAATTCAGAAAGTGCGTGGGCCGTTTCTACTTCAGCTCAGATATTAGCTACGGCACAATATTATGAGAATAGGGAGAAAGAAGAGAACGACCGTGCTGATAAAAAGACGAAAGAGCTTAAAACTAAAGTGCTGCTTCAGCAAGCGTATCCTCCACGTTCGAATCAGAATAATTCGCAACAAAATAGATCGCAGTCGCAATCGAATAGATCACAATCTCGTAATGACTCCTCTTCCCAAAGATCCTCGTTGGGGTACAATCAATGTGCCTATTGTAGACAGGAGGGTCATATCAAATTCAATTGTCCTGTTCTAAACGAACGTAATAGTGGTAACTCATCTAGAGGAGGTCGTGGTGGTTCACAGCAGGCACCACGCGGTAGAGGTCGTGGAGCTCAGAACGATCGCTCAGATAACTCATCAAATTCCGATAATTGTTTTGATCAACGTGGATCGTCGCAAGGACGATCTGCGCAGTACAATGTAGACGATTATTACGTCGATCAGGGAACTGACGACAGTAATTACTAGGACAGCCATAGACAAGGAGAGGGAGTGGTATCAGTTCCGGTTGATCAGAGAGGGCCTTACGTCGCAGTTGCTACATCGGGCGTCGTTGAGCCTTTTCTGTTGGACACTGGTGCAGCGAAAAGTTCCATTAAGCATTCGAAACTCCCTGGCGCACCTTTGTCTGGCTTAACAAATGTTTCCGTTGGATTCTCTGGCGCCCCCGTTAGCAATCCAGTTTCGCGCCCTTTGCCCCTTAAAATTGGGCCTCGTGAGCTAGAAGCTCCGTTGATTTTGACTACTGGCTGTGGTGAAAATCTTTTGGGCCTGGATTTGCTAAAACGTTTGTATGCAACTTTGTATTGTTCTCCTGCGGGTGTAAAGCTTACGTTGGGAGAGAGGGTTGTCTCTCCCATGTACTTGTCTCTCGATAAGCTTCCACCGGAATTGAGTTCTCTTCCTGCGTCTTTGTGGGCAACAGGTCCCAATGATGTGGGCCTACTTGATATCTCACCTTATGTTGTTCAGCTGAAATCCAATGTGCGGTTGCCACGTATTCCCCAATATCGTATCTCTCTTGATGGTGAACGAGCATTGTTGGCGATCATCTATGATTTGATCGAGAAAGACGTTATTGAGGAAACACGGGGAAACGTGTGCAACAGCCCTGTACTACCCATTCTAAAACGTACTGATCCTTCGAAACCACCTGTTTATCGTTTTGTTATCGATTTACGGGAGGTGAATAAAATTGTGATTCCTCAGTTCCCCGTTGTGCCTGACATCACGGCGCTACTGACTCTGATTCCAGCTTCTGCATCATGGTTTTCGGTGATTGACTTGAAGAATGCGTTCTTCAGCATCCCGATTGCAGAAGAGAGTAGAGACCTTTTCGGTTTCTCTCTTGGTGGACGCAGCTTCCGGTTTAAACGCGCTCCTCAGGGCTACTGTGAAAGTCCATCGATTTACAGCCAAGCCTTGAAGGGTCAACTGGATGCGTTTAGGTTGCCGGCCGGTGCGGCCTTAATCCAATACGTCGATGACCTATTGGTGGCTGCTGATACTCAGGACATTTGCAAAATTGCTACGGTGTCGTTGCTGCAACATCTCTGCGAGTTAAATCACAAGGTGTCACCTTCTAAACTCCAATATTGTTGTCAAGAAGTAACCTATTTAGGTCACTTATTGTCAAAGGAGGGAAGGCGGTTGACCCCAGAGAGAATTGCAGCAATTGCGTGAATGGCTGTGCCAACAACCCAAAGAGATGTGCGTGCCTTTTTAGGTATCACGTCGTACTGCAGGCAATGGATTCCGAATTTTTCATTGCTAGCGAAACCATTGGTGGCTCTTACGTGCAAGGATGTTTCGACTCCTTTACCATGGACGGAAGAATGTCAGAAAAGTTTTTCTGAATTACGTGATTCATTGTGTTCGGCTCCTGTGTTAGGTACTCCTGACTATAGCAAGCCGTTTACATTATATGTTCACGAGAGAGAAGGTTGTGCGTTGAGTGTCTTAACGCAACCTTTTGGTGGTAAGCAACGTCCATGTGCATATTTTTCCTCGACCTTGGACCCGGTAGCTAGAGCATTGCCGAGTTGTTTGAGAGCAACAGCGGCAGCCGCGGTCTCCATCCGACAATCAGCAGGATTGGTCATGGATAATATGCTTACGGTGATGGTTCCGCATGCAGTCGATACTCTTTTGAATCGTACGAAAACTCAGCACTTGACGAGTGCAAGGTTGTCTGGGTACGAGTTGACGCTGTTGGCAAGCCACATTCAAATAAAACGTTGTAATGTCCTGAACCCGGCAACTTTGTTACCAATTAGCTCAGAGTCAGATGAAATAACAGAACACGATTGTTATTTGAGGACAGAGGAGGAAACGAAAGGTCGAGTGGACCTTAAAAACACCCCATTGGAAGACCCAGATGGTACACTGTATGTGGATGGTTCATGTTTCAAGTTGCCGAATGGTGATGTGACTACTGCTTATGCTGTTGTAACGTTGAATACTGTTGTTGAGACTGCAAGATTAAATCAGAATTCTGCCCAAGCTGCAGAGCTGATCGCTCTCACTAGAGCGTGTGTGTTAGCGAAAGGGAGACGTGTGAATGTGTTTACCGACAGCCAATATGCATTTGGCGTCGCACATAGTTTTGGACGGTTGTGGAGAGAGAGAGGTTTTCTAACATCGCATGGTACGAAGATCCAGCATGGCCAGCTTGTGAATGATCTTTTGGATGCACTTACGTTGCCTAAGCAAGTGGCGATTGTCAAATGTAGTGCGCATCGTAAGGTGACGGATGATGTGGGTCGTGGTAATGCGTTTGCGGATGAGACTGCTAAGGAGACTGCCCGGAACCTTAGCACTCGAATGTATGTGACAAGTTCGGTTAGGTGGCCTACAGAATCGAGTATGTGTGAGGACACTATCGAGAGTGTGAAAGCAATTCAGAATGAGGCCACCGAGACTGAAAAGATGAAGTGGAAAGAAAGTACGGGAAAGTTGGATGCGAATGGTTGTTGGATTGATTTGTCGGAACAGAAAAGATGGATGTTACCAGATGCGTATGTGCTGGCCGTTGTGACAATGGCGCATGGGTTAGCACATATTAGCACGAAAGGTATTTGTAAATTACTGTCCCCTGTGTGGAAGAATGATGGTATTACGAAATGTGCTGAACGCTTGGTTAAGAACTGTATGGTGTGTATGTTGTACAATCCTGGCAAGGGAACCCCAACTCCTCCTGGCAGTTTTGCTCCCCCTTCATGTCCCTTTGAGGTGATTCAATTGGACTTCATCCATATGGAGCGATGCAATAACCTGAAATACGTTTTAGTTGTGGTTTGCGCATTCTCCCGATGGATTGAGGCCTATCCTCTCAAAGACAATACTGCTTTGTCTACTGCGAAAATCCTACTGAAGGAATACTTTCCTCGGTACGGAATGCCTAGAATCGTGTGGTCAGATAACGGAAGTGAGTTTGTGGGGAGTGTGATGAAGAGTGTATGCAAGGGCCTTGGAATTAATCAGAAATTCCATAGCGCCAATCATCCCCAGTCAGCTGGTTTGGTTGAAGGGTATAACGGCACCCTTAAACTAAAACTAGCAAAGATTCAGGCTACGACTGGTCTCTCGTGGCCTGACGCTTTACCCTTAGCATTACTGTCAACTAGGGCGACTGTACACTCCCGAGTAGGGCTTAGTCCCTACGAAATAGTGTTCGGTCGTCCTGCGAATGTTTGGGGGGTTCCTAGGCCGGGTATTTTCTGTGACCTTGAGTATCCAATGTTGGTCGATTATCTTCATGACTTGACTGCTAAACTGAGGTTAATTCACCCACAGGTTCACGAAGCATTGCCGACGCAGACGGAGGGTCCAGGCCACCAGCTCCAGCCCGGAGATTGGGTGGTGACGCGCAACTTTTCGCGCAAGAACAACTTGGATCCCAGGTTCACTGGACCCTACCAGGTCCTCCTTGCCACGAGAACTGCAGTTCATCTTGAGGGGCGGAAGAATTGGGTGCATGCCACCCATACCAAGAAAGTCCCTATCCCGTTGCCAGCAGACTCGTGGGTGAGGAGAGGCATTGCATCAACTGAAACCGAAGGATTGCCGGCGTTTGTACCTTTCAGTGACGCACAACCTGTCGGAGAATCCTCAGTGCAGCAGAAAGACATTGTTGAACATTTGTCAGCAAAAGACTCAAGACCAAAACATTTAGCTGATCAACAGGACGTTGTCCCTTCAACGGATCCTTTGTTTGACGAACAGACACGTCCTGGGAAAACCCGATACTTTTTGCGATCCAGCACTAAAGACTAATAAAAGATCCTGTTCTGTCCCTTGATAATTGCATTATCCCGTTTTCCACGATTAGTTTGAACATTCGTATTACTGTAATTATTTTGTACATATTCATTGAGCTTCGTTCCTTACACTTTTTGCTTCCACAGCTGAGAGACATTGTTTTTGCATATACACTTGTGAAATAAAGGCCGTAGGGCCGCGCGCGTACTTCCTTCTGGTTAGTAGGTCTTGACGCTAGGTTAAAGACCGTCGGTTCCTGGGAACTCCTAGGGATTGACTGCTGCTACACAGAACGAAGTGCGTCAAGAAACGTTGCGGACGGTCATAGGGAATGGCATTTTCGAAGCTGACGGATGTGGAAGGAGCTCAGGCTCATAGATTCAAGCTGCAGCAACTCAGTCGTACCAAATGTTTTATATTCCAAATATTCGTATTGTTTTTGACTGTTTCTGCATTATTGGCGGGTGGGGTGTATTACACAATGTTTTACTTCTTACCTACTGCTACACCTACTCCTACCCCTGACCCTAAACTTACCTCCACTGCTTCTCCTCATTCTTTCCATATCTTACCTGAACACGAGCAGGCTAGACGTGCAGAATTCCGCAACAATTCCTTTATTCAGCTCCTCCATCAGCATCAGTTAGTGGTTAACACTACTAATTGTTGGGTGTGTGGGTTGATGCCACATACTACGGATAAGGGAATTCCATATCTGGTGTTACCGTATAGTTCCCAAGGGTCTGCTCGAGCATTTCAGACAATGTTTCGAAGCGCACTGGGTTTCCACCCCATTCGAGAACCACGTTCCCCCTACTCTGGTCCTACCTCGTATCAAAAACCTTTGTCGATAGCAATAGAGGATTTAGATAGCGATATCTATGATCCCTCGCTTATTCCCGAAGAAGAGGTACAAGCCTATAGGGTCCTAAGTAGAGGCGAATATAGTGTGTTCACCAGTGAAAAGCAGCTTAAAAGCTCGCCTCCGATATGGGTCGTACCCCACATTGGTAATTTTTGCCTCATAGGTCGCGGCCGAAGATCGAAAGCCCGACTTGGAGAGAGTGCTTGCACTGAAAATTACATTCTGCCGATAGTCTCGTCCCCTGTGTTCCTGGCCGCCAAGGGTACATACTTTATCTGTCATGATCGTGCATATGCATGGTTGCCCTCTGACTTCATGGGCTCATGCTTCATCGCAAACTTGTTGCCTCCGACGTTCACTGTAGATGCAGATTATCACAAGACTAGAGTTGTGAGAGGCGTAATTAGCGAAGAGGATACTGCCGGTCAAGAGGCAGGAGACTTTTTCAAGGGTTTCCTCCCGTTTTGGGGACCTATGGTTAATAGTAGGAACCTGAGACAGTTGACTCGAGTGGTAGAATCGACAGCTAATATTACTGCCAGTGCCCTTGGTAACATCACCACTGAACTTCAGGCGGATAGGCTTATGACGTTACAAAACCGTATGGTTTTAGATGTCATCTTAGCAGATCGAGGTGGGGTATGTAAGGTGATCCATTCGAGCTGCTGTATTTTCATTCCTGATAACGCTCCGACTGTCTATCAAGCCATCTCGAAGTTGCATAAGATCTCCGAATCCATTCACGTGGATGTAGGGGATTGGACGCTACTTGGGTGGTTTTGGGGCCTGATGTCGACTTGGGGTTGGAAGATTCTGATGATCATCGGAGTTGTTGTGGTGTTCCTGTTCACGTGTTGCCTTTGTGTGCAGTGCGGTCCTGCCTTATGTGGCCTCTGTGCTACAACGTGTATGAGACAGCCACCTGTTACCAAGGGGACTCGGTTGGACAGAGCTATGCTACAGCAACATCTCGATGGTCTGATGAATATCGAATATGATTCCGACTAGTGTTTGCCTACATGAGGGCAAAAGGAGCGTCTGAGGTTCCGTGACAATTGTAAGTGGTGTTTTCGACTCGCACGAATATGGTCGAGTCTGGTATCTATGAACCGCAAATGACGAGTTTAGTAAGTGTGCGCAGTTTCGCTGTGCTAACTTAAACCGTTCGTTTATTATGTGGGTTTTTCATCTGTACCCACGGGTTCCATCTTAGATACGGCATCCATTTTGTCTCTTGCCCTCAAGTAGCCAGCGAACGGACGCTGTCCGCTTCGCGACCCTGGGACTCCCAAGATATTTGCGGAAGACACATGTTCTTTGTAAGTGTCTTTATGACGAGGGGGATGATACTGTAAGGCAGATGGCCCCGCTCGAGGCTCATCTTGCCGTGCTGGTTTATTGTCTCAGCCGTGCATCTCATTAGGCACGTCCCTTTGATGCCTGTATCTCGTGTTTCCCGATACCTCCCCTTTTACACCCTTTCCGATTTCCCCACTGTCTCCGTCTTCCTCTGCACCTGTCTTTGTTCCTATTTCGATCTGTTTTACTGCCGATTGGAATGCACTAATGTTGGGAAGATGGGTTTTTACAGTTGGGAACCGCCAAATGTTTCCGCACTTATGTTCCGGACCTTATGTGTATCAAAGTGACCAAAGCGACCCCTCTGGGGGATAATTATGGGAACCGGGTTGTAAACCTTTGTGTACCATGTTGTCCTATGGGTAAAATTTGTATAAAAGGAGCGATCCACAGAACCAATTTGAAGCAGTCTCCCCAAGTTGCACGTGTTGTACTTGTCGTGACTTCTGTGTTCCCTGCAGTAAATAAACCTTGAATCTTTGACGCCGAAGGAAGTGTCCCGTGTCTCTGTCATTCGTACGCCGGAGCAGGTTACCCACGAAGGTTTCAGGTGTTGTGCCCTGGCACCGCTGGGTCTTAAAGAACCCAGTCCTTCAGCAGGTCGAGTTCCGGGTTCAACCTCTTAATTTTCAGGCTAATGGTAGTAAACATAGGTTATTTATTGAGTAAGTCACAGGACACACTGTATGTGATATAAGTGTTTACAAAGTACCGAGTGTCAATGGAGTGTTCCTTCTGATTTTTGGGTAGTTAGTAAACTGCCACGGGAGGCGACAGGGTTGTAGAGAACACATGTTTCTGTTCTTTTATATTGTGTAGTAGTTGCTGCTTCTTTTATAATTGAATGGAAATACCTTAAAAATAATGAAAGGAACAAAAGAGTGGCTCTGAGAAGACCACCATACGTGCACAGGGTACCCCCTTGCTGGATAAAACAACAAAAATAAACATATCATAACTAATCAACAGGTTCATTATAAAGAAAAAGGTAGCACATCTTAAAATCTAGAAAACATCATGCCCTCCATGAGACCTTAACTATGACTGAAACAAAAATTCCTATTGTTTACAAAAGGTTTGGTTGCTGAAAAGCAGGCTGTAGGAGCCTTATACACGTTGTAAATTGGTGTTTTAGGAAGCCGAAACTGAGATATTCCTTGGATCTAGGAGTAAACGAAGTCACATGTACTAACTTCAAGAAGTTTTTTAAATGTCAATTTCTGTAAAGTGAGAAAGTTTTTGAAGTAAAAAAATAAAATCTCACAGAAGAAAGTATAGTGAGAAAAAGCAGTGTGGGCCAAGAATATTTGGCATTTATATCTGCTAAGCTATTTCGAGCAATAGTCTCACAAACTAAACACTAGAAATTTATATTTACTGAAAAGAAAAGTAGAACATGAGTTAAGTAACATGCGATAAAATGTTAAATATTTAAAAATAAAGATTGACATATAGTTGAAAAAGGTGTTAGCATAATATCACGTTTCCTCTCTCCCATAGCTCGATGTATCAATTGACATTACACTAAGTGTTAAATGCAATTGACATAATCAGACATGCACGTGTCATCCATATGCTTGTTCCTTCAGGCTTGAGATTCTAAGACATGGAGACTGTCTTGATCAGAGGCAATTAAAATTCATAAAAAAGGATTTAATTAGATCACATTTTCTTCCACATATCCGAGCGTTTTCTGAAATATTCCGAGCGTATACATTTCTATTATCCATTCTAGCCTTTTAATGAAGAGAGTTCATTCAGAATACATGACAAAAAAGGTTATGACAAAATAGCTGTGGGGCTAATGCACAATGCCATTTATGTTGAAGAGAACTGACACTATTGTAGTACTCCTTCCGGTGCTCGAAAATACCTTTGTGAACAAGCTCCGTACATTGGAACATAGACGAACATTGGGGCATATTAACAAGACAGGCGATAAAATTATTGCTGTTTTAGTGGCAGAAAACTGTCGCTAAAATGGCCATAATGGACTTGATAATATGTTCAATGCATTTCCAATTGAAGCCCTTGTTAAATGTCCTTCGCATCTAACATGGACTTCAATTGGAATTCCATAGAGCATATTATCAAGCCCATTATCGCCATTTCAACAGCAGTTTTCTGCCGCTAACACGGACATAATTTTATCGCCTGTCTTGATAATATGCCCCATTGTTTTACATCTGTGTCTAAAAGAGACCATTTAAAAGGAAGTGACTAAGGGCCAGATGTAGGTAATTCCCATTTACCGATTCTGAAATATCGAATTTTACCGATTCGGTATTTCCGAATCGGTAAATGTGATGTAGATAAAAATTCAGTACATTTTACCGAATCGGTAATATTCAGTATTACTGAATCGGTAAATACCGAATCGGTAAACAAATCAGTAATAGGGGGACCATTTTCAAGGGTGGCAGGGTGTCACATTGACACCCTGTTGCACCCCTGAATAGTGCATTGGTGCACATGAGGCACACATACATGCCCTAAGGGCGTGTATTTCTGCCACATGGCACTTTAAAAAAAGCAAATATTTGCTTTTTTAAAGGTATTCTGTATTTACCACCAACTTGTAGTTGGTGGTAAATAACGAATCCTTAAATGAAAAATGCACTCACTTGAGTGCTCCCTACATTAAGGGTGTGGTAATTTACTGAATCGGTATTTTAAGAATTTGGTAATTTACTGATTACTTAAATTACCGTTCGGTAAATTACAGAATTCCTAAACCCGCCTCCCTACATCTCAAACCCTAAATACCGGTCGGTAACTGCCAAAATTCGGTAATTTCGGCCGTTAACGACCGGTATTGGGCTAGCTACATTTGGCCCTAAATCTGAAATATTTATTTAAGGGTACC
The DNA here is from genome assembly GCF_964263255.1 of Lissotriton vulgaris. Lineage (NCBI taxonomy): Eukaryota > Metazoa > Chordata > Amphibia > Caudata > Salamandridae > Lissotriton > Lissotriton vulgaris. The sequence goes on along the minus strand of NC_141689.1, from coordinate 1,731,309,399 downwards.
ATACAAATTACTGGGTTAATTCTGAGGGGAATTTATGAATCCTTTAAATAGTACCACAAAGTACTACTTAAACTTAGAAAATCCTTCACAAATTAGCTGCTCGACGTGCTTTGGCAGTCACAATACATTTTGAAGTAGCATTTGAGAACATTAATCAGTGGTACAGTACACAGCTACTGTGCTGTAATGATTCCACACTGGACTTCAGTTAATTTATAGACAGTCTGAGACTGACTAGCTATATCTTCGAGTGGCAAAGCCACCCTTCTTCTCCTTTGTTATTTAATGTTCTAGTCCTCCTAAACTCCCTAAAGAAAGTATAGTTGTGTTGACATTATGGTCCACATCACGAGCCATAGATAAACCCCTCTTATGAGCCCATAACAAGGAAAAAAACGATCATGGGTGGCTTGCTTTCTAGGTCAGGGAGGACCTGGCATGGCAGTTCTGGCTGGACTGTTTCTGTTGGAGGAGGGCCAGGACTGATTTGTGATAGAGCATTTTTAATAATTAAAAATCAGTGCAATAAACGAGTAGAAATAATGTGTAGGGCTAAAATGAAAAGCCACATTTTAAAAGGCCAATGGGAGCCCTTTCATTCCATAGCTGCACCTCGATTTAAAAATGCTTCTGAATGCAATTTTCTTTCCTTTCCACTGATCTTATTTCATTAATCTTAGGAATGTGAAGATGTGGATAGTTCAATGGTACAAATCTCCTCAGTGTATGTGATGGAACCGGGTTCCATATTCTAGACTTACTCTGGAACCTCTGGCTGATAATCTTGTTACCTGCTTTGCAAGTGTGGAGGGGAGGAAAGTCATTTGCCAATTACTTTACCATTTCCCAAGATCCCAAAGTACCACATTCTCTTAATCCATATTTGTATATATTTATTATGAAGCCAGAAATAGTTGGACAAATAAAGAACCTCAAAACCAGAGTGTAAAGATAAATGAGAACAAATACAAAACCAAGGGCCAGATGTAGGTAATCCAAATGTACCGATTCTAAAATACAGAATTTTACTGATTCGGTATTTTAAAATCGGTAAATGCGATGTGGAAAAAAATTTGGTAAGTATTACCGAATCGGCACGATTCGGTATTTACAGAATCGGTATTTACCGATTCGGTAATTCCCATTCATTCCTTTGGGCCTGGAGGCCCATGGGAATAAATGTGAATGAGCGAATCAGTAAATACCGATTCGGTAAAATAGGGAAACATTCAAGGGTGGCAGGGTGTCACATTGACACCCTGTTGAACCCCTGAATAGTGCTTGTGTGCACATGTGGCAGACATACATGCCCAAAGGGCATGTATGTCTGCCACATGGCACTGTTGAAAATACACCGATTTGCATTTTCAAAGGTATTCAGTATTTACCACCAACTAATAGTTGGTGGTAAATAACAAATCCTTAAAGCACATAAGCACTCTTAAAAGTGCTTCCTACATGCCATTTACCGATTCGGTAAATACTGAATCGGTAAATAATGATTCAGTAAATACAGAATCGGTAAATACCGATTTGGTATTTACCAAATCATCCCCTACATCTGAATGGCTCAATACCGGTCGGTAAGCCTGAAATTTACTGAATTTCGGGTTTACCGACCAGTAATGGGCCACATACATATGGCCTCAAATCACGAAAAAAAATTAAGTGGTGCAACATGCACAGGATAAACAATTCCGAATTCCAAAATTAAGACACAAGTGATCATAGAAACCACATCCAGGGACATCTTCATAAAGGAATAATAGACAAGACACAATCTGTCCCTACACTACCTCTATCATGACATCCCTACTCAGAATTTCCCAGGAAAGCCCCAGAAAGGTTTCAGCAGACTTCAAAAGAAGTACACTCAGAATAAATAGATCATAAAGCGTAAAGCTTCAGCGCTCATTCTAAGATGCTCTTCCCTCTTCTAGTCAGGCCAAAGTCCCGCAGGCTCTGTCACTAGCCTTAATACAAAAGTCAAAAATCACACCCACAAATACATCACATGACTATTTCAACCAGTTGAACACCTTCTGGTAGGTAATTTTCCATGAATCAATAGTATGTCCTTGCTTGATGACCTTGGTTCCCAGGGCTTCCAAATATGGAAGACATCCTCCTTAATTATCAGCTCTGCTTCTTCAAAGGCATCCTCTCCTCCCTATGTCTGACTAATTCCTGAAACAAAGATGTTATTCTAACTATCAAGGACATATTCTTGCACCTGCATCAGAAACTTAAAGTGAAAAATAATCCACAGACCCATGAACTCTAATTACCATTTTAATTTAGAGCAAACAGGGAGAAACGAAAAATAGGCCTATCAAGTTTACCTAACATAAAAACAGTGCCCACATTTAAAACAAACACAGGGAGGCTGGCAGCGGTAAAAATGAATGTTTTGCCCCGGGTCTTATACCTTTTCCAAACCCTCCATATATTGCCCACGCCAAAGATGCTAATCCACATCCAAACGGAGAACGTTTCATTCGGGGCCCTATCTCGCCCAGACTGCAGAAAACTTTAAAAAAGAGGGAGGCTTGGCTGTGCATAACTTCACCTGCTATTTTCATGCCTCGCTGATGTGTTCTCTTGTAGAATGGAACCGTCCTATTACAGAAAAACACTGGGTGTTTATGGATCAGACGGTGGCTGGTCAGCTTATCTGGAGTGAGGTCTGGCTGCCTCAACCTTCGGGCTGCTGGGGACTTGCTGGTCACCCGCCTCACTATGATTGTTTGGGACAGGGTGTCTAAATGGGCTAATCTCACCATGTTCCCCTCCCCATGTCTCCAATTTTTTCGAACCCCGGCTTCACTCCCAGGATGGACAAAGGCGCAGGCACACGGTGGGTGCAGGGCGGGTGCAGGGCGGGTGCAAGGCGGGTGCAAGCGTCTAGGGCAGCTGTTTGATCAGGAGGGTCATATTCCCTTTGAGAAGCTCCGTGAGGTTTACGGCTTAGCGGATTTAGACCTTTTCTCTACACATAAATGTTGCATTGGCCACCTGGTTCCCCTAGTCCGTCCCCTGGTCAACAGACCACTTCTCCAGTTTGAGAAGTGGCTCTTCCTGAAAAAGGATGACCACAAACTCATCTCCGAACTTTATACCTTCTTCACAAAAGGTGCTCAGGGGTTGCGTTCATCAGGACAGAACCGGTGGAAGACCGAAATAGGGTGCACCCTTATAGATAAAGAATTGGAGGCTATTTTTTATAGGTCGCACCATTTCACACACTCCAGACTGCATTTAAAATTCGATCCTAATGGTATCATACCCCGGCTTGTTTAACTAAGTGGAACTCTCAGTGTGAGGGCCTTTGCTGTCGTGGCTGTGGGAGCCCTGGCACCCTCTTCAACTTGCTCTTGGACTGCTCAAAGCTTACAAGGTACTGGAAAAAGATCCTAGACAAAATTGACAAGGCCTTTGACACTGCTATTCCGAGATTCCCCTCCATCACTATTTTAGGACTTCCCAACGCTCTGACCTTCCCCTTGTGCTCAATCAAGTGCAGGCAGATCGCCCAGGCTTTGAATGCTGTGCATCAGGTTCTACTAGTGGGCTGGGAGACAGACAGGATCCCAGACCACTTACAATGGCTGCACCAATTGTGATCCCTCCTGGGTATGAAGCACTTGTCTATGGCCACACTTGGGAACAAATCTGAATATTCCAAGGTCTGGGCCCCCCTTTATCTCCATCTTATCCTCGGAGTTCCGAGAGCTATCATACCCTGCCTATTTAAGGCTTCTGAAGCTGATTCCTGAGAGCGGTGAGGGAGGCTAGTAAGGGTGGCCCCTGACGACCTCACTTGATATCCAGGGACCTGGAAACTCACATTTAGGACAATACATGATCATCTGCCTGTACTTTCTGCTCAGCGGGAGAGAGGAGGGGTGGCGTTGGAGGTGGAGGTGGGTGTAGCGCTTTATTGGTTGAAAATGTGGGTCCTTTTTTCTCTCTAAAAGCAGATTTATTTGCTCCAGAAGGCCCTAATGTGCCCTGGATACATTATCAGGTATACATGCATTTTGCATACGATCTATCCGTTGCTCTCCCCTTGCAGTGCTGAATCTGTCTAATGCTATACTCTGTTGAACGCGGCCGGCCCATTGCAGGTTGTAGGCGGCATGCTGTGATAATTACTCGCTTGGTACACTTATGATTCATATGCCCGGTTTTCTTCCTTTTTACTATGTACCAGCTAGCCCAGTGGGTTGTAGGCAACAATGTATTTTCACTGTATTTTCATGCGATTAGTTCTGCCACTAAAAATCGATTTAATTCTAAAACACAAACATATATGAGTCATTAGTATGCACAAACTATATGAGCCTCTATGTGAAAAATGAATTAGCTATTAATACTCTTCACACATATGATTAATCTAAACACGTACATTTACTATATTCATTATTTGATTACATGAAGAAAGTATCTAGCACTCCACTTACATGTTACTACAATTCGCGTTCTAATTCCTTAATGTTAATACGACAATAGATTATATGTGGATGTGGACTAACCATGGTCATAATGCACCCTTTCAAACAAAAGAGCAATCTTGCGCTCAAACCCATGACTTAATGGAGAAAAATGTAGGGGCATATTATCAAGAAACAGAGTTAAAATTATTGCTGCTTTAGCGGCAGAAAACTGCAGCTAAAACTGCAGTAATGGGCTTGATAATATGCCCTTTAGAATTCCAATAGAAGCTCATGTTCTGGTGCCAACATGGCTTTCTATTGGAATTCTCAAGTGCATATTATCAAGCCCATCTTTGCCGCTTTAGCGGCAGTTTTCTACAGCTAATGCGTCGATAATTTTAACTCTGTGCTTGATAATATGCCCCATAGTTCTCGACCTTCCCATAGATATATATTCCTAGAACACAATAGTGTGCTAAATAATGTAGTTAAAATTGCATTTAAATGTTTTTTCGTGAATAAGATTCAAGTTAAGAAAGGGATGATTTCATTTGTGGAATGACAGACCTAATCAGGAACTGTTTTTCTTTACATGTAATAAACCAGTTTGAACCTAACCACAATGTTAATAAAAATGTTTTGTTTAACAGTTAATAACAGTCTTTTCTTTTGAAACTGCTTAGAAGACATTGCAGTGCTGATTGGTGGAGAAGATGGATTACTGCAATATTTGCTTTAGTTGTAGATATCAAAATGTTCTATTAGCGCATGTTCCTTGACCAGACTAGAGCTTCCCTTGGAAGGTTTTGCTTCTCTATTCTGCGAACCTCTGTGCGCTGAGCAGATCTTTCCAAAATACTTGCAGGGGTAATTACTGAGACTCATTAATTTCCCCTTGACAGTTTCTGTGCTATATTTCCGAGACTCCACAGAATGTTTTAATTTCTAATAATGAGAATTACTATTTTAATTGCATATAGCTTTATGCTTACACCTCTCAATTTGGAACTCTTTATGGGTTCTAAACAATACTTTTCTCTCTTTCTTCTGGACGTAGAATAGGGATCTGCTAGTATGGAACATGGTTTATGCATTCAAGCAATCAATCAAAAGCTTGTGTAGTGCTACTCACCCCGGAGGGTCTCAAGGTGTAATTGTTCTGTATTGTATTACTGATGCACTGATTACTTAATGATGACTAATAAAGAAGTACTCAATAAAAGATTTTAATAAAAACCTTTAAACTCACCCCAAATCTAATCATTGACTCCCTTGAGATATATTAAGACTCTGATGATTAAGTTTAATTTTGATTAAATTGATTTTGATTTACAATAGGCGCCAGGACTATTTCTCCAAAAAAGCTGAGACGATAGATACCTATTAGAAATGGGATTTCTAGTTGGCTAGGGCTTGCGCCTAAGCCAGGCAGAAACCACCACTCTAGTCAAGGCAAGGGAGTTACATGCCAAAGATAACTCCTGCTCACCCACTTGGTAGCTTCGCACGAGCAGTCAGGCTTATCCCGGAGGCAATGTGTAAAGCGTTAGCGCAACACACAACCACAGCAGCAACACACTAGGAATTCTAGAAAAGAAACTCCACACAAGGTTATATCAAAAGTAGCCTTTGCATTATCATAAACACATTAGAAACCTAATCACACATTTACACTGTGCCAACTGGCACTAGGCAATATTCACAGGGGAATTATATACAGGACCAGGCCAATCGGGCCATGATCAGAATCATCAGAACAGGTAAGTAAATATAAACCACAACCAGTAACTACTGGTACAATAATGACCTAAGTATTATCACATTAGCCTTAGACACCATCCTAAGCATAAACACATTACGCAATAGGCCTCAGCAGTATAAACACATTATGCAATAACCTCCTAAGAAGCATAGACATTATTAGATGGATAAACCATGGTTCATAAATTACATTATACATACATCATTGTAGGCATAACATCACACATGAATCACATTACGCCTAGACCTCAAAGCCATATCCGTAGGCATAAACACATGATGAAAGGGGCATCACAAATAGGGTTTTGCACCCTACCAACAGCCAAACTGTCCCCAGGCCAACTGGCCTTTTTTGGGCTCAAATGCCCTATGTTCTGCAAAGTCAGGGCTCAGCTGCCAATGCAGCAATAATGAAAAGGGAGCAGCTGTCAAAGGTAAAGACCCATTATCAAGAATCTTTCTTCTCGCATACCATCACTCCTCATACTTTTATTACGCATCTACCATGACTCCACAATGGCATTAAAACGCATGGCATCACATTTTATATGCTTTTACCACGCATACCTTTACAACGAAATTCGTTGTAAATGTATGAATGGTAAAAGTATGTTTTTTATGTTAGGATGAGGTAGGAATGGGTTTAGGGGTATATGTTTTGGGGTGATGTGGTATTTTAAGGGTTCATGGATAGGTTTGGGTTTTGGGGTACTGGGTGGATTTTTAGGGTTCAGGATGGGTTTGTGTTGTGGGGTGCTGAGGTTTAATTAAGGGTTTAGAGGGCATTAAAGTTTTGGGCTACAAGGGTATTTTTAGGGTTCAGGGATAGGTTTGGGTTTTGGGGTACAGGGGTATTTTTAGGGTTCAGGGATAGGTTTGGGTTATGGGGTACAGGGGTATTTTTAGGGTTCAGGGATAGGATTGGGTTTTGGAGTGCAGGGTGTATTTTTAGGGTTCAGGGATAGGTTTTGGTTTTGGGGTGATAAGGTTGATTGAGAGTTTAGAGGGTATTAAAGCTTTGGGTGTACAGGGGCATTTTTTAGGGTTTAGGGTGGGTTATGGGTTTTGGGGTACAGGGCATTTTTATGATTCAGGAATAGGTTTGGGTTTTGGGGTATGGGGTGTATTTTTAGGGTTCAGGATGGGTTAGTGTTTTGGGGTGATAAGGTTTATTGAGGGTTTAGAAGGCATTAACGTTTTGGGGTACAGGGCATTTTTTGGGTTTAGGGTAGGTTTTGGGGTACAGGGGCATTTTTAGGATTCAGGGATAGGTTTGGATTTTGGGGTGCAGGGTGTATGTTTAGGGTTCAGGATGAGTTTGTGTTTTGGGGTGCTGAGGTTCATTTGAGGGTCTAGAGGGTATTAAAGTTTTGGGGTACAGGGGTATTTTTAGGGTTCAGGGATAGGTTTGGTTTTTAGGGTGCAGGGTGTATTTTTAGGGTTCAGGATGGGTTAGTGTTTTGGGGTGATAAGGTTTATTGAGGGTTTAGAGGGTATTAACATTTTGGGGTACAGGGCATTTTTTGGGTTTAGGGTGGGGTTTGGGGTACAGGGGCATTTTTAGGATTCAGGGATAGGTTTGGGGTTTGTGGTGCAGGGTGTATTTTCGGGTTCAGGATGAGTTTGTGTTTTGGGGTGCTGAGGTTTATTTAAGGGTTTAGAGAGTATTAAAGTTTTGCGGTACTGGGTTATTTTTAGAGTTCAGGGATAGGTTTGGGTTTTGGGGTGGAGTGTGTATTTTTAGGGTTCAGGCTCAGTTTGTGTTTTGAAGTGATAAGATTTATTGAGGGTTTAGAGGGTAATAAAATTTGGGATACAGGGGCATTTTTAGGTTTTAGTGTGGGTTTTAGGGTACAGGGGCAATTTTAGGGTTCAGGGCAGGGTTTGGGTGTTGAGGGTTCAGGATGGGTTTGTGTTTTGGGGTGCTGAGGTTTATTTGAGGGTCTAGAGGGTATTAAAGTTTTGGGGTACAGGGGTATTTTTAGGGTTCAGGAAAAGGTTTGGGTTTTGGGGTGCAGGGTGTATTTTTAGTGTTCAGGATGGGTTAGTGTTTTGGGGTGATAAGGTTTATTGAGGGTTTAGAGGGTATTAACGTTTTGGGGTACAGGGCATTTTTTGGGTTTAGGGTGGGTTTTGGGGTACAGGGGCATTTTTAGGATTCAGGGATAGGTTTGGATTTTGAGGTGCAGGGTGTATGTTTTGGGTTCAGGATGGGTTTGTGTTTTGGGGTGCTGAGGTTTATTTGAGGGTCTAGAGGGTATTAAAGTTTTGGGGTACAGGAGTATTTTTAGGGTTCAGGGATAGGTTTGGGTTTGGGGTGCAGGGCGTATTTTTAGGGTTCAGGATGGGTTAGTGTTTTGGGTTGATAAGGTTTATTGAGGGTTTAGAGGGTATTAACGTTTTGGGGAACAGGGCATTTTTTGGGTTTAGGGTGCGTTTTGGGGTACAGGGGCATTTTAAGGATTCAGGGATAGGTTTAGGGTTTGAGGTGCAGGGAGTATTTTAGGGTTCAGGATGGGTTTGTGTTTTGGGGTGCTAAGGTTTATTTAAGGGTTTAGAGGGTATTAAAGTTTTGGGGTACTGGGGTATTTTTAGGGTTCAGGGATAGGTTTGGGTTTTGGGGTGGAGGGTGTATTTTTAGGGTTCAGGCTCAGTTAGTGTTTTGGGGTGATAAGATTTATTGAGGGTTTAGAGGGTATTAAAGTTTTGGGGTACAGGGGCATTTTTAGGGTTTAGTGTGGGTTTTGGGGTGCAGGGGCATTTTTAGGGTTCAGGGCAGGGTCTGGGTGTTGGGGTTCAGGGTATTTTTTTAGCGTTCAGGATGGGTTTGTGTTTTGGGGTGCTGAGGTTTTTTTAAGGGTTTAGAGGGTATTAAAGTTTTGGGGTACAGGGGTATTTTTAGGGCTCAGGGATAGGTTTGGGTTTTGGGGTAGAGGGTCTATTTTTAGGGTTCATGATTGGTTAGTGTTTTGGGGTGATAGGGTTTATTGAAGGTTTAGGGGGTATTAAAGTTTTGGGGTATATGGGCATTTTTATGGTTTACGGTGGGTGTTGAGTTTTGGGGTACAGGGGCTTTTTTAGGGTTCAGGGATAGGTCTGGGTTTTGGAGTGCAGGGTTTTTTATTTAGGGTTCAGGATGGGTTTATGTTTTGGGGTGGTGAGGTTTATTTAAGGGTTTAGAGGGTATTAAAGTTTTTGGGTACAGGGTTTTTTTAGGGTTCTGGGATAGGTTTGGGTTTTGGGGCGCAGGGTGCAGGGTGTTGTTTTAGGGTTCAGGATGGGTTAGTCTTTTGGGGTGATAAGGTTTATTGAGGGTTCAAAGGCTATTAAAGTTTTTGGGTATGGGGCATTTTTAGGGTTCAGGGATAGTTTGGGGTTTCGGGGTGCAGGTTGTATTTTCAGGGTTCAGAATGTTTTAGTGTTTATGGGTGCTGGGGTATTTTAAGGAGTAAGGTTGGGTTAGGATTTCGGGGTGCAGGAGTATTTAAAAGGACTAGGGTGGGATTAGCTTTTAGGGTGCAAAGGGTAATTAAAAAAATTAAACAGGACCAGGTAAATAATAAATAAGGAATAGAATAGGGAAGAAGAAAAGAAAAGAGTTTAAAAAAGTAGTTTAAAATTAACCAAAAGTAGAAGAAAACACAAAAATATAGAGCTAGAATAATAAAGGGATAGATAATAAGTAAAATAGATAAAAAAACTTCAAATAAGCAAAGGATGGCAGAGATTGAGAGAGGATACAGAAAGCATGCCCAGAACCATAGCAATGAATGAAAAACAATATGGCCGCGCCCGTTCACGACCGCGTGGGTAAGTTCGCGTGAAATTTTCTCCGCGATCACACACAAACTTGTACTAGCGAGCCGCACACTTTGCGAGATTACACATAGCGCCCGGAAACGGAAATACGTCATGCAAACAAGATGGCGGCGCCCATGTACAACCGCTAGGGTAACTTGGTATCGTTGCGCTACCCGCGGCTTGCGAAAAAGCAAAAAACCACGCAAACTAACACGCCGCAAAAAAACTAATTGCATATTCGCACGAATTTGCGGCTTCCGAATACGATCTCGCGCAAATTCGTGCCCTGCGAATCCCGTGAAATTGCAGAAAAACGATTTTTGCAAAACTGAAAGCACTCAGGAGGTGCAAAAGCTCAAGCTCATCATTAGTAACCATTCCCTGTAGTGCTTCCTGAGGGGCCCCTCCAGAGTTCAGTAGCCTACTTGCAACTATTCTATGACCCTGCTCTGACCCTCACAGCAGGCTCAGAGAATAGCTACAAGTATGCCACAAAGGTCCTGTTAAAAAAAAATTACACTGCAACAGAAAGCAATTACAGATAAGGAAGCAGGTGCCAGACTGGAAGTTCAAATTCAGTGACACATTAACCAACCCCTAATTCATTCATGTCAGTTGAGGCAGGGTAGGTGTGCTAACGAATTTTGCAAAACTGAAAGCACTTAGCAGGTGCAAAAGTTCAAGCTCATCATTAATTAGGAAGCACTTACAGCTAAGGAAGCAGGTGTCAGCTCAAATTCAGTGACACATTAATCAGCCCCAAATTAATTCATGTCAGTTGAGGCAGGGCAGGTGTGCTTTTCCCCCCATAATCTACAGTGATGACCCAGAGGGTGGCAGTGGTGTACCAGAGGGTGCCATGGGTGAACCAGAGGGTGGCAGTGGTGAAACAGAGGGTACTGTGATGAACCAGACGTAGAAAAAACATCGTTTCGACAAGACAAGTAAGTTCGCGTTTGCGAACTGGTAAAAAACCCTCGCGAACTGGCAGAAACCCTTGCGAACACAAAAAAAGAAAAAATCCGCAAATTCGCGAAAGTTCGCGGATTTTGCGGATTGTGAATTCATGAATACGCAAATTCGCGAATCGCGAATTCGCAAAATTCGCCCATGCTTAAGAAGGACCATCATGGAAAATAATTGCTACAGTTACAAAAGTTCTTCCTGATATTTATAGTTGAGAAGCCACAATTTTTTTTATTGAAGTTGTCAGTTTTCTTACATCAGGTCTGCATCGTTGCAGCATTAAAATGACATACTGTCCATATCTTTGTATAAATAATGTTGATAACATTTGTGAGTTACTTTGGGTACAGACCATGTTTTGATTTGCTTCTTTAACTAGATTATGAAAAGACACTGATTTGCAGTCTGGTAAAGTCAAATATATAATTCTTTCAGTGTCTATTTTAGTACTACTTGAAAACAAACAATTGTCACAATCATGCTGCCATTTATAAGAAAGGCCAAAAAGATTTTCAATATCTATACCTTCATTTTGCAATACAACAAGTATATACATTAGAAATTCCTGACAATCTTGCTGAATATTCTGTGAAAATTGATTTAAACCAGAACATATGTCTAAAACATTTCGAATATCAGAAAAACTTTCTATTTTAGTTTTATCACTACTACATTTCTCAAACACAGAATTCAACAAAGAACAAAATCTTTTTTCCTAATTTTCAACAATTTGTTGTTGTAAAGTTTCAAGAAAAAACCCAACATTAATTAGTACATTAGCATAGCAGTTGACACCAGCACTGTTTTCAAACTAAAAACCAACAACCTCTTCAATAGTATCCTTTTTGTTTTTCCTTACTATCACTGGTTCATCTAGTTTTTTTCTTTTCTCTGCAACCTCGCTACAATTTTTCTCATATCTTCTTTTTCGACCTACCACACGCTTTTCAAATAAAGGATATTAAGGTAAATTGGGAGCATGTTCTCTTCTTAACCTATTATACTCTTTTACACAATTTACATCTGCACTAATCTTTGTCTCATCAAAATCAATTAAGTATGATCCAGATTTCCAATGGTACACAGACAAAATATCGATTTTTAAATATCGATATACAAAAATATCGAAGTTTAAATATCGATGGGACAAAATATCGAAGGTAAGTAATATTGCCAGTCTTAATATCGATATTAGTATGATATCAGTAATATCGAAGTTTTAAATATCGATGTCAATAATATCGAAATAAATAACTTAGATGTTACTAATATCAATTTTTAAATAAATTTAGTGTATATTATATTGTATTTATTATGTTTTATTATTTATTTTTAATGTAATTTAATTAAATATTCCTTTACTACTGTACCGGGTTGTGGGTTTATAGGGGAATAGGGTGGGAAGTAATTTAATTATGTTAAATTAATTATTAATTAGTAGGAATTATTAATTAATTAATTGAGAAATAATTTTTAATTAATTTTAATTAATTGATTAATTGATAAATATGTCCTGTAGCGGGTTATGGGTTTATAGGGGAATAGGGTGGGAAGTAATTTAATAATATTTAATTAATTGATATATGTTTGTACATATTTTAATTAATAATTAATTGGTAATTAATTTATATTAATTAATTAATTAATATAATTTTGTACATATTTATAATTATTAATTAGTTGGTAAATAATTACTATTAATTATTTAATTACATTAATTATAGTAATTTTTTTCATATATAATTTTTTGTTATTCTTAATTAATTAATTGGGAAAAATAATATTAATTATTAAATTAAATTATTTACAGCTAATGTGCTAATATATTTACTTTATTGTTATTGTTAATTAATAATTAATTGGTAATTAAATAATATTAATTAATTTTGGGTAAAGGAGTATTTTTAGGGTTCAGGGTCAGTTTTCAGTTTTTGGGTAAAGGGGTATTTTTAGGGTTCTGGGTCAGTTTTCAGCTTTTGGGTAAAGGGGTATTTTTAGGGTTCAGGGTCAGTTTTCAGTTCATGGGTAAAGGGGTATTTTTAGGGTTCAGGGTCAGTTTTCAGTTTTTGGGTAAAGGGGTATTTTTAGGGTTCAGGGTTAGTTTTCAGTTTTTGGGTAAAGGGGTATTTTTAGGGTTCAGGGTCAGTTTTCAGTTTTTGGGTAAAGGGTTATTTTTAGGGATAAGGGTCAGTTTTCAGTTTTTGGGTAAAGGGGTATTTTTAGGGTTCAGGGTCAGTTTTGGGTTTTTGGGGTACAGGGATATTTTTAGGGTTCAGGGTCAGTTTTGGGTTTTTGGGGTACAGGCGTACAGGGTAAAAACAAAAAAATATTACATTAAATCAAATAAATAACATTAAAAAAAAATATTTACATTAAATTATTAAGTGTTTTATTTATTTTAAATGTATATTTATTAGTTTTAATTTTGTTTTAATATTTTTATTTAATATTTGTAAAATTATATGTATTTTAAAATTATTTTTACATTATTATTAATACATTTAAAAAAACGATATTTTTTATTCCGATATTTTTGTACTACGATATTATTTTTTCGATATTTTTGTACTTACCTTTATGAAGATAGGATTCCGATATTTTTGATGTCGATATTTTTGCTCCGATATTTTTGCATTTCGATATTCTGTCTGTCGATATTATGTCAGACATTCCTTCCAATATTCACCAAAGCACTATCTACAATTAACCTTGAGATTTATGAATAGTCACCGCATATGCCAAACAAACAGGAAACTGTTTTCGGCGGACATATAAATCTTTTACAAGCAAAAATCGAGCTGAACAACGACTCAATTGTTGTACTTCTTCATAGTGCGCTCACATGTGCCACTCGCTGCGCTCCACTCCATCACTCCCAAGGAGATGGACAAAAGTCATTACTGTGGTTTAACCAAGGGTGTAGCCTTTTATTCACATAGACACAACTCATTGTGAAATGATAAGTGACAACCTTCGTCATAGTAAAGCATACATTGTTATGAGAACACCGTTCATAAGATCATCCAGATCATACATAATTGTTTGAGAAGCAGGATATAGGGCAGATGAGCAGTTCATCGATTGTGTAAGCAACACATCAGTATCTCGACCTTCCTTTACCAAGGAACATTTCCGAAAGGTTAATGGCAAGTGCCAGCAGGCCCCTTTACCTTATCCATCACCCTCACCTTCAACCAAGGATATACATTTATTAATAACTTCCAGGGCACCGCATCGCAGTCCATCCCTGCCAGGGGGTACCTACCACTAGGCAAAATCCCCCCAAAATGTTCACTTTCTGGGCATCCCGGGGTAGGGCAGAAAGGTCCAGGACCACCAGCAGGTCAGTCCCCCCCTCCTGCCTGCCCAGTGCCCACATTAATAAAAAAAAACTCTTCCATGGGGAAAGTCCTGTAAATCAGTCCACATTTGGGGTAGCCCCCATTTCTGCTGCAAGAAATTCCGCCACAGGGCGAGTCGGTCACTGTCAAACTTGCCCTCCCCCCGCGACCCCTGATAAGCCTCTTTAATACTACTACGATTGTGCTGTTGCCCACAAAAGGAGCTGCTGGTCCTCGTTCGACCAAAGGTGCCTCCATCCTATGGGGCCTCTCTCCATCCCCCGCACCCTCCTCTATGGGTACTTAAAGATATGCCTCTGTCTCAGATTCTCCCGTGGTACCCATATACTACTTGGTTATGACTGCACCTTGTACACTGGAAGCCATATCAACCTTGTTGTATGGCTACTGACCATCCTAGCCTGCGTAGTTCACTTCATTGCGATATTGTAAGAATACCCACGCCCAAGCTTGGCTTTCTCCAAACTACGGGCTAATAAGACTCTATGTTGAGCTCCTGTTCAATATACTTTTCTGCGTCCTCTTGCCATCCTCATATCTTACCTATGATTTAGAATCCTACGGATGTATCCCCGCCACTGGTTAATGTGCTCTGCTTACCTGACCCTATGCTCTGCTTACCTGACGCTAGAGTCCTTCCCTTGCCTACCGGAAACCTAGCTGTCAGCCCATTTGGGCCTGAGAGTTGTGAGAAGGGTGCTGGCTGCAGAATAGCGAATACTTATAGAGTGACCTCGCACTCAGGTCCGGAATCCCATGGAAAACAGATCCAGGTGCTAACACTGACTCATCAAGGGTTGCTTCACCACATTTCTTTAATGCCTCCGCAGCACCCTTCCCCTCCCCCAGAGTCAATTGTTCCCCCATATGTCCCTAGTGATTCACACTCCGGGCATAACTATGACCTTGGACCCCAGAGGAGCTCTGCAGGAAGGAAGCCGGATTCTACTGCAACCCTAGTGTCACTCAAGGGGTCCTTATGATGAGACATACCAATCCCTTACTGCAACCGAGCTCCCGCGCTTCTTAAAGTGAATTGCAGTAAAGTAAAACCGGAGCCTGGACACCCTATGCAACCTCTGTTTTTGGCACCCGATTGCCACGGCAGCTGCCCTGCTGTGACCTCGCTCTGGGAATACTACACCATTACACCAAATTCATGAATCTTGGGGGCCCCAGCCACGCCCCAACCCAGCGTGCTGTAGAGAGCCGCCAGGCTGTTCCCCATGCCATTATGGGTTTTGAGGGGACATAATTCCTATTCCACCTACCTAGACTTAACGCCCTTGAGAAATACTGCTTTTCCTATATACAAGGTTAACACCTCAGTCTCCACGATGGGGCTTTGGGCCTACCCTTGTGCTAAATGGGGGGACCCGCTCTTTTCCCTGAAGTGATCGCCTGCATCCCAGTGCTGTAGTGCGCAGAACTATACATTCATCATACCACTACAAGGCTCCAAATGCCCCTGATTAATATAGAAAGGGGAGGGGGCGTACAAGACCCGCCAATACTGCAGCCATCTGAACAAGGATGCTACCCTGTCTCTGCATCTTTAAAATGTCCCTTGCCTATCGATGCTTACCCATCTTACTTCAATCCTGGCCTGCTGGAGGCCGCTGTTTACATTAGCCTGTTCCTGATCCCTGTTTACTTGTTGGATTGCTAATTAGCGCCCCTAAGCGGGCCACTGCCAGGCGTGCCAACCATACTGCGATGCTGTATCCCCCTTTAAGCCTATTGAAATCTCCCGAGCTGATGATACTTGTGTCTCTGTCTTGCACTGGCGCTGATTATGGCCTAGTATACTAGCAGCTGCCCTGGTGCATCAAGCGACAACCGTCTGCAGTGGCACCACCCTGACGGCTGTAAGATTTACTGGGTCGACCTTAGTGATGCTGTAGCCCTGTCCGCGTACCTTGCTCCCCCGCGGTGGCAATACGTGTGTTCCCTAACGCACTGTGTACACCTGATAATTGGTTAGGGCTCGAAACGCCAAGTCATGAGCAGACACTGAACCAACCCTATTGAATGGCTCATATCCCATTCCACACAGTGCTAACGACTGCGTCCTCTGAAGCGAAAACTTGGAAGTTGTCTATTGTAGCCCTTGAGCGGTGTTGCCGTAGCACTACATCACCTTACCCCTCATTTTTTACTCACAGTGGCCAACCTGCCACACCCTTATTTTGGCCCCATGTCCCTTAATGTTCAGGGGGTTACCATCTCGCTCCTAATGACAGCTTGCTTTGTGCCCGATTATACCTTTCACCCTTAACTCTCTGGTTTACTTGCAGCATACTTTTATAATCAGCATCCTTTGCCTGTCGCATATGTGTAATGAGTTCTGTATATTAAAAATATGACCAAATATTAACATTTCTAATGCTTCGCAGGCACTTTCTGGTGTCTTCATGTGTAACTGTTTTAAATACTGGTTGTCTTTTCACAGGAGTTAGTTGTAGTAGATCTCCAAACACTATGACGTGTTTGCCTCCAAATAACACATCATACTCTGTTTTAAGGATTTGTTGCATTCTTAAATGCACAAAGGCAAGCATTAAATTTGATAACATGCTTACCTCATCAATAATGAGAAGTTTTTTCAAGACTCTTCACAACAAGCTTCTCCAGATAGCTTGTGGTATTCTAATTTATTGTCATGCTCTACTGGCAGCATCAATAAACAATGTAAAGTAATCTGTTAAATGTTATGTGATGCCAACCCAGTTGGAGCAGTAACAACACAAGAGAGCGACAACTCTGTAGATAAGTTGCAATTCCTTTAATTAGAAAACTTTTTCCAGTTCCTGCTTCTCCACTCACGTACATTCGTAAAGGTTTAAATGACGTACATGAACACTCTTTTTTCTCATGATATAAACCATGCTTCATCTGTTCTGTCACTTGATAATGTATTTGTTTTTGCTCAACATTTAGTTGTTTTTCCAATTCTTCATATTTATTATATCGTCTTGAGCTTGTTGCATAGCTCTTTCCACCTCATCCATGGCAGTTGCTGCTTCATTTTGGATAATTGGTTCTCCTAGTGGATTCTGACTCAACGAAGCAGAACTTTGACTGTCTTGAGAATTGTCTCTAGCAATCTCTGCTGCAATTGTAGCTTCTTGCTGTATTTCGTCATTTAACATTTTCAGATAATTAGTCAAAACAGGACAATCTATAGTATTTTTAGTTGCGTTGAATGAATCTTCGTAACTGTCAAAATCTCCAAGTAGTTCCAGTTCTGTATGCCATTTCTTAAAAGAGTTGCAAAAGAGCTAACTAAATAGTAAAATTCCCTTTTGCCAGGAGTTTCGCAACTCAGTTTTCGGTGATTAATCACATGTCCTTTTCTCTGTTTCACTAAACATCCTTCAGATCCAGTCACCGCATATACTCCTTTATTGATATCTTCTGTAATATTCCTCTTAAAAGTATAGCTTTGCAGTACTTCATAGAGACAAATGTTCTCAAGATGATTACTTCTATTTGGATGGTATGTATCCAACATATTTGTCTTCAAAACATCTGTACTGTCTGGTTCTCTCTCTGCTAAATACTCAATTTTTTGTACAGATTTCAAAACTCGGTTTCGTGTTCTTGCAAGACCTAAACTCACCCAAATGATTGTTCTAGATCTGGAGTATAGATTTGCAGATGATAAGCGATCTGAACATTCATATGCTCCGATTTCTCGATGAGACAATATCTTCAAACTGTAGCTGTACAATTTCTTACTTAGGCTCTTTTCATGAGAAATTTCTTCCCACATTTCCTTTAGTTCAGTTTTTTCACATTTAGTAATGTAAGACATTACATATCGAGCCACAGCAATGGAGTTGTCTGCAACATATTGAATATCCATGTTAGCATTCCAAATGGATAAAATTACTGGGTTATAGTCATTTATGTATTTTGACTCTTCATGACTTCTTAAGTTGTAGGTATTTTTTCAGTGATTTTCTTGTGACAGTATGTCACAAAGATGACATTAAATTGTTCACTCTTCCTTTTGATATTACTGGACGTGGAAATTTAAATCAACATTTTGTGTAAAAACTTATTCTTAGATTTGTACTTTCGACAACAGTATTTTCCACAACGATGGGTTTGAAACCGTAGGACTTGATGTCTTAAATTCTTTTGTTCTGTACTTTTTGGTACAGCACATGTAGAATATTGTTCAATAAAACTCATCACTGTGTCATCTGAATCTGTTCCAAATTTGGGGGCATCTTTGATCCATAGCAGCATATGTATGTGAGGAGCACCTTGATACTCCTTTCTCCAAAAGAAATTCAGAACCTCTCCAAGACGAGGATTTTTTGTTTGTGATAAAAGACATCATAGCTTCAAATCTATGATTGAAATACCTACATACATTAACTGGATCCAAAGAGCACAGTTCTCCAGGTGTCTTGTATTCTATATTTTCTATGTTTGCATTTTCCTCTCGAAAAAATTGAAGGCAATCGTCCCAAGCATACTCTGCACAGCTGAGAGTAAGGAACCATGTAGGAGTTCCTAATTTTTAGCATACATTTCAATTCCCCATGACAATGGTACCAATACTCATTAGTACCATGCTGACATGCCATAAGATTAATTAGCTGAGATTTCAAAACAGTATCTTTCTGTTGGACTTTATCCATAAAGACCTTTGCCGAAACATTTAGCTGATGTACTCCACTTTTTAGTATATGGTTCACTGCATAAGAAAGTCCAGACAAGTCATTTTCAAACAGAAGATGAAACAAATATGGAATACATTGGCGAAACCTTGGATCTTCTGCATATAATCTTGATGGCCGGTATTCAGATGCAGGAATCTGCACAGGTCGTTCATCATATCGTCCACCTTTGCCTGTTGAAAATAACTGAGGGAAACAACGAGCTTCCAAGCTTTCTTCCCATACACTAATGGGACTTCCTTTTTCTTCTTTCATTTGGAATAACTCAATAGTATTCCCCATCACTTCTTTAGAGTGAAGTGGATGCATACTATAATGATCATAAATTTCTTCGGTTCTGGACACATCCACTTTTTCAATTTGTCCTGTTGACAAATCACTGTCCTCTTCAACAGTTGTTTCCCCTTCTTGTACATATACATTTTTATAGTATTGATTATTTTTTACCAAATACAACGTTGCCTTTTTCACTTTCCTAACATACACTAATTTTTGTATTTACTCTTCTTAGAAAATCCATTAAGTAGAATACCTAGAGGTTCCCTTTCCACAATTTCTACACCAAGTGTTTCAATATTTTTCTTTAAATATAGAGGCAAATTTACAACTCTTCCCTTTAATCCTCTCTGTAAATCTGAAGGAGGAAATTTCCCTGTCTTAGGCTCCAGACAAAGAATAGCCTGAAATGGACGCACACATTGAATAAGAATAGACTAATAAGTATTTAAATCCATCAGTTCAGAAGGAATATTTACCAACTCAAGATTATCATGTACAGCTCTAGCAGGCATTTTGTTTTCATTTAATTTATTATAACAATATTTACAAATACGTTGATCAGAACCCAAATCAAAACAATTCTCTACCAACAAATAAGTTGCAACTAACCTGGCCTGATTTTTATAATGAATTTGTCTACAACAAATACAAGAAATGTTTGGCCTTTCACCCGAAATGACCTTAAACCTTGTTATTTCTTGCTCCAAATTTTCTGTACTAAAATTCTGTACATTTTCTTCCACATTTCCTTCTATTAATGCATCTGTTTCTGCACTGTCTTCTTCAGGACCAAAGTAACTAACCTCAATTTCTAAACAAATGTTTTTTACATCTAAGACAGATCCATGCAAAAGAGCACTGTTTAACTGTTTTAGCTTAAGTGCTGGACTTTTTGCATAATACAACCTTCTCACTAATTTCCTCACTTCAGTATGATGCACTGCTAACATCCTGAAATGGTGAAAAACACTCTGACTTTCTTTTTTAGAAAGACAAGCCAGAGAATGACCTTGCAAACCCGTTTTTTCTCTCACTCTGCGAGGGTCTAATTCATGCAACATCTTAATCTTCTGTTTAACACTTTTCATAGTATACTTACGTAAGAAATTGCGAAAAAAATCAATTGAATCCTGTCGTACACTACAAATACTACTACAATTCCAAGTGTACACTGGAGCCTTAGGATGTCTCCCTAAAACTACATCAGCTAACACCTCTTCTGCATTTCTAGGCACAAATTTCTCTTTCTCAATTGGACAACTATTCTTAACCTCAAAGCTCGACCACTGGTGTCAACTGCATGCAACAAATCATTACTTTGAAGGTAACTCTCTTCATTAAAAAACGGCTCACAACTTGAACTATGTTTCCATTCTCCAGAAAAAACATTACAAAAATTTGTTCTATTAATTATTCTTTTCCACTTACTTTTGGCCTTCATAACATTGATTGGCTTATCTAGTGTTCGAATCCTATTGATTACTAAAATGAACAACTTATTTTTAAATTCAAAAGCCTTCTCAACAATTGTTTCAATATGTTTCTTTTTCTTATAAAAAGCTGTTTTTCTTTTACAATTCTTTATATTTTTTAATAAATTTAAAACAACTCTGTTATAAAACATTCGCTTCCGAATTTGAACAAACTGATTTTTTCGTCTATTACTATATACAATATCTTTACCACATAGTTTTCGATTATTTTTCTTTTTTGTCCGGTTTTTCTTCGTAGTTACAGATTTTTTTTCCTGATTCTCCACACTTTTTTTAGTCTGTGTTATTTTCCTTATAAAATCCTTTGTTGTCTTACCAGGAGCTTTCTTCTTTTTTTCCACACATTGTTGTTTAGATAAATCTTGTACTTTTTTCCTTGTAAAAGTAAGCCTGTGTATATCTTTTTCTTTTCTCACTCTTCGAAGGCATAATGTTTTTTCTTTCTGTAGATAATTAAAATCTGTTGTGAAGAAAAAAAACATGTTAACAGTGTACGGGCAGTACAGGAGATCATGCAGGGAGTGCTGTTTCAGAGTTTAGGGCAGAGCAGTGGTGTTTCAACGTTATAGGGGCACTCGCTGAGGATGGTGATTCTGGGTTTAGAGCAGTGCAGTAGTGTTGAAAGAGTTTAGCAGGTTTTGCTAGGGATGGTGTTTCAGGGTTTAGGACAGTGCAGTGGTGTTCAGGCAGTGTATGGGGTCAAGGTGGGACTGATATTTCTGAGTTTAGAGCAATGCAGTTGTGTTTGTGCAGTGTATGGTATCATGCAAGTGCTAGGACTATAAAGCACTGCACGTCCTAAAGCCTGACTCACTCCATGAGTACATGTATTCTCATATTTTTAAACACATCAACTAAGCAAATTATTCTGCCACAAGCTACTGAAAGACTTTCTACGGCATTTGTGCAGCACACCCAGAATGTTTACTAGACTGCAAGAAGACTATGTGAGAATTCTAACCCTGATATACAAGTGTGTAAGTGGTTAGACCACTTCATGTACACACTCTACATTTTTAACAACAGCACTGTACTGCAAAAAAATATCTCCTAAACACATTAACATACTAAATGCTCCTATCACAATGTTTTTCCCAAAGCAGAATAATTCAAAATCAGACTCTATTCAAATAAACTCCTGCTCCTACATTAGAACACATTTTTCTTATTAACTTAAAGTGCACATCCTAGATCCCCTTACAAATTAACAACTTACCTTTAATAATGCTTTTGTAGATTTCAGAACAGTGTCAATCACACACCAGATTTTCTTAAACAGAATCTGTGCACCAGTCACTGGAACCATAGAATGGCATTGCTTCCCTCCCATTTTCCACACATATTCATGTAGATAACCA
Organism: Lissotriton vulgaris; assembly: GCF_964263255.1. Taxonomy (NCBI): domain Eukaryota; kingdom Metazoa; phylum Chordata; class Amphibia; order Caudata; family Salamandridae; genus Lissotriton; species Lissotriton vulgaris. The sequence continues at coordinate 1,731,287,249 of NC_141689.1, read as the reverse complement.
ATGAAATTTCCTCCCATTCGAATTCAAAACAAAACTAACATTTTAATTGGTTCTACAGTGCAACACTTTCAATCTCACATAACATTCAATCTTCCCCAACTGCTCTCTCTGCCTGTTACCATGGTAACACTCCATAGAACACCTAACTGAACACACAGGTGAAAAGTTCATCTGCAAACCAAACCAGCAAGGGTGTTTGACTTCTCAATACACCAGCTTATCCTGTGCAATGTTCCTTTCAATAACTTTTTCTCAACCATTAGCATTTCTCCTTTTAAAAACAGTAGCATGCACCCTAGTTTTCAATGTTGAATTTTCAGAAGCAAAAACCACAGTTGATGGACAGAATGCAGAACAATGTCATACATTCACCCCAGTACAGAGATCTGGGCCCAAATCAATCTTTTCTTTGCACTCCACACCACCCCAGTTCAGAGATGGCCACATGCAAATCAGTCTGACCCTGTGCCTCATGGGAACAGTCCAGCCCAAACTGCCAAGCCATGCCTTTCATGGACTGGAAACAAGCTTCCGAGGACCGGTTTCTGGCATTCCAGCCGTTTTCAGCCCGGATTGCTTGAATCCAGTGGTGTGGAGTGGATTTAGGCCCAGATCTCTGTACTGGGGTGAATGTATGACATTGCTCTGCATTCCGTCCATCACCTGTTGTTTTTTGTATTTGTCACCCCGAGTGAGACGGGTATGCTCAGACGTGAGTCCCGTGCTCTCCATGCCACTGGAATCAAGCTATCCAGGCTGATGAGGGCTGAAAGCTGGAAACCGGTCCTTGGATGCTTGTTTCCAGTCCAAGGACGACCTGGCTTGGCAGTTCGGGCTGGACTGTTCCCATGGGGCACAGGGTCAAGACTGATTTGCATATGGCTGGGTTCAAACTGGAATGGCATGGTGAGTAAAAAAACGATGGATTTAGGCCCAGATCTCTGTACTGGGGTGAATGTATGACATTGTTCTACATTCTGTCCATCACCTGTTGTTTTTTGCTTTTGTCACCCCGAGTGAGACGGGTATGCTCAGACGTGAGTCCTGTGCTCCCCATGCCACTGGAATCAAGCTATCCAGGCTGATGAGGGCTGAAAGACCGAAACCGGTCCTTGGATGATTGTTTCCAGTCCAGGGACGACCTGGCTTGACAGTTTGGGCTGGACTGTTCCCATGGGGCACAGGGTCAAGACTGATTTGCATATGGCTGGGTTCAAACTGAAATGGCATAGTGAACAAAAAAAAACATGTATTTAGGCCCAGATCTCTGTACTGGGGTGAATGTATGACATTGTTCTGCATTCTGTCCATCATTATTATTATTATTATTATTATTTAATTTTATAGAGCGCATAGTCACCCGTGAGTATCCCAGCGCTAAGATCAGTACAACTGCGGGTCAGCGGGGGCAGGGAGGGGGACAGGATTAAGGAAAGAGGTGGGTTTTCAATCGCTTCCTGAACCGTAGGTAGTTGGGTTCATTTCTCAGGTCGCGAGGTAGGGCGTTCCAAAGGCGTGCAGTGTGGACCGAGAAGCGCCTTCCACCTGTTCGGGCCTTCTTGACTCTGGGAATGACGATGAGATGTTCCTGATCGGATCGGAGGGATCTAGGGGCTTCATATGGTTTAATCAATTTTTTTAGGCTTGGGGGGCCTTTGTTTTGAAGCAGTCTGTGTGCCAGGCAGAGGGCCTTGAACTTCACACGTTCTCTTACCGGGAGCCAATGGAGACGCTTTAGAGCTGGTTTGGCCGAGGCTCTGGCAGGGGTGTTAGTGAGGATCCAGGCCGCTGCATTTTGGACCCTTTGTAATTTGTTCAGGGTTGCCTCCGGAGCGCCTAAGTAGATGGAATTACTAAAATCGAGCCTAGAGAGTATTAGGCCTTGGATCAGCAGTTTTTGAGAGTTGGGGGGGAGTAGGGGCAGGATCTTTCGGATCGACCTGAGGAGCCCAAAGCACGTCCCGGCTACCTTTTTTGCTTGTGTTGCAAATGATAGATCCTTGTCGAGCCAAACACCCAGGCTTTTTACCTCTGGTTTCGGGTCTGGGAGCGGGCCTAGACACGGTGGCCAGATGTTCTGTGATAGAGAGGGCCCCTTCTGACCAAGGAGGAGAATGTCAGTCTTTGAACCATTAAGTTTCAAAGATGAACTGTTCATCCATCCTTGTATCTGCATCAGACAGTTGTAGAGGTCCGCAGGTTGTTGGTTAGGGTGAGAAAGGGACACCACTAATTGTGTATCGTCAGCATAGCTGACGATACTCACTCCGAACGGAATAACAACCTCCTCCAATGGGGACATGTAGATATTAAATAATCTGGGGCTCAGGGAGGAGCCCTGAGGCACGCCACATTGGAGGGGAGTGTCGGAGGAACGGGTGTTATTCTCCCAGATTTGAAAGGAGCGTTGACTCAGAAAGGACGATAGCCAGGACAGAGCAATCCCTTCGACACCGACACTCCTGAGTCGTTGAATAAGGAGCTGGTGGTTGATGGTGTCGAAGGCCGCACTGAGGTCGAGGAGGATCACTGCCACTGATCCTCCTTCGTCTAAGAGTGCTCTGGCCTCCTCCACCGCCATGAGGAGGGCGATGTCGGTGCCCTGCTCGGGGCGGAATCCCGTCTGCGAGCTTTTAAGCCGGTTATTGCTCTCCAGAAATTGTGAAAGTTTTCTATTCACAAGTTTTTCCGCGATCTTGCTAGTTCCCGGGAGGAGGGAGATTGGTCTGTAGTTTGCCAGGTCGGCAGGGTCAAGGGAGAGTTTTTTTAGTAGTGCCTTGACGACTGCCGCCTTCCAGCTGGGAGGGACGACTCCCTGTTGAAGAGAGGCGTTGATAAGGTGGGTGAGGGGGGGAGCAATCGTGGTTGCTACTCTTTTGAGAATATGTAACGGGGCAGGGTCCTTGGGAGATCCGCTTTTAATGATATGCAGCGTATTTTCGACCTCTTCTGCAGTCACTTGTCCCCAGGAAGTGAGACATGGGGGGGTGGGAGAGTTGTTGGTTTCTTTTTCCTCGCTCGGACTTGAGGATGGAATGGAGTCGAGGATTTTCTGGAATTTCTCCTTGAAGAAATTACCTAACTTGTAGCATTTTTCCTCATCTGCCTTGGGGTTTGGTGGGTCTCTCGGTCCGGGGTCAGGGACTTTAAGGAGTTCTTTTAAAATAGTGAAAGATTCCTTACTGGAGCTAGCGGAATGTTCTATTCTTTCTTGGAAGAATAGACATTTGGTGTTGTGAAGGGCGGTTTTATAGTTTTGTAATGCGGTATGGTAGGCGTCCTTCTTTTCGTTAGATTTATCCTTCCTCCAGGAGTGTTCTGTTCTCTTGCATTCCTGTCGCAGAGATTTGAGCGCCGGAGTGTACCAGGGAGCGGGATTCACTCTTTTCGTTTGTTGGGGAGTGGTGGTATTGGGGAGGAGTTTATCCAGTGAGGATGTGAGCCAGGAATTGAACTGTTCGTCGGCCGTAACCGGGTCCGTGGAGAGGGCAGGTGTAGAATCTGAGAGCATACTGGCCCATTCAGCCGGTACAAGCTTGTGCCAACGTCGGTCTGTCACTCAGATTTTGGGGGGTGGGGGGATGCTAGGTGCCAGGAGAAGGGGATTAGGAAGTGATCTGTCCAGGGGAGAGGGATGGGGGGACCCGAGGTGATATCCATGATGTTGGTCAGGACGGGGTCCAGAAGGTGACCCTTGTCATGGGTGGGTTCGTTATTGACCAGTCGGATGTTGAATGATCTAAGGTCCTGAAGGAGATCCGCACCTGTTGTTTTTTGCATTTGTCATCCCGAGTGAGACGGGTATGCTCAGATGTGAGTCCCGTGCTCTCCATGCCAATGGAATCAAGCTATCCAGGCTGATGAGGGCTGAAAGCCCGAAACCAGACCTTGGATGCTTGTTTCCAGTCCAGGGACGACCTGGCTTGGCAGTTCGGGCTGGACTGTTTCAATGGGGCACATGGTCCAGACTTATTTGCATATGGCTGGGTTCAAACTGGAATGGCATGGTGAGCAAAAAATCTATGGATTTAGGCCCAGATCTCTGTACTGGGGTGAATGTATGACATTGTTCTGCATTCTGTCCATCACCTGTTGATTTTTGAATTTTCTGAAGCCACTAATCATTTCTTTTTTTTCAAGTGCACTGAATCTCATCCACATTTTTTTCTAAACTCCTACTTTTCAAACTGCCATTTCTTTCCAAAGCCCATCTGAGTATAACCAGATCTCCCTTCAAGATGCTTAGAGTGTGGATTGTAGGACACATCTATATTTTCTGGAGTGAAAGGTATGCAGCAAATAGATGCTTTCTCAACCTTGATTTACCAAAGGTGGATATTATGTTATTTGGCCGGAGACGATTGAGATGTCACCAATTGTTGCCATTGGCAAAATCCTTTTTGCATCTCCCACACCCTGACCTCATAATTGTGCACTGTAGTGGCAATGACCTAGGCACTTTGACTGGGGTAGGTCTGGAAATGCTTTTAAAGGACACATTTGCGCAAATGATGTCACTTTTTCCACAAACTGCCTTTGTATATTCTAATATATGCCAAAGGCAAAAATGGAACTGGTCCAACCAATATTGTCCACAGATTGAGAAAGCAAGGAAACATGTGAATAAGTCTGTTTCTGCTTTCCTCAGAGACTATGGTATGGGTTGCATATACCACAACAACTTGCATTACAACATGCAAGGTATTTATAGAGAAGATGGTGTACATTTCACAGATGAGGGGAACCGAGTCTTCCTCTTTAACTTTAGACTCTGCATCGGTACTTACTTGTAGGTACAATAAACACTTAATGAACACAACGGCTCTTTTTAGAGCCAACCAACATCTAACACTCAAACTTGTTATTTAACTTTAATTTTTTATCATTTTTTTGTCGCAGTTCGCGCACCGTGCTCGTACGGGTGCGTTCATCGTACGCGCACATTGCAATTTAAAAGAAAAAAAACTTTTGCCCTTTGGGGTCCTTAGGGACCCCCTGAGAAGGCCCAGGGGGTCAGGGAGTCTCTACCCTGCACCCTTTTCACATTCTCCACTTTTGTTCTTGACTCTCTTCTGCATTGGGGGTGCATGCACCGTACGCGCACCTCGCGATTTTTTTGCCCTTCGGGGTCCTTCAGGGACCTCCTGAGAAGGCTAAGGAGTCTCTACCCTGCCCCTTTTCACGCTCTCCACTTTTGTTTTTGGCTCTTTTCTGCCTCGGAGTGGCAAAATGCCGGCCAACACTTCCTGTTTTCCACCGATTGGAATGCTGACAGACGTCCAACAGCAAATCAGAATTCCGCTCGCGCACACCCGATACGCGCACCGTACACGCATGGGTGCGCGCACACTGCGCACTTCTAGATATAAATATTTTTTTCTTTTGATTTTCTCAGGAACTACTGGAGGGATTTACACCATTAAGCAAAAGCGTGATCTGCGAATCAGACTCTACCATTTTGCCAAATTTCTTGTAATTCCGTTCAGCAGTTCGGGCTGTAGCCCTGTCTAATCGTCCTATGGAAAATAAGATGGAGAAAACACGTTTTGGGACCCCCCTTTTTTCTCAGCCCCCACTTGACAAATCCCCCCAAAACTTTCAGGGAAGGAGCGGAGCAGAGCGGGCCATCTTGTTTGAGAAATTCACAAAGATTCATCAACCGGCGCCAAAGTTATTCCCAATAGAATGTTGCGGATTTCCTATGGAAACTACGTCCTAACTATAACTACCTACTGGCGACCACCAGTAGGTAATATATATATATATATATATATATATATATGTCTGAAGATCCTTTCCCATTGAAAAAGATGAGAGGCCACGCGGGGAACATAGAACAAACAGCCGTTTATTTCAGAGGTCCTGGTATGGCGAATGCATTTCGGCAATCGTGCCTTCTTCAGCGCCTTGCCCCTTAACAACTTTCTTCCCAGTAACCTCCTGTTGAATGTTCAAAGGCACTGTGTTCCCTCCCCCTTGCAGTCTGCACAGCCAATCACAGTCCGTTTTGAATGTCGAGGACTTCAAATCCCAACATGCAACAGTTCTGGCCATGTCGGGTAGCCGGTGTGGAGGAGTAGAGATCAATGTCGTTTCGTGCCCAATCAGGTAGGTGGGATGGTTGAAGGACGAGTGAACATCGCGGTGCGTGCCCTGTGTCCCCGCTTGACTGCAGCGCCTCTCCTCCCAGGTTAGGTCAGAAGCTGGGGCAGTCAAATGTGAGACCGTTCGCCCATATATATATATATACATAAATATATATATATATATATATATATATATATATATATATATATATATATATATATATATATATATATATATATTACCTACTGGCCGTCGCCAGTAGGTAGTTATAGTTAGGATTAGTTTCAATACAAAATCTCAACATTCTATTGTGAATAACTTTAGCGCCGGTTGAGGAATCTGCCTGAAAATTTCCTCAAATTTGCCTCGCGGTGCTCCGGTCCTTCCCTGAAAGTTTGGGGGGATTTGTCAAGCGGGGCCGAGATAAAAGGGGGGTCCTAAAACGTGTTTTCCCCATGTTAATTTCCATAGGGCGGTCGACCTCACTTTTAGCCCAAACGGCTGAATGGATTTCCACGAAACTTGGCAAAATTATAGGGACTGGTAGCCCGATGTGCCTTTGCTATGTCTCAAGATATGTGCTCCAGTAGATTTTGAGTAATTTAGTTTAAAAAAATATATATATATCTATGAGCGCGCCCCGGTATGCACACCGGGGAGCCCTCCGGGCGCGCTACACGACTTGCGTGCGGAAAGCTGATTGGCTCTTGGGTGTCTGTACACATTCCAAACAGTACGGAGCGGCCGCCATCTTGTGTCTCGGTAGGATCGAGACACAAGAGGTGGCAAAAACAATGGAGGAAATGACCAAAAGGGGGCAGGGTAGACCCCCCCTGACCCCCTAGGTTTGATGTGGGGGCCATAAAAGAGCCCCGCAGGCCAATTTTTTTTTTTTTTCACGGGGGCAGCGCCCGGTACACGCACCGGGGAGCGAACCGGGGAGTGTACCATGGGGAAAAAGAATGGAAAGGGAAGACCACTCGGTCCCCCGAACGTGTGGATGGGTGCCTCGATCCCCCCGGGAAGCCATTTTGGGCGGGGGGCGTGGTTCGGCTGGTATGCCCAAAGCGGCGTAGCTGGAGCACGCCCTTCCCGCCCAGAAGGGGTTGTCCTAGACACCCACCCGGAAGACTGCGCCCCGTGGGCGTACCTGAGGAGGGTCCCCGCCCTCCCGCAGACGGATAAAAGAGCGGGAATCCAAAGAAGCGTCCTCTTGTTCCAGTGCTCTGAAGGCTGCACCACCCGTTGCTCGTGAGCCCTTGACGGAACAAGCGGCAATTTTGAGAACTTGTAATCTTGTTTTTTCTCTTTCAGTTATCGACAGTTCGAAGGATCTGGGACCTCGTTGATCGACTTGAGCGACGTAAACAAAGCTATGGCTGGCAAAAAAGCGGAAAAAGCTCCGAGATGGAGAAGGTACTGCGCACCTTGTCGAACTGAATGGCAATCATGGACCGAAAACTCTGTAAAGTTGATTCGATCGGTAGAGGTTTGGCCGAAGTTAAGAAGCAGTTAGCGGCCCAGAACAACCCCTCAGGCCGCCCTAAGAAGGTAATAGGCCCGGCCTTGCCGGGAGTCGTCCCTGAGGGTAGGGGGAAGCGTATTAAGAGGAGGGCGGTTTCCGGGGATGATCTGGTTCCTGAGGTACCCCCATCCGCCCCCATCACACCGGCGGACAGCCCGGTACCAAGTCCAGATACGGGTCTACCGATCCCGGTGGTAATTACCCCTGTCATTGATGATCAGATGCCCCCAGAATTAGCTTGTCAGTTAGCGGCAGTATTACCCTGGCTCAAAAAGAAAGCGGGGGGGCAGTGGCGGCGGGGGATCCGGCCGAGGAGGCAGGATTGATAATTGAGCAGTTGCGGCAATCGAGAGAAGCCGGGACGGCGAATGTTCCTTCTATTTCCCCACAGGTTGCGCCAGGAGCGAGCACGGTTGGCCGGGAAAAGACAACAGACACAGCAGTTGAACCTGGTAAGAATCCATTGCCAATAGTTGGGGAAAGTTCAGTGCCTTCGCGGCGTGAGAGGGTGGCCCAGCACATACCAGCGGCCACTAAGGAAATGATATGGGGGGACAAGTATGTGAACATGTTTTCTTTATTGACCGACCATCGCGAGATGGAATATGCAAAGACCCAGAAAGATCTATGGCACCCCAGCGTGTGGCAGGCCAAGATGGCAGAATTTAGGGTCGATGAGACCGTAGCAAACTGGGTGAAGGCCTTCTCGATATTTACGGCAGTAATGGGGGAGCGTAAGCCTGAAGTGTTGACCGAGCTATCCTGTTACCAGAATAGGATCATGGATTTTTATACCATGTACGGGGGAATGAGTGGAAAGGATATGACATGCAATTCCGAAAGGCTAAAGAGTTTGATGTAACTTTGACATGGGACTGCCTCGACACGGTATCATGGCACAAGCAGCTCTTGCCTGGATCGGCAGGTACGTCCTCGCCGGGCGGGAGCGGGCCTGGGACCGTTCAGCAAAAGCCAGCGCAGCCCTTTCGAGCAAGCGCTGGTGGGGAGACACAGCCCAAGACCGGTGGGAACGGGGGCAAGCGCGGGGTCTGTTGGGGCTTCAACAGAGGAAACTGTAACAGACCCCAGGGAACGTGTAGGTTCCGGCATGCTTGTGCGGGCTGTGGGAACTCCTCACACCCGGAGAGTAGCTGTAGATCCAAGAACAGTGGTACGGGAGGAAAGCGGGGGTCCAAGCAAGAGTGAGGTGATGCTGGGTAAACAATCCCCTTCACCCCTTGACATCATGGCTTTGACTCCCTGGTTGAACAAATACCCTGATCATATATCCGCCGGGGTGTTGAGGAATGGTTTCCTATATGGCTTCAACATCCCGGCGGGGAATTTTCGGGGGACCCCCTTTTGTAAAAATCAGCTATCTGTCCAACACAACCCTGCAGTGGCAGCCAGAAAAATTACTGGGGCGGGTAGCAGGACCCTTCCCATGCCCGCCGGTGGCGGATTTCGTGTGTTCACCTCTGGGAGTGGTCCCGAAGAAAGACCCAGGGGAGTATAGACTCATTCACAACCTGTCGGCCCCGAAGGGCGCTTCGTTGAATGAAGCCATTGATCCGGATATCTGTTCAGTTCGGTACGCATCGTTTGACAATACTGTGACCCTGCTGAATCGCTTGGGCACTGGGGCCCTGATGGCGAAATCGGACATCGAATCGGCATTCAGGTTGCTCCCGGTACACCCACGGGACCAGGGCTTGCTAGGATTTACTTTCCAGGGGAAATATTACATGGATAAATGCATGCCCATGGGTTGATCCATCTCTTGTGCTTATTTTGAGACGTTCAGCTGTATTTTGGAATGGGCTTTCACTAAGGCTACAGGACATAGAGAAGTGATGCACTATTTAGATGACTTCCTGTTCTTGGGGCCGGCAGGCAATGCGAACTGCGCACAAATACTGCGGGATTTCTGCATTCTCATGCAGGAGTTTGGCATCCCATTGGCACCAGGTAAGACGGTGGGGCCATCTACTTCACTCGAGTTTCTGGGAATTGAGCTCGACTCGGTGGAGGGATGCTTCCGTTTGCCAGCGGAGAAGGTGGCCAAGTTCAAGGCATCCTTAACGCAATGCCTGGGCAAAGAGAAAGTGACCCTGCACCAGTTACAACAAACAGTGGGTCAGCTTAACTTTGCCTTGAGAGTAATACCGATGGCTGGCCCATTCTCCCACTCCATTGCACGAGCTATGGTCGGCCTCAAGGAGGGACACCACCGCACGAGACTGTCGGCAGAGGTTCGCCAGGATATGCGCATTTGGTTGGCATTTCTGGCGGACTTCAACGGTCGAGTAGTGTGGAACAAACCCCCAGCTTTGTCGGATGAACTGGGTTTGTGGACCGACTCAGCCGGGAGCGTGGGATTTGGCGCCATCTTTGGTAACCGATGGTCGGCACAAGTATGGCCGACGTGGTGGCACGCCAGTGGCCTGACAGGTAACATTGGGTTCTTGGAGCTGTTCCCCATTTGGGTGGCGCTGTTGGCATGGCCAGACGATTTCAGGGACCGATCAGTAGTGTTTTGGTCGGACAATATGTCTGTGGTTGAGTGCATCAATCAGCAAGCGGCCCACTGCAAGTGGATCTTGAGACTGTTGAAAGAGATTGTGTTGCATTGCATGAGATTGAATGTACAGTTCAGGGCAAAACATGTGCCGGGTGTAATGAATAATGCAGCTGACGCACTCTCTCGTTCACACATGCAGGCTTTCAGGGACTATCTACCCACAGCGGACCTAGTGGCGGCACCATTCCCCGAAGCACTATGGCTGATCAGTGCCCCGGATTACAAGACCTCGTGGCAGCCAGCTTAGCGCCCAGGACGAGGAAGGCTTATGAGGGAGCGTTTCGTTCTTACTGCGCCTTTTTAGGCCCGGCAGGGAGACATAGCTGGGGGCAGGAGGAATCCTTCTTGGGGTTCCTAGTAGCACTGCACAGAGAAGGCCGATCAGCAGCAACTGCCTCCCCTTCTCAAGCAGTTCTGTTCCGGGCAGCTTTCGCCTTGGCGTTTCATGGGGCCATGCGGGTAAGCGAACTCGTGGCGAGGAACAAGAAAGATAGGGATCGAGGCCTTTGCAGGGATCATGTGCAAATATGGGGTGATTCGATGCTAATCTCGATAGCTAGGTCCAAGACAGACCAGGATGCTGTGGGGGATAGTGTGGTTGTGCAGCACGCTCGTGGATGCCCCACTTGTCCGATAAAGTGTTTAGAGGAATACTTGGCACAGAGGCCGGCGACATGGGGAGGGAGCCTGCTTAGGCACAAAGATGGCACCCCTCTGACGAGATTTCAGTTTCAGAGGGTGCTAGCACTGACAATCGCCGAGGCGGGCATGGACCCGTGCAATTTTGGGACCCACTCCTTCAGAATAGGGGCCGCTACTGAGGCTACGGCTCGGGGTCTGGGTGCAGAAGAGGTAAAACAGCTAGGCCGTTGGTCCTCGAACTGTTTCAAAAAGGTATGTGCGGCTGCACATGTTGTAAAAGACTGATGAAATGCACTCACGCTTGTTGTCTTTTGCTTGAATTACAGTTTCGTGAGCCTGTGACGCGGGCGGAATCTGGGATCAACCCATCACCGGAGGACCAGCGGTCGAGGATCACCGACTGGAGAGCAAGTGGTATGGGTTGTGGGCCACTCATACGTGAGGCGCGCCGGAGAAGTATTCATGGCAGGTGACACGACTCACGCATCTGGGGAATACGGGTTCAGAGTGACCTTCCATGGGAAGGGAGGCCTCTGTTATGATCAATTTCAATCGTTTATGGAGGGTCTTTTAGGGCGGAGTGAGAGTGAGTGGCGCATGCGCAGAGGACTTTACCCTCGTTGCCAACTGTGACTTCCCTTGTCGTGGGGGCCCCCTCTCACTCGACGCCATCTTAAAGGTCGTCCCAGTCCCCGTGTGAGGTATCTGTAAGAAGGACAGCGTGGACTGGCCCCCCCTTCCCCACACTCTCTTCCGCCGTCGCGGATATCCGGCCCCCGGGAAATTCGTAGGAGGGGCATCTAGCCGTCTCCTCCCTGGGAGGGGCCTATGGCCGTCTCCCCTAGGCGACCCATCCGAAGTGGGTGCCGCCTACCCGTGGGAGGGGCCAATGGCCACCTCCCCCCGGGCGCTCCCATCCCTTCTGGGTGGCGCCCCCCCTCGGGACCTTGAAATTACTGCTCACCGATCATGACCTTACCGCCACAGGCCAGATAGTTGACCGACTATCCGGCCCCCCCATTCCTCCTAAAGGTCATGCTTCCTCAAACCCCTTAGCCATGCTATGAAGTCTCCTATTAGTAACTCATTCCCCGCCCTGGACAGGTGAACCCCATCATTCAGATACATGTGATCACCCCGAATACACCCGTAAGGAATGCTATGCAACTGCGCTGAGCGAAACAATTTCCCTATCTTATAGTTAACCCTTTTCACAGAGTGGTTCAATGCTGACACTGAAATGCCCCCCCGCCATCTCCTCCTGGGGATCATGTGGGACCAGGCAATCGTGCACCCCGGGAGTTTCTTAGCCAACCAGCTAACTGCCGACAGGATGTGTTCTAATAACACTCGTCTTCCCAGCTTCACTAAGTCATTGCCTCCCAGGTGTACTATGACTACAGATGGCGGTGACCTTTGCCGCCCTTAAAGACCCTCGAAGAACGACTGAAATTGGTCAAAACAGAGCCCGCCCTTCCCATGGAAGGTCACTCTGTACCCATATTCCCTAGATGCGTGAGTCGCCACACCTGCCTTGAATACGTCCCCGGCGCGCCTCACATATGAGTGGCCCACGACCCATACCACTCTCTCTCCAGTCGGTGATCCTCGACCGCTGGTCTCCTGATGCTGGGTCGACTTCCAATTTCGCACCGCGTGACAGGCTCGCGAAACTGTAATTCAAACAAAAGACAAGAAGCGTGAGTGCATGTCAATTGATCTTTACAACATGTGCAATCGCACATACCTTTTGAAGCAATTTGAGGACCAACAGCCCAGCTGCTTTACTTCCTCCGCACTCTGACCCCGGGCTGTAGCCTCAGTAGCAGCCCCTATCCTAAATGAGTGGGTCCCAAAATCGCACGGGTCCATGCCCGCGGCAGCGATTGACAGTGCTAGCACCCTCTGAAACTGAAATCTCGTCAGTGGGGTGCCATCCTTGTGCCTCAGCAGGCTCCCCCCCATGTAGCCGTCCTCAATGCCAAGTATTCTTCTACGCATTTTATCGGACAAGTGGGGGACCCTTGTGCGCGCTGTACGATAACACAATCACCCATAACTCCCTGGTCATTCTTGGAACTGGCTATCGAGATTACCATCGAATGACCCTTTATTTGGACGTGATCCCTGCCCAGGCCTCCCTCTATATCCTTCTTGCTCCTTGCGGCCAGTTCGCTCACCCGCATAGCCCCATGGAATGCCAAGGCGAAAGCTGCCCGGAACAGAACTGCTTCGTAAAGGGAGGAGAACGTCTCATCTAGCTTTGCTAAAAGTAGAGACAATCTGTCTAAACCAATCGGGCGCCTCGTATCCTGCTTGCGACCCTCAAGGCGTTGCCAGCCGCGGAGTGCCTTCCTAACCAAAAAGGAATCCGTCGGGTCTCTTATGCCATGCACCTGTGCCATGAACGAAATGGCCGCCCTATGTCTATTGGCCGTTGCCGCTGATCGGCCTCCTCTGTGCAGCGCAACCAGGAACCCCAGGAAGGAGTCCTCCTGACCCCAGCTCTGTTTCCCTGATGGACCCAAAAATGTGCAGTAGGAACGAAACGCTCCTTCGTATGCCTTCCTTGTTCTGGGCGCTAAGCTGGCTGCCACGAGGTCTTGTAATCCGGGGCACCGATTAGCCATAGTACTTCGGGGAACGGTGCCGCCACTAGGTCTGCTGTGGGTAAATAGGCCCTGAAAGCCTGCATGTGTGAACGAGAGAGTGCATCAGCTGCATAATTCAGTATGCCTGGCACATGTTTTGCCCTGAACTGTACATTCAATCTCATGCAACGTAATACGATTTCTTTCAATAATCTTAAGATCCACTTGCAGCGGGCTGCCTGCTGGTTAATGCACTCAACCACAGTCATATTATCAGACCAAAACACCACCGAGCGGTCCCTGAAGTCGTCTGGCCATGCCATCAGAGCAACCCAAATGGGGAATAGCTCCAAGAACCCAATGTTACCTGTCAGACCGCTGGAGTGCCACCACGTCGGCCATACTTGCGCCGACCATCAGTTACCAAAAATGGCACCAAATCCCACGCTCCCAGCTGAGTCAGTCCACAAACCTAGTTCATCCGAAGAAGCTGGTGGCTTGTTCCACACAACTCGACCGTTGAAGTCCGCCAGAAATGCCAACCAAATGTGCATATCCTGGCGAACCTCTGCCGACAGTATCGTACGGTGGTGTCCCTCCTTGAGACCAACCATAGCTTGTGCAATAGAGCGTGAGAAGGGGTGGGCCATCGGTATTACCCTCAAGGCAAAGTTAAGCTGACCCACTGTTTGCTGTAACTGGTGCAGGGTCACTTTCTCCTTGCCCAGGCATAGTGTCAAGGAAGCCCTAAACTTGGCCACCTTATCCACCGGTAAACGGAAACATCCTTTCACAGAATCGAGCTCAATTCCCAGAAACTCCAGTGAAGTAGATGGTCTGACCATCTTACCTGGTGCCAGTGGGACTCCGAACTCCCGCATGAGGATGCAGAAGTCCCGTAGCGCCTGCGCACATTTTGTATCGCCGGCTGCACCCAAAAACAAGAAGTCATCCAGATAGTGCATAACATGCCTATGCCCTGTGGCCTTGGTGAATGCCCACTCTAAAAAAAAACAGCTGAACATTTCAAAATAGGCACAAGAAATGGAGCAACCCATAGGCATGCATTTATCCATGTAATAACTCCCCTGAAATGCAAAACCTAGCAAGCGCTGATCTTGCGGGTGTACCGGGAGCAACCGGAATGCCGATTCGATGTCCGATTTTGCCATCAGCGCTCCGGGGCCCAGGTGATTTAACATGGCCACGGCATCATCGAACGATGCGTACCGCACCGAACAAACGTCTGGGTCAATGGCTTTGTTCACCGAAGAACCCCTTGGGGCAGACAAGTTGTGAATGAGTCTAAACTCCCCAGGGTCCTTCTTCGGGACCACCCCTAACGAGGAACACACGAAATTCGCCACCAGCGGGCGATGAAAAGGCCCCGCCACCCGCCCCAAGCTGACTTCTTTGGAAATCTTTTTTGCAGCTACGCTTGGGTTGTGTTGGACAGATAACTGATTTTTACAAAAGGAGTCCCCCCGAAAATCCACGCCGGGATGTTGAAGCCATATAGGAATCCATTCCTCAACACCCCGGCGGATACATGATCAGGGTATTTGTTCAAACAAGGAGTCAGAGCCATGATATCAACAGGTGTAGGCAATCGGTTACAAAGTGTCACTTCACTCTTGCTTAGACCCCCCTTTTCCTCCTGTTCCGCTGTTTTTATATCTACAGTTACTCTCCGGGTTTGAGGAGTTCCCACAGCCCGCACACGCATGCCTGAACCTACATGTTCCCTGGGGCCTGTTACAGTTGCCTCTATTGAAGCCCCAACAAACCCCCGCTTGCCGCCATTCCCACCGGTCTTGGGCTGATAATCCCCGCCGGCGCCCGCTCGAAAGGGCACCGCGGGCTTTTGGCGAGCTGACCCCGACCCGCTCCCGCCCGGCGAGGACGTACCTGCCGCCCCAGGGAAGAGCTGCTTGTGCCATGACACCGAGTCTAGGCAATCCCAGGTCAAAGTAGCATCAAACTCTTTCGCTTTTCGGACTTTCATATCGTAACCTTTCCACTCATCCCCCTCATACATGGTATAAAAATCCATAATCCTATTCTGATAACAGGTCAACTCGGTCATGATTTCAGGCTTTCGTTCCCCCATGACTGCCGTAAATATGGAAAAGGCCTTTACCCAGTTTGCTACCGTTTCATCGACCCTAAATTCCGCCATCTTGTCCCGCCATACACTGGGGTGCCATAAATCTTTCTGGGACTTTGCATATTCCATCTCGCGATGGTCAGTCAACAATGAAAACATGTTCACATATTTTTACCCCCATATCAGTTCTTTTGTGGCCGCAGGGATGTGCTGTGCCACCCTTTCGCGCCTTGAAGGTAATGAACCCTCCCCTGCCATTGGCAATGTGTGCTTACCAGGTTCGGCCGTCGTGTCTGCCGCCTTTTCCCGGCTAACCGCAGGACCTCCTGGTGCCACCTGTGGGGGAACAAGAGGAACATTCGCCATCGCGGCCTCTCTTGACTGCCGCAACTGCTCGATTATTAGTCTAGCTTCCTCGGCCGGGTCCCCCGTGGCCACTGCCCCCCCCGCTTTCTTCTTGAGCCATGGCAACACCGCCGCTAACTGGATGGCCAATTCGGGGGGCATCTCCTCATCGTTAACAGGAGATTACAACCGGGATCGGTAAACCTATATCTGGGCTTGGTACCGGGCTACCCGCCGGTGTAATGGGGGCGATTGGGGGTACCTCAGGATCCGGAACCACCCCAGAAACCGCCCTCCTCTTAACACACTTCCCCCTACCCTCAGGGACGACTCCCGGCAAGGCCGGGCCTATTACCTTCTTAGGACGGCCTGCGCTGTTCTGGGCCGCTAACTGTTTTTTAACATCGGCCAAAACTCGACCGATCGAGTCAACTTTACCGAGTTTTCGGTCCATAATCGCCATTCGATTTGACAAGGTGCGCAGTACCTTCTCCAACTCGGAGCTCTTTCCTGCTTTCTTGCCGGCCATAGTTTGTGTATTCTGCGCTGATGATCAACGAGGACTGGATCTTCCGTACTCCAAGGAACTGAAAGAGAAACAACAAGATTACAAGTTCTCAAAATTGCCGCTTGTTCCGTCGAGGGCTCACGAGCAACGAGTTGGTGCAGCCTTCAGAGCACAGGAACAAGAGGACGCTTCTTCGGATTCCTGCTCTATTTATTCATCTGTGGGAGGGCGGGGACCCTCCTCCGGTACGCCTACTGGCCGTGGTCTTCCGTGCGGGTGTCTAGGATAACCCCTCCTGGGCGGGAAAGGGCGTGCCCCGGCTACGCCACTTCGGACATACCAGCCGAGCCACGCCTCCCGCCCAAAATGGTTTCCCGGGGGTATCGGGGCACCCAACCATACGTTCGGGGGGACCGAGTGGTCGCCCCTTTCCATTTTTCTCCTTCCATTTTCTTTCTGAAAATTGCATAAAAAATAACTATATCAGTAGAGTTAGGGTACTGTTGGGTTTAAGTTCAGACAGGTACTTCTGAGTTTTTAACAGTGAAGTAATTTTTGGGCAGTGTATGGTTTCAGGCAGGAAGTAGAACTATTAAAAAGTGCATGTGATGAAGCCTAAGTAAATTCATAATTATAGTAGAAAAGCCTATAGAAAAGTTATAGTGAGTCCAACTAACTATAACGTGGAATTTCAATGGCCCCGGGGCGCTTACGTAGCGCGATCGTATGTGCTCGGGTGCTTCCGGGTGCGCTTACCCCATGCGTATAATTCGGATGCGGCTACGCGATACGTCACGATGATGTTTTCATTTACGGCAATAGCGCAAACAGGACGCTCACCGGTACGCGCACCGGGGCACGCCGCAAGACTAGCTTTCCGGTGCGCATACCGGGACGCGCACCGGGAGCGCTCCAGGGCAAAAAGAATGAAGAATATACATATAAAAATAGTATTACATAAATATACAATATAGGATTCATTATAAAAAATATTATATTTGATTGCAATAGAAATTTGCAATTAAAAAACCTTTGAAATTAACTGAAAAAAACATAGGTTTGAGGCCCTATATATAGTTAGGAATTAGCATTAACAAAACCTATGAAATTCACAGAAAAAACCATAGGTTTCACACCAGTTATAGTTAGGAATTAGCATTTAAAAAAACCTAATAAATTCACAGAAAAAACCATAGGTTTGACAACAGTTCTAGTTAGCTGGAAATTTTACCGACATTAAACCATTGAAATTCCCATGTTATAGTTAGTTGAACTCACTATAACTTGCGCGCCTGCAATGCACTGCTGATGACGTCACGTATTACATCACTCATGACATGGTCAGTGACATCACTCATGACATCACTGATGACACCATCCTTGTGACAGAGTGACAGACCTCCTTTCAGTGTAATGTAACCCTTGAAACACATATTCAAAAATAGAAACTAACATTTTCAAAAAGATGGAGATACCCATACCAGTTACAACAACCAATTCAGTAATTCCACCATCGATATACACAACTACTCATTCACCAACAGTTCTATATAGTCACTCATACATATACTCACTCATCATATGTAGTGATAAACCTAAACATCCTGTTACACACCGACAGTCATCCAAAAGTTACTCACACACATACTCACACATGCAAATAAACTATTAAACATCCATTTATTTGCATATACAGCTATACACACACTACCACCTTACTTCTAAGGAAACTTACACATACTTACTCTCTTTAACAATCACTTATAGAAACACATACTTATTTAAACAGGAACTCTTACAATCTCTCACTCTCACATATACTCACTTATATACATCAATACTCACATATACTAGATTAAAACATATGCAGTTACTGATAAAGACACTAGTGAGATAGTCATTCACTCACTAACACACACATATACACACTCATCCACCCATACAGTCCTGCACATATGCTGTCTTCAAAACACATTCAAACAGTGAGTCAGTCATTGATGCATCTATGTGCTAAGTAATACCCCACCAAACCGACAGAATTTCACTGAAAAAACCATAGGTTTGACACATGTTATAGTTAGCTGGACATTTCACTAATATAAAACCAATGAAATTCCCCCGTTATAGTTACTTTAGCTAACTATAACTCGCGCACCCGCAATGCACTGCTGATGACGTCACATATTACATCACTCATGCTTTGAACATTTTAGTTTCTATTTTTGAATGTGTGTATCAAATGTTATATTACGGCGAGAGGAGGTCTGCCAGTCTTTCACATGGATGATGTCATCAGTGATGTCATCAGTGATGTCATTTGAGATATCATCAGTGATGTCATGAGTGATGTCATCAGCAGTGCATTGTGGGCGCGCGAGTTATAGTTAGCTGAAGTAACTATAATCATATATCATTGGTTTTATATGAGTGAAATGTCCAGCTAACTATAACATGTATCAAACCTATGGTTTTTTTCAGTGAATTTCATAGGTTTTGTAAATGCTACTTCCTAACTATAACGTGTGTAAAACCTATGGTTTTTTCAGTGAATTTCATAGGTTTTTTAAATGCAACTTCCTATCTATAACGTGTTTAAAACCTATGGTTTTTTCAGTGAATTTTATAGGTTTTTTTAATGCTACTTCCTAATCACTAACGGGTTTAAAACCTATGTTTTTTTCAGTGAATTTCATAGGTTTTTAAAATGCTAATTATTAATTATATCGTGATTACAACCTATACTTTTATCAATGAATTTCAGTAAATGTTTTTATCGGAAAAAAACAGTTTTGTTGACTGGCAGAGTTGTTTAGGGACTCCTTGTAAAGCTCTAGTGGATTAGGGAGTGTCTAACTTGCCTTTTTTTGAACGTTTTGAAATTTGTCAGTATTTGAAGGAGATCGCCTTTGTAAACTTTTGTGCGTGACCGGGTGCGCACACCGCGCTATATATTTGGTGAAAAAATTGCAGCATCGAATTTCTTCATAGACCCCCCAGAGAAGTTATAATAGGTCAAGGAGACTGTACCTTGCCTTCTTTTTAACGTTTTGAAACTTTTCACTAAATGGAGTCGAACGCGCACCCCAGGGTTTTTTTCAGAAACATAAAAAGTTTTAGACTTTAACAATTTTGAACTTGGATCCCCCTGAGAAGATGTACAAGATCAGGCTGTGTTTAGCTTTCCTACTTTTTACGTTTTGAAACTTCAGTGAATTAGACGGATACTTCCAAATGACGTACGTAACCAGGGAAATGTCATCGCATACACGTCCTAATACGCACATGTCAAGTCATGTGACTTGAAAACAACATTTCCAATTGGTTCTTAGTAGTTTCTATTCTGCAATTTTCACGGATCCCACCCACTTCCCTCACTATCAGTCAGTCAGTCAAGAATTCTTTATTCGATAAAATTAATATCATTAAAGACATGGTACAATCATTTTAAATAATAAACAAAAAAAACACTTACAGAAATAACCAAAAAGTTAAAGCAGTTCATTAGCATTACTAAGAAATACAGTACAGTTCATTGTCATTATTAAAAAATACAGTACATTTTAAGAAGATTTTATAACACCATAAAATTGGTACCTTTAAAATCTAAAAAAACTGAAAGCCTTACTACGCAAGTATATTACATATTTTTAGAGAAGTGCTACTCAAAACAACTTTGAATCTGCGGTAGGCTGGTGTTGTTTTTCCTTACACGAATAGCTGCCGTCAAAAAACTAGCAACAGAAAACATAATGTAAGGGCTACCCAGTTGCATTAAATATACTAGAGCTGGTCTAACCTGAACAAAGCCCGCCTTCTTCAAGAGTGGTAGCAAATATTTCCTTCTGCACTGTTCATAATGTGTACAAAACATTATAAAATGAAGCGTGTTTTGTAATGAGAAACAATCACAAGAAAAAGGGTCTGCTTTGTCCGGAGTACACCAAGTACGGTAGGAGCCCAGGGTGTAATGAATCAGATTTAGGCGAAATCTCGTCAAAAGGAATCGGTGGTACCGGTTATTTACCCCAGATAAGTATGGTTCAGGGCCTGGGCAACTAACCAGCCCATAATTAGCTCTTACAAGAGGTTTTCTCAGCTCCATCTCCTCCCGATCTAGTGTTAAGAGATCCATTAGAGCGTTTTTTGTTAGGGCGATGTCTTTTTTGGTTATTGTGTCGGGGGAGTAAAACAGAGCTGGGCGGCCTATCTTCTGGAAACCCTTTTTGATGTAGTTCAGCCATACAATATTATCAACCCTCTCCAGGTGTAAGCAATCTTTGATAATAGAGTGGTTTAGGGTAATTTCCTCGTTAAGCCAGATTTTTAGCCAACACAAGAGGGGTGCTATTTTGATTTGGTCTGAGACGTATCCGATCCCCACTTCAGTGTGTGTAGTAAAAGTGGGGGTTGACTGGGGGACTGAGAGGAGCCCTCTTAGGAATTTATTTTCCACCAGTTGGATTTTATTAGTTGGGGTATGACCCCATATTTGAAATCCATATGAGGCCACCACAAGGGAGAAGAACGTTTTACATCTTTCCGAAGACTTTGGTGAAATGGTGCCGCACAGAATTCATCGTCAGAATCTGAAGAAAATTATCGGCTACCTTTAACAAAAAGGAAGGAATATTTCATCTGGCAATATTTTACTTTTCCTAATGAACAAAAAAAGGTGAATGCGCCCAAAGTTACTTGCACAATTTGTAACGCAGTTCTTTCAAGAGGAAATCCTTCGAAAAAGTATTCGTTTTCAATACATACGATGATGAGGCATGTGAGACAAGTGCATCCTGAGAAATTTGCACAGGCATCAACAAGAGCTCTGGCAACACAACTACCATCAGCTGTGGCCAGCACATCTTCTGGTGGAAGACCTGCATCTCCATCCAGTGCAGAGATGGACTTGAGACCATATTTGTCAAAGGTGCTTATGAAATGCAACTTGTGTGGAGAAATTATTGTGTACGGAGAGCAGAGCCTCACTCTTATTGAAATTATAATTAATAATCATCAATGCTTCGACAGAAGATGATTTTTCTCATTTCATTTTGATCCTGTTTCACAGTTTTAAAGTTCAAAATTTCGGTTCCAGTGTTAAAAATCAAAAACAATATAACACTTGTTAAAAAAAAAAAAAAAAAGTTATTTTCAGAACTAACTCATTGTACCAAAAAGAGCTCTATTCACAAGCTGAAGTATCGATGCATTTTTTCAGGACAATTATGCAAAAAAGCGACGATACTTGGGGCATATTATGATGAAGACGTAATACATTTTCATCGGTTTCATTGACCCGACACTGTCGATAAAACGACGATAATAGCCTTCATAGTATGTTCTACGAATTGCAACCGAAACCTACGTTAGTTGTCTTTATATCTAACATTAGGTTCGATTGCAATTCATGGAGCATATTATCAAGGCCGTTATCGCCGCTATATCTGCAGTTTTCTGCAGATAAAAGCAGCGTTAATGTTTTGCCTATCCTTGAAAAATATTCCCCAGCACCTTCTTGAAAACGGCATTACATCGCCTGCCGTAAGACCACTTTGCATATGTGCCGCATAGTAAGTTAATGACATGCAAAGTGGGCGTACGTCAAAGCACATGCAAAATGTGGTTGGAGGGGAAAACACCCTATCACGAAAAGAGGCATTGCGAGAAAAAGAGGTGGAATAAACTTGTTTATCGTAGGACTGCTAAAGCCTGCTCTAATCAAGCATTCGGCAGCGTTAACATGGGGGTATGGAAAATAAAACTGAATCCACCCCGTCCCCTAATTACAAGGCACACATTACTGCATGAAAACAATGTTTGTTTTCACGCGGTAATGTTAAGTACCGCCGGCTGTTACAGGATTTACTATCACATATTTGTTCCCATTGATATTAACCCACTAACACCGCAGAAAATTCCGCCGATAGCGTCGATATTTTAAATGCCGAGCAGCGGCGATTTGTATCACTTACGAGCCTTGCTATCATGAAGGTTTATCTCCTAAGTCTCTGATTCTCAAACTGTGGACCGCGGCTCCCCTGTGCACCGTAATGAGGTGCCAGGGGCGCCGCGCACATTCTAGAGTGACTAACCGTCCGTAAATTCCACGGACATCCCTACCCTGTTATCTGTAATTGTGGCCATCACAAGGAGCTGCGCTGCTCCCCTCTGAGAGGCCTCACTCCCACTGCTGGAGCGTCCTCGCACTCCTCCAGGAGCACAGGAGCAGCCCCTCCTGCCCATTGAAGTTCTGTATCGGGCTCATTGCCACTTACTGAATGAAAATGGGGCACTCAAGAATGTTCAAGTATGTAGCGCTCCTCCTGCTACAGCGTACAGAAGGGATTGTGTTAGGTATAAAAAAGTGAAATGCCCACGCTCCAATGATATAGAACACTTCCTTTAAAGAAGCCTGTGAAATAAATTTAAAAGATCAGGTTAACGTTCTTTTACTCTCTCATCATTCTTGAACATAAGTATTTACAATATTATATTCAACAATGCCATGGTTGCTGCTTTTTTATTTTAAGAAATTAGCAACCATTGACAAAGCCAATAGTCATGGCTTCTTTTTCGTGAGAAAATACTTGCTATATTATATATCTGCATAGAATGACAGAAACAACATAACACCAGTAGGGCGCAACACTGTGCCAAGCGCAGATTTTAAGCCTACGTGTTTTAAACTGCCCTCTGAATTACATCCAACACTCCCTTTGAAGAGACCCTCCATTTTTTTAACACCTCCCAAAGCCCTGGAAACAACACCATTTACCATTTAACATCATTTACCTCCAATGTTTTCATATATCAGCGTTGGTGAACTGACTCAGTGAAATGTCACTGATTTCATAAACTCACTTTTAAGGCGCTCCTTATGACAGTGCACCCAATCCTGCGTGGAAGTGCTCACATAAAACATGACACTGGTATGACCAGGATAGACAAAGAAATAATGCAGTGATGGAAAAGTTTCTTTATTTTTTATACTTACCTAAGAAATAGTAACAAAGTAAAACTAAATTTCTTTAAAAAACATAGTATCTGTGGAAGAAAAGTAAAAATAAGGTTATAATGTACATTTCATAAAACAAAACAAAATAGGAGTGAATGACACAGAAAGTGAAAGAAAAAAAGACTGAGGGAGAGTAAGAGACAGAGACAGAATGTGTAGTATATAAATCAATGAGTAAGATAATTAATTGAAAGAGATAATAGCACTGAAGGAATGACAGTCTAAACAAAAGTAAAGTGGGAGAGAAAATGAGAGTATGATCAGTGATAGTACACGATCTCTTAAAGAAACAGACTAAGAGTACAGGAATGTCTTAAGGAGATAGATAAAATAAAGGAAAAACAGTAAGAGAAACAGAGTGAAAAGGGTGAATAACAGAAGATGAACGGAATAGAAATAGACAAGGACTGTAAGAGACAGATGAATAGAAATGAAGTAGGGTAAGGGAAGTAAACTATGGGCCTTATTTATGAAGCCCTTGCGCCGCCCATGCGACACTTTTAACATGGGAAAAAGTGGGGCATCGGTGGCGCAAGGCTTTCATAAATGAGGCCCTTTAGATTTAAGTTTAAGAATTGAGCATAATTAATGAAAGCAGAGTAAGGGAACAAATATTAAGGTACGGTAAGACAAACGAATTAAGATTCTAGAAACAAAGGTGATACAAGGTCAATAAAGGTGAGTCACCATGAGACAACAGAAGAAACAAACTGAAGAGATAGATAGACTGAATAAAATAGTGACAGAAAAGATGTTAGAGAAACAGGAGAGAAAATTAAACTATGCAAAATGTGGATGAGTTAAACGGAATAAGCGTGACTGAACAGTACTGACAAAGGAAGGGGATGAAAAGAATAAGGATAAGAGAGAGGCAGAGAAAACTCTCGGAAGTTATTAGTTGTACTTACCTTATAAATGTAATATCTGTGGTAGACAATAAAAAATTCTGTTATAATACATATTTCTAAATCCAATGTAACAAAATAACTTAAACAACATATTACATGGTTTATTTTTGCTGTCCTCAGAATATATTGATTTTCACTATAAACAGTGATTTCAATAGTAATCATCATGTAACAGCAGGGAAAAAAAACACAATCTAAATGATTGTGTTTAAAAAACCCATACTTATCTCTATACATAATATAAATACCTGACAAAAACATGTCTTAAATGTTTTTCTCTAATTCGCAATTTCTTGAGTAAGCACAGTACATCTTCCACAGTTACACAATAATTAAACCATACCACTTATTTTTAAATACGTCTCAACAAAGCTCCGTGCAAGAATGTTCTTAAAACATTTATCTTAAGTACACATTTTCTTCTCTCATACCTTTCCGCGTGGCCAAATAGTATAAGTTAACTCGTTATTTTTTAAATACCTCTCAACAAACTTCCGTCCAAATATCTTCTAAAAACATTTATCTCAAGTACACATTTTGTTGTCTCATATTTTTCCGCGTGGCCAAATAGTATGAGTTAAGTAGTTATTTTTGCAAATTACTTAATCTTAGTCTTATCCATTCTATTCCCAACCTTTCAAATAAAAATTCTAATGTGTTCTGTACCATCAAACATTAAGTTAACTTGTACCTGATGCTAGCACTATGCCAACTACAAATTTCATTTCTAGATTTGCACACCCTCATTCACATGATATTTCTAAACAAGAGAGTTTCATATCATTACAGTATTATTCTTCCTACAGCAAGTAATTTTACTGAAATTTGGGTTGCTAAAATAGCAGATAAGAATTAGTTAAGTCAAAAGGCAAACGTTTCTTAAAAGTTAATTGACTATCATTGCAGAGCCTCCAGCCTGTTGGAGACTTCAAATAAGCTGTGTAATGTCCTGATGATGTTGAAGGCGATTCATGAAAAATAATGGCTACAGTTACAAATGTTCTTCTAGAAATAGATACTTGAGAAGCCACAACATTTTTAATTCAAGTTGACAATTTACTCCCATCAGCTCTGCATTGTTGAAACAGTAAAATTACATATTGACCATTTCTGTGGATAAATAATGTTGATAACATTTCAGAATTATATTGAGAGCAGACCATGTTCTGATGCGCATCTTTAACTAGTTTATTAAAGGACACTTCTTTACAGTCTGGTAATGTTAAATATATAAATCTTTCAGTGTGTGCATCGGTAGTACTTGAAAATGAACAATTATCACAACTATGTTCCCATTTATAAGAAAGGCCAAAAAGACTATCAATATCTACACCTTCATCTTCCAAAACTGTAAGCATATACATAATAAATTCCTGACAATCTTGCTGAATATTCTGAGAAAATTGATTTAGTCCTACACATATGTCTAAAACATTCCTTAGTTCTGAAACACTTGCTACTTCACTATTACCACTGCTCCATTTTTTAAATACAGAATTTAACGAACAACAAAATGTTTGCTCCCGATTTTGTACAATCTGTTGCTGAATTTATTTTAGAAGAAAAACAACATTAACTGCTACATTTGCATAGCAATTGACACCAGACCTGTTTTCAAACTTAAATCCAACAATCTGTTCAATACTAACCTTTTTCTTACTACTACCAATGACAGCTACATCTTTTTTTCTTCATTTCTCTACTACTTCGGAACATTTTTCCTCATTTCTCCTTTTCTGACCAACCATACACTTTTCAATTAAAGGATATTGAGGTAAACTTGGAGCATATTCTCTTCCTAACCTATTATTCTCCTTCACACAATTTAAATCTGCACTAATCTTTGTCTCATCAAAATCAATTAGATAAAGTCCACATAAACTTCTAACTCGAGATAAAGCAACATACGCCATACCCTCTTTGAATACAGTGCTTCCAATATTTACCAAAGCACAATCTACACTTAAACCTTGAGATTTGTGAATAGTCACTGCATATGCCAAACAAATTGGAAATTGCTTCCGACGGACATATAAGTCTTTCACAAGCAAAAAACGAGTTGAACAGCGACTGAATTGTTGAACTTCCTCAATTCCATCAAATTTGATTCTTAAAAATTCAATCTCATCTCTATTTGAGTAATTGACAAAACCAACAACATTACCCATTGCTCCATTTATCAAACCTCTTTCTACATTTAAATTTCTCCATAAAATAATCAGACAATTTAAACATACATACAGATTTTTTTCTAAGCCAGCAGTTTTAGATATAGATTTCTGAAGAGAATCCAATTTTAACTTCAACTTTTCAGACAAAACAATAGTACTACCTTCATGCTCTATTCTATCTTTAGCTTCCAGTTTCTTAATTTCTTGATTTTTGAACTTCAACATTTTTTAATTGAAAACCGAATATTCTTTGAGAGTTGGCATCAAGCATATGACTGACTTATCTGCTACCTCTTTACTATATAGGTACATTATCTTCATAAGAAAACAGCTTTGAAAGTAATCGTGTTCGTAGAGTTTCTTTCGCATCTTCAGTTAGTTTTCCAATCCTTATATCTTGAAGAATATTTCCATATTTAGTATCCTTTGCCTGTCGCATATTTGAGTCAGTTCAGTATATTTGAAATGTTACCATATATTAACATTTCCAATACTGCCCAGGCACTTTCTGGTCTCTTCATGCGTAACAGTTTCAAATACAGGTTGTCCTTTCACAGGAGTTAGCTGCAGTAGGTCTCCAAAAACTATGACATGTTTACCTCCAAATAACACATCATACTCTGTCTTAAG
Organism: Lissotriton vulgaris; assembly: GCF_964263255.1. NCBI lineage: Eukaryota > Metazoa > Chordata > Amphibia > Caudata > Salamandridae > Lissotriton > Lissotriton vulgaris. The sequence continues at coordinate 1,731,260,142 of NC_141689.1, read as the reverse complement.
TATCTGTTGCATTATTAAATGCACAAAAGCAAGCATTAAATTGGATACCATGCTTACCTCATCTTTAATAAGAAGTTTCATTTTTTTAAGGACTCTAGAAACTTCAAAACAAGCTTCTCCAGATAGCTTGCGATATTGTAATTTATTTTCATGTTCAACTGGCAGCATCAGTAAACGATGTAAAGTAATACCTTTAATATTATGTGCTGCCAATCCAGTTGGAGCAGTAACAACACAAGACAGTGTTGACTGAGTTCTTTGCTGTATATATGTAGTAATTCCTTTAATTAGGAAACTTTTACCAGTTCCAGCTTCTCCACTTACATATAGTCGAATAGGTTCAAATGACATACATGAGCATTCTTTTTTCTCATGACAAAAGCCATGCTCAATGTGCTCTGTCACTTCATCATATATCTGTCTTTGCTCAAGATTAAATTTGTTCTTCAATTCTTCTAAGTTTATTACTTCCTCTTGACCTTGCTGCATTGCTCTTTCCACCTCATCCAGGGCAGTGGCTGCTTCATTTTGGATAATTGGTGGTTCCAGTGGATCTTGATTTAATGAAGCCGAACTTTGACTACCTTGTGAACTGTCTCTAGCAATCTCCGCTGCAATTGTTGCTTCCTGCTCTATTTCGTCATTCAACATTTGGAGATAATTACTGAAAACAGGACATTCAATACTACTTTTAAATGCGTTAAATGAATCTTCATAACTATCAAAGTCACCAAGTAGTTCCTCTTCTGTACGCCATGGTTTAAAGAGTTGCAAAAGAGCTAAATAGTAAAATTCTCTTTTGTCAGGTGTTTCGCAACTCAGTTTTCGGTGATTAATCAAGTGTCCTTTTCTTTGTTTCACCAGACATCCTTCATGTCCAATTACAGTGTGTACACCTTTATCAATTTTCTCTGTAATATTCCTTTTAAAACTGTAGTTTTGAAGTATTTCATATGGACAAATGTTTTCAAGCAGAGTACTTCTATTTGGATAGTATGTATCCAACATATTTGTTTTCAGAATGTCTGTACTGTTTGGTTCTTTCTGGGCTAAATATTCAATTTCTTGCACAGGTTTCAGAACACGGTTTCGTGTTTCCGCAAGACCCAAACTCACCCACAGGATAGTTCTTGATTTTGCATAAGGAGTTGCTGATGATAAGCGATCACAACATTCATATGCTCCAATTTCTCGATGAGAAAACATCTTCAAACTGTACGTATACAATTTCTTGCTTAGGCTCTTTTCATGAGAAATGTCTTCCCACATCTCCTTCAGTTCCGTCTTTTCAGATTTTGTGATGCAAGACGTTACATATCGAGCCACTGCAATAGAGTTGTCTGCAACATATTGTATGTCCATGTTAGCATTCCACATGGACAAAATGACTGGGTTATAGTCATTTATATATTTGGACTCTTCACCTCTTCCTAAATTGTACGTATTTTTAGGTGACCCTCTTGTGATGTTATGTCGCATAGATGACATAAAATTGTTGACTCTTCCTTTTGAAAGTACTGGTCGTGCAAATCCAAAATGACATTTGGTGTAGAATTTAGTCTTTGATTTGAATTTTCGCCGACAATATTTTCCACAACACTTTTCCTCTTAAGTCCTTATCAGTTGTACTATTAGGTATGTCACAAGTGGCATATTGTTCAATAAAAGACAGTACAGTCTTATTCGAGTCTGTTCCAAATTTAGGAGCATCCTTGATCCATAACAGCATATGAATATGAGGAGCACCTCTTGCTTGATATTCTTTTCTCCAAAAGAAATCCAGTACTTCACCAAGAGGTGGATTTTTCTTGTTTGTAATAAAAGACATCATAGCTTCAAATCTATGATTAAAATATCTGCAAACATTAACCGGATCCAACTAACACAGTTCTCCAGGTGTCTTGTATTTTATATTTTCCATGTTTGCATTTGCCTCCCAAAGAAATTCAAGTAAATCTTCCCAAGCATACTCTGCACAGCTTAGAGTTAAAAACCATGTAGGTGCTCCTAAGTTTCTAAGCATGCATTTCAAATCTCCATGACGACGGTACCAATACTCATTAGTACCACGCTGACAAGCCATTAAATTAATTAGGTGTGAATCCAAAAACACTATCTTTCTGTTGCACTTTATCCATAAATTCCTTTGCTGAAAATTTTGCAGATGCACTCCACTTTTTAAGATATGGTTTACTGCATAAGAAAGACCAGATAAGTCACTCTCAAACAGAAGATAAAACAAATATGGAATGCATTGGCAAAACCTCGGATCTTCTGCATATAATCTTGTTGTCCGGTACTCAGATGCAGGAATCTGCATAGGTCGATCATCATATCGTGTACCTTCACCTGTAGGGAATAACTATGGAAAACAACGACCTTCCAAACTTTCTTCCCATACACTAATAGGATTTCCTTTTGCTTTTTTCATCTGAAATAATTCAATAGCATTCCCTATTGCTTCTTTGGAATGCAGTGGATGAACACTGTAATGCTCATAAATTTCTTCACTTCTGGATAAGTCAACTTTTTCAATTTGTCCAATAGACAAATCATTGTTCTCTTCTTCACTTACTTCTTCTTCTACGTACACATTTTTACAGTATTTATTGTTTTTGACTAAATACAACATTGCCTTTTTGACTTTTCAAACATCCACTAAATCTTGACAGATTTTCTTACTCTTTGTAGGTACACCATTAACTAGAATAACTAGATGTTCCTCTTCTACATTTTCAACACCAATTGTTTCTATATTTTTTTTAATCAAGTGGCAAATATACAACTCTACCCTTTAATCCTCTTTGTAAATCTGAAGGATTTAATTTGCCAGTCTTAGGCTCCATAGGAAGAATAGCCTGAAAAGGATGTACGCATTGAATCAGAATAGTCTCATAAGTATTTAAATCCATCAGTTCCGATGGAATATTTAACAACTCAAGATTATTATGTACAGCTCTAGCAGGCATTTTATTTTCATTTAATTTATTATAACAATAGATACAAATACGTTGCTCAAAACCCAAATTAAAATAGTTTTCTACCAACAAATAAGTTGCAAAATCTTTCCACTGACTATTATTTTCATCTTCACTTTTTAAATATAAATCAATTAACCTAGTTTGACTTTTGTAATGAATGCGTCGACAACACACACAAGGAAAATTTGGTTTTTCACCTGCAATGACCTTAAACTTTGTTATTTCCTGTTCAAAATTTTCAGTATTAAAATTTCCAACATTTTCTAACACATTTCCTTCTATAACTATATCAGTTTCTGCATTGTTTTCATCTGGACCAAAATAACTTACCTCAATTTCTGCACAAATCTTCTTAACATCTGATTCACATCCGTGAAAAAGTGCACTATTTAACTGTTTAAGTTTAAGTGCTGGACATTTTGCATGATACAACTTTCTCACTAATTTTCTAATTTTTGTATGATGTACTGCTAACATCCTGAAGTGATGAAACACACTCTGGCATATTTTTTTAGAAAGACAAGCCAGAGAATGGCCTTGCAGACCTATTTTTTCCCGCACTCTGCAATAGTCTAATTCTTGCAACATTACACTTTTTTTTAAGACTTTCCTTAGTGTACTTACGTAAGAAATTGGGAAAGAAATCAGTTGAATCCTGTTGTACACTGCAAATGCTACTACAATTCCAACTGAAAACAGGAACATTAGGACGTCCCTCTAAAACTTCTCCAGCTATCACCTCTTCTGCATTTCTAACCACAATTTTCTCTTTCTCAATAGCAGAACCATCCTTCACCTCATATGCTCGACCACTGGTGTCAACTGCATGCAACAAATCGTTACTTTGAAAGTAACTCTCTTCATTAAAAAATGGCTCAGAAGTTGAAGTATGCATCCATTTCCCAGAAAACACTTTCCAAAAATTACTTCTATTTATGTGTCTCTTCCATTTACTCTTAGCTTTTAAAACACTGATTGCCTTATTTAGTGTATTTATTCTATTAATTACTAAAATACATAATTTTCTTTTTGTCTCAAACGCGTGCTCAACAACATCCTCCATATGTTTTTTCTTCTTAAAAAAAGCAGATTTTCTTTTAGAAACGTTTTCCTTTTTTAATTAATTCGAAACTACTCTGTTATAAAACATACGCTTCCTGATTTCCATAAACTGATTGGTACGTCTTTTACTGTACATATTTTCCTCTCTGCTGATTTCAGAAACATTTTGCCTTTTTCTAGCATTACTCCTTGTAGATACTGATAACTGTTTTTCCTTTTGAAGATTTTCCTTTGCATTTTTCCTTTGACATAATCTTTTTAAAAAATCCTTGGTTTTCTTACCAGGAGCACTCTTCTTTTTATCCGTCCTTTGTTGTTTTGATAATTCTTCTAATTCTTTCCTCTTCAAATGGTATGTCCGTTTATACAGCTTTCTTTTTTCATTTCTGGTCGGCATACTAATTTATGTTTCTGATGAAAATGACAATCTGTAAAGAACAAACATAATAAATGTTATAGTTCGCTACTAGCATATAACATACAAATTATAACCACAGGTTCATTTTATAAGTAGAATAAAGACAAAGAAACAGTCTCTGAAAAAAGTAGGAAATTCTTTAGTGAATGTTGGTTCTAAATTTATGACAGTCCATAGCTGTGTCAACATTATAGACGTATTATCTGATTCTAATTTTTAAAGCATACAAACAGTACACTGTTTTTCAAGAACTGTCGGTGATCCTAGTGCTTTTATTTTTTTTACTATAATTTCTTATACACTTCATGAGAACATGTATTGTCACTCTCATAAAGCAGATCAACGACAAATAGTACAAGAAAACTGTCTTCAAGAATGCTTTAGTATCCAAAATAATTTTATTTATTTAAAAGTTCATATTCTAAAAGAACTTGAAGCATTATTTCATCGGGTACTTCTTCAGATGGATCACCCTCATCTTCCAAACTCTCCTCTTCCCCTTCCACCATCTCTAAATAGGCACTGTCCAATGTTTTATCCATAAAATCCTCATTTTCAGTATTATTTTCCTCCTCCAAAACTCCATCTAGTAATTCCTCCAGTAGATCATTTGCGATTTCAAAATTTAATTGACTTTTTTCTGAATAATTCTCAATTTTTCTAATTTTTTTCTTTCTTCTGCGTCCTTTTAAAAAATATAAAGACTAAATTATATCTTTTTCATAAATAGATAACTTAAAAGTACCTTTACTAATTTTTAAACTACATACATTTTTATACTTTCTAACTCATTAACTACATATATTAAGATAGCACCTTCCTCTTGTTTGAAAACAAATTGACACTATGAGCCTAGACATTAACATTGTTCCTTTTTTTCATTAAATAATTACTGCTGTAAAAAGACATCTTACTGTAAAAAATTTTTTTGGATTTTCTGGATATCACAACTATTGATAAACTTTATAATTGATTTTTAGGGATCCATTTTCTGAGTTCACCACTACAAACTGCTATTTAAACTATATACAGTCTGAAGGGGAGGTTCACATTGTACAAACCATAACATTCACTTAACAGATTACTACTTCCCACAGAGACAGTTGCTTTTATGTTTCAAACAGCATACTCAGCATGTGAATTTCATAGCATATACAAAATGTCATGCTAACCATGAGGAACCATATCATAATAAAGCTCTGCAAATGTATGTAAAACACTGAACACAGATAGTACAGTCACAGATATGCAGAAAAGATGCCCATCACACCAAGAGCCATATCATAATATACCTCTGTAAATAAAGTAAAAAGACTGCCAAATATAATACAGCATGAGTTAGAGAAATAATGAAGACTCTGCAAGAATTATTCCATGGAAACAGCAATGAATTATAGTCAAAGGATAGATGAACCAGAACTGCATCGAAAAGAACACATGCACCAGGCCCATAAAAAGATAGTGTCAACTGTCAGTGGAAAAGTATCTCAAAATACATATCTAGTACAAGCAGATACAGACATGGCAAAAATAGAAGATAAAATCATGCACCAAACCGAAACTTTGCAAGTATTCTAAAAAATCTTACTTATTATTTTAATCTGCACCCAAAAAAATTGCCTTTCAAAAATACCAACTCACCTGAAAAAAAGAATGTGATTGCTGAAAATTCGATAACGTGGAACACCGGTTGTTGCTGTTCAGCACCAAACACTATAAAAAAGAGAAATACTTAAATGTAATTAACATATTACAGACATATTTATTACACAACATACACCCATTGTAGCAAACAACAAGCCTAACAGATAAATTCCCTAAGAATCTCTACCATTAGATATCCTAATGCCTAACTAAGTTCAATAATTGTTTTTTCACCACATCAAATAACTAAATATTAAATAAAATAGTAATATAGAGTAGAAAAGAGACACAGGACAGGAGAGATATAGAGTACAAGAGACAGAGAGACAGTAGGAGGGAGATGAACATGCAGAGACAGACCAGCATTCTAAGCACAAATGGAGAGATAGAAAAATAACAGGTGCAGAGAAAAGTCAAAAAAGAGAAGGATGGTACATTAAAATAAAAGATGAACGTAGAAAGGGAATCACAGAGTATAAATAACAGACAGAGAACAAAGAAGACAAAAGGCAGGAGGCACAGGGACAGAGAGGACAGCAGGCAAACACTACAATAGGGTGAGAGAGAGCAGAAGAAACACAGAGATGGACAAACAGAGCAGAAGAGAGAGAAAGATGGAGAGAAGAAGAGTGAATAGGAGGGAGAGAGATATACACCACCATACAGACAATGTAGGAGGAAGACTGAGAACAGAACACAGAGAAAGATACAAAACGAGCACGAGAAGGAGAGAGATATCACAAGGGAGAGTGAAGTTAACAGTGGTTTCAGGCCAGAAAAGAAAAGAATGACAGAAATTAATAAATATAGTAAAAAGCACAACAAAGACAGAGAGAGCAAGAGAAACAAAAAGAATAGGACACAAAAGGCCTCATTTATAAAAAAGCCTTGCGCCACAGATGCGTCACTTTTTCCCATGTTAAAAGTGATGCACCGGCGGCGCAAGGCCTTCATAAATAAGGCCCCATGTGAGGGAGAACAACAACTGCATAGAGAGAAAATGTATGAGAGACAGGAACGGTAGAAATCGCAGGATAGGCAACATGGAGAAAAACTGCACAGTAGACAGAGATACAGAGGGCGAGCCAGACACACTAAAATATATGAAGTAAGCAGCACAAAAACAGTATGTTGAGAAAAGAAAAACAGAAACACAGATATATGTATACTGACTCCACTAACTTAGTGCAAGAACGTATCTGTTGCAGGAACTTCTGCATAACCTCATATGGCCGGGATGCCTGTCACCCCCTCCCAACACAATCCCCAAGGATGGGAAGACGGACGCAGTATTGAACTTTTGGAAGGCGGGAGGGAGTTACCCTCCCGGCCGTATTTATTAAAATATGAAACAAAATTAAAACATTAAATAAAAGTTTCATATCATGTACAATTTTCATTTATTACATTTCAATGAAGACATGTCCATTGGCTAACCTTAACAAATCTCTAATACAAAGGTTTTCCTAGCCGAGTCTAACATCCTGCAAATGCATACTTTCTAAATTAAAATTGTACATCCTAGCATTACGGGCCAACGGCAAGGTCGCAACCGGTGTCAGATCTCTACTACCAAAACTCTCGCCCTCACGGTGTGAGTGGCGGCCGCGCAGAGGACTGTACCCTCTGTGCCAACTCCAATTTCCCTTGTCTTGTTGGGGGCCCCCCATTTAAACTCGACGCCATCTTAAAGGTCGTCCGAGGACCCGTGTGAGGTGTCTGTAAGAAGGCAGCGTGGACTCCCCCCACCCCACACTGTCTATCACATCCGCCGTCATGGATATCCGGGCCCCGGGAAATTCGTAGGAGGGGCATATAGCCGCCTCCTCCCCTGGAAGGGGCCTATGGCCGTCTTCCCCTAGGCGACCCATACTTAGTGGGTGCCGCCTCCCCGTTGGAGGGGCCAATGGCCACCTCCCCCGGGCGCTCCCATCCATAGTGGGTGGCGCCCCCGTCTAGGGACCTTGAAATTACTGCTCACCGATCATGACCTTACCGCCACAGGCCGGATAGTTGACCGGCTATCCGGCCCCCCCACAACTCCTCCTAAAGGTCATGCTTCCTCAATTCCCTTAGCCAAGCGATGAAGTCTCCTATGAGTAAGACATTCCCCTCCCGGGACAAGTGAACCCCATCATCTAGATACATGTGATCACCCCGAATACACCCATGCGGAATACTGTGCAACTGCGCCGAGCGAAACAACCTACCAACTTTGTTGTTGACCTTCTTTACTGAATGGTTCAGTGCCGATACCGAAAGGCCCCCCCGCCATACCTTCCTGGGAATCATGTGGGACCATGCAATCGTGCACCCCGGGATTCTTTTTGCCAGCCAGCTAACAGTAGACAAAACTCGCTCGAGTAATACTCGCCTACCGAGTGTCACCATGTCATTGCCCCCCAGGTGTACTATGATTACAGATGGCGGTGACCTCTGCCGCCCTAAGAGTCCCTCGACAAAAGATTCAAACTGGTCAATACAGAGCCCGCCCCTTCCGTGGAAGGTCACTCTGTACCCGTATTCCCCAGCTGCGTGAGTCGCGTCACCTGCTTTGAATACGTCCCCGGCCCGCCTCACGTATGAGTGGTCCACGACCCACACCTCTCTCTCCTCAGCTGGTGATCTCTGACCGCTGGTCCCCTGGTGCCGGGTCGACTGCAAATTCCGCCCCGCATAACATGCTCGCGAAACTGTAATCAAACAGAAGACAAGAAGCGTGAGTGCATGTAACTTGACTTCACAACATGTGCAATCGCACATACCTTTTAAAACAGTTCGAGGACCATCGTCCTAACAGTTTCACCTCTTCAGCACTCTGACCCCTGGCTGTAGCCTCAGTAGCAGCCCCTATCCTAAAGGAGTGGGTCCCAAAATCGCTCGGGTCCAAGCCCGCCGCTGCGATTGCCATTGTTAGCACCCTCTGAAACTGAAACCTCGTCAGTGGGGTGGCATCGATGTGACTCAGCAAACTCCCACCCCATGTATCCGCCTTGAGCGCCAAATATTCCTCAATGCACGTTATCGGGCACATGGGGGACCCTCGCATGCGCTGGACAACAACACTGTCTCCCATAGCTCTCTGATCAGTCTTGGACTTAGCTATTGTGACTACCATGGAATCAGCCCTGATCAGGATGTGATCCCGACACAGACCTCCCTCCACATCTTTCTTATTCTTTGCAACCAGTTCGCTCACCCGCATAGCCCCATGGAACGCTAATGCGGAAGCGGCCCGGAACAGAACTGCTTCGAAATGGGAGGAACATGTCGTGGGTAGTATCGACATAAGCAGGGACAACCTTTCTAACCCAATCGGGCGCCTCTCATCTACTCTACGACCTTCAAGGCGTTGCCAGCCACGAAGGGTTTTCTTTACCAAAAAGGAAGATGTCGGGTCCTTGATGCCATGCACCTGCGCCATGAATGAAATGGCCGCCCGGTGCCTATTGGCCATTGCCACTGATCAGCCTTCCCTGTGTAATGCTACCAGAAACTTTAGGAAGCAATCCTCCTAACCCCATTTCTGATCCCCTGCCGGACCCAAAAATGCATAATAGGAACGAAACGCTCCTTCGTATGCCTTCCTCGTCCTGGGGGCTAAGCTTGCTTCCACGAGGTCTTGTAATCCGGGGCACCGAGTAGCCAGAGTACTTCGGGGAATGGTGCCGCCGCTAGGTCCGCTGTAGGTAGATAACCCCTGAACGCCTGCATATGTGAACGAGAGAGTGCATCAGCCGCATGATTCAGTACACCCGGCACATGTTTCGCCCTGGACTGCACATTCAGTCTCATGCAAAGTAGTACAATTTCCTTCAACAATCTCAATATCCACTTGCAGCGTGCTGCCTGATTATTTATACATTCAACAACAGTCATATTGTCGGACCAAAATACCACAGAGCGATCTCTGAACTCGTCCGGCCATGTCATCAGAGCCACAAAAATAGGGAATAGCTCGAGGAACCCAATGTTATCTGTGAGACCACTGGTGTGCCACCACGTCGGCCATGTTTGCGCCGACCATCGATTACCAAAGATGGCGCCAAATCCCACGCTCCCCGCCGAGTCAGTCCACAAACCTAGCTCGTCCGAAGACGCTGGTGGCTTGTTCCATACCACTCGACCGTTGAAGTCCGCCAGAAATGCCAACCAGATGCGCATGTCCTGGCGAACCTCTGCAGACAGTCTCGTGCGGTGGTGTCCTTCCTTGAGACCAACCATAGCTTGTGCAATAGAGCGGGAAAAGGGGCGGGCCATTGGTATCACTCTCAGGGCAAAGTTAAGCTGACGCACTGCTTGTTGTAACTGATGCAGGGTCACTTTCTCCTTACTAAGGCACAGTTCCAGGGAAGCCCTGAATTTCGCTACTTTCCCTACTGGCAAACGGAAACATCCCTCCACAGAATCGAGTTCAATTCCCAGAAACTCCAGTGAAGTAGCTGGTCCCACCGTCTTACCTGGTGCCAATGGCACTCCGAATTCCTTCATGAGGATACAAAAATCCTGTAACGCCTGCGCACATTTTGTGTCGTCGGCTGCCCCCAAGAACAGATAATCATCTAAGTAATGCATATCATGGCTATGCCCAGTGGCTTCGGTGAATGCCCATTCCAAAAAACAGCTGAATTTCTCAAAATAAGCACAAGAGATGGAGCAACCCATTGGCATACATCTCTCCATGTAGTAACGTCCTTGGAACACAAAGCCTAACAGATGCTGATCCCGTGGGTGTACCGGGAGCAACCGGAACGCCGACTCGATATCTGACTTCGCCATCAGCGCTCCGGGCCCCAGGCGATTCAACATGGTGATGGCATCATCGAAGGATGCGTACCGCACCGAACAAACTTCCGGGTCAATCGCATCGTTCACCGAGAGACCCTTCGGAGCCGACAAGTTATGGATCAGCCTAAATTCCCCTGGGTCTTTCTTGGGGACCACTCCTAACGGGGAACAGATGAAATTTGTTACTGGCGGGTGCCAATATGGGCCCGCAACCCGGCCCAGGGTAACCTTTTTTGCAATCTTCCTCCCCACCAGCGCTGGGTTATGCTGAGCCGATAGTTGGTTTCTACAAAGTGATTCCCCACAAAAATCCCCCGCTGGGATGTGGAAACCATATAAGAATCCATTCCTCAACACCCCAGCGGAGACATGATCTGGGTATTCGTTTAGCCAGGGGATCATTGCCATGATATCAACGGGGGTAGATAACGGTACACAGTGGTCCCCCTCAGTCTTGTTTGGACCCTCCTCTACCTCCCAACCCGCCATTCTTGGATCTGCACGAACTCTTGGGGTGCGAGGGATTCCCGCAACCCGCACACGCATGTCTGAACTTACATGTCCCTTGTGGTCTGGTGCAGTTGCCCCTGTTAAAGCTCCAACAGACCCCTCTCTTTCCCCCATTCCCACCAGTCCTTCCTTGGTGGTCGCCACCGGGGCCCGCTCGAAAGGGCACTGTGGGCTGTTGGCGGGAAAACCCCGACCCATTCCCGCCTGGCGAGGACGTCTTCGTTGCGCCCGGCAGGAGCTGCTTCTGCCAAGAAATCGAGTCGAGACAATCCCACGTCAGAGATGAATCGTACTCTTTGGCCTTACGGAATTTCATATCGTAACCCATCCACTCATTGCCCTCATACGTTTCATAAAAATCCATTATTCGTGCCTGATAGCAAGACAATTCAGGCAAAACCTTGGGCTTACGTTCCCCAATAATTGCAGTAAACATCGCAAAGGCCTTGGCCCAATTTGTGATTGTCTCATCAACCCTGAATCCGCCATCTTGGCTCGCCAGACACTCGGGTGCCACAAATCTTTCTGCGTCTTAGCATACTCCATCTCGTGATGGTCAGTCAGCGGAGAAAACATATTTACATACTTGTCAGCCCATATCAATTCTTTCGTGGCCAACGGGATATGTTGAACCACTCTCTCCCGTCTTGAGGGCAAAGAGCCCTCCCCCGCAATTGGCAATGCCTGCTTACCCGGCTCCGTTGTTGTTCCCGCTGTTTTTTTTACGCCAGCTGCCGGTCCTTCCGGGGTCACCTGTGGGGGGACAAGAGGGAGATTCACCTTTGCGGCATCTCGCGACTGCCGCAACTGCTGCATTAGTAACCTGGCCTCTTCGGCCGTGTCTCCAGGTGCCGTAGCACCCCCTGTTTTTCTGCCGAGCCATGCGGCCAACTGGGCGGCTAATTCAGGAGGCATGTCCTCCTCGTTGGCGGGCGTCACCACAACCGGAATCGGCTGACCCGCGTCCGGGATTGGTACCGGGGCCTCGACTGGAATGGCAGGGCTTGCCGGGGGTACTTCGGGGACCGGAACCTCCCCCCCTGCCGCCCTATTCCTGACCCGTTTACCCCTACCCTCGGGGACAACTCCCGGCAATGCCGGGCCTATTACCTTCTTTGGTTTACCCAGATTGTTCATCGCAGCCATCTGCTTCTTCATGTTCGCCATATCTCGGCCAAGCGCCGGGACCATAACGACGTTTTGTTCGATCTTCGCCATTCTGCTTACCAGCATGCGAAGCACCTGGTCAGTCTCGGACTTCTTTCCTGCCTTTTTGCCAGACATTGTTTTCGAATATTCGATCCAAGTTGATCAACACGGTCCTGGATCCTTAGCCTCGAAGTCGCTGAAAGAGAAACACAAGAATTACAAGTTCTCAAAATTGCTCCTTGTTCCGTCGAGGGCTCACGTGCAACGAGTGGGTGCAGCTTCCAAGCACAGGAACAAGAGGATGCTTCTTCGGATTCCCACTCTCTTTATTCCTCTTCGGGAGGGCGTGAACCCTCCGCCGGTACGCCTACTGGGCGTGGCCATCGGTGTAGGTGTCTAGGACAACCCCTCTTGGGCGGGAAAAGGCGCGCCCCGGCTACGCCGCTTCGGGCATACCAGCCGTGACACGCCCCCGCCCAAAATGGTTTCCCAGGAGGATCCGGGCCCCCAACCATACGTTCGGGGGGACCGAGTGGTCGCCCCTTTTCATACTCACAACTCTTTGTTTCCCTTAAGCCCCAACCCTTTCCCCTCTGACCTCTCACCCACCAGTGCAGCTCTCGGCCACAAACCACACTGTAAATTTTTCCCTCCATATTTTTACATGTAGGTATGGTACAACACGTAACATGATACCTACAGCAACTGAGTACTAATACCTTTGACACACATTCATAGCTGCACAAGTTAAGTAAAAAGTCTGCCTACGCCAGGGCTCAGAAGTGGAGCCCGATAGACAGCAAGCCTACCTTTAAAAAACTGCCTGTGCTGAGACCCGAAGAGACCCGGCCAACTAAAAGCCCTGAAACTATCTTAATGTCTCCTCTCTCTTTAAACCTTTACTTTTCACTTTCAAACCACGTTTGCTTTCCATGACACACACTTTTTTTTTAGTGTTCCACATTCAACGCCTAGACACTTTTCCCTTTTTAGTATCCGAACCCGCAACTGCAACATGGCTAATGCACGAATTAATTAGTCGATCTTTCGCGTTTTTTCAGTGTTCAAATTCTATAAATTTCTTCACATAAATAGATACAAGCGGCTCAGTACCTCCTACAGTCATAAAACCAACTCGCTCCCTTTCACTTTCAAATCCCTTGGAGACGGCAAAAAAATGTCGGGCAGATTTACAAGCCCCTTACGCCACTTTAGCGTCACTTTTAACATGGGACAAGTGAAGCAAAAGTGCTGCACGGAACATGTTAATCTGCCCCTATATCTGTATACAGATGAGTGCACTGAAACATGTAATTAGTCGTTCACATCCAGGCACTTTCAATTACATGACTTATTTAACTAGAAGCACTGTAATGTTGCATGTCTTTTCAAAGATACACCAGTGCGCGCTATAATGCCGACTTTTTCCTTATTCTTCAACAGTCGTTATTTTTTATTCATGTAATGAGAATTATTATGAGTTTTTAAACGACAAAGCTTGCGCGGTAATAGTCACTCTGCATATGCTTCCCTGTAAGAATGTAGTTTATCCACCCCGCATGGGAACTTTGATGTTTCCATCTGCCCGCAAATTCCGGCCTTGAATTCAAAGTTGAATCACACAAGACATGAACAACAGCCTTATTGTCACAAAAACAAGTTACCCTACCATCTGTTCACAAACATATCTCTTTCACTTAGCTAATATTCACAGAGAAGTGCATTCCTTATAAAATAGTGACCTTCCTTTACAATTTGCTGAGGTGACTCCCATAATCTTTAACGCACCCTCCACTTCCGGGCAGGCCAATTTTTTTATAACTACTAAGCAATGGTTTAGTGACTTCTTTAGAATTGAAAGAGGTATTTGCAGAGCTTGTATAAATCCAAGGTTAACCTAATATGAGGGTCTGTGGCGTGCTGCCAGGGATAACGCTGTCTGTACCTGTCAGCGTCAACACTGAAAGACTACTACAAGGCTTCCCCCACTTGGAGGAAGACTCCCCGGTGCACTGCACAAAGGAGACTATAAAGTCTAAAGTTCTAAATGAAGTTCATCCAAAAGTTAAATCCACAAAATCACGTTGTTTCTCAAATTCAATCCATATTCATTGTATTTCATGTATGGTTCATCAATGTTTCAAAACGTATGAAATAAACATAATCCACGTAAGTGTAATCCAATCATCAATAATCCCAATGCATTTCGGGCTGATGTCAAGCCCTTCCTCAGGGGACAGCTCTACAAACCAAAGAAAAATATCGAGATGTAACTAGAATAGTACATATGTCACAATATCATAAAATTAATACTGAGAACTCAATAGTGGTGTCATGAATGATGAACAATGTTGGTGAGAACATCTAGGCCGACACTTTCGCCTTCACGGCGGGGGATGCCGACAAAATTTATGGAATGATTCAGGAGGAAGTAGCCGCGGCCACTAACACCCGGAGCACGGAGAGTAACATTAAACAACTGCTCTACCTACTGAAGAAGGAATCTAACCAAAAACTTCATGCAGATGGGTCACTTTTTAAAACCCTGCGCCACATTATACCTGCGTCAGGTATAATGTATGCCTCTGCAAAAAGCTTCGTAATAGCGACGCAGTGAAATCTATGAGATTTCACTGCGTCACTTTTAGGATGCTGTTGCGTCAAAATCTTGCGCCTGCCTCACAGCAGGTGTAAGACTGATGCAAGACCTTTAACATAGTGCTTTCCCCATGTGAAAGGAGGCATTACTGGAGTTGCGACACTTTTGTAACGCACTCCAGTAATGCGTCACTTTTGTGTTTACAGATACGTCAGAAATATTGACGTATCTGTTACTCCTTGTGACATGATGCGTCATACATTAAATATAACACATCTGGAATGTCGTAAGGAGTGCACACAGAAAAGTGACGCATCGCACCAGCGGTGTAAAAAAATGCGCCTCGTTGCGCTATATTTAAAAAGTGACGCATCTAGGTAGATGGGTCACTTTTTAAAACCCTGCACCACATTATACCTGCGTCAGGTATAATGTATGCAGAGGGGGCGTTCCCCCGCAAAAAGCTTGGTAATAGCGACGCAGTGAAATCTATGAGATTTCACTGTGTCACTTTTAGGATGCTGTTGCGTCAAAATCTTGCGCCTGCCTCACAGCAGGTGTAAAACTGATGCAAGACCTTTCACATGGTGCTTTCCCCATGTGAAAGGACGCATTACTGGAGTTGCGTCACTTTTGTGACGCACTCCAGCAATGCATCACTTTTGTGTTTACAGATATGTCAGAAATACTGACGTATCTGTAACTCCTTGCGACATGATGCATCATACTTTAAATATGACACATCTGGAATGTCGTAAGGAGTGCGCACAGAAAAGTGACGCATCGCACCAGCGGTGTAAAAAAATGCGCCTCGTTGCTCTATATTTAAAAAGTGACGCATCTAGGTAGATGGGTCAATTTTTAAAACCCTGCGCCACATTATACCTGCGTCAGGTATAATGTATGCAAAGGGGGCGTTCCCCCGCAAAAAGCTTGGTAATAGCAACGCAGTGAAATCTATGAGATTTCACTGCGTCACTTTTAGGATGCTATTGCGTCAAAATCTTGCGCCTGCCTCACAGCAGGCGTAAGACTGACGCAAGACCTTTCACATGGTGCTTTCCCCATGTGAAAGGACGCATTACTGGAGTTGCGTCACTTTTGTGACGCACTCCAGCGCCTCGTTGCGCTATATTTAAAAAGTTACGCATCTAGGTAGATGGGTCACTTTTTAAAACCCTGCGCCACATTATACCTGCGTCAGGTATAATGTATGCAGAGGGGGCGTTCCCCGGCAAAAACCTTCGAAATAGCGACGCAGTGAAATCTATGAGATTTCACTGTGTCACTTTTAGGATGCTGTTGCATCAAAATCTTGTGTCTGCCTCACAGCAGGTGTAAGACTGACGCAAGACCTTTCACATGGCGCTTTCCCATGTGAAAGGACCCATTACTGGAGTTGCGTCACTTTTGTGACGCACTCCAGCAAAGCGTCACTTTTGTGTTTACAGATACATCAGAAATACTGACGTATCTGTAACTCCTTGCGACATGATTCGTCATACATTAAATATAACACATCTAGAATGTCGTAAGGAGTGCGCACAGAAATGTGACGCATCGCACCAGCGGTGTAAAAAATGCGCCTCATTGCGCTATATTTAAAAAGTGACGCATCTAGGTAGATGGGTCACTTTTTAAAACCCTGCGCCACATTATACCTGCGTCAGGTATAATGTAGGCAGAGGGGGCGTTCCCCCGCAAAAACCTTGGTAATAGCGACGCAGTGAAATCTATGAGATTTCACTGGGTCACTTTTAGGATGCTGTTGCGTCAAAATCTTGCGCCTGCCTCACAGCAGGTGTAAAACTGACGCAAGACCTTTCGCATGGTGCTTTCCCCATGTGAAAGGACGCATAACTGGAGTTGCGTCACTTTTGTGACGCACTCCAGCAATGCGTCACTTTTGTGTTTACAGATATGTCAGAAATACTGACATATCTGTAACTCCTTGCAACATGATTCGTCATACATTAAATATGACACATCTGGAATGTCGTAAGGAGTGCGCACAGAAAAGTGAGGCATAGCACCAGCGGCGTAAAAAAATGCGCCTCGTTGCGCTATATTTAAAAAGTGACGCATCTAGGTAGATGGGTCACTTTTTAAAAACCTGCGCTACAATATATCTGCGTCAGGTATAATGTATGTGAGGGGGCATTCCCCCGCAAAAAGCTTCGTAATAGCAACGCAGTGAAATCTATGAGATTTCACTGCGTCACTTTTAGGATGCTGTTGCGTCAAAATCTTGCGCCTGCCTCACAGCAGGTGTAAGACTGACGAAAGACCTTTCACATGGTGCTTTCCCCATGTGAAAGGACGCATTACTGGAGTTGCGTCACTTTTGTGACGTACTCCAGCAATGCGTCACTTTTGTGTTTACAGATACGTCAGAAATACTGACGTATCTGTAACTCCTTGCGACATGATTCGTCATAAATTAAATATGACACATCTGGAATGTCGTAAGGAGTGTGCACAGAAAAGTGACGCATCGCACCAGCGGTGTAAAAAAATGCGCCTCGTTGCGCTATATTTAAAAAGTGACGCATCTAGGTAGATGGGTCACTTTTTAAAACCTGCGCCACATTATATCTGCGTCAGGTATAATGTTTGCAGAGGGGGCGTTCCCCCGCAAAAAGCTTCGTAATAGTGACGCAGTGAAATCTATGAGATTTCACTGCGTCACTTTTAGAATGCTGTTGCGTCAAAATCTTGCGCCTGCCTCACAGCAGGCGTAAGACTGACGCAAGACCTTTCACATGGTGCTTTCCCCATGTGAAAGGACGCATTACTGGAGTTGCGTCACTTTTGTGACGCACTCCAGCACCTCGTTGCGCTATATTTAAAAAGTGACGCATCTAGGTAGATGGGTCACTTTTTAAAACCCTGCGCCACATTATACCTGCGTCAGGTATAATGTATGCAGAGGGGGCGTTCCCCGGCAAAAAGCTTGGTAATAGCGACGCAGTGAAATCTATGAGATTTCACTGCGTCACTTTTAGGATGCTGTTGCGTCAAAATCTTGCGCCTGCCTCACAGCAGGTGTAAGACTGACGCAAGACCTTTCACATGGTGCTTTCCCCATGTGAAAGGACGCATTACTGGAGTTGCGTCACTTTTGTGACGCACTCCAGCAAGGCGTCACTTTTGTGTTTACAGATACATCAGAAATACTGACGTATCTGTAACTCCTTGCGAGTTGATTTGTCATACATTAAAATTTGACACATCTGGAATGTCATAAGGAGTGCACACAGAAAAGTGACGCATCGCTGTTTTCACGTAGCGATGCGTCACGTTTCAGAAATTTGGCGTCCAGTTTATCCACTGTGTCACCTCTACGACCCTTTCTTGCGTCAATACGTCCCTTTTGCATACATTACACCTGACGTAGGAATAATGTAGCACAGGGGTTTACAAAGTGACGTATTTACCTAGAAACGCCACTTTGTAAATATGAATAAATAAGGTGCATTTTTTATTGGACTGATGCGTCACAAAAAGTGATGCTTTGGTGGTGTTAAAGTTACGCATTGCTTCATAAATGAGGCCTTCTGCCTTCAACTCCAGCAATGCATCTTTTCTTATCCTTCCAGACCACTGTTCCTTTTCAACATTTTCTTTGAATATCAACATTCCCCATATTCACTCTTCTTCTCCTTACTTTCTTTCCTAACACTCACCTTCTTTCAGTCCTCCTACTTCACTTCCTTTTCTCCTCTCATACCTTTCTGTTCTTTCTTACTCATTCTCCTTACCATTATCAATGCACTCTATTTCACTTACTCTTTTTAAATTTTTTTTAGAATATAGCTCTTTGATGAGAATTGGAGGTAGTTCTGAAAAGAACTTTTGGTTTTCTTCTTTTTTCTAAACAGGAACAAAAACAGGGAATGGAAACTGCTCAACAGGAGCAAAAAAAACAAAAACAATTAGGGGTGGGAAGAGCAGCAATGGTTTTCTAATGCTCGAACCATGAGCTGTACACTTTGTTCTCCAAAGGTAAGCAGTTGATTGCGGTATCTGCATCTGAGGGCACCATGGTTAAAAGCAGGTTGAATGTTCGGAACCAGCTCTTGTGATCTCCCCCTCCCAGAAGAAGTTGCTCCTCCGGTTGATGTAGAGGCCCCATCACTGGGAACCTCTTGTGCCAGAGCCCTGACACTTTCCCGGGCAAAATTCTGGGGGTGCTTCCTCTCCACAGGCCAGATCATTGTGAAGTTCCCAAAAGAGTACTTTTTTAAAGGGTTACCCTGTGACAGCTCTTCTTTGCAGATCCTGCACTCCACTTTTGGAGCATTCCCCTTTTTTTGGCCAGGTGGGATTAAAAAAAATTTCCAAATGAAATGTTCCTTAACTTTTCGTTGAGGAGGCTCTTCATTGATGAATTCTGGTTCATCCTCACTGCTGGATTGTCTGTCAGCCATTGTAAAACCAACAAATATCCAGTAGCAAAAAGGCAGGTCTTGCAGTCAAAAAAGTGAAAGAAGAAGTGAAGGAAATGGGTGGGAATTTCATTCTTTGTAAAAAAAACTGTTAGCAACCAATGAAAATTGTTATTTTAAGGTCACATGACCCGACGCGCTTACTCTGCGCGCTCCGGAGCGCTTCCGGGTGCGCACACGCGGCGCGAATGTAGGCGCTTCCGGGGCGCATAAGTGGCGCGAACGTAGGCGCTTCCGGGGGCGTATACGTGGCACGAACGTAGGCGCTTCCGAGGGCGCTTACGTTGCGCGCCGAAGTGACGTCATCATACTTTACGTAAATGCATAATCATTTTCCTTATAAAAAAAAACAGATTTTACTTGTATGGTACGAAATGTTTTGCATTATTATTAACTTTTCATTCATATTTTTTTTCACGAACGAAAGTAACGCTCTGGGTGCGCTTTCCGGTGAGCTTACCGGTGAGCTTACCGGAAAGCTTACCGGGGAGCTTACCGGAGAGTTTACCGGAGCACGCACCCAGAGCGCAAAAGAAAAAAATGATATAAAAAAAAACTCAAAAATGAATACTTACACAAAACAGCAAATTGTAAAAAAAAAAAAGGTTAGAAACTCGATATAGAAAGGAATTAGCATTTAAAAAACCTATGAAATTCACTGAAAAAAACATAGGTTTCACACCAGTTATAGTTAGGAATTAGCATTTAAAAACCTATTAAATTCACTGAAAAAACCATAGGTTTCACACCAGTTATAGTTACCTAGAAATTTTACTGACAAAAAACCATTGAAATTCCCACGTTATAGTTAGTTGGACTCACTATTACTAGCGCGCCTGCAATGCACTGCTGATGACGTCACATATTACATCACTCATGACATGGCCAGTGACATCACTCATGACATCACTGATGACACCATCCTTGTGACAGAGTGACAGACCTCCTTTCAGTGTAATGTAAGCCTTGAAACACATATTCAAAAATAATATTTAACTTTTTCAAAAAAGTGGAGATACCCATACCAGTTACAACAAACAATTCAGTAATTCCACCATCTATATACACATCCACTCATTCACAAACAGTTCTATATAGTCATTCATACATATACTCACTCATTATACGTAGTGATACACCTAAACATCCTGTTACACACTGACAGTCATCCAAAAGTTACTCACACACATATTCACACATGCAAAAAAACTAATGAACATTCATTTATTTGCATATACAGCTATACACACACTACCACTTTACTTCTAAGAATACTTACACATACTTACTCTCTTAAACAATCACTTATATAAACACATACTAATTTAAACAGGAACTCTTATAATCTCTCACTCTCACATATACTCAGTTTTATAAATCAATACTCACATATACTAGATTAAAACCTTTGTCGTTACTGAAAAAGACAATAGTGAGACAGTCGTTTACTCACTAACATACACATACCCACACTCATACATCTATACAGTCCTGTACATATGCTGTCTTCAAAACACATACAAACAGTGAGTCAGTCACCAACCCATACAGCCACTTATACACAAAGTGAAACACTGATACATACATTTCAATATATAAAAGTTACTTGCTAATATATGTATTCACTAAGATACACTTAATAAGGCAGTTAACCAATCAATTATTTTAAAAACAAACATCATTTACACACTTATTTAACCATTTATTCTTGCATCGTACTTTACAAATACACATATAAAAAAAATAATTTTTAAGAAAGACAAACATTCACTGGATGGTGTCATCAGTGATGTCATGAGTGATGTCACTGACCATGTCATGAGTGATGAAATATGTGACGTCATCAGCAGTGCATTGCAGGCGCGCAAGTTATAGTGAGTTCAACTAACTATAACGTGGGAATTTCAATGGTTTTATGTCAGTAAAATTTCCAGGTAACTATAACTGGTGTGAAACCTATGGTTTTTTCAGTGAATATATATATATATACTTGCTTTGCCCCCAGCTTCGCCGGGTTATACCTGGGCTGGTGGGAGGAGCTAGTGGTGAGCAACATCCCCCACTTTAGTACCCCCGCCGTCCTATGGATAAGATACATTGATGACATCTTTTGTGTGTGGAAGGGCACGCTCAATCAAGCACAAGAGTTTGAGTCCATTATCAACAATAATGATCGCAACCTAAAATTTACAAGTCAAATGAGCCAAACCCACATAGAGTTCCTGGATGTTAGTCTGACAGTTAAGGAGGGGGCACTCATCAGTTCACTATATCGAAAGAAAACGGCAGGAAATAGTCTCCTTAACGCAGACAGTTGCCACCCAGCCTCACTTATACGCAGTATTCCATTGGGTGAACTCATTAGGGCTAAAAGGAACTGCAGCACAGTAGATGGTTATGAGAAAGAAAAAGAGACAATGAAGAAAAGGTTTTCTGACAGGGGCTATTCCAAGAAAACCATCAAACAGGCAGAAGAAAAAGTAGCCCAGATGGAGAGAAAAGATCTCCTAATACCAAAACAGCGTAAACAAGAAGAAACGATCCGTTTCATAACTACCTATAACTGTCAATCTTGGGAAGTCAGACGGGGGTTAAGAAAGTTTTGGGAGATCCTCAGATTAGATAAAGGTCTGGAAGAGGTAATAAATAACGCCCCATCAGTTACCTATAAAAAAGCTAGGTCTCTGAAAGACATGCTCAGCACCACACTTATAAAAAACTGCCCTAAGCAGAATGCAATACAAGGGTTCTATCCTTGCAAAAAGTGCAAAGCGTGCAAAACCAGTAAAAACTGCAAATCGATAAAACTCTCCCCTGACCAAGATGAACACACCATCACCAAACACTTAATCTGCTTTACCGAATATGCAATTTATGCATTACAGTGTCCTTGCAAAAAATCCTACATTGGGTGCACGACAAAACAAGCAAAACTCACGGTCTTAGAACACCTGAGGGCCATAAAAAAATCTCAATCAACAGTACCCGGTAGCAAGGCACTTTGCCCTAGAACATAATCAGAATCCCAATTTGCTAACCTTTGTGGTACTTGACTGCATCGAAAACAAAGAAAGAGGCGGCAACAGGTGGCTCGATCTAAGAAAACTGGAGTCCAAATACATATTTAAATACAACACAATCCAACCGGGGGGGCACAACCTCGGGGAGGAATTAGCCATCCTTTTGCGTGACTGAATGTACTTATATATTGTTCATCAATTGAACTGTTTACGCGCACAGTGCTTGCATTGAATCATATAAGTGTGTTTTTTAAATTTGACACCACCTCCTTGATATTAACTGCTAACTTTTAACTGAGTTATTATTTTTATGGCACATGCACATCACAATAAGGATTGATGTTGAAAACATACATGCTAAAATATACTCGTTGTCTCTTTGTTACAGATATTGGGTGCCTGCCCACTGGGGCTTGATGAAGAATTTGTCAAACACGTATTGCACAATATTTCTATTTGTGTATGCCCACTTGGGCGCTACAGACTTCTATACAATCATGGAATATGGTTACAATATTGCCTGATCGTTTGTTTAATGTGTGCAATACCCATCATTAACATTATGTCCTTATTGTATGGCCGACAAGGACATCACATGACATTCTATTGCGGTCGACCATGTTCGCCAATTTGAGCAATTATCAGATTGGGCCGAAAGGCGGACTTTGACTGTTCATAATATTTACGGCACCTCTTTGTATATGTGAATTCACGCAATGTTAATTTGCCGAATATGTTACTCAACAATGTGCGCTTTAAATTCATGCAGAGCGATAGTAACAATGTAGCTACGATAGTCTGTTTTCATGTCAACTATCACGTGATTTGTGCAAACACTGAATCTGTCACTTTAAAAGTTTGGCGCTTTGATTTACACTCCACCCGTGAGCAAGAGGTAGGCGTACCCCGAAACGCGTAGGGGTTGTTTTTCTGCCAAATAAATCTTTAAGCACTTTGAAATCTATTTGGGCTTTGACTCTGGTTTTTTTCAAAAGGATTGCGGTACCAGGAATATATATATATATATATATATATATATATATATATATATATATATATTACCTACTGGCGGTCGCCAGTAGGTAGTTATAGTTAGGACCTAGTTTCCATAGGAAATGCTCAACATTCTATTTGGAATAACTTTGGCCCTGGTTGAAGAATCTTAGCAAATTTCTCAAAGAAGATGGCTCAGTCTGCTGCTAAAAGTTTGGGGGGGATTGGTCAAGTGGGGGCTGAGATAAAAGGGGGGTCCCAAAACGTGTTTTCTCCATGTTATTTTCCATAGGACCTTTAGACTCGGCTACAGGTCGAACGGGTGAATGGATTTATAAGAAAATTGGCAAAACTGTACAGTCCGGCTCGCAGATTACGCTTTTTTTTGAATGGTGTAAATCCGTTCAGTAGTTGTTGAGAAAATTAAAGTTAAAGTCAATTATATATCTATAGGCGCGCATGCGTGCGCGCACCCAAGTGGCTGCGCGTGAGCGGAATTTTTTTTTGCTGCGTGACGTCTGTTAACGTTCGATTCGAAGGAAATCAGGAAGTGTTGACCGCCATTTTGTCACTGCGAGTAAATATATTGTCATTTCAAAGCGTTGGAACATGGAAAGGGGAGAAGGTAGAGATTGTTTTGCTGCGTAGGTTTTCTCAGGGTGTGCAGTAAGGTCCTTAAAAGGGAAAATATATATATTTTTTTCTCGAAAAAGTTGCGGGGTGCGCGCACTCGGGCGCGCACACCTATTTACAAAAGTGTGAAAATGGAGATAAATCAGAAGTTTGAGTGCTTTGATATAAGGTGGCTCTGAAAAGAGCCCTTGTGTTAATTGAGTTGTGTCTGCATTTATAAGTAAGTACCGATGCAGAGTTTGATATAATATTGTTGGCAGCATTTTGAAAGGAAAGACAGGGGCCCATTTTCTGGTTAACAGGTGACCAGGCCAACTTTTCACGCCAGGCCCATTCCTGCAAAGTCGACCGCCATTTTTAGGAGATCTGCAACCACCGGCAGTCACTGGGTTGCAGGAGCAGATGGACTCAAGCCTGTCGGGCGAAGCATCGTTGCACCACCACAGTGGACGAGACCCTGCTGGGTGAGTGGAGCGTCGCTGTACCGCAACAGTGGGCGAGTCCTTTGCTGGGCTCGTGGAGCGTCCCTATACCGCCACAGTATGCGAACGCTTTGCTGGGCTCGTGGAGTGTCCCTATATCGCCACAGAGTACGAACCCTTTGCCGGGTGCATGGATCGTTGGGGGTGCAGCTGAGGGGCCTCCATCTGGGGAGGCTCGTCCGCGCCGCCTCTCCCTCCCAGTGGACCCCACGGCGTCTTGCTGACATTTGTTATGGCCGGACCAGGCGATGAAGAGAGGGGGAGGTCGGATATATATGAGTTATACTATTAGGAATGTCACATCCCCCTTGTGGCCTGCAAGGCACCGAAAAAAGAAGAGAATGGGAAGACAACTACATCTCGGGTCGGGCCCATGCCTTCTCTGGCCGATGGCGGCCGGCCGCTCTTTGCCACGGCCCCAGGAACGGATCCCTTGGTTCATCCTGGGGACAGGCCTTGGCGTGTGGTGTCTCCTCCGGACTATTCGCGTAATGGTTCTCCACCCCAGGCCGTTGCCGACGGCTTTTGTAGACTTTCTGACGCTTAAAAACCCTACTAGAAAGCAGCCCAAAAGTAGCCCAACATTGCTACTTTGGGGAAGGAGGGGCTGCGCGCGAGCGGAATTTTTTTTTGCTGCGTGACGTCTGTTAACGTTCGATTCGAAGGAAATCAGGAAGTGTTGACCGCCATTTTGTCACTGCGAGTAAATGGTGCTCCACATTGTAAATGCGGCACACCATGGGTGGCAGAGCAGCGGTGCACATTAACTGGTGCATCTCTGGGGATGCGCCAGTTAACATAAATTTGCTCCTTTACATTTAAGTATGAGCAGGGGACACAGAGTTGGTGAAGCTTATCGAAGGTTAAAAAGAGATGAGTCCTGTTCACTGAAAACTTGGACATAGGACTCACCTCCTCAGCATCGCTGGACATGGCTAAATAATAGCTGCAAAATGTTACTGTTGTTAAACAATTTTACTATTATAGTGTCTGAGATTTGTCTCTTACTCTGCAACATCTCATTGTTGTTCTCTTTCTTTAAAGATAAGGACATTAACCATGAGTGATAATGAGCAATCCGTTGGTCTCGATCTTATTGTTGAACATGTCATTGAAACGTCAGTGGAAGTGGAACCCTTAGATGATTTAAATCCTGAGGATGATGAAGAACATGATGAGGATGCCGATTTGTCAGAATTGTATGACATAGGGTGGGAAGCTGACGTGCTTCAGCATATGGAACTATAAACATTTATTTTTCAAATTTACTGGAAATAAAAAGTGAAAATGTAAACCGTTTCATTTAAAATTAAACATAACTTGAAAAACAGGTTATGTGTAGTGTCTTTAATAAAATAGTCAAATATGCTCATAAAAATATTTCTAAACCAATGAAAAGCCTTAACAAGTCACATGACCTGTTATGCTTACGTTACGCGCTCCGCGCCGCGCCCCGGATTGTTGGTCATTCAAACTGAGGCTGGCGTCAGCATGAGAGCGCCAACGTCTCGTGGCTACGCCATTCAGAAAATATTGTTGGCAGCATTTTGAAAGGAAAGATCTGCAACCACCGGCAGTCACTGGGTTGCAGGAGCTGATGGACTCAAGCCTGTCGGGCGAAGCATCGTTGCACCGCCAGAGTGGACGAGTCCTTTGCCAGGTGCATGGAGCGTCGCTGCACCGCAAGAGTGGACGAGTCCTTTGACGGGTGCGTGGAGCGTTGGGGGTGCAGGTGAGGGGCCTGCACGTGGGGAGGCGGGAGAGGCTCGTCCGCGCCGCCTGTCCCTCCCAGTGCACCCCACGGCGTCTTGCTGACATTTGTTATGGCCGGACCAGGCGATGAAGAGAGGGGGGGGGTCGGAGGCATATGCAAGACATCCCCCCTCGTGGCCTGCAAGGCGTCGAAAGATTATCGTCCGCGCCGTCTCTCCCTCCCAGGGTACCCCACGGCGTTTTGCTGACATTTGTTATGGCCGGACCAGGCGATGAAGAGAGGGGGGGGGGTCGGAGTCATATGCAAGACATGCCCCCCTCGTGGCCTGCAAGGCGCCGAAAGAGGAAGAGAATGGGAAGACAACTACATCTCGGGTCGGGCCCATGCCTTCTCTGGCCGATGGCGACCGGCTGCTCTTTGCCACGGTCCCAGGAACGGATTCCTTGGTTCATCCTGGGGACAGGCCTTGGCGCATGGTGTCGCCTCCGGACTATTCGCGCAATGGTTCTCCATAGTTGTTTTAATATATTTTTGTTCAAGAATAAAAACGTTTTAATCTGTTATTTTGCTGTTGTGTGGTATATTTCTAATATTTGTCGCTCTGATGTCGTTTCCCCTCCCAAATGGAACATGTGATTATAATCTACAGCCGGACATTCCGACAGGACATGAGAGCAAAAGGGGGGGGGGTCAGATCTGAAGTTGGGCAGGCGATAAGATCACGTTTTGCTATGTAGGGCTATCTATGTTCGTGATGGGGCCTAAAAGGGGGCAAGATGGCGTCGAGCTCGGTTTCTCTCACTAGTTTCACTAGTTTCATATTTCTCATGAGGGGTTGTTCCTAATGTTTCTATTTTAGCAAGGTCAAAAAGAGATCCTATCAGTGGCATATTGATTTTGTTCGATTCCTTTTGTTTTCTCTAACGAGTTTTAAGTTAAAGTTTGCTAGTACGATACAGCTTCTAGTCCGCATTTTATATATATATCTTTTTTATTAGGGGTGTTTTCCGGTGGAGTCGGACGATCTACCTCTAATAAACGGTAAGTGTTCCTCTGAAGGAATGCGTCTTGAAAGTGGCTGACTGTAATGTATGATATTTCACTCAGTGACTTTCAGGCCCATGCTGTTTCAAAACTGTGCATGTGTTTGAAGCAGGCGTAGGTATTGACGCAGCATAGAAACTACTAGGAACCAATTGGAAGTGTTGTTTTCAAGTCACATGACTTCACATGCGCGTCTCAGGACGTGTACGCGGTGATAGTATCTGGTTGGAAGCAGCGGTCCAATTTCAAAACGTGAAAAGGAGTAAATCGAAACATATCCGGATTTAATATATCTTCTGAGTAGTATAAGTTCTATGGTGGGTGTATGAAGAAATTTAATAAGTTGCAATCGCAAACTTTTCCTGAAATATATATATAGGCGGTTGCGCGCACACGGTCGCGCACGATCGAAAGCCGATAAACGCCCTTTATAATATGCTCCTGGAGCTGTTTTTGGAAAGTTCAAATTGCAAAGTTTTCACGAAATATATAGGCAGGTGCGCGCACTCGGTCGCGCACGAAAGCCTGGAAATGCGATATCCATTTTATTGACAACTGTTGCCGAGAGTGCGCACACCGGGTCGCGCACGAAAGTTTAGTAAGGCTATTTTTATTTACAGACAAATTTTAATGTGTTTAAAAAAAGGCAAGGTACAGACTTTCGAATTCTGTATCGCTTTATAAGGAGTCTCTATGCAACTTGAACAGTGAAGAAAACGGCTTGTTTTCGAAAAAAATATTGCCAGAACTTTATTGCCAAAAGTATAGGTTGCATACACGACATTTTTCTGAATTAGCATTTTAAAAACCAATGAAATTCACAGAAAAAACCATAGGTTTTACACACGTTATAGTTAGGAAGTAGCATTTAAAAAACCTATGAAATTCACTGAAAAAACCATAGGTTTGACACATGTTATAGTTAGCTGGAAATTTTACTGACATAAAACCAATGAAATTCAACGTTATAGTTAGTTGGACTCACTATAACTTGCGCGTGCAATGCACTGCTGATGACGTCACATATTACATCACTCATGACATGGTCAGTGACATCACTCATGACATCACTGATGACACCATCCAGTGAATATGTGTCTTTCTGAAAAATAAATATTAGTGAGTTATGTTTAAATATTTAAATATATATATTAGTGTTTCACTTTGTGTATAAGTGGCTACATGTGTTGGTAAGTAGCTACATGCGTATGTATATGGGTTATTAGATATTTTTATTAGTATCAGTATGAGTGTCTATATGGTTTGGTGGGGGTATTACTTAGCACATAGATGCATGAGTGACTGACTCTCTGTTTGTATGTGTTTTGAAGACAGCATATGTACAGGACTGTATGGGTGGATGAGTGTCTATATGTGTTTGTTAGTGAGTGAATGACTGTCTCACTAGTGTCTTTATCAGTAACTACATATGTTTTAATCTAGTATATATGAATATTGATGTATATAAGTGAGTATATGTGAGAGTAAGAGATTGTAAGAGTTCCTGTTTAAATAAGTATGTGTTTCTATAAGTGATTGTTTAAGAGAATAAATATGTGTAATTTTCAATAGAAGTAAGGTGGAAGTGTGTGTATAACTCTATATTCAAATAAATGGATGTTCAATAGTTTATTTGCACGTGTGAATATGTGTGTGAGTAACTTTTGGATGACTGTCGGTGTGTAACAGGATGTATAGGTGTATCACTTCATATGATGAGTGAGTATATGTATGAGTGACTATATAGAACTGTTGGTGAATGAGTGGATGTGTATATAGATAGTGGAATTACTGAATTGCTTGTTGTAACTGATATAGGTATCTCCATTTTTTTTAAAATTTCAGTTTCTATTTTTGAATATGTGTCTCAAGGGTTACATTACAGTGAAAGGAGGTCTGTCACTATGTCACAAGGATGGTGTCATCAGTGATGTCACTGACCATGTCATGAGTGATGTAATATGTGACGTCATCAGCAGTGCATTGCACGCGCAAGTTATAGTGAGTCCAACTAACTATAACGTGGAATTTCATTGGTTTTATGTCAGTAAAATTTCCAGCTAACTATAACATGTGTCAAACCTATGGTTTTTTCAGTTATATATATATATATATATATATATATATATATATATATATATATATATATTTATTTTACTACTACTGCTTCTACTACTTATTCGCATATGCACACGCAAATAACAAAGGGACGGAAGAATTAGGATAGTTTTTGAACATTGATGATTGTAACATCTGATGTTTTATTCCCAGAATATCGATACAAGTGCAAATTTTGACAGCAAATGTGCACCATACAATAATTTTGATGCTCCCATTTTGAATGAATTCTGAGTATTGGAGGGCATCCTTTAATAATGAGCACAAGAAAACAACAATGGGGAAGGTTTCGATGCTGATGCGATTGTTTTATTCCTTCCAGGCGTCCCTTAAAGGCAAAATGTTGTATATGCGACCAAATGCATTGTTATATTATCAATTTGGATATCTCTATGTTTTTAATTGCACAAGCACTTTTCATACACCATCTAGCCCACCATGTAAAATCTGTGAAAAGGATACTCAACATAACGTTGCATACTTTAAGATGGCCGCCGATTAGGCGAGATTTAGTCCTCTTTTTATGTTATGGAGGAGATGGGGATAAAATGGTGTCTCTCACTACAATCAGGTTGGCACTGACGAAGCCCTAGTGGTGAAACGCGTTTGTCGAGGGGGCAGGGGGTCTGCCAATAAAATTCTTTTCTGGACAAGAGACTTTGGAGTGCCGTCTATTTCTCGTTTGAAAGAGCGAAGTGTGACGAACATTGAACGCGGCTCACCACCGCACGACTGAGCACCCGGGAGAAGGAGGAGCGACGGCGGTGGCGAAGCTGTTTACTAAGTTAATTTGGCCGTTTGCCCCGAGGTGGACTGTGAAAGCATAACGAAGCATCCGGATTACGGGAGCCCGGAAATATCAACATACGGGGAAACCTGCACGCCACAAACTGAAGCCGTGAGGACGCTGAACGCTGGCCGGCTGACGCAACACTCTGGCAAGGATAACTGCTGCTTGTACGAATACCTGGTGTATTGAACAGTTATTTGAAACCTCTGTCCCGATCTATAAGTCGTCCGAGGCAGACCCCCTAGAACTTTTGCTGTGCCCCCCCAAACAATACCTGTAACAGCAGCGCGAAGTGAGTGTGTTAAACCCTGCCCTGCAATAATGTCCCGCACAGCTGAAAGAGAGAAAGAGGCTGCTGATATTTTTAAAAGCACAAATACAGCTGTAATAAGAACGGAGGGTGCAACAACAACCAAAGCACCCTTAAATAATTTACAAACACTCTTCAAACAACTCGAGAGAATGTAAGAGCGGGAAATTTGAAAGTGGTGGGAGGCCACCTCGCTCCAGAACTATGTAGAATGCAGCAGGGTCCCAAGGGGGCTGAGAATCTTCACGATACCCTCCTACAAAAATCCGGACCCGCACCTTTTGAAAGATTGGGTGGCCTACACCGCAGACATGAGCAAAGGGATGTTGCTTATGTTAATAAAATATGCCTGGAGCGATAGGGAGAAAGCTCTCGCCGAAATACAGAGACTGGAGGACCTAATTGGCAAGGAAAAAGATACCAAAATGGCGGAGGATTTGCACGAAACAATGATGAAAAGATTAAAAGACTATTAGAGTAGTATAAAGAAACGCAAACAAACTAAATTCCAAAGGGATGAACAGGATTACCTGACTGGCAGAATCTTAACCTTTGCGAAAAAGTTTGACGCAACAAGGAAGAGGCTTGCACAGGGGACCCTGGCTGCAACAGAAACTGTAACTTCTGAATCAGACGCATCTGTGTCGGAAGACGAATCATTAAGAGGTGAAAAGGGCAAAAAGAAAGGACCAGCTACCACAACTGCGGTCCCTTTTTTAGACGAATACCAGGTCCTTAAAGAGACACGACACTGCCCCCAAAGCCAAACGCCACAGAAACCCCAACAAAAAAGAGGAAAACAAGGCGGGGCAGGAGGGGCAGGAGGAAATACACAAGTGACGCAACCAATGGTAACTCGGAGCAGGGGCAGGAGAGGGAGATGGTAAAGGATGAGCAAACCATAGTGAACCTTTCCGAAAGAAAACTAAATGCCCAAGAAGAAAATGTCCTGAAAAGAGGACTAACTTTTTGTCCTACGTCAAAATTAGATCCGGTACAAACATGAATAGATATATTCAAGTTTGTAAGGAAGTAAAAATATCAAAAAATCTTTGCACAATAAACCCAATCTGGAATAAAAAGACCTCTCAAAACAACTGGGGCCACTGGTACCACTCTCAGGGACAATGACTTGCCACTGCTCGTGATCACCCATGACCTGGCTGAAGCAGGGGATGTACCTAGTTCTATGGAGGTACTACAGAGAGAAGAGATCGAACAAGTCAGAGATCCCAGTAACTTGAAACGCAAATCTAGTGTAAGACTGACGAAAGACCTTTCACATGGTGCTTTCCCCATGTGAAAGGACGCATTGTGGTTACAGATACGTCAGAAATACTGACATATCTGTAACTCCTTCCGACATGATTCGTCATACATTAAATATGACACATCTGGAATGTCGTAAGGAGTGCGCACCTAAAAGTGACGCATCGCTTCAGCGGTGTAAAAAAATGCGCCTCGTTGTGCTATATTTAAAAAGTGACGCATCTAGGTAGATGGGTCACTTTTTAAAACCCTGCGCCACATTATACCTGCGTCAGGTATAATGTATGCGGAGGAGGCGTTCCCCCGCAAAAAGCTTGGTAATAGCGACGCAGTGAAATCTATGAGATTTCACTGCGTCACTTTTTTTAGGATGCTGTTGCGTCATAATCTTGCGCCTGCCTCACAGCAGGTGTAAGACTGACGCAAGACCTTTCACATGGTGCTTTCCCCATGAGAAAGGACGCATTACTGGAGTTGCGTCACTTTTGTGACGCACTCCAGCAATGCGTCACTTTTGTGTTTACAGATACGTCAGAAATACTGACGTATCTGTAACTCCTTGCGACATGATTCGTCATACATTAAATATAACACATCTGGAATGTCGTAAGGAGTGCGCACAGAAATGTGACGCATCGCACCAGCGGTGTAAAAAATGCGCCTCATTGAGCTATATTTAAAAAGTGACGCATCTAGGTAGATGGGTCACTTTTTAAAACCCTGCGCCACATTATACCTGTGTCAGGTATAATGTATGCAGAGGGGGCGTTCCCCCGCAAAAACCTTGGTAATAGCGACGCAGTGAAATCTATGAGATTTCACTGCGTCACTTTTAGGATGCTGTTGCGTCAAAATCTTGCGCCTGCCTCACAGCAGGTGTAAAACTGACGCAAGACCTTTCACATGGTGCTTTCCCCATGTGAAAGGACGCATTTCTGGAGTTGCGTCACTTTTGTGACGCACTCCAGCAATGCGTCACTTTTGTGTTTACAGATATGTCAGAAATACTGACATATCTGTAACTCCTTGCGACATGATTCGTCATACATTAAATATGACACATCTGGAATGTCGTAAGGAGTGCGCACAGAAAAGTGACGCATAGCACCAGCGGTGTAAAAAAATGCGCCTCGTTGCGCTATATTTAAAAAGTGACGCATCTAGGTAGATGAGTCACTTTTTAAAACCCTGCGCTACATTATATCTGCGTCAGGTATAATGTATGAGAGGGGGCGTTCCCCCGCAAAAAGCTTCGTAATAGCAACGCAGTGAAATCTATGAGATTTCACTGCGTCACTTTTAGGATGCTGTTGCGTCAAAATCTTGCGCCTGCCTCACAGCAGGTGTAAGACTGACGAAAGACCTTTCACATGGTGCTTTCCCCATGTGAAAGGACGCATTACTGGAGTTGCGTCACTTTTGTGACGTACTCCAGCAATGCGTCACTTTTGTGTTTACAGATACGTCATAAATACTGACGTATCTGTAACTCCTTGCGACATGATTCGTCATAAATTAAATATGACACATCTGGAATGTTGTAAGGAGTGTGCACAGAAAAGTGACGCATCGCACCAGCGGTGTAAAAAAATGCGCCTCATTGCGCTATATTTAAAAAGTGACGCATCTAGGTAGATGGGTCACTTTTTAAAACCCTGCGCCACATTATATCTGCGTTAGGTATAATGTTTGCAGAGGGGGCGTTCCCCCGCAAAAAGCTTCGTAATAGTGACGCAGTGAAATCTATGAGATTTCACTGCGTCACTTTTAGGATGCTGTTGCGTCAAAATCTTGCGCCTGCCTCACAGCAGGCGTAAGACTGACGCAAGACCTTTCACATGGTGCTTTCCCCATGTGAAAGGACGCATTACTGGAGTTGCGTCACTTTTGTGACGCACTCCAGCGCCTCATTGCGCTATATTTAAAAAGTGACGCATCTAGGTAGATGGGTCACTTTTTAAAACCCTGCGCCACATTATACCTGTGTCAGGTATAATGTATGCAGAGGGGGCGTTCCCCGGCAAAAAGCTTGGTAATAGCG